>NC_083345.1:81994610-82635696 GCF_019175385.1 Lycium barbarum
CCTCCACTCCTCCCCACCACCCCGGCCTAATTTAAAAAGAAAATTTTATTTTAATTTCTTTATTTGTTTTTTCACCCCCCCCCCCTTCCTCGCCCCGCGCAATCACCCCTCCCCCTCCCCACCCCCAAAAAAAAAATTTAAAAAGTTTTGATTTTTTTTACCAGTCCCCCACTCTTCTTCCTTCCACCCCTCGCCCCCCCCCCCCCCCCCCCCCCCCCCGACCCAATTTTTTTTTAAGTTTTGTTATTTTATTTGCTTTTTCACCAGCAACTCCCCCCCCCCCCCCACACTCACACCCCCACCCCAAAAAAAAATTGATTTTTTTTACCGGTCCCTACTCCTCCTCCTCCCACCCCTTCCCCCACCAAAAAAAAAAAAAAATTGAAAAGTTTTTCTTTTTGTTTTTTTGCACCTCTCACCCTTCCAAAAAAACAGAAGTATTGATTTTTTTTTGTTTTTTTACCACCCCTCCCCCCCCCCCCCCCCCAAAATGTTTTTTCTTGAAAAGAAGTATTGAATTATTTTTTTAGGTTTCTTACTTCCCCCACCCACAACAAAATGAAGTTTTAATTTTATTTTATTTTTGGTTTCTTACTTCCCCCACCCACCCCCCAAAAAAAAAAATTAATTTTGTTTTAAAGAAAAGTATTGGAAAGTTTTTATTTTTGGTTTTTTGCCCCTTCCCCCCTCACCCCATCCCCCTCCAAAAAAATTTTTGAAAGGAAGTTTTGATTTTTTTTTTTTTTTTTTTGGGTTTAGGAAAAGTTTGTAGTGAATAGATGGTTTTTCTGTTGTTGTCTGGTATGGTTCAGGGTTTAGGAAAATATATCCAACAGATAGTTTTTTTGTTCTTGTCCTGGTATTAATCTGATTCTATTTGTAGAAGATAACCAACAGATTTGTAGTTATTGCAACAAGTTCTACACTTTTTGCAACAAGTAGACAATCTGTTGCAACGACTCACTAATCTGCTGGACATAGCTTCAGTTATTTGCTTCTGTTTGAAAAAGATATCTAACAGATTTGTAGTTGTTGCAACAAGTTCTACACTTGTTGTAACAAGTAAACAATCTGTTGCAACAACTACAAATCTGTTGGACATAGCTTCAGTTATTTAGTTTTTTTGTTTTTTTTTGTTTTTTTTTGTTGAAGATATCCTATAGATTTGTAGTTGTTGCAACAAGTAGACAATCTGTTGCAACAACTACAAATCTGTTGGACATAACTTCAGTTATTTAGTTTTTTTTGTAGAAGATATCCTACAGATTTGTAGTTGTTGCAACAAGTTCTACACTTATTGCAACAAGTAGACAATCTATTGCAACAACTACAAATCTGTTGGACATAGCTTCAGTTATTTGGTTCTGTTGGTAGAAGATATCTAACAGATTTGTAGTTATTGCAACAAGTTCTACACTTGTTGCAACAACTAGACAATCTGTTGCAAGAACTACAAATTTGTTGGACATAGCTTCAGTTATTTGGTTCTGTTTGTAGAAGATATCCAATAGATTTGTAGTTGTTGCAACAATTTCTACACGTGTTGCAACAAGTAGACGATTTATTTATGAATCAGCAAATGTTGAGGAAAGATATAGTCAAATTGAACAGCCAAACTGACAATCAATCCTTAGAAAGAGATGAAGAACAGAGCAAAGAAGCAGTAGATACAAATGAAGAAAGTGAAGAAGAACTAGAAGATGAAGAAACTGATGATGGAAATAAAGGAGATGGAGTAGATCAAGGAAATCTTCTACACCTTAGAAGGAAGTTGCTGAACAAATTATTACTTAAGTTGTTGTATTTGGAGCCAAGGTTATTGTTGAACAATTTCTGTGTTTTTTATTTTATTTTGTCCTTTATGTTATTTGTGAATGATGTTTATGAAATTATTTATTTTGATTAGTTGTGGTATTTGCAACCAAGGTGGCTGTTGAACAATTTCTGTTTTGACACTACTAAAAAAAGGGGAAAAACCGACGACGAAAACCGATGGACCGCGTCGTTTTTTTTAATGAAACCGACGGGAAACCGACCCTTTACGGTCCGTCGGTTTACATAGCATCGCTTTTTGAAAACCGACGGACCACGTCGGTTTTTTCCGACGGACTGCGTTGGTTACGTGGTCCGTCGGGTTTTATCCAATAATTTTAAAAAATTAAAAAAAAATTAAAAACCGACGGACTGAGTCGGTTTTTTTAATTTTTGATTTTTGATCTTATATTAAAACAATATATATTTAATGAAAAAATCGACGCACTGCGTCGGTTTTTTATTTAATTTTTTTTTATTTTAAACTGTGTCGGTTTTTTCATAAAATTTAAGAATTAATTTCCAAAAAACCGACGGACTGAGTCGGTTTTCTAGAAAATTTCCAAAATTAATTTCCAGAAAACCGACGGACTGCATCGGTTTTCCGGAAAATTTCCTGCATGCAATTCATGCATTTTCTACAGCCACACCTGCACAGAAACCAGTACCAAAAGCTGCTCAAAACTAGCATTAAAATGCTCCAAATCAATTCTAAAAGAGCTACAACACATAAAATCACCTTAAGTAACAATCAAACACATCAAACACTATCTAAACACATTAAATACGATCTAAATAGACCTTCAAAGTTCAAAAATATTTAAATGTCCAACCAAAAGCACCATTAACTAGTTCCATAAAGCATAAAACATAAGTCCATTATGAAATCCAAACTAAAACATAAGCCCCACGACTATATAAATGAACCCTAAACGCTTCCGGTTTCAAATACTTCTTACACCGGCAACGAGAACAAGCACACCTAATTACCCCTTCATTTTGAAAAGGGTGAAGTGACATTGCATGTGTGTAAACTTGTCAACAAATTCATCGTGTACACCCACACAATCACTATTATTTATATTATACATCCACATACGATCCATCTACAAAAATATACCCACAAATTATTGAGGTTATAGAAATATATTTTAACTTAAGAATTCTAACTTAAAATATAACTTAAGAAAACACAATCCTAACCAATTCTAACTTTGAATTCTCAATAACAATTCTAACTTTAATAACTTATGGATTCTAACTTTAATATAACTTTTAAAAGCACAATCCCAACCAATTCTAACTTTGAATTCTCAATAACAAATCTAACTTTAATAACTTATGGATTTTAACTTTAATATAACTTTTAAAAGCACAATCCCAACCAATTCTAACTTTCAATTCTCAATAACAATTCTAACTTTAATAACTTATGGATTCTAACTTTAACAACTTATGGATTATAACTTCAATATAACTTTGAAAAGCACAATCCCAACCAATTCTAAAAATTAAAAAGTAAATCTAGTCAAATAAAGTCTACATTTTAGTTTTGAGGTTATAGAAATATTATGACTTAACAATTCTAACCTTGAAAAGCACAATCACAGCCAATTCTAACTTTGAATTCTCAATAACAATTCTAACTTTAATAACTTATGGATTCTAACTTTAATATAACTTGGAAAAGCACAATCCCAACCAATTCTAACTAAGCTAACACAAATACATTGACAATGAACATAAAAATTAGCACAATCTCAAGCAAATATATATATATATATATATATATATATATATATATATATATATGAAAAGTAAACTAGTCAAATAAAGTTTACATTTTTTCACAAATTTAACAATAATTTAAGAAAGCACAACACCAACTAATTCTAACTTTCAATTCTCAATAACAATTCTAACTTTAATAACTTATGGATTCTAACTTTAACAACTTATGGATTATAACTTCAATATAACTTTGAAAAGCACAATCCCAACCAATTCTAAAAATTGAAAAGCAAATCTAGCCAAATAAAGTCTACATTTTAGTTTTGAGGTTATAATATTGTTATAGAAATATTATAACTTAACATTCTAACCTTGAAAAGCACAATCCTAACTAATTTTAACTTTGAATTCTCAATACAATTCTAACTTTAATAACTTATGGATTCTAACTTTAATATAACTTTGAAAAGTACAATCCCAACCAATTCCAAAAATTGAAAAGTAAATCTAGTCAAATAAAGTCTACACTTTAGTTTTGAGGTTATAGAAATACTATAAATTAACAATTCTACTTTGAAAAGCACAATCTCAATTAATTCTAATTTTAAATGCTCAATAAAAATTCTACTAACTTATGGATTCTAACAAAAAGCACAACTCCAACCAAAAAAAAAAAAAAAAAAAACTAGTCAAATAAAGTATACATTTTTGCACGAATTCAACATCAATAATATTACAAACAATGATAACTAAGCTAACACAAATACATTGACAATGAACATAAAATATAGCACAATCTCAAGCAAAAAAAAAAAAATGAAAAGTAAACTAGTCAAATAGAGTTTACATTTTTTTCACAAATTCAACATTAATAACATTACAAATGATGTTTAACAAAGCTAAATAGACTAACATTAGGCCTAAAAGCTACAAATAAAACTAAAATTGAAAGAATTTTAAAAGCCCTAATTTAAAAGAAACTACCCCAAATTACAAGTTAAAAACGGGGCAGGGATAGGTGGGGTTGGGCTGCGTAGGTAGCGGCGGGTGTGCGGCAGGTAGCAGCAGGTGGCGGGCGTGGGCAGAAGGGGGTGGGCGGCGGGTTAGGGCTTTTTATTTTAGAGAGAAGTGGTTTTTTTTTTTTGGAAGATAGCAAATGATATGCCAAACCCGTTTCTATCATATTGTTAAAAGAAATCGACGGAAAAACCGACGCGGTCCGTCGGTTTTTTAAAAATGTTGACCAGCCTTTGACAAAAAAAAAAAAAAACCGACGTAGTCCGTCGGTTTCTTTAAAAAAAAAATCGTTTATTAATATTTTACAAAACAAAATGAATTATAAATTATTTAATATATTTTTTAAAAATTAATTTTTTTTTTAATAAAACCGACGTGGGACGTCGGTTTTTGTAAAAATAATTTGTCCATCGGTTTTTTAATTAAAAAATTAGAAATACACAAAACCGACGCATTGCGTCAGTTTTCCGTCGGTTTTTCAAAGCGACGCAGTCCGTCGATTTTTTGTCAGTCGAATTTTGCCATTTTTTTTAGTAGTGTGAACTTATTTATTTTGCTTACTAATTATTGCAACAGATGCATGCAGTTGTTGAAGAAGTTGTAATAAGTTACTAATTTGTTTCAATAAGTTACTAATCTGTTTCAACAAGTTACTAATCTTTTTAAGCAAGTTGCTTAGTTGTTGCAATAAATTATTCACCTTGTTGAAAAAAAATCAAACAATGGCTTAAATTATTGCAAAAACTAAAAAATTTGTCACAACATATGAGTTAATTGTTGCAACAGATCATACACTTGTTGAAGAAGTTGCAACAAGTTATTAATCTGTTTCAACAGATGGATCAGATGTTTAAGCAAGTTGCTTAGTTGTTGCAACAGATTTGAATTATTGCAACAACTTACTTATATGTTGCAGCAGATATCTCATATGTTGCAACAACTTACTCATATGTTGCAGCAGGTATCTCATATGTTGCAACAACTTACTTATATGTTACAGCAAATATCTCATATGTTGCAACAACTTACTCATATGTTGCAGCAAGTATCTCATATGTTGCAATAACTCCTCTATTGTTGCAACAAATTCACGATATTGATCACATTGAACTCCTTTGTTTATATTGAATAACATTGAATTCATTTGTTTATCACTAAATATGATTGAATTAAGTACTTCACATCAAAACACTCTAATGATCACTCGATTTAGGAAGAATACACTTAGAATTGCCCATCTAATCCATGAAATTACATGAAATTACTATCTAATCCATTAAGGCTATTAGTAGATATATATATTCATCACTAAATACCATTTATTTCCTTTGTTTAACACTAAATATGGGTGAATCAAGTAGTTCGCATCAAATTACTCTAATGATCACTCGATTTAGTGCATACTGACTTAGTAGATCATCTTTCCTGACTCAAAATACATCAAATTAATTAAGTATTATACATTGATCACTAGATATCATTGATTTCCTTTGTTTATCACTAAATATGTGTGAATTAAGTAGTTCACATCAATTCACTCTAATGATAACTCGATTTAGTGCATACTGACTTAGTATATCATATTTCCTGACTCAAAATACATCAATTTGATTAAGTATATACACTGATCACTAAATATCGCTGATTTCCTTTGTTTATCATTAACTATGGGTGAATCAAGTAGTTCACATTGCATACTGACTTAGTAGATCATCTTTCTGACTCAAAATACCATCAAATTGACTAAGTATTATATATTAATCACTAAATATCATTGATTTCATTTGTTTATCACTAAATATGGGTGAATCAAGTAGTTGATATCAATTCACTCCAATGATCATTGGATTTAGTGCTAACTGACTTAGTAGATCATCTTTCCTGACTCAAAATACCATCAAATTGATTAAGTATTATAAATTGATCACTACATATCGTTGATTTCCTTTGTTTATCACTAAATATCATTGATTTCCCTTTGTTGATCACTAAATATGGGTGAATCAAGTAGTATATGTTGCAACTACTGTAATATCTGTTGCAGCAAGTGTAGTATCTGTTGCAACAGCTGTAGTATCTGTTGTAGCAAGTGACATAGTTGTTGAACAAGTCCTTACTCTTGTTGGATAAACACAAGTTACCCAGTTTCTGTAACAAGTCACTCCACTTGTTGGAAAAACCCCAAAATGCAACTTAATTGCTGCAACAAGGCCTGTCAGTTGTTGCAACAGATTGCTTACTTGTTGAAAATCTTTTAGCAGTTGGATAAAACCCAACAAGATACTAGTTGCTGCAATAAGTCCTATTACTTGTTGGATAAAACACAACAAGTTACAGATCTGTTGCAACAGATTCATTAGTTGTTGGAAATTGTTCAGCAATTTATTAACAAGAATACACACATTTGTGATTGAACACGATCAACATATCATATAAACCAAGTTCACAAACACCAAGAACAGAAATTATCATTCTAAAAAAGAACAAACTTAAAATGTCATAAAGTTCCAACAAATAACTATTATTACAACACAGTGCAATTAACAACTATGGAGCATTTCGGTTTGGACATTTTGTTTTTTGTGCCAACTGTTTTGCATAAGGAGGATTTGTTTTTTCTCGTTCGCAATGATTCCCCGATTCCACGCCTCCTCTTTGTCCACCTTTTTCCGGGTTTGCTAGGATCAACATATGGAGGAGGTATCTCTCTCTCTAATTCAAAACTTCTTTTCAAGATTTTGTTTTGGTGGGGTGGTGCAAAAAACAAAAAACAAAAAACAAAAAATTTTCAAAATTTTTTTTTTAAACAATTTTTTTGGGGTAGGTGGGTGGAGTAAGAAACCAAAGAAAAAAAAAATCTTTTCAATTTTTTTTGCTGGGGGGGGGGGGAGGGTGGGGTGGGGGTGGTGCAAAAAATCAAAAACAAAAACTTTTCAAAACTTTTTTTAAAAATAAAATTATTTTTTTTGGGAGGTAGGGAGTGGGGGCGAGGGGGAGGGGGTTGGTGCCAAAAACCAAAACCAAAAACTTTTCAAAACTTTTTTTTTTAAAATAAAATTAATTTTTTTTGGGAGGGTGGAGGTAGGTGGTGCGAAAAAAACAAAAAAAAAAACTTTTAAGAATATTGTTTTTTAAAAATAGTTTTTTTGGTGGGGGTGGGGGTGAGGGCTAGAGAGGGGGCGTGGTGGGGCTGGGGGCAGGGGTGGGGTGGTGCAAAAAAAAAAAATTAAAAATCTTTTTAAAAAAAATATTTTTTTGGTAGGGGTAGGGGTGGGGGCCATGGGGGGGGGGGGGGCGTGGTGGGGGGCAGGGGGCAGGGGGTGGGGATTGTGCAAAAAAAAAACTTTTAAAAATCTTTATAAAAAAATATTTTTTTTGGTGGGGCGTGGGGGGTGGGGTGGGGGGCAAGGGAGGGGGCTGGGGGCAGGAGTGGGTGTGGTGCAAAAAAACAAATAAAAAAACTTTAAAAAAACATTTTTTTGGTGGGGGTGGGGGTAGGGGGCATGGTCGGGGGCTGGGGGCAGGGGTGGGGTTGGTGCAAAAAAACAAAAAAAAACTTTTCAAAATATTTTTCCAAAAAACATATATTTGTGGGGGGGGGGGGGGGGGGGGCAAGGGCAGGAGGCGGGGTGGAGGGATGGGGGCAGGGAGGGGGTGGGGGCGAGGGATAAAGTGTTAAAAATAAAACTTGAGGGCAAAGTGTTAAAAATAAAGTTGAGGGTCAAAGTGTCAAAAACAAAACTGTTGGGCAAGCTCAAAATCCCTTAATCACTAATCAAAAATCATCACTTCTACTCAATAATTAAAACTTAAATCACCTCCCCTCAATTTTAAAGCTTAAAGGTCACTTATATTTAAATGCCCCTACTAACTATTTCATCTGAAGCTAACAGCCGACGGAATAAACATACTTTGTTGCAAACATATTTTAATACTAGTGAAATCTACCGCGCTTCGCGCGAATTAGACTTTCGAATATAAATTTTCTATTTTTTTTTAAATATTTCAAGTTTAAACCAATTGTATTATTAACACTTCATTTATATAGTTTACTATGGTTTTTCGTTACTTAAAGGAGTTTTTAGTCTTCTAAAAAAACTTGTAGTATAATCTATGCAAGGGAAACAATATTTTTTTCCCTCTTAGAAAAAATAATCTTAAAATGACATAACCAAACATGGTTATGTCATTGTACATTTAATATATGCGTATAATAGGAAACAATATATGCTTTTATTAACTAATTTTGTATATTTTGTCTTGTTTTTTCTTTTCTTTTCCTCTTTTAACATCTTTATGTTTTATCCCTTTTATTCTTTTTCTTAATTTCTTACTTCCCGATATCAATTGCACATTTTCTTTTTAAAAAACATATCAAATCTTATTTTTCTTTCTTCCTTAACTTCCTAATATAAAAATAAGTAACCAAAAGATAATATTCTCAAGTGACAACATAAATAAATATATATAAAAGAAGATCATAAAGAAATAGTGCATAAGAACATATTATAGAATACAAAGAAGTATATATATTATTATCAATTAATTATTCAATTTACTTTGAGAATATGTAAAGAATCAATATAGTTCAGAACATGATTAAAAAAAAAAAGTGAACAAATTATTAGGAATACGAAAATTAAAGAACAAAAAAAAAAAATTATAAATAAAGTTAATAATTTTTCTTTTTTCTTTTTGGATCATGAAATATTTAAATTTAACCAATTTTTTAAAATTCCTAACATTAATCCGTAGCCTATTCTTTTCGTACCGGTAGTCACTTACTTTTTTTTTTTTAAGTTTTTGTTTTACTATAAGCTTTTGGTCCCTATAATTACGCATATTTCTTTTTTGGAAACTCCAGGAAAACCCGCAACCCTTCGGGTGCGCATTGGGTAAACCCCCCCATTGTGGAATAGCCTGCAAACCCCACAGGGGATGTAAACCACACTAGGCAGGCCCTGTGCGACAGGCTCGACTGAGAAGACATTAGGGAGGATTCGAACCCGCGACCTCCCTTAGGGAGGCCTCCCCTCAAACCAACTCAGCCACACCCGAAGGTGCTAATTACGCATATTGAATGTTGTGTTTGGTAGATGATTTTAGGGTGTGTAATAGTGAAGATAAATCTTTTAAAACGATTGGTCGCAATTTAATATTTTGTGAAAGATCATTGGATTAAGCTTTTCATGAACACAATATTTTTTGATTGGTCACCAAAATAATTATCAAGTAAAACGATTCACAAGATTTAAAAAAAAAATAAGAAGATGAAAAACAGCATAACTTAATATTAGCTAGATCTCAATCTCGAAAATCTTAGAGGTCTAATTGTTGGCTAACTGAACTTTCACCTTATTGGTAAGGATTCGATTCTCTTATGTCTGTCATTTCCCTTTCCCCACTTTTCTTACATATAATTATGTACATAAAAACAATCTTTGTCAACAAAAAGAAAAGGATAAGAAACAAATAGAAAGAAACTTTTCTTTGCAGACAAAACATTTTCTTTACTATCTTAATTGTTGTAGAAATATCAACAAAACATCTGTAGAAATATCAACAAAACAATCTTTTTGGCCTCCGATGTAAACTAAAACATAAAATCAAGAAATAATTATATATAGTTTTTGTTTGCTAAAGAAAGTTATAGTATTAAAGAACCTAAATAAGTAGAGCAATTGGGTAGAAATAATGCAAAAAAGAACTCATTTTAGTTTTTCAAGTTGAAATGAACTTAGGACAAAACATACTTCAAGTTTCCTCCAAACTAACATGTTTATCTTTAAGATTCCTTCAAATCAATATTTTTCTCCTAATCAACTTTTTTTCTTTACACCATAAGATCATCCTCCTACTTAAAAAACATAATTTCAAGTTCCTCTTTCATCAAAAGTTCATCCTTTTATCAATAAAAAATAGTAACTATAGTTAAAAATTAAGTTTATTTACATCAACCAAAGAAATGTCCTGTTCTACAGCTTATGTCCGATTTCACAGCAAATGCGAAGCAAATCATCATTTCTAGATTTTGCCTCTATTTTTTTGATCGTTAAGTTTCAAATAGTTTCCAACGTTCCGTGTCAATTTCTAAAACAAATCTAATCAAAAAAATTATGCATTGCAAAAGAAATTAAATTAAAATTAATAGGAGTGGACGAAAGTTTATGAATTTAGAGGGTGTATATAATTACCTTAAAAGAAATGCATCCAATGTTGAAGTAAATATCACCGAGTGTGCGAGGCTCTTTGGTGCTGATGACATAACATAAAACACCAAAATTTAGCAAATACTGAGTAAGAAATAAATATGAAACGTAAAAGTGTAAAGTTTTCAACCAAAACGTTGGTAAATAACGTTGTCAATTTTGCTATTAAAAAATGAATCTATTTGAATTTGCAGGCAAGATAGCACATATAAATAAATTCAACCGAGATAAATTATTCCCTAACACATAAATTTCACAAGATAAATTGTTACTATACAAAGTAAAAAGAAATATACCTGGATCTCATACTGGAGAATTTTCTAATGCAGCATTTGTGGAGCTAAAATGAATGAACCATATATGAATATGTTAAATTAGTTCATTGTCTTTTGATCTCCTATCTTAATTTGCACATTACTACACATTAATAAGAATCAATGAAAGGGAAAGGAAAGGAACTAACGTTTTTTATCTTCTGCCTTTAGGACATTATAACCATAATGTTTAGAGAGTTTAATAGAGACCTCTAGGCACAATAATTTCACTTGTCAAATAAATACCACATTCAACAAATATTAAATTCACAAAAATAGAGTGGAAAATTAAAAAAGAGTAATTAAAAGGAATAAGAAAGGAGAAGGCACGATTGAAGTACTTGAAAGCCGATGGTGGCTTTTCAAGTCTCTACTAATAATTATATAATTAATATAATAACTTATACACAATGAATTAATATGGTTGTTAAAGAATTTAATGAAACTTAATAAATATGGTAGAATATAGTTAATTCTTTAATAAAAACAATAAGAGAAAATTTTCAAAAAAAGGAGAAAAAAGATAAATATCAATAGAGGCCATAGAGAGGTGCCACATAGGATTGTCTATGCCTAGCTTTATATTATATAATTTTCGTATTCTTTTAAGTTTTCTTTATATCTCAAAAAACAATTAACGAAATTTTTAATAATTCTACATACATAATTTATATTTGAAATAAAATTGGAGAAACAACACAATTGCCCACTACAAGCAAAATAATTACATATATTTGCCCCTAATGGTTTTATTTACACGTAATGCTCCTTCGCTTGAAAATATTTACCCGAGATTATTTGCTTGTATGGTCCCAGCAACCTTTATTTGCAGCGGACAATGGGTTTTAGGAGCCGTTTGGACATAGTTGGAAACCATGGTTTGAAATAATGAGATGAAATCATGTTTAGACATGCAATTTGAATTTCTTAAGTTGTATTTTTTCTTATAGACAAAAAAAAAAAAAAAACACACACACACACACACAAGTTGTGAAAACTATCAAAATATTCTTAATTCTTATACAATCTTACCAAATGAGCAAGTTAGTTCATAACAAAATCGATACGCTACTAAAAGACCTTTCTAAAAAATATAACATCAATTGATCAAACTTTAATTTAATAAAAAAGAAAATTTAACATGAATAATGATTTAACTACTTTAATTTTAATATAATCCTCCCACATGGTAGACATAAATAAAGGTTGGTAAATGATTGGTGGGAGTAATAGTTAGAAATATTTACCAACTTATGGGTCTTTTTTTACAAATATAAACTTATGGGTCAAGTTTTATATTTAAAAATTTTGAAACCATAGTTTGAAACCCCCAAATCAGACCTTTTTGGATGATTTAGAACTTCAAATCATGGTTTGAAACCATGAGATGAAATGTATGTCCAAACGCTGATTTTATCTCATGATTTCAAATCGCATATCTGAACGCTTACTTAGTTTCCTATTTATACGGCTCCAATCCTCAAATCCTAATCTATGGTATTTTTTCCTTTTCGTCCCTTTTCTCTTAATTTCTTTTCCTTTTTTTGGTCGTTCGTCTTCCTCACTTTTTGTCCTTTTCCTATGTTTATGTTTTCTCTTCTTCTTTTGTCTTTTAGTTTTTGTTTTATAGATAAATATAAAATACAAAAAATAATAATGTTATCTATTATTTTTAGACTAATAAAAATATATGAAATTAATTAATTATATTACAATAAGACGTAATTAAGAAAGATACTAAAGTCATTTTGGTTGTTCGTCTTCCTCACTTTTTGTCCTTTTCCTATGTTTATGTTTTCTCTTCTTTTTTTGTCTTTTAGTTTTTGTTTTATAGATAAATATAAAATACAAAAAATAATAATATTATCTATTATTTTTAGACTAATAAAAATATATGAAATTAATTAATTAGATTACAATAAGACGTAATTAAGAAAGATACTAAAGTCACTAGCTTAATTATTAAAATCTAAACTAATAAAAAAAATATTTTTATGAAATTTTCTATTTTGCAAATAAAAACAAAATTTATATCTAAAATATGTCTCTATTTTTTTGTCACTTTTTTATGATAATTAATCACTAAAAATGATATAAAATTGAAATAGCAAACACTACTCGATCTTCTATGATACCCACATAGTATATCATTTACTGACAGGGTATCATAGAGGACTCACAGTTCATTACATCAAGAAAACCTCAGTCTTCTATGCTACCCACATGGTATATATCATATACTGATAGGATATCATAGAAGATGGTTCAGTACATGATATATACCAGGCTGGTATCATTGAGGATTGAGCTCTTTTTTAAAGGAATGAACATGTCCTTTATGATACCGTATCAGTATAGATATATACCATGTAGATATCATAAATTTTTTTGAAGGAATGAACCAGTCCTCTATGATACCTTGACAGTATATGAATATACCGATTGGGTGTCATAGAGGACCGAGGAGTGTTTTTTTTCCGAAGAAATGAACTAGTCCTTATGATACCCTGAAAGTATATGAATATAACGTGTGGAGTATCATAGAGGACCGAAGAGTGTTTTTTTTCTTTTTAAGAAATGAACCAGTCCTCTATGATACCCTGGCAGTACATGAAGATACCGCATGGGTATCATAGAGGAGCGAGGAGTGTTTTTTTTTTTTTTGAAGAAATGAATCAGTCCTCTATAATACCCTGACAGTATATGAATATACCGTGTAGATATCATAGAGGACTGAAGAGTGCTTTTTTTCGAAGAAATGAGTCAGTCCTCTATGATACCTTGGCAGTATATGAATATACTGTGTGGGCATCATAGAGGACCGAGGGTTTCCCCCCCCCCCCCTCCCCCCCCCCCCCCCCCCGAAGAAATGAATCAGTCCTCTATGATACCCTGGCAGTATATGAATATACCCTGTGGGCATCATAGAGAATTGAGCAGTGTTGAAATGAATCTGCTATCTACGATACCTTGTCACTACATGATATACTAGGTTGGTATCATAAAGAACTCAATGTTTTCTTGAAGGAATGGACTGTCAGTCATGTATGATACCATGTCAGTATATGATATACCATGTGGGTATAATTGAAGACTGAGTAGTATTTTTTTGAAGGAATGATCCAACGTTCTATGATACTTTATTTGTATATAATATATACCATGTGGGTCTCATAGAGGACTGAGTGTTTTTCTTGAAGGAATGAACTGACAGTCTCCTACGATACCATGCTAGTATATGGTATATACCACGTGGGTATCATAGTATACTGCAATAGTATACTTCAACTGCTATTGATTTGGTATACTATATGCTAAAATATGTTATATTTTGAGATATAGAAAAAACAAAAAAATAATATATCAGTTATCCTTCTTATTGATATAAAAAAAAAACCAAAAGGTAGAATTAGATTATGAGAAAAAATAGGAACTAAAGATTTTTTTTTTTTTTTGAAAAAATGAAATAAAAAAAGAGAAAAAATAAATAAAAATCACCAGAAATAAAAAAAAATATAAAACCAACAAAATAGATGAATGAGATTATATTATGGAGATAAAAAAGAAATAGGTGAAATTAAAAAGGAACAAGAAATTTAAAAAATAGAGCAAAAATAAAAATAAAGGAGCTGGAATTTAATATGGAATCAAATTATGGTGAAAAAGAAAATAAAAATAGTCTGATTTGGGAAAGAAATAAATGAACAAAAAAAGGGGTGGTGGGGGGGGGGGGGGGGGGGGAGATGAAAAAAAGAAGAAGTAAAGAAGATAAGAAGTAGAGAAACAAAAAAGAAGAAGAAAAAATAGACAATTACCCACAAAAGCTACAATGGGTAGAAAGGGTACATAGTTTTATATTAGGTCACTTCGTCTCTTGGTGCATGCTAGCTCTTGGCGCACTTTAGTGGTGCAACCAACGCCGCCATGGCCAAGGGCAGGGGTCGACCACAAAAATACGAACAACTCAATGATCCACAGTTGATCAAACCAATTACCAACAACAAGGAGAATAGTGTTGCAGCCAAGGGTAATTGTGCTCTAACTTCTATGAACAAGGAGTTGGAGTAGAAAATTCGAGCTTTGGCTCGGGCGGAAATGGTGCGACTAGGGTTTATGGTTACTCCTCCGAACTTAGCCATGGCGAAGGGTGGACAGAAAACTGTAGCGAAACAAACAAATCTACCGGTAAAAACCCCTCTGCCAGGTATTTTAATGAAGTCCGAAACTCTGGGAACTAATAGGAATGTGGATCTAGCTCCTCCTCCTGCACCTGCACCGAAAACTGAAGTGAATAAACAAGATGATCCAGTGCCAGCAGTTGAGAAGAAATGGGCTACTTTGTTTACAGGTAATAACATGGCTTCTAAGGGTGTGAGTCTTCAATTTATTACCCCAACTATTAAAAATGGTGTTAAAGTAGCTCAGCTTGAAAAGTTAGAGATTGAAAAGGAAACAGTACCTTGGAAGAATGCAGTGATATAGTATGTTGTTGGGGACTCTACTACTATTGGGGCAATTTACAGATTTCTTAACTAGTGGTCCTTCGGATACAAACCTAATGTCTTCTATCAGGAGGACAATTGTTTTGTTATACAACAACAAAACCCTATTGATAGAGAACAGATATTGGCATATGGGCCGCACATGATTAACAGGAAGCCTGCCATGGTAAAGCCTTGGAGTGAAACTTTTAATTTTAGTGAGGAGATCCTGAAGATTATCCCCATTTGGGTGTTGGTCCCTAGCCTTCCATCAAACTGTTGGAGCCCAAATTCATTGAGTAGGATTGCTAGCAACCTTGGAGTGCCTCTGTGTGCAGATGAATGAACTACTAGGAGACATAGAGTAACCTATGCTTGTGTGTTGGTAGAAATGGATGTGACTAGACCACCTCCTGAAGTGGTAAAGGTGATGGATCCTTGTGGCACTATTTTTGATCAGTTTGTTAGTGTAACACCTCGTAAACTTGAACTAGGTGTGAATGTGTAACAATCTAGTATTAAGATGATATTATATCTATATGAATCCATTCTTGATGAATTCGGGTGGAGGATGGTCATTTTGAAGTCAAACCAACTAGTGAAATTCTTAAGGGCTCATAAATTCGCTTAAGTTTTGGTAGGTCTGTCTTCTGGGCGATTTTCATGAAAATGTGTTGCGAATTTGGAAAAACTTCCTTCATGAAAGTTGTATATATTTGAAATAGATTTCCAACGGCAGGTCTCCCAGCCCAAACAAAGCTGCGTACAAAAGGTTATGCCCATTTTACTGAAGCCTGTCTTCGCTGGAAATTTTACCTGTGTTACGGTGAGACGTTACGGACTGTAACACGTGTTACGGGCCGTAACATGAACCGTAACGTCTCAAAATTTTCCAAAAACTCTCTGGAAATTTCCACCAAGGGACGGTCCGTCCTTCAGAGGCGTCCTTTGGCCCGTTTTCACTAGAAAAATATAAATAAGACCCTTGTTTTGTTTATTCCTCCACTTCCTAAACAACCCTAAGGACGAAAATCATTCTCCCAGGTCTTTAAATCAAAGGTAAGGGCATCCTTAACATTACTAAATTATTCTAACATCAAACCCATGATTCTTAACATGATTTGTGTGATCAAAACCTAGGGTTTGCAACATAATTCTTCCCAAAGTGATTCAAGCTGGTTTGGGTGTTCTTCATTAGAAAAGTGAATTGTTAAACCTTGTTTAACAAATTAAGGTATGTCTCTCTTTTAAAAACTTATTTTGAATGAAAGTAACTTTTGAAACCATTGTTGGAAGTATAAATTTTATTCAAGATTCTTTAATGAATGAAAGTAAAAGTAGTCTTTTCATGTTTCTTGGACTCTAATTCATGTCTAAATGGTGGTTAATGTGTGTGAGGGGACAAACCCACATTAAACCTAGATTGTAACAAACCCTATATATGTATAAGATATTATGAATGTTTTCATCTATGAGAGATGCTTAATAATGATGGTTAAGAGTTGGTGATGACATTCTCATTGATGAATTGGGACATGGAAATCATTGGTAAAGAAGTTATACATTTTCAAAACTTTGATTGGAATGACTTATTCTTTCGATATGGCATAATGAACTTTAATGTTATTGATGGTGTGACTACTTTGAGACAAATTATGAATCGGCTTCTATGCAATGGACTTTGTTGTTGTGTTTGCCTTGCTTTTCGGGAGGAAGAGTAGCCACTATGGATCCTAGTGTATTAATTGCCTTGCCATTCGGGAGGAAGAGTGGCCACTTCCGGGTTCGCTACCTGGGGTGTATTAATTGCCTTGCTATTCGGGAGGAAGAGTAGCCACCGTGAATCCATATTCTGGTGAATTGCGCAGTGTGCTTTGCTATTCGGGAGGAAGAGTAGCCACCGTGAATCCATATTCCGGTGTATTACGCAATGTTGTTGATATTGAGTTGGGCCTATATGGGCGATTGTGATATCCATCTTTATTATGGAACTGATATTTATGTCTGATCGATTTAAAGCATAATTGAAACCGGGATTTTGGAATGGCTTTATAAACTGTTCAACAAACGATATTAAGAATCATAAAATGGAATGACAGTTTTTATACTATCTTTTCAGAACTGATTTCTGTATGTATTATTATATTTTATTTTTATATTACTTATTTTCCCCGAGGCACTCACTGAGTACGAAGTACTCAGGCATACCATTGTTGTTTTTTATGGTATGTTAGGTAACAGAGAAGAGCAGGTTCTTGATACTTCAGGCGCTTAGGAAGGACTTGCTGTTGCTGCTGATTTGGTGAGCCCACACGTTCATTCGTGGGACACCCTATTATGTTGCTCATTTATTATTAGTTTTTGGGCTGCGTCCTGATGAGTCGAACTATTACCTCTTTATCCTAAAAGCTCCATAGTATATATTCTTGTGGGTAGTTGTTGAGTTTTGTTAACTCTTGGGCGTTGTCACATTTTGATTAACTTTTATGATATTAAAGATTTCCGCTGATTTAGTTCATGTATTCAGGATTTGTTACATTTAATTTATAAACTGTTAGAGGCGAATGTTGAACCTGGCGGGTTCAAGTATTATTATTGTGTTGTTTAGGTTCTTCCGATGTTGTTCATGACGTCGGATGCCGGTCACGTCTAGGGTGGGTTTGGGGCGTGACAAGCTTGGTATCAGAGCCTAGGTTTAAATATGTCCTAGGATTATTGTCGGTGTCTGTGGAGCTGTGTCTAGTGGAGTTTTCCTTGTGCAGCCTGATCACCTACATGACCGAGAAACTCCCAGGACATTTATAGGTGTTTCTTATTCTTCTTGATTCTAGATTGTGCTGTAGAGCTTAAAGTCCTTTTTAGGATCGTTCTAATTCGCTCGTTAATTCGTGCCTTGCAGAAATGACTCTGATGCGATCCAAAAATGGTAAACGAGGACGTCCCGCGAAAGTTAACAGAAATCTTGGGGGCGCGAATGCTGGTAATGAAAATGATCCTGGAAATCAAGCACCACCCCCAGCACCGCCTGCTCCTGCTGTTCCTGTTGCGGGTGTGCCTGAGATTGGTACTATGCAAACAACTATTCAAATGTTGACTGCTTTGGTTGTGGCTCAACAGCAGCGTGGAGGTGTGGGACCTCATGGTGGAGGCAGATTTAAGCAGTTCCTAGACTTAAAGCCACCAGAGTTCTTTGGGTCACGAGAGGTGGACGACCCCCAACACTTTGTAGATGAGACCTTTAAGGCATTGAGGGCAATGGATGCCCAGGATTCAGAAGCTGTGAGGCTTGCTTCGTATCAGTTGAAAGATGTTGGTCACGTATGGTTTGAGATGTGGGAATCTGAGAGAGGTGACGCTGCTTTAGCTCCGACATGGGCTGAATTTGAAAAGGCGTTCATGGAAAGGTTCTTGTCCGATGAGGAAAGAATTGCTATGGCTACGAAGTTTGAAAAGCTAGAGCAGGGTAACAAGTCAGTTCGTGAGTATAGTTTGGAGTTCACTCGACTATCAAAGTATGCTTTATACATGATTCCGACTGAAAAGCATAAGTTGACTCGTTTTGTGAAGGGCTTGGTACCACGTATCAAGTCTGCATGTGCTGTTGTTGCTATGTCTCCTACTTGCACTTTCTCATCTCTGGTTGGGTTTGCTGAACAACAAGAAAGTTGGAAAAATGAAGAGAGGGTGGATCGAGATCAGCACAAGAAGTCCCGATCTACGGGTGGTTTTAGTGGTAGTAATTATAGGGGAGGGCAAAGTAAAGGGTATTCTGCACCTGCTCAGTCTGGCGCTTATTCCCATGCTAATGTGTCTTTTGGTAGGCAAGGCCAGAATAATAATAATAATAATGGTAAGTTTTCGCAGGGAAGTAGTCGTCTGCCAGTGTGGGAGGATCATATCTATCATCACTGTGGTGTTAGGGGGCATCTTAAAAGGGACTGCAGAAAGTGGCTACGTGAGATTGCTGCTATGAATAACCAGAAGAATGATTCGTCTGCTTCTGCATCTGCTAAAAATACGCCTGTTGGTAATGCTATCAATAATTATCAGAATGCTCGTAATAATGGCAAAGGAAAGGAAGTTGCTAATACTTCTGATTGAGGGACAGCTCGGCTTTATGGGCTGACTCGTAGGGAGGCAGCTGAGGCTTCTGACGCTGTGGTTGCAGGTATCCTTACCATCTATTCTCATGATGTTTACTCATTGATTGATCCGGGTTCAAATTTATCCTATGTGACTCCTTATTTTGCTCTTGATATGGGTATGAAACCCGAACCTTTGTTGGAACCCTTTGTTGTTGATACGCCTTCGGGTGTTCCTGTTATTGCTTCTAGAGTGTATAGAAATTGTGTTGTTGTGATTAAAGGCCGTGAGACCGTGGCTGATTTGTATGAACTTGAGATGGTGGATTTTGATGTAATGATGGGGATGGACTGGTTGTCTGGGTGTTATGCTAATGTGGATTGTCGCCATAAGTTAGTTCGTTTCGCCTTTCCCGATGAGCTTGTTATTGTGTGGAAGGGTGAAATTGCTAAGCCAAAGGGTAGATTTATTTCCTATCTTAAGGCTCATAAGATGATTACTAAGGGGTGTATTTACCATTTGGTTGTTGTTAATGATACAAAAGCCGTAGTACCCGAATTTGCATCTGTTCCCATAGTCAGGGATTATCCCAAAGTATTTCCTGAAGATCTTCCTGGTATTCCTCCTGATAGAGTTATTGATTTTGGGATTGATGTTATCCCCGACACCCAACCTATTTCTATTCCACCTTATCGTATGGCTCCAGCGGAGCTAAGGGAATTGAAGGATCAATTGAAGGACTTGTTGGATAAGGGTTTCATCCGACCAAGTTCCTCACCTTGGGGTGCTCCAGTCTTGTTTGTTAGGAAGACGGATGGTTCCCTGAGAATGTGTGTTGACTACCGTCAGCTTAATAAAGTGACCATTAAGAATAAGTATCCCTTGCCTAGAATAGATGATTTGTTTGACCAACTTCAGGGTGCTAAGTTCTTTTCAAATATTGACCTGAGGTCTGGGTATCATCAGTTGAAGATAAAAGAGGAGGATATCCCGAAAAATGCCTTCCGTACGCGTTATGGGCACTTTGAGTTTCTAGTCATGTCTTTTGGGTTGACTAATGCGCCTGCTGCATTCATGGATTTAATGAACCGTGTGTTTAAGCCGTATCTAGACCGCTTCATTATTGTGTTTATTGATGACATTTTGGTGTACTCTAAGGATCGTGAGGATCATGCTAATCATTTGAGGATAACTTTGACAACACTTGAGGAGAACGAGCTGTATGCAAAATTCTCTAAGTGTGAATTCTGGCTTGATTCTGTGGCTTTCTTGGGCCATGTGGTGACCGGGGACGGCATTAAAGTAGACCCTCAGAACATTGCAGCGGTGAAGGATTGGCCTAGACCCACTAGTGCGACTGAAATTCGTAGTTTCTTGGGTTTGGCAAACTATTACCGAAAGTTTGTGGAAGGTTTTTCATCAATAGCCTCTCCACTGACTAAATTGACACAGAAGACAGCTAAGTTTCAGTGTTCTAAAGCTTGTGAAAGGAGTTTCCAAGAACTTAAGACAAGGTTGACTTCGGCTCCTATTTTGATGTTACCTTTGGGGTCTGGTGGATATGTGGTGTATTGTGATGCTTCTAGAATTGGTTTGGGTTGTGTATTGATGCAGAACGGTAAGGTGATTGCTTATGCTTCGCGTCAGTTGAAGAAGCATGAGAAGAACTATCCGACTCATGACTTGGAGTTGGCTGCTGTGGTATTTGCTTTGAAAATTTGGCGTCATTACCTGTATGGTGAGCATTGTGATGTTTTTACTGATCACAAGAGTCTACAATATATCTTCAAGCAACGAGAGTTGAACCTCAGGCAGAGGAGGTGGTTGGAGTTGTTAAAAGACTACGACTTGAATATTCTGTATCATCCTGGTAAGGCTAATGTGGTTGCTGATGCTTTGAGTAGAAAATCTATGGGCGTGTTGGCTTATTTGCGTGCTCGTGACATGCCCATGGGGAAAAAGATTCGAAGGCTCGCCAGTCTTGGGGTTAGGCTTGATGAAACTGAAGATGGAGAGTTAGTGGGAATCACTCCATCACGGTCTGACATTGTAGAAAGGATTAAATTCAAGCAATATGATGATGAACTTTTGGCAAAGCTGAGAGATGGAGTGGAAAGGGGCGAGTAAACTTCGTTTACGGTTGGGACTGGCGATAGTGTTCTGCGATTGCAAGGACGATTGTGTGTTCCCGATGTTGATGGTCTTCGACAAGAACTAATGATGGAAGCTCATAGTTCCAAGTATTCGGTTCATCCGAGATCCACCAAGATGTATAAGGATTTGAAACAACACTATTGGTGGAAGAGCATGAAGGTTGATATTTCTAACTTTGTGGCTAAGTGTTTGAACTGTCAACAGGTGAAAGCTGAACATCAAAGGCCTGGTGGCTTGGCTCAAAACATTGATATTCCTCAATGGAAGTGGGAGATGATAAATATGGACTTTGTTGCAGGTTTACCTCGCACAAGGGCCAAGTATGATTCAATTTGGGTGATCGTGGATAGGCTCACGAAGTCTGCCCATTTTCTTCCTGTAAAGACGTCATATGCCGCTGCAGGGTACGCCAAGTTATATTTGAAGGAGATTGTTAGGTTGCATGGTGTTCCGACATCTATCATATCTGACAAAGGCACGCAATTTACTGTCCATTTTTGGCAGACGTTTCAAGAAGGTTTGGGGACTAGAGTGAAACTGAGCACGGCCTTTCATCCTCAAACTGACGGGCAAGCAGAGAGAACTATTCAAAGTTTGGAAGATATGTTGCGTGCTTGTGCAATCGATTTTGGAGGAAGTTGGGATGAACACCTACCTTTGGTGGAATTCGCTTACAATAATAGCTATCAAACTAGTATTCATATGGCTCTTTATGAGGCTCTTTATGGGAGGCGTTGTCGGTCTCCAATTGGCTGGTTTGAACCAACGGAATTAGAGTTGTTGGGTCCTGATTCAATTCATGAGGCGATCGAAAAGGTAAATCTTATTGTGCAACGACTAAAGACCGCTCAGAGTAGACAAAAGTCTTATACGGACATGAGGCGTAGGGAATTGTAATTTGTTGTTGGTGACAAGGTTTTCTTGAAGGTGTCACCTATAAAGGGGGTAATGCGTTTTGGCAGAAAGGGCAAGCTTAGTCCTCGCTACATTGGTCCTTATGAGATTATTAGAAGAGTTGGGAAGGTAGCTTATAAGTTGAGGTTAGCGGCTGAGATGTCCATGGTTCATCCGGTGTTTCACATTTCGATGTTGAGGTTGTATAAACTTGACCCTTCTCATGTGTTGAACTATGAAGAGGTTGACATTGATGAATCCTTGTCTTATGAAGAAGAACCAGTTCAGATTTTAGATCAACAAGTTAGAAGGTTGAGAATAAAGGATGTTGCGTCGGTCAAAGTGTTATGGCGAAATCATAATACTGAGGAAACTACTTGGGAAGCGGAAGATGACATGAAGAAGAGATATCCGCACTTGTTCCCTATTTCGGGTATGAGTTAAGTTTTGAAACATTCGTGCACAAGGTGATTGTGTGGTTAAATTCGTGTTGATTAATTACCTTCCTAGAATACTATCGTCATTCGAGGACGAATGATCTTAAGGGGGGATAATGTAACACCTCGTACACTTGAACTAGGTGTGAATGTGTAAAATCTAGTATTAAGATGATATTATATCTATATGAATCCATTCTTGATGAATTCGGGTGGAGGATGGTCGTTTTGAAGTCAAACCAACTAGTGAAGTTCTTAAGGGCTCATAAATTCGCCTAAGTTTTGGTAGGTCTGTCTTCTGGGCGATTTTCATGAAAATGTGTTGCGAATTTGGAAAAACTTCCTTCATGAACGTTGTAGATCTTTGAAATATTTTTCCAACGGCAGGTCTCCCAGCCCAAACAAATCTGCGTACAAAACGTTATGCCCGTTTTACTGAAGCCTATCTTCGCTGGAAATTTTACCTGTGTTACGGTGAGACGTTACGGACCGTAACACGTGTTACGGGCCGTAACAAGAGCCGTAACGTCTCAAAAATTTCCAGAACCTCTCTGGAAATTTCCACCAAGGGACGGTCCAAAGGACGGTCCGTAACACGAAGGACGGTCCGTCCTTCAGAGGCGTCCTTTGGCCCGTTTTCACTAGAAAAATATAAATAAGACCCTTGTTTTGTTTATTCCTCCACTTCCTAAACAACCCTAAGGACGAAAATCATTCCCCCAGGTCTTCAAATCAAAGGCAAGGGCATCCTTAACATTACTAAATCATTCTAACATCAAACCCATGATTCTTAACATGATTTGTGTGATCAAAACCTAAGGTTTGCAACATAATTCTTCCCAAAGTGATTCAAGCTGGTTTGGGTGTTCTTCATTAGAAAAGTGAATTGTTAAACCTTGTTTAACAAATTAAGGTATGTCTCTCTTTTAAAAACTTATTTTGAATGAAAGTAACTTTTGAAACCATTGTTGGAAGTATAAATTTTATTCAAGATTTTTTAATGAATGAAAGTAAAAGTAATCTTTTCATGTTTCTTGGACTCTAATTCATGTCTAAATGGTGGTTAATGTGTGTGAGGGGACAAACCCACATTAAACCTAGATTGTAACAAACCCTATATATGTATAAGATATTATGAATGTTTTCATCTATGAGAGATGCTTAATAATGATGGTTAAGAGTTGGTGATGACATTCTCATTGATGAATTGGGACATGGAAATCATTGGTAAAGAAGTTATACGTTTTCAAAACTTTGATTGGAATGACTTATTCTTTCGATATGGCATAATGAACTTTAATGTTATTGATGGTGTGACTACTTTGAGACAAATTGTGAATCGACTTCTATGCCATGGACTTTGTTGTTGTGTTTGCCTTGCTATTCGGGAGGAAGAGTAGCCACTATGGATCCTAGTGTATTAATTGCCTTGCCATTCGTGAGGAAGAGTGGCCACTTCCGGGTTCGCTACCTGGGGTGTATTAATTGCCTTGCTATTCGGGAGGAAGAGTAGCCACCGTGAATCCATATTCCGGTGAATTGCGCAGTGTGCCTTGCTATTCGGGAGGAAGAGTAGCCACCGTGAATCCATATTCCGGTGTATTACGCAATGTTGTTGATATTGAGTTGGGCCTATATGGGCGATTGTGATATCCATCTTTATTATGGAACTGATATTTATGTCTGATCGATTTAAAGCATAATTGAAACCGGGATTTTGGAATGGCTTTATAAACTGTTCAACAAACGATATTAAGAATCATAAAATGGAATGACAGTTTTTATACTATCTTTTCAGAACTGATTTCTGTATGTATTATTATATTTTATTTTTATATTACTTATTTTCCCCGAGGCACTCACTGAGTACGAAGTACTCAGGCATACCATTGTTGTTTTTTATGGTATGTTAGGTAACAGAGAAGAGCAGGTTCTTGATACTTCAGGCGCTTAGGAAGGACTTGCTGTTGCTGCTGATTTGGTGAGCCCACACGTTCATTCGTGGGACACCCTATTATGTTGCTCATTTATTATTAGTTTTTGGGCTGCGTCTTGATGAGTCGAACTATTACCTCTTTATCCTAAAAGCTCCATAGTATATATTCTTGTGGGTAGTTGTTGAGTTTTGTTAACTCTTGGGCGTTGTCACATTTTGATTAACTTTTATGATATTAAAGATTTCCGCTGATTTAGTTCATGTATTCAGGATTTGTTACATTCAATTTATGAACTATTGGAGGCGAATGTTGAACCTGGCGGGTTCAAGTATTATTATTGTGTTGTTTAGGTTCTTCCGATGTTGTTCATGACGTCGGATGCCGGTCACGTCTAGGGTGGGTTTTGGGGCGTGACAGTTAGCTATGAATGGTGGCCTCAATATTGCCCCTCATGTTGTCAGATTGGTCATATATGTCAAGAACCAAAGCCTAAACAGCACCAGAAGCCACACAAGCCCAGAGTAGAAAACAAGGGGCCTAAAGGAGCTGCTAAGAAGGCTAAGCAAACTTGGCAGAAGAAGGATGGGACTGTTCAGATTACTGGAGAAACATGCTCTGGGAATACTCAAACAGATGACAACCAAGATAATGCAAATGAAGGGTGGCAACAAGTAAAAGGGAAAACAACTAGTAGAATCCCATTGCCTCAAGAACAAGTTGTGGAAACTGCAAATGGGTTTATTCCCCTCAAAGACGCTACATTCCAACAGATATTTCTAGCTGCAATGAATAGTCATGATGCTGGACAAGGTAGTAATAGTACTAGGGAAAAGGCCCTTGATCCATCTAAGCCATCTCAATGATCATAACAACCTGGAATGTAAGGGGTTTTAATAAGCTTTTCAAGCACGAGGAGTTTAGTAGAATAGTGAATAAAGACAGAATTACAGTTATAGCTGTCATAGAACATAGAGTAGCAAAGCAGAAGGCATTAAAAATTATGAAGCTGGTACTTCCAAATTGGAGATGGCATGACAACTATGATCATAATAATAGGGGAAGGATTTGGCTAACATGGGATCCTAGTAAGGTAGACTTGGGTCTGATTAATGCAGCCTCAGTTTATGCAATGTTCACTGAGGGATCTCACAATTAATTTGGGGATTGAGTTCACGGCTGTATATGGAATGCATACCATTATAGATAGGAAACCACTTTGGCAAGCCTTAGAGAGTATGGAAGCAAGTATACAGCCTCCATGGCTTATCATGAGGGATTTCAATGCTGTTCTAGGAGAGAAGGATAGGATGGGGGGATGTCAAGTCCAAGATGCTGAAGTAAGAGATTTTACTGAGATGCTGGACAATATTGGCCTTATCATCATGAAGTCAGTTGGCAGATTCTTCATGTCACGACCCAACCCCGTGGGCCGTGACTAGTGCCCTAGCTGGACACCCATACACACTCACTTACCAAATCGATATATCAAGGACTTATCTGTATTCAGCATACATTAAGTTATGCAGATATTGAAATCAGATGTCGTCTTAAGCGGTCATATATAGCAAAATATCATACAGAAGCCGGCGAGGCTGACGGAAAACACATCGCCCAAAATATATACGTCCAGACACACACATATGGGCCGTATCGGCCATCACAGCAAACGGACCGCTTAAGACACCGATCACAGACATAAACGAACAATAATGACCCATGACCCACATATAAGTCTACAGGCCTCTACAAACCACAACAGAAACATATGACGGGACAGGGCCCCGCCGTACCCCAAATAGTCATATATATACAGAAACATGTACAACAAAGATATGTACCAAAAATATGGGCTCCGGATCAAAGGGAGCGCTCCAAAGTAGCAGAATAGGTATCCTACACTGGCGGGTCACCAGAACGAACGTCTGCACCTACGGGCATGAAACGCAGCCCCCGAAGAAAGTGGGTCAGTACGAAATAGGTACTGAGTATGTAAAGCATGAAATATACTAATTCAAATCATAACTGAAATAAGGAGTATGGAAAATGATTACAGAATCAGTATATCAAAGCTTGTTCTGAAAACATAGATAATGCAAATAAAAAAAATCATGCATATGTCTCAGGAACGTGGTCGCCACTCCGACGCTGGCGCCACAACACATCATACTCCAGAAGGCTTCAAATCTCCGTACAACCCCGACACATATCGTAACATCATAACACATCATACGCCATAACACATCATAACATCATATATAGGCGGTACCCGGCCCTTTAATAAGTGGCTCTGCGAACCGTAACACATCATACTGCCGAATATAACATAGTGCGCACGACGACAAAACCGGCCCGGGACCCGGCGAACAATGTCATAGTAGTATGCACGAGCAGAGTAGTGAGAAACCACATGCACATAAATCAAGACTCAATGGATATACATACTTACCGACCCCTGAAGGCTCAGAAACAAGTTTCGGGTCGATCCGACCTAGTATGAGAAAGTTACGAACGTTTAAAGTACAGAACGTTCTATAAACGTTTCAGAAGCCATTTATGGAAAATCAAAGCCATAATCATGTCAAAAATCTTTTGGATATTGTTATGGATCAAATCAAATAGAACTTTTGGAGTCTTATGTACGTATCGAAACATATCAAAGGCTCGATGGAGCAATCGAATGTGTTAACATTTGGAAGGTCAAAACTATAGTCATATCATTTGTTCCTCAAATGCTATTCGGAAACATATTGGCCAAACTCCGGACATCATAGATACACGTCATCGGACATCATGGATACATATCAAAACCATACGGAACAACTTATGAGAAATCAAGAACGTTAGCCATCCTAGTGGCTCTAAGAATAAGAATCTTTCTGAAATCGTTCATATGCGTCATATATTTATTTCATAAGGATCATGCCAAAGAAGAAAAGGTTAAGCCTTACATACCTCGCTCGCCTCCTAAGCTAATCGCAACTCAAGTCTCGAGCTCCCCAAGATCTACAATGACGTCATTAATTACCAAACGTTAGCTACAAGTACTTAGAACTTCAATTCTAACTAGTACTTATCTACAGAAATTTCGGCAGCATCTCCCCTGTAAATACAACAACCCCGAGAATTCAACTCGCCAAATTTATCAACAACCATACCAACAATCATTTCAACAATACCAACAATCAATTTGGAACATATTTTAACATTAGTAACCCGAACAACATTCAAAACTATCCAACCAACTATATTCCACCCGAAACTCTACAAATGCAACAAAAGCTATAACAACACATTTCCTTCTTTCAAATTCATAAACTACAACATAAATTCATACTTTAGCAACTTCATTCTCACAACTACATAAATCATACTAAAATCACATAATTTCCTACAACAACCTACAACCAATTTCCATGCCAACCTGAACCATTAAACCTTCATTTACATCATAACGGCCACAACAACACAACTAACATGCTAAATAAGAATTAATTCACCTCTCCTCCACCATTCAATAACCACACGGCCACCATTCAACACACACACCCACACGGCCACACACAACACACATCATTTCCATGATTTGCATTCAATTCTACTTACTACAACATATATAAACCTTCCATAACATATAAAAGAATATGAATTCTTACCTTTTTCCTTAAATTTCCACTTGACTAGAATTTTGAACTTGCCACAAAAGTAGTTTTCTTGCTCTAATAATTGTACCACGTTGAAGAGGACCCTTGAATTAGCAAGAATACTAGAAAAATATAATTTTTGGATCAAAGATTGATGGCTTGAAATTTTTTCTTTCTTTTTCTCCTCTAGCCGAACCCTTGTCTCTCTCTCTCTCTCAAGTTCTTGTTTTTCTTGAATGTTCTAAAATGTGATGACAAAATAATAGGCCCTCTCTTTTATTACTTAATTTGGCTTCTACATGGGCCTTGGCCCATCCCCTATGGCCGGCCCCCTTTGGGCCTCTTTTTTTTTTTTTGATTTTCCAAGCCCAATTACTGATGACTAATATTTTGTAGTTCATGAGACTATTTTCCAAATTTCCAATTTTGCCCTTAGCCTTCCTCAATATTTCCGCATCAATATTTTTCACGAACACTTATATATTAAATAAAATCAAAATATTGCCTTATCTCTTACTAGTCACAATTATTTCGATTTATCCAAATGTTCAAAATACGGGATATAACACTTCACCTAGACCAACTCACATGTCCATGGCAGAATTGACAGGGCACTGGTCAATCCTGCTTGGATGAGCACTTGGCCACAGGTGGAAGTTGAAGTTAAAGATATTCATTTTTCATATCATGCCCTGCTTAATGTTACTATTCGCCCTATTCACCCTTCAGATTCTTGAACCACCTCTTCAACTTTAAGGATTTTTTTAGCATTGTTCAGGAGTCTTGGGACAAACCAGCACACAACATTGGCATGGTTAGAATTTGGAACAAGCTCAAAGTAATGAAGGAAGAAATAAAGAACCTAAATACTCAGGATTTTTCTAAAGTGGAAACTAGAATACAGGGCACTAGACATCAATTGGAAGAGCTACAAGAGAAGCTTAGAGTGAATCTCAATGATCCCAGCTTGTTTGCTCAAGAGAAAATGTTGAAACATGAGTTAGAGAAGTGGATTATTGTGGAGGAAAGTATCCTCAAGCAGAAGTCAAGGGCGTAGTGGTTGAAACTAGGAGACACTAATTCTGCTTATTTCTATGCTAGCATCCAAAGCAGGATAGCACAGAACCATAATACCAGGTTAGTGTCAAGTACAGGAGAGGTGTTGACCTCTGATAAAGAAATAGAAAATGAAGCAATTGGTTTCTACAAGAACCTGCTGGGGACATGTGCAGAGCAACTACCTTCAATCAATCCTAGAGTGATGAATTCTGGGAAAATCCTTCATAGGGATCAGCAGGTCAAACTTATAGCTCCCGTTACAAGAGAAGAGGTGTATATGGTACTACATGATATTTCTGAGCCAAAAGCACCAGGTTGTGATGGCTTTAATGCCTTTTTTTCAAGAACACCTGGTCTATTATAGGAGAGGAAATCACTAATGCAGTACTGCAGTTCTTTCAAGATTCCAAGTTGTTCAATTCAATTAACTGCACCACTGTCACTTTAATACCCAAGGTACAAAATCCCTCTTCTATTAAAGAGTTTAGTCCAATTTCCTATTGTACAATGCTCTATAAGATTATATCTAAAGTTCTGACTAAGAGAATGCAAAATGTAATGGATTGCCTAGTCGACTATAGCCAAGCAGGTTTTGTGCCAGGAAAAGTCATTACTGATAATATACTTCTAAGCCATAAGCTGGTGAAGGGGTATGGGAGGAGAGGTATGTCACCCAGATGCATGCTCAAAATTGACATGCAAAAGGCATATGACTTAGTTGAATGGCCATACCTAGAACAAATTTTGCACAATCTCAATTTCCCTGGTATATTTGTGGGCTAGATAATGAGCTGTGTGACTTCTGTTTCTTATTCCATCATTATAAATAGTAAACCATCTCAACCCTTTGATGCTAAAAAAGGATTAAGACAGGGGGATCCCCTGTCCCCTTTCCTTTTTGTTTTGAGTATGGAATATCTCAGTAGGTTGTTAAAATAGTTGCAACATGTCCCTGACTTCAACTATCATCCCAAGTGTGCCAAGTTGAACATAGTTCAGTTAGCTTTTGCAGATGATCTGCTTCTTTTCCGTAGAGGGGATAGTAGCTCATTGCAACTGCTTTATGACCAATTTCAGTGTTTTTCTCAAACCTCTGATCTGATTGCCAATCCTACAAAAAGTTCAGTGTATTGTTGTGGGATAGAAAGAGATACTCAAGAGGAAATTACGATAATTTTGGGCTTTAGTGGGGGGGACTTCCTTTTAGATACTTAGGGGTGCCCCTAAGTACTAAGAGAGTCTCAATTGTTCAGTGTAAGCCTTTAATAGACAAGATTCTGGGAAGAATCAAGTCTTGGACCACAAAGTTTCTCTCCTATACATGAAGAGCCCAATTGATTAAATCAGTTCTGTTTTCCATACAAGTCTTCTGTGCTTAAGTTTTTGTGCTACATAAGAAAGTGATAAAGGTCATTGAATCTACTCGTAGGAGTTTCTTGTGGACAGGAGATGCTGATTTGTCCAAGAAGGCACTTATATCTTGGGAAAAAGTATGCCAGTCTAAGAAAACAGGGGGTCTTAATATCTTGAACATTAACATATGGAACAAAGCAGCTACAATCAAGCTTCTACGGAGCCTTAGGCCTAAGAAAGACAAGCTATGGGTGAGAGGGATACACTGTTACTATGGGAAGAATAGAAACATATATATGAGGATGTCCCTAAGCAAGCATCCTGGATTGTTAAAAAAAAATTGAAGGCAACAAAGTATGTAGAGTCTGCAGGGTATAATATGGGGCAATTTCATCAGATGCAACAACTGTTTATCAAGCAAATTTACCTAAAAATTAGAGGTGACTTTCCAAAAGTGGGGTGGAGAAGGCTGACCTGCAACAACATAGGATTACCAAAGTGGATCTTTATATTAAGAGTTGCTGCACAATCCAGAATGTATACAAGAGATAGGTTGGTAAAGTGGGGGATTACTGCAAGTACAGGCTGTCTACTTTGTGAACAAGCTGATGATAGTCACTCTCATCTATTCTTCTCATGCCAATTCTCTTCGTGGGTCTGGTCAAAACTGTTAAAGTGGCAGAATGTTAATAGAACTCCCACCTGCTAGGAACTGGAAATACAATGGGCTAGTAGGTATGCAAAGGGGAAAAGTGCAGAAGTAGAGGTCTACAGAATGACAATGGCAGTTAGAGGGAAAAGAACCTGAGGGTGTTTCAGAACTAAAGACATACGGTAGATAGCATTGTCAAAGTGATAGTCCAAGCAGTACACTTTAGAGGCTATGGTTCTACGAGGATAGCCAAATGGTTGGATCAACATAACTTTTATCCTTAGTATTAGTTGTTTTTTTGTTCATGAAGTGGGATAAATTTTTTTAGTGTTTATTTTAGCTTCTAGTTGAAAAAGTGTAACTGAAGCACTGGGGCTCAGTTGTCCAGTGCTCAGTTTTCTCTTCTGCATTGTACTGATCATATCCTTTTGGTAATATAAAAGTTCTTATTTACCAAAAAAAAAAAAAGGGTAAATGGAGGTATGAAAGTAAAAGGGGGGTATGAAAGGATAATTATTTTGTGTGTAGTGGGCATTGATGTTCTTTCCCCAATAAAATTTACATTTTGGGCTCGTGCTGAGCACGACCGTCCTTCCATCTAGTTGGTAACATATATACCACTCATTTCTAAATAAATCTAGTATACTACCAACTTGCAGAAAAGTCCAAAAAATCAAATCCTTGGACTCGGTGACAAATGTTAGTCCATAAAACAATAGTTTGCTAAAGGCAAAAACTATACTCTGAATACAACTCATTTAAGGGCCTGTTTGTCCATGAGAATTATTCATTTTTTTTTTGGAATTTTTTTTCATGGTATTTGGCCATAAAAATTTCAAATAAAGTTGTACTTGGAATTTGGAAAACAACCAAAACTTATTTTTCTTCACTTTTTTCACTTTCAATACATTCAAACAATCAAATATTCTTTGCAAAAACTATAACCAAACACAACTCCATCTTCAACTCCAACTCCAAAATACCAAATAAAGTGAAAAATATTTGGTTTAATGGCCAAACTCCTACTTAATGAAAACTCGGATATTAAGAAATACGTATAATAAAATCTATATATATAAAATAGGAGAGGTACAAGCAACGTAGTTAAGCCAAGTGGCAAGCTAATAACTGTTATGATTTGCTTTTACGCGGGTAAGGCATAAAAGTTACTACGAGGTTGTTGGTGCTCTAATTGGATTTAGTATTTTTTTTTTTAGAGTCGCCACCTAATTTATTATGGAAAACTAGGAAAACCGGGTTTAAAGATTTTTTCAAAAATAAGTAAAAATCTTTTGGACCAAAGTTGAGGTAAGGGTTCTGGTGATCCCCTAGGGAAGGTTTTACGCACCCTAGTATTAAAGATCTGTAGAATACGGTTGACCTACGAGCTTCAATATGTGATTAATGTACTTATTTGTTTACAAATGTTTTAGTTTTCCGCAAAAGATGTCATTTTTATATCATATCATAATTTCAAGGAAAAATTTAGCAAAAATGAATATTTGCTTCCCTTCCTATGCTTTAGTGGACTCGATCAAAGAGAGGGAGGTTGGGCCTTAAGCCCATCAGTGCCATTTTCACTCATTGGCTGGGCCTTTCAAAATGAATATTTGCTTCCCTTCCTACGCTTTAGCGGACTCGATCAAAGAGAGGGAGGTCGGGCCTTAAGCCCAACACATAATGATGCAAGAGACGGCCAGAAGGGCCCAAAGTTGGTTCCCATGAAACATACAAAAGACTAGGATTAGTATTTGGCCAAAGTAAGGATACTAAATCACAAAGAAAACAATTTATATTCAGGCCGAACAAATGCATAAACTTAAACAAATAGGTCGTTAAATGGTCACATAACTTCTGGCAGAAAAAAAAAGTGTAAGCCGCAAAATGATAAAGTAAATCTCAAAGCCCACATGGACTATTTCCTCACGAAAGAGAAATATTCAGCCCAAGTATACTAACTCATTTAAAATGCTAGAAGAGCCCAAACAAAAACAAAACAGTCGACCCAAGAGACTTAACTGACACAGTACAGGCCCATATTCATGAAGGGTAGGAATGATATATCTTAAGTATACTAAATATATTCACTTCTATACACCTGTGAGGGTATAGAGGTGAATATACTCTGTATATTTTGGTATATCACCTAGTGTACATGGAAGAAAATTAATGTATTGTGAGGAGATGAGGAGAAATAAACTATTCCGAGTTCCCTTTAACTTATATAAGCCTATAGTAACAGATTCAAAGCCCAGAAATAAAGGGTAAATATAACAAACACATAAGGCTACTTCTCTAAGCAAAAAGTGAATAATGTTAATCAAACAAACATACACCACCACCAACCAACATACTATGGATTTACACACCCATGGAGAGATTAGAACAGCCCAAAAGGGAAAGCTCTTACCCTCTTGTTCCTGATGCCACACAAGATCCAAGGGGTTTCTAGGAACCCCAGGCATGGTAGACACCAGGGAAGGTCTGAGCTTCATCCCCAAGTGTTGTTTTGCCTCTCCAATTATGTGTTAGGCTCACAGTATTATGGGAGATGAAGTATACATGAATGGTGTCAACAAACAGCCTTCTAATCAATATGTCTAAGTGTGCATTTTAACAGACTTGGTTATCTTATCAGACATTAACATCCTATTAAGCTCAAGTAGGATTGATGAAAGGTTTAAGCACTTCTATCACACAGTCATGATAAAAGAAAGAGATAAGACACAGTTACAGAAACAATACATCTAATAGCATCAACACTTAACCAATTCAAGGAGATATTCTTTAAGCAAGTAACACAAGCTATGAACTTAAGTAATGAGTGACTAGATTCCAAAGAGAAACAATTAACAGCCATTAGGTGTCAAACACAAGTCATCAAGTTAGTAACAGTTCCCAGAACTTGTCCAACTCCCCAAAGAAGCCAAGTTTTAAATCCCCTATCACTTGTCAATATGACAAAAAAATAGGACTGCTATACTCATTTGATAGACTTTAGCATACTTGAGTGCACTGCGTAGAACTCTTCTTTAGTTATCTTTAAGGTGAAACAACACAGTATAGCTCAAACCAATATTTCATAAGGGACAAGTATTGTTCTTCACCTTAGTGAATAGGTGAAACCATTTAAGCCAAAACAAAGTGACTAAACAAGCCAAAACAAAATAACTAAGCAAGCCAAAACAAAATGACTAAACAGCCACCTATCAAGTTATCAACTACTTAAGTTAGATTATTTTAAAATCAACATAGCAAATAAACTTTGCCAGAAAAAGAGGTTTGACAGTTCTCCAACAATTCAAAATGTTCCAGTTGTAAAGTCTCATAGACCAATTACAAATTGAGCATTTTTTGCCAAAACAAAGATCCCTAACACAGGAGAACAACTAGGAATCCCAAAGCAATTTCAAAATCCAAACAGGTCATCTTTCAGCAAAAAAAAATGTTTAACTCTTCTGACAGGAAAAATGCAACCAGGCACAAAATCTAAACAAAGAAGACTGACCAAGTAAATCAAGCCTGAGTGTTTCATTCTTAAACAGTGTCCCAAATAAAAGAAAGAGTAAAATGGATTCAGTTTAAAGCATAGCTTTTCACTAGTCTTTGAAAACCTTTTTGAAACAGAACTCAACAAAAAAAAGAGGAAGTATTGCATACTCACTTAGCTTCACATTTTGAGTGGATCATGTAAAAGCACAAGGCTGGACTCAAACAGGGAAAATAGTGGCTATTCATGGGCCAAGTTGAATCAAAACATCAAACAGAATTGGTTTTTAAACATGATAAAAGACTCCTAAAACATTAACTGAGACTCATTAAAAACCAAGTAAGGGTGATGAACTTTACAAGCATGTTGTGACCAACAATTTTGAAACTATCAGATGCTTAAACTTATCTATTACCATTTTCTAATCACTTAGTTTAAGTAGTAAACCTTACTCTCATTTAAAATATCATGTGACAGTACCAAACTTCTTCTTTTAAATGAATGATTTGAAATCAGATGTATTCCAGAGTCACAACACCCATCATGCCACTCAACCATATTAGGAGATGATATACATGAACTAACTAAGGAGAGAATACTAATGATACTCCTCAGATTAACTAAGACTTCACATTAGCATGCCTTTTCAGGTTCATAAGGGGACAAGTGACTAAAACCCAACCCTTCAAAACATTCTCAAATAACTCAGTTACATTAAAAGCCAACAAATCCATAAACTGGGATAACAACAGGTTAATCATGGCACATTACTTTTATTCAAAATGTAGATGATTCAAACTTCGTTAAGTAAACCCAGATTTCATGAATGATTCCACTTAGAGCAGACCTAATCCTATGAAATAAGCAAGAAGACTATAAACCAAATCATTACTTTCTAATCATAGAGGCATACTAGCTAGTTAGCATGGCCATTATCCACACACATATACTTAGTGAACTTATAACAATATATAGACAGGAAACCAAGTAGGAGAAAACAAGATCAAACAGACTCTAGGTTATGTCACATATGACTGACCAGGGTTAACTAGATATAATTAAAAAAAGACTCTTAACTAACTAATTCTTGAACACATAGGTCATACTCAAAGCCATCATAAACCAGAAGAGGCATGGTTTAACAAGAAAACTCAAACCACTGATCATGAAGAAGTTAGACACATATTTACATGACTAATAGGTTATTTACCTAAAACTAATTCATTAATTAATCATAGGATATGTAAATTAGTTCTTAAAATCTACATAACTATCTTCTAAGTGCACATAAGACTAAACCATTACAGAACTAAGTAAAACAAGATTAAGCTAAAACAAAACTAGAATTTATAAGACTAAAGGCATCACAAATAACCCGAGCATTAAGCTATACAAGTATTAGAATATATAAATGACTAAAAATAAACTAAAAATAACTAAGGGAAAAGAAAGGTCACCTCTTTGATGCGCAACCTAGCCAAGAATAAACTTGAAGAAATTTTTTTCTCCACCCTCAGCCACACAGCATGCACAAGTATTTAAATTTTTTAACTAAATAAAAAAATAAAGGTTTCCAAACAAACTGCTGAAACCCTAGCTATTCAATTTTTATATGTAAATATGTATTTTTTTCAATCGCCTCCTCTTTAAATGGTGGATTGGGGGTTCTTTATATAGAATCCCAAGAACCCTATAATTGAATCCCAAATCGATGTGAGACCTTCACAAATATTTGAGAATCAGCCTTCGTTTCAACATTCAAAGGTTAGGATTTACTCACAAAACATATCAATGGTCGAGATCGACCTAAAATTGGGTCGATCCCTTCGGTTTATCATGGACCAATCAATACCCACGATTTCAAAAAAATGCAAACAAAAATAATTAAAGATTTACAGAGTTTTGACTGTTGATACTCAGAAAAAGCAAAGAAATAGAGAGAAGGAGAGGGTTATACCGTGTTTCTGGTTGAATCGCGGTGGAAAGTGGGCAAGAATTAATTGCTTTGCCCCAAAAAACCATACTAAGACTGCACAAGCCTTGTTGGCCCACAAACATTGCTATTTCCGGCATGAATGACACGAAGAGAGAGAAATCTCTCGAGGCGGCGCCTAGGGTTTTTAGGAAAAGAAAGGGGTAAGGGATTAAGGGGATGTCTGGCGTGAAATGAATACATATATTGGTGTAGCCATAATTAACACATCATAAGCAATTTACAAATATAACCAAATTAGTTATCTAAAACAATTATGATTAATTTAAAAATTGTCAATATAACTTGATTATGCAGAAATTGAAATTTGAGAGGCAAAAGTATTATTTATTTTAATTAATCAATTTCCTTGAAAATAGAGTGAAAACAATTGACAATTTAAACAATTAAATAAATAATTGTTGTAAATTATTTTCTCTTGGTTAATTTTAGCAGAACATCATAGTTGTAAAATACTTAAATTAATTTATAATATTATGGAAATTACTTCATCAAGAAATAAATTGGTAAAATATTACCTAAATAATTTTATAAAATTATTTTGACTTCTAAAATCACATATTTCACTCTGTTTGATATTCAAGAACTCTGGGTAATCAAAGCAAGTTATGGGAGGTCAAAAATTAGGTGTCAACTGTCACGACCCAACCGAAGGGCCATGACGGGCACCCGGAACTACCCTACTGAGCACCTGTTATCATACTCTCATAATCACATCTAGGTGAGTCGCATGGCTAATTCATAATTACCATAAACCAAATGACACAAGTTCCATCAAACTTAGGCACATCTATATAAACATCATTAATTATGCCCATATATATACAAGCCGACAAGGCCATAAAAAATGATATACAAAATGTGAACCGATAAGGCTATGGGATATCTAGATATACACATCTGTCTACGAGCCTCTACGAAGAGTATGTAATATCATATAGACGGGACAGGACCCCGCTATGCCCATATATGTACACAAAAAGAATAATACCAACTATTGCAACTCCGGATCAAATGGAGCACTTCTATGCAATCACTGATGAAGCAGCCTAACGGTCTGGTTTGTCTCCCTGTCTACCTGCGAGCATGAATGCAGCGTCCATAAACAAAAGGACGTCAGTACGAATAATGTACTGAGTATGTAAGACATGAATAGTAATATGATGAAAGCATGAAGCTAACATAAGATAAGGAGAACATTTTATACCTCATAATACCTCTTAAGACGATTGCCATGTATACTTAACCTTTCTCTAAGGGAAACATTTCATACATATACATATAATGATACCATACCCGACCATGTAGGTTCGGTGTCACCCATACCCGGCCATAGCAAGGCTCGGTATTGTCCGTACCAGACCATAACAAGGCTCGGTGTTGTCCGTACTCGACCATAACAAGGCTCGGTGTTGTCTATACCCAACTGCAGTGGTGTGCGCGCAATAGATATCATACCCAGCTATATAAGCTCGGTGTCACAAAATAGCTATACACACAATGACATACATGCGTATCCAAAGGAAACCTTACAACTCTATCGGGGTGACATAATGTCGGTAAACCCTCGATTTCTATTATGGAATAACCACCATCATCATCATCATCATTATCATTATCATTATCATTATGAAGGACTCTTATCAATAATCTCTTAAGAACCTTGAAAGTCATGAGCTTCTAGCATTTTGTAGGAATAGGGCATTACAGATATCTTAGATGGATTCACAATAAGGAAATCATGCCTTTGGAAAGAAAGGGTTAGCCTTAACATACCTTTACGACTCGTTATTTTCTTAACGTTCTCCTCTAAAGCCCGCAAAATCTACATTCAAGAGGATTCATTCTAAGGTTAAGTCTTAAAAACACGCTTAAGTTCAAACTAGAATAATTGACGAGCTAACGAAATTTGGGCAGCACTTCCTCTATTTTATCGACTTCCACCATATTATAAAACAACTCCAAACAACAATAACAACATCCACAATATCATAATCAAGTAGTTATATTCAATTTAATCTCAAAACACATTCTCATAATCAATTTATATCAACAACTTCGACACAACCCCTTGTACACTTGTATACAACACTCCCTCATCATCACTATTACCCCTCATAACAAGATTATACTCAAAACATTCTAACAATTATAACCCATGTTAATTTACTACTCAAAATATCATCAAATCCATATTTGAACTTCCTCTTCCACTTTCTTCCCTCAATCAAGTTGTTCAACAACCAAGCATTCTCAATAACATGAAATAGATGGGAAAACTAACCTTTTATCACATAAGGATAAGCTTTGGATTAAATTGTTCACTTGAGTAAAACCTCCAACTTCAACACCAAAGGAATTCTTGGACTCTACAAACCCTAGTGAGCCTTTCAACACTTGAATCCCTTGATTCTCACCTTTTGATCTTTGATTTCACTTAGGTTTGGTTGGATATGCTTAGGAGAAGGTTCTAGAGCTTTCATGGGATGTGGGAAATGTTGAAATGAAATAAAATGAACATGGGTCGAAATTATATATAAAAAAAACGGAAAAGGGCCAAAATTACCCCTGAACTTTGAAAAATAGTTCATCCATACCCTTCGTTATACTTTTGGGCCAATTATACCCTTACAGTTATACTATGGGGTCAATTATACCCTTATGTCTAACGGCTGCCACGTGACATCATCTCAGCCCTTCAAAATTATTTTATCCTCAAATAATTTTTTATCCACTAAAATATCTCAAAACGACCCGAATTTTTTTTTTCCAGCAAAAATAATACGGAATTATTTTTATATTTTTTCTGGAAAAATAATTCTGTATTATTTTTGCTGGAAAAACAAATTCGGGTCGTTTTGAGTTATTTTAGTGGGTAAAAAATTATTTGAGGATAAAATAATTTTGAAGGGCTAAGATGATGCCACGTGGCAGCCGTTAGACATAAGGGTATAATTGACTCCATAGTATAACTGTAAGGGTATAATTAGCCCTAAAGTATAACGAAGGGTATGGATGAACTATTTTTCAAAGTTCAGGGGTAATTTTGGCCCTTTTCCGTAAAAAAAAACCTAGCACCAACCAAGATTTACGGTCCACTTTACGGACCGTAAAAATTATACGATCCGTATAATTGGACCGTAAATCCTGACCACTGGTTCACCCCTTTCTGGAATCAATTTACAATGGGAGTCAGCCAGATATACGGTCCGTAAAAATTATACGGTCCATATATCTAATCGTAAAACCCACTTTTTTCTAAAACGTATTCTTGTCGATTTGTTCAACCTTTAATCCTTCCAATACCTGTTAAACATGAACTTAACCCCTTATAACTATAAGATAAACTTGTCTAATCTCATTTAACCTTGATAACCCCCGTATCGAAGACTAGAACCACTAACGCACGACGAATCTCAATGTACGAAACCACGAGGTATAACATCAACAATAACAAGCCACTTGACAATTTTAAGACAAAGTTAATGAGAATTAGGACAAAGCAAGTTTGAAAGATAATTTTTAAAAATTGAAAGATAAAGTTATCAAATTTGAATTGAAAGATAATCACTAACAACACTAAATTCAAAATCAACAAATTTTCATTTCATGCTTTTACTTATTGAAATTGCAATTATTTTAAATTTTTAAAATTTAAGTTAGAGTTATCCAAATCCAATTTAATAAGTGATAAGATCCTATATATATATATATATATATATATATATATATATGAACGTTATTTTTAAATCAACTCAATACTTATCTAATATTTTGAATTCAAAAACAAAATTCCAAATTTTAATCCTGTGGTTAGATTTTTTAATTGAAAAAATGGAACTCCAAGCCTTTCTGCATTTAGATTTTAAAATAAGCTAACGATTTTTGTTGTGAACCATACGGGGGACCTATATAAAGATTATAAGCTGCACATTAGTGTTCTAATAATAAAATGCCACTTGCTAATTTTAGGACAATATTTACTAGATTGTGTAATACCAATTAATAATTTAATATCCACTTTATTAAACGGCAGAAAAAGAGAAACATAAAAAGAAAAGTTCAAAATTTAAATATTTGCTTATTTAGCGTAGAGATATAGCTAAAGCAAACCCACCAGAATTTGATTCTATCTGCAAATCTTTGAATGTTAAGATTCAAATTTAAATCTAACAATAAAGATATAGATAGAATCATTTAAATCTAAAATCTACTATAGAGACATAGATAGAGCCAAACAATTAGAGAAATTTAAACTTGAGGTGATCCAAATAGTATCACCAATATAATCGGCACAAATATCCTTAAAATTTGAATCATGTGGTTAATTTGAACTTGATTTAAAGATAAATATCTCTTTTTAAATTCTCTATTCTTAGCTTGAAAAATCTCATAACTTCATTACCTATAATACGGAGTACCTTTTTCTTAACCAATAAAATGAGGGTAACCAAGATGGCATACTACTTGACAAACGAAGTTTTTCAGGTTCAGCATAATTTAGAATGCGTTTATTTCCATTAGCCCTTTTCTTTTACGAATGAAATTCTATCAATTTCGGCTTTCACACTCTCTGTTAAGGCTTTAGGCAAATAGATCTTTACTCATATCTTGTGATATTATTTTCTTCGTACAATTATTTATTCAATCTCGCATAATGGATAAGTTATTAATCAAAAGTAACCTATTAAAAAGTTTTTTTTTAATCTTGTATTATTTCTGATTTAGCAGCGGCCTACTGATCTATTTCTCATGGATGAATAACTGCAGCAATTAAAAGCTCTGAAAGGGATGAAACTCAAATAATCGGACTCAGTGTGAAGGGTCATCGCACGGAGAGATTTCTTTAGTGGTATAGTTCACACATTTACTTTTTTTTTTTTTTTTTTTTTGTGCTCTTCTATTTAAAGATGTTTCTTTTTTTATGATCCAATTTTTTTCATATCTTTAAAGCATAGTTCTGATTAACAAGATTTTCTGCTGGCTTCTTACATCTATAATGTCGAGAGAACTGTAAGTCGGTAGAGTATTTCCTTTGAAGAAACAACAACAACAACACCCAGTGAAATCCCACATCGTGGGATCTGGGGAGGGTAGAGTGTACGCAGACCTTACTCCTACCAAGGTAGGATGGCTGTTTCCGAAAGACCCTCGGCTCAAGAAAAGCATAAAAGCATAAAAAAGTCAGATAAGGCTAAGAGATTCAAAGCGATATGGAAATGAAATAATATAAAATAAAATAATGCAAGCGACACCGATACCACAGGATAATTAAAGCACAGGAAATAGCAGATTATAGCATAAATCGGAGCACAAGAAATTAAATTGCGATACTGCGACTACTAATAAGAACGGATAACGAGACTATCTACTAGCCTTCTACCCTAATTTGGGTCCTCCAAACCCTCCTATCTAAGGTCATGTCCTCGGTAAGCTGTAATTGCGCCATGTCGTGTCTAATTACCTCTCCCCAATACTTCTTCGGCCTACCCCTACCTCATCTGAAACCATCCATGGCCAACCTCTCACACCTCCGTACTGGGGCATCTGTGTCTCTCCTCTTCACATGCCCAAACCATCTCAATCTCGCTTCTCGCATCTTGTCTTCCACCGAGGCCACCCCCACCTTATCCCGAATATCCTCATTCCTAATCCTGTCACTCCTGGTGTGGCCACACATCCATCTCAACATTCTCATCTCGGCAACTTTCATCTTTTGAACGTGAGAGATCTTAACTGGCCAACATTCCGCCCCATACAACATAGTCGGCCTAACCACCGCTTTGTAGAACTTGCCCTTAAGTTTTGGTGGCCCCTTCTTGTCTCTTTTTCCTCTTATTGTCGATCATGAGTACTAAGGTTATTCTAGAATTTTATAAGTATCATTTATGGTTGGTCGGATTTTATAAATGAACATACTTTTATTTTTTCACAAGCATACTATTTTAGAGATCTCTCTTCATAAATGCCTTACGCAAGAGGCGTTATTGTGAAGAAAAACTTTGAAAACGTCAATATTTGTATAATCCGATCCACCTTATTATTTGTGTTTTCAAAGGAAGGTATGTTTTCAGAATTGCTTTCTTTCTTAAAGTTGTTGTTGATCCATTTGTAATCTTCTCTCCTTTTCATTTTAATTTCTTCATTAGAAATAATATACTTTCAACAAATTCGAGATCACAATTGTACTTTGAATAAAAAAAGATTCTGTTTATCTGAATTAGAGGTAAAACACTAAAGGAAAAATATTGATTTAAAATATCATAGCAGGAACAATAGTATATAAAATAGGTGAATAGAGTCCTGTAAGTATAGTTTGATTAATTTAAAGGATAAAATCCAGTAAAATAGTACTCAAAATTATTATTAATGATAGATTTAAATAAAAGAATACCGAGTAAAAAAAAAAAGACACCCCGGTACACTAAGCTCCCGCTATGCGCTAAATAAAAGAATTCCGAGTAATGGAAGAAAACGTTTAAAAATAAATAAAATTTTGAGGCGTATAAAAATAAAATTTGCCTATATTATCTATTAAAAAGAGAGTACTGATCAAGATTATTAAGTTAACAGGCAAGCTAATAAAAAGTGGTACCACACTATAATTATACCCAAAATATGAACAAAACCATTATTGATTACAAGGAACAAACAAGAGCAAAAAATAAAAGTAGTCAAAACTTTCACCGTCAAATTATCAAAGAATAAGAGTTCAATATTTAAATTTGATACTAAAAGTTCTTTTGATTTATGTTGAGAAAAATAAAAACTATGGATAGCACCAAGCAACTAAGAAAAGAGAGGAAATGCGCAAAAAAGCCCTCCCCGTTTTAAATATTCTCTTTAATGCGAAATAAAATCTTAGTTATTGTTAGTATCATTGGTAATGTACTGTCAAATTTGACTGTTAAAGTTCTAAAATATTATTTTACGTAATCATAGTCTTTTTTATTTTTTGCTCTTTTCTTGCTATAGTCCAACTTAAAGCTAGAAAACGAACATCTGGATGATCTTCAATTCAGTTAGTTTTCATGAGTCTTTTCGCAATTGAATGTCATATAAATATTGGATAGATGGTAATCCACAATTTGTTTAATTGTGAATTGATAAAGCTCAAAATTGGATTTTGTAATGCTTTGTTGATGAAATGATTAATTTGTTGATTAATTCTTCTCTAACATGCTTAAATTGGTTGCAGGCGAGCATCAATTTGGAGAAAGATTAATTTTTAATATAAGTTTGATGTACATATAAAGAGATTGTATGACGATCGTTGAAATCGTTGAGTGATTTATTGAGATATTGAGTTAAGGATGGGGTGTAAAGTATTAGAGAGCGTACTGTCATTTAACTTACAATAGATTTGGCTAAGATTTTGTTTTTTTAAAACCTTTGAATGCATGTAATATGCATGGTTTCGTGATTAAGAACTATGAATAGACAGTTTGAAAAGCTGTTAGGAGAGTAAATTTTATGTTTATCTCTGTGCATTTTCGGAAGAGATACTCAACTCTATGCATTTTATATGTACTCTATATATTATTTCTCCTTATTCGGAAATCAGAAAAATAATGATGAGGTTAAGTAATACGAATAGAAAGTATAGTAGCTAAATTTCAATTCAAAGCATATCAATACATTTTTTTGGGAATCGATACATAATAAATACAAGGCACCATTCTTGAAAGCAGAAGGATTTTTAAGTATTAAAATTTCTTTGAATAAATATTGCAAGGACAATATTTGGATTTTCTTCTATAGTTAAATTTAATTAGCATGATATCTTAAGAAATTTAAGATTAGTTTTTCTTTGTACATGGAGTTTATGTATAAATATAAACAATAGAAGCCTATTTTAACAATTGCATAAGTAACTTTTTAATTACATAAGATATCAATTGCATAAGTAACTTTTTAATGATTGAAGATAATTTAGTATTAATTATAATCAAGTGTATTTATTAAGTGAGTCTTTGATGGTTTATCCGCATTTGATGCTTACAATAAAGTATATTAATTTATAATGTTAATTGTTAGGTTATAATTAAGGTGGAAATGAATATTAATTAATTATAATTTACAAATAAGAATGCATGTGAAGGTATGTGTCATGCATTCATTAGATTGGTAATAATATTAACCGCGTTTCGCGCGGATACGAATACTAGTAAAAACAAATAAAACTAAGGAGAATCGGGTAAGCTCCAAACCCCACGGCTCTGTTTAGTGTTTTATTTATTAATTTACTTTTACTCCCTCAGTCACATATTAGTTGTCAAGATTGCTAAAAATATTTATCCCAATTTTCTTGTTATTTTACAAAATCTAGATGAAATTAATTATTTTTGTCTCGTTATAAATAAAGTGCAATTTATTATAGAGAGACAAGGGTAAAATAATAACAAATATTTTTTTTTTCTTTTTTTTTTTTTCATTCGTGTCCGATAGCCGAGAGTTCGACTATTTCCGAATTGACATCAGGTAAGGCCCGTTTCTAGGGAAAGACTCGGTACCAATGAAAATATTACAACTAATATATGGGATGAAGGGATTACTGTTTAGCGTTTACATAATCCCCTCGCCATGAAAACAATAATTCCAATGTCCTATTAAACAGATTTCCCTCCTTCGTGTGGCCCACTCCACACCCCAGATCCTCCTAATCTCTAGCCATATTTCAAACTCAACAGTTTTCCTCGTCCCCAAATAATGTGACAATTGTGAAATGATGACCATCTGTTTCCTTTTTTTCGCCTATGCACTTTTGACTCTCTTTTCTTTTCTCGAATTCCATCATTCTTCTCCTTCCTCTGAATGAGCACAAAGAGACGACAACAACAACAAAATAATAGAATTTCAATCCCCCAGTAAAAAAGAAAATGGCTATATCCTCATCATCATCGTCCTCAATGCAAGATATCTTTAAACAACGCAAATACCCATTCATCTTCTCTTTTTTCCTTTTACTAATCTTCGTAACTTTCCTCCTGATTTCTAACTCCCAAAAATCCCCCATATTCGTTGCCATAGACTTTGCTCAAAGCACGGCTCAATCCAAATCAATAATCCCTGAGTTTAATAATAATCGTAACACTAGCTCAACTTCAACCCCACCTTTACACCAGTCCAATGAAATCGATAATACTACGATCAACCCTGATTCGTCTAACGCCCCCCTGAATAATTTTACGATCGTTCCTGAGTCGTCTACCGTGCCCCTGAATAATTTTACGATCGATCCTGAGTCGTCTACCGTGCCCCTGAATAATTTTACGATGGACCCTGAGTCGTCTAATGCTCCATTGAATAATGTTACGATTAAACATGAGAACGATACAATGATCAAGAACGATGGGTTGGAAACATTCTCTTATGATTGGAAGCTATGTCCAGGTCCGGTGGCGGTTGATTACATACCGTGTCTCGATAACTGGCAAGCAATCAAGAAAATAAGATCAAGAAGGCATATGGAGCATAGGGAAAGGCATTGTCCAGTTCCTAGTCCAAGGTGTTTGATTCCGTTGCCGGTTGGTTATAAGTTGCCGGTTGCGTGGCCTAAGAGTAGGGACATGGTGAGATTTTCACTTCTTTGGTGGTAAGATTTTGTTTTCTTTAATTCTCCGGTTTGTTTTAAATGTGACATGGTGATTATGGTTAAATGGATATGGGATTCGTAGTTGAAAGCGTTAGAGATATGATTTTTTGATTTCATTTATCAGTTGCATTAATTTTAGAGCCTGTTTGAATAGGCTTATTTTGAGCAGCTTATAAATTGCAAACAACTTATAAGCTAAAAAAAAAATAAGTTGGGTAACTCAACTTATTTTTTTTTTGGCTTATAATCTGCTGCTTTAGATAAGCTAAGTCAAACGGACCAAATTATTTTTTTTAGCTTATTTTAAGCAGAAAATGACTTTAACCTAGCTAGTCAAACACTCCAAAAAGCTGAAAACAGCTTATAAGCAACTTATAAGTCAATCCAAACGGGCTCTTAAATTCTTTTCTTTCATTAATGCGGAATGATTCGAGAAGCAATTTTCTTCTTGAGAAAATTACACTCTACGTCCATTGGAGGAAAATATTTACATGCTTTAGCCCATATTATGAGTTTGTTACCCAGTTTAGCCCATATTTGTGTATAAACACCTTTTATACACTTTTATACAAGGTTGATACATTATGTATAATGTTTTCCCCTGATATAATGTTGTATAATATTGTATTAACTGAAAATATGCGTAATATTTTATGTTGGGTGGTATATTTTGAAAATTTCCCCTTTTTCTTTTCTATTCTTGTCCTCTGTTTTTCTTCTCGTGATGTTAAATTACAAAAGCGAATTTTTCATTTTTGGCCCATCAGCCGAAATTAATCACAGGCGCTAACCAAAATATACAAGATCTATACACTGATTATGTATATTATATGTATATATACTTGATATACAAAACCTGAACATTGCTGGCTATTATTCTTTTGAGCGTTCCAAAAATGTAATTATCCCATTACAAAAGGCTAATATACAGTTGAATTCTCTTTTTCTACCCTTTTTTAGTTTCTTGGGATGCTTTACCTTCATCTATAATTTTTTTCAGGCCACCATCCTTGTGTTTCTTGGATTTTGATATGTTTTTCTGAGTTACAGGTTTTCGTTTGTCATCTGCTTGCTTAATAGGCTTACCAATTAGTAGTAATTCTTTTGAAGCACCTTATTGAATAAGACTAGAAGTGTCACCAGCTAATATTTGAATGGAACTAGCTAGATATGATTTAGTTTGTTTTTTGAACGTTATAGATCTGAAGAAATTGCTGTACATAGATCAGTCTCTGCGAAGTCATTTTGGATTCATGATATTCTGCTTGTAAAAAAATAGCCATGCCTAATCTGCTTCTTGATTTCTTTTCTTTGTTCCTCTGGATAGATATGGTATAACAATGTTCCTCATCCTAAGCTTGTGGAATATAAGAAAGACCAGAACTGGGTGAAAAAGTACGGCAATTATTTTGTTTTCCCTGGTGGTGGAACACAGTTCAAGGATGGAGTGAATCACTATATCGAATTCATTGAAGAGGTACAAAGTCTATTTTTAGCATTCTTGTCCTTCTATCACCCCAAGCAATGATCATCTATAATGTATGTCTGTTTCTGTTGAACTGTGTTGCTGTAACTCCTGTGTAAGTCTCTCAATTTCATGTTATTGGATATTATTCCTTGTTATGAAATATGAATTCTGATCATATTCTTTTTATGTAAACTGTTGATAGTTTGAAGGATATGTGACGAGTCTAATTGATGCGATTTTCATTTTGGTGCCTTTGCATTGTTGTCTTTCAAAAATCTTGATCATCACTTTGAGAAATATTTTGTGCAATTAAGTTAGGAGGGGCTCATCTTGAGGAAGAGATATCTTGCACTTTCAAGAGACAACTTCTAGACGTGTCAGACCAATATATTTCCATGCCTAATCATAGTATTTGTAATGGGTGCCTGCAGTTTAATCTCTGATGAACGGATAGATTAAAGTTTCCTTTGATTTTCTGAGTAGTTCAACAGTTTGTACTAATTACTAACAAATTCACTCAGTTCGTAACCATAAAAAGTTAAGATCCATACAGATCTTCGTTATCTGGTGGAGTCTCTAATTTGCTTTGTTAATTGGGCTATGATCATCCAGGAAGTATGCGGAAAATCGAGTAGTTTGTATTCATTTTCATTTTCCTCCTGTTTTTGGCCCTTTACTTTCTTTGTGCATGTGGGGGTTGGGTGGAGGGAATGCTGTTTGTTTATGTTTTTTCGATTGAGCAGTTCGTTCAGCTGGACACTGATAAACATGCCTGCAGTATTAATGTTCTTATAGTATATTTAATCTGAGTTCCTTCTTGTGTTTTATTCAGACTTTTCCAACAATTGAATGGGGAAAGAGTATAAGGGTCGTTTTAGATGTTGGATGTGGTGTTGCCAGCTTCGGTGGTTATTTGCTGGATAAAAATGTGATTACCATGTCATTTGCTCCAAAGGATGAACATGAGGCTCAGATACAGTTTGCCCTCGAGCGTGGAATCCCTGCTACTCTCTCAGTTATTGCTACTAAAAAGCTTGCATTTCCAGACAATGCATATGATATGATTCATTGTGCAAGATGCAGGGTTCACTGGCATGCGGATGGTAAATGACTATTCTCAAATTTCTAGTCCTTCTATCAGCTACATTGTTCAACATGTTGACTAATTAAAACTGCAGGAGGAAAACCATTAATGGAGCTCAACAGGATTCTTAGGCCAGGAGGGTACTTCATATGGTCTGCAACGCCAGTTTATAAGAAGGATGAAGGACATAAGAATGTTTGGAAAGGTTCTAACTCATGGACACTTAGTTCTATGAATTGACATTTACTAACGCTTTCTGTTTAAAGTTTAACTTCGATGAGAATGATAATTAGGCAGTATTGCTAGTTTTTTCCCCTTTTTTTTTTTTCTGTTTGTTGTCAATAAATTTTGTAGAAAATGACTGCAAGAGTCAAGATTAACAAAATGAAATACAGAGTTGTAATGGCGAAATTAATTTGGAACTAAGTAATTTGTTATGCTTGATAGCACATAATTTTCGGTCTTGTTCTTGCAGTTATGGTTAATCTGACTGAAGCAATGTGCTGGAAGATGGTGGCGAGGACCTACTTTAAAAGAGCTAGAGTCGGGCTAGTTATATATCAAAAACCAGATACATCTTCCTGTTATGAGAATCGCAAAGTAAATAATCCCCCTATGTGCGAGCAGAAGCATAGGCTGAATAGTTCATGGTATGCTTGAAACACTCTGATGACAATAATGATCTATATCTTCATTCTAATCATCATGAATTTCACTCCAATATACAGGTACACGCCACTGGACAGCTGCCTTCTACCAATCCCCCCGAGTAGCTACAAGTGGCCTGCACCCTGGCCCCAGCGGCTCAACGATAAACCTCTAAGTCTATCCGTCGAAACAGATGCTGAAGAAATATTCAATGAGGATACAAGCCACTGGGCAGCACTGGTATCAGATGTGTACCTAGGAGGCCTTGCTATAAATTGGTCAACTGTGAGGAATGTGATGGACATGAATGCAGGCTATGGAGGGTAAGACAAATTTATTTTTTAAACTTTTCTGCTTCCATTCTCCGATCATTCTCTTACTGATACTCATATGGTAATATAGATTTGCTACAGCACTCATTGATCGACCACTGTGGGTAATGAACGTCGTTCCTATCAGTGGACCAGATACTCTACCCATTATCTTTGATAGGGGGTTGGTTGGCACATACCATGACTGGTGCGAGTCCTTCAATACCTATCCTCGGACATATGATCTTCTACATTCCAGCTTCCTCTTTGGAAATTTAAGTCAAAGGTTCAGTCTACTTCCTAATTACTAGTTTGATTTGTTATTAATCTGAATAACGAAAGATAGAAGCTTGCTCTATGTTTAGCTTGATTTGCTTTAACAAGAATTGTGAGTCTTTTAACAGGTGTAGGCACATGTTTCTTGAGATGAATTTCTAGTTTTTTTTTTCCGTCTGCAGATGTGACCTAGTGGAAGTCGCTGTGGAGATGGACAGAATGGTGAGACCAGGTGGATACGTTTTAGTTCAGGACGCTATTCAGATGATTAAACAACTAGGCTCAATTCTGCGTTCACTTCATTGGTCAGTAACTCTGCATCAAGAGCAATTTCTTGTTGGTAAGAAAGACTTTTGGCGCCCCAAAGACACTGCAAGAGAATGAAAGTCCCATCAGTGTTGTATATTTTACAGTGATGTCTCCAGTTTATGAGGAGATAAAGAAAACAAAACATAGTTCTCAACGAGTTAGAGAAAATTTTCTTCTGAATGTATCATTCATTCCCCCTCAAGGAAGTACTGAAATTAGTACAAATACATACTTCCTAAGGGAAAAGTGATTGTCTTCTCTCAAAATGAAAAGATAAATTGCTCCTTGGCGTACTTATCTACCGTGGTAATTTTCCATGCTTGTTTTTCGGTAGGGATTATTAACCTACGCAAATTTGAGCCACCCTTTACTGTAGAGCGTGAAGCTAAAAGAGTATAGTGTCAGCTATCTAAGGCTATGCGTCTTTGTGCAATATCAATTGCCACGTCTCAATCCTAAGTTAATTGTGACCAATTGCATGAATTCTCACTATCTATTTAAATTCTTAGATCCAATATTCAGTAATTTAGGTTCCTTGGCCCTAAAAATTCTTTACATTTTATTGACACCCAAAATCTCTACAACAACATACCAGTGAGTCCCACAATGTGGGGGTTTGACACCCAAAATCTCTACAACATTAAACAACTCCTAGTGATAGTGACTTCAAGTACACGTTACACGTACCAAGATCACAAGTAATTGGACTGTTCCAATCTTTTCTTTCATTGTACCCATCTTGCTGCTAAGTCTACATGAATTTCAAAAGCTTAAAGGTTTTTCGAGACACTTACTGTCAATGTAATTTTAGATCTTTCTGTTAGGATTTGAATCCCAAATCCGACCTTTGTAAGCAGGTTCCCAGAAAAGATTGGAGGGTCACAGCTGGACCGCTTAAATACCAACCTCTTTAGACAGAACCTACTTACGCCGTGATGTAAGCGAAGAATAAATAACACACACAGATTTATAGTGGTTCACCCTCAATGTGAGAGCTACGTCCACGTTGCTGCTGCAGATCTTATTAAAGAAGAAATATTACAAGTGTTTACAACACTCAACCTCACAACCCCAATCCCAATTACACTCAAGAATTTTACCACAGAAAATTCTCTCAAAGACCTTCTCTTACTTAGGCCTTTCACTAAGAGTATTTCTCTTAGATTTTTTCTCTCTTGGGATGTGTATAGCAAATGATCTTAATGATATCTTACAAATGAACCATAAGCTACCTATTTATAGGAATGAATTTCCTATGATGAGGTAAGCACTTACATCACGACTATTATGAGGTAAGCGCTTACATCACGACTATGTGAACAAAAGAATTGACTTGTTTGGCCAATTCCACACCTAACAAATCTCCCACTTGAAGACTAATTTTAATTTGTCTTCACACTTTGATCGATGCAGCAGCTCTTTCCTACTTTCATACTTCGTGCAGGCCAACTGAAGTTGAGCATAGCTTCAGTTTGTCTATCGTCACTGCCTTTGTCAGCATGTCTGCTGGATTCTGACTCCCTGCGATCTTCTCAAGCACCAGCGCGACATCTTCCAAAGCTGATCTAATGAAATGGTACCGGAGTTGTATGTGCTTCGTTCGAGCATGGTAAACCGGGTTCTTTGCCAAATGAATGGCGCTTTGGCTATCACAATATAGCACACTTCCCTCGTGGTCCTGATCCAATTCCCGCAGAAAAGATTGTAGCCACATCATTTCCTTTGTGGCCTCCGTCACAGCAACGTACTCAGCCTCACAACTAGAGAGAGCTACTATCTTTTGCAACTTGGAAACCCAAGAGATTGCAGTACCTCCGAAGGTGTAAACATACCCGGATGTGCTCTTTCTGCTATCAATATCACCACCGTTGTCAGCATCAACATACCCTTGCAATCCTGTTTTTAATTTTCGGAAATACAGAGCTGAACTCGAGCTGCCTTTCAGATATCTGAATATCCACTTCACAGCCTCCCAGTGTTGCTTTCCCGGATTGCTCATAAATCGGCTGACAACTCCCACTGCATGTGCAATGTCTGGCCTTGTACATATCATTGCATACATAAGACTACCGATTGCAGATGCATAAGGTATCTTGTCCATCTGCTTCTTCTCATCCTCGGTTGTCGGCGACTGATCCTTTGACAACCGAAAGTGTCCAGCCAAGGGAGTGCTGACTGGCTTGGCATCATGCATGTTAAACCTTTTGATAACTTTCCTCACATATTCTTCTTGTGAGAGTTTGATGCCCTCCTTGCTTCGGTCGATTCTCATCCCAAGGATTTGCTTTGCAGCTCCCAAATCCTTCATTGCAAACTCTTCCGATAACCCTTTTTTCAACCGATCAATCTCCTGTAGGTTTGCTCCTACGATTAGCATGTCGTCGACATAGAGTAGCAGTATCATGTACGAGTCTTCAAATTTTTTGAAGTAACAGCAGTGATCTGCCTCGCACCTTGAAAAATCAGCTTTCTTCATAAAGCTGTCAAACTTTAAATACCACTGTCTTGGAGCCTGTTTTAGTCCGTACAGACTCTTTTGAAGTTTGCACACCAGATTCTCCTTTCCTTTGATTTTGAATCCCTCCGGCTGTCGCATGTAGATTTCCTCGTCTAGATCACCGTGAAGAAATGCAGTTTTCACGTCCATCTGTTGCAGATGTAGATTTTCCTTTGCTACCAGCCCAAGAACAGTTCTGATAGTCACCATCTTGACTACGGGAGAGAAGATCTCTGTATAGTCAATGCCTTCTTTCTGTTGAAATCCCTTTGCAACCAGCCTTGCTTTATAACGCTTGCTTCCATTGGGTTCTTCCTTTATCCGATAAACCCATTTGTTTTGCAATGCCTTTTTATCCTTTGGCAACTCGGATAATTCCCATGTATGATTTGCCGATAGTGAATCCATTTCATCCTTCATTGCCAGCTCCCACTTAGTCGATTCATCGACTTGCATTGCTTCTTCATAACATTCTGGCTCCCCTCTATCAGTGAGTAGAATGTAGTTGAGGGATGGAGAGTACCTGTGAAGCGGCTTCCTGATCCTGGATGATCTACGCAGCTCTGTGATTGGCGTCTGTTCATTTGTTTCAGAATCAGCACCTTCTCGGATTGTTTGTTCCTCTGCCTCGGTTGTACCTGGCTGCGGCTCAGGTGCCGGAAAGTCCCTCAAATCGACTATTTCCGATTCCTTGTCCTGACATTCTGAATTCTTTTGCAGCTTGTCTTTGTACAGTACCTCTTCGTTAAAGACAACATTCCTGCTTCGGATGATCTTCCGATTTTGTTCATCCCAAAATCGGTACCCAAGCTCGGTGTCACCATAGCCAATAAAGTAACACTTCTTTGATTTTGGATCAAGCTTTCTTCTAGCCGTATCATCATTATGAACATATGATAAGCAACCGAACACTTTCAGAAATGAAAGATTTACCTTCTTGCCACTCCAGACTTCTTCTGGAATTCTGAAATCCAAGGGAACTGACGGTCCTCGGTTAATTAAGAAGGCCGCGGTATTGACTGCATCTGCCCAGAATGTCTTGGGCAGTCCAGAGTGTATTCTCATACTCCGAGCACGCTCGTTCAACGTTCGGTTCATTCTTTCGGCTACTCCATTCTGTTGCGGCGTTCCAGGAATAGTCTTCATCATCTTGATCCCATTATCGGCACAGTACCGTTTGAAATCACCATCAGTGTATTCTCCGCCGTTGTCGGACCTCAAACACTTCAACTTGAGGTTTGTTTCATTCTCAACCATGGCTTTCCATCTTTTGAATACACTAAACACATCGGATTTATTTTTCATAAAATAAACCCATACCTTCCTGGTTGAATCATCAATGAAGGTCACGTAGTAGTGTGATCCTCCAAGGGAGGGTACAGTGGTAGGTCCCCACACGTCTGTGTGCACCAATTCCAGCTTTTCGACCTTCAACTCTCTGCCTGCACTTGAGAAGCTTACTCGCTTTTGTTTTCCGAGAATGCAGCTCTCACACGTATGAAGGTCCACCGTCTTCAGCTCCGGAATTAAGCCATTTGTCACCAACAGCTTCATCCCCTTCTGGCTGATATGCCCAAGCCGACAATGCCACAAATCTGTCTTCTTTGTGTTGTCAACCACAGCAACAATATCACGACAGCTATCCGTCATGTAGAGAGTGCCAATCTTCTTTCCTCGGCCAACTACCATAGCACCTTTCGCCACCTTCCAAGACCCATTACCAAAGTTGAGATCATATCCCTCATCATCAAGCTGACCTACTGAAATCAGGTTTCGCATCAGCTTTGGAACATGTCTAACTTTTGTAATCTTCCACGAGGATCCATTTGACATCTTCAAATTAATGTCTCCCGTGCCAACAACGTCTAGCGGCTCTCCATCGGCTAAATAAACTTTGCCGAGATTCCCAGCCACGTAGTTTGTCATTATATCATGATGTGGGGTGGTATGAAAGGACGCTCCTGAGTCAAGCACCCAAGAGTCTATCGGGCTGTCAACCGATAGCAACAACGCATCGCCAATGTCTTCCGTAGCAGCGTTGATTCCAGCCCCCTTGTTGTCCTCCTTCTTTGGCGCCCTGCAGGTCTTCTTGAAGTGACCTGGTTTTCCACAGTTCCAACACTCATGTGTTCGTCCTGGTCTGGATTGACCCCTGCCATTCCTTGACTTCGATCTGCCCCTATTTCGGTTGTAGTTTCTGTCATAATTTCTGCTTCCGTTTTCAACATTAAAAGAAGAACTCGTCGATGCCTCTCCCGAATCTGTCCTGCGCACCTCCTCAGCAAGGATACGATCCCTAACATCGTTGAACTTTAGTTTGTCACTGCCGACAGAATTACTAACCGCTGCTCTCATTGGCTCCCAACTATTTGGTAGGGATGCCAACAAAATTAGAGCTTGTACTTCATCATCGAAATCAATTTTTACCGATGACAATTGATTTACAATGGTATTGAATTCATTTACGTGTGCAGCAACATGAGCATTTTCCATCATCTTTAGATGAAATAGTTTCTTCATGAGAAATACCTTATTATTTGCCGAAGGTTTCTCATACATGTCAGACAATACCTTCATCATATCTGCAGTGGTCTTCTCCTTTGCCACATTGTGAGCAACGTTCTTTGACAGCGTCAGCCGAATGACTCCCAGAACTTGTCTGTCGAGGAGATTCCAATCTGCTTGCTTCATCTCCTCTGGTTTCGGACTCAGAGGTTCATGAAGCTTTCTGCCATATAAATAATCTTCAATTTGCATTCTCCAGAACGCAAAGTCTGTACCATCGAATTTACCGATGCCGTGCGTCGTACCATCTTCACCTCCCATCGTTTCTAAATCACAACACAACCTGTTGCTCTGATACCAGTTGTTAGGATTTGAATCCCAAATCCGACCTTTGTAAGCAGGTTCCCAGGATATATTGGAGGGTCACAGCTGGACCGCTTAAATACCAACCTCCTTAGACAGAACCTACTTACGCCGTGATGTAAGCGAAGAATAAATAACACACACAGATTTATAATGGTTCACCCTCAATGTGAGAGCTACGTCCACGTTGCTGCTGCAGATCTTATTAAAGAAGAAATATTACAAGTGTTTACAACACTCAACCTCACAACCCCAATCCCAATTACACTCAAGAATTTTACCACAGAAAATTCTCTCAAAGACCTTCTCTTACTTAGGCCTTTCACTAAGAGTATTTCTCTTAGATTTTTTCTCTCTTGGGATGTGTATAGCAAATGATCTTAATGATATCTTACAAATGAACCATAAGCTACCTATTTATAGGAATGAATTTCCTATGATGAGGTAAGCACTTACATCACGACTATTATGAGGTAAGCGCTTACATCACGACTATGTGAACAAAAGAATTGACTTGTTTGGCCAATTCCACACCTAACACTTTCTGCAATCTATTGGCAACCAAAAAAAAGAAAAAAGTTTGCTCCATCTCTGAATGCTAAACTCCCATAATGATACAGCAGCAACCGGTAGCCCATAGTAATAAAACCACTAACTGTTTTAAGTGAAACTCGATGGCACTTCAAGTTGAACTGATGATGATATGAGTTGAGCTTAAATGAAGAATTCAAAATTCATATAACCAATTTGGGACCGAAGAATAGTGCTTGTATTTTATTTTATTAATGTTGTTATTACCGTTATTCAGAGCTCATTATGAAAACAGAAATGCAAGAAACAAGATCCACTTCAGTGACTCCTCCAGGCTCCCGCATCCCCAAGACAATGAAGGCTCAATACTCAGGTTCATATCAAACACAAAGACAAGAAAAAGCATTACATCCAGCAAATCATTAAAAAAAGTGAATTTCCTAACACTTCACATCCTTATTGAAGCCTGCACCTTTGACACAAAAACATAAATTGTACAGGCAAACTAAATTTGGCAAGAAATTAGGAATCAAAATTTCCTACAGTGTTTGGGATGCTTGTAGGACAAAAGGCGGATTCTTCAAACAGGGGGTCACAAAGCAGAAAATGAACCATACTTCAAAGGAGCTGCTGCACAAAGACTGTTTGCAGTGTCATTCATAAGCTTGCCATTGACAGCTGAAACGACTCGAGAATAGCAATCAGCTTCACCAGAGTAAGAATAAGTTTGTTGAGTGGTTGCTCCACCGTACAAAACATTGCGATCTTGAACAACCATCCACCCATTGCATTGCTGCCTGTTTGTCAAAGTACTTGAAGAACCTCCGTCCGACTTCTTCTTCTCCTTCCATTCATGGTCTAAATCAGATTGTATCAAGCTTGTACCATTCTCCTTCGCTGGCAAAGTCTTAGTGGTTATAGTTAGCGGAAATTTCCTCTTCACTTTGGTCTTAGAGATTGTGCTACCACTATCAGACAGCACTTCAACTTCAATCTCTTCTTTCACTTTTTGCTTAATATGTTTCTCAGTTCCGTTTAGATAAAAGTATATTTTGTTCCTGAACTTCAATTCTCGCTTAGTTATGGTAGTCAAATTCCCTGCTGTTGAGTTCACCCAAGAAGAAATCTCGCTCTCTCTCTTCAACTCAACCTCAAATGACCCATCCAGGCCTAGAAAACTCGATTTCCGCTCAATCTTGAACTTAGGGGTACCCAAATCAAGAGCGTTAGCCTGCACTTGACAGGGCAATGTGCAATTGTTATCCACCCAAAGGTGCAAATTGGCATCCACAAGCCAGAATGGGATACTGTCATTCACCCCAAGCCCAAGAAAATGGGCTTGACCGTCGAGTAGAAGCCCCAAATATGGCGTTAAGTCAATGTCGTAAGAAGGAAGATCAAATGCCCCAATTGAAACCAGTGGTTCCCAGTACAACGGATTAATTCCACCTGTGAAAATAACAGGAAAAGGAACCACAGATCCTACCAAATTCTCATCTATATTCACCAAAACTTCCCTGTAAGCTCCATGGCCTCTCTTGGTAGTTAAATTATTCATTTGAAAATACGAATCAGGAGGATTCGAATACCAAAACTGATCATACCCGTGTGATGATACGTAAATCTCGATCACAGCTTTGTATGTATTCTTAGGAATAGTAACTCTCTTCCCATGCAACTCCGATTCGTTTAGAACTAGGAACCAAAATCCTTCACTCCCATTTCTTGATATTGGTATTATCAAATCTGCTGGTTTTTCATACTCAGTACTTCTCAAATCGTTCACTCCCATTTTTATCGGACTATCCACAACCATATCATTAGGATCCATTTTCTTAACATCATAGTACAGGAAACTAATGTTGACATTATAAGCACCTGTATAAATGTCGTTGACCATATTTTCCAGCATGACAGAAAGAGATATATTCTGTTTGACCAGAATAGATGAGTACTTTGTAACATCCTTTGTTACAGTCCAGTAAACGCCGCCGTCATTAGGCTGGGCGGTGCTGGTACGTAGGAGCTCAGCACCGCCAAGCCAGACGGCGGCGATACGTTCATATTGTACACCTTTGGAAGAAGCATTGAACTGAAGTGCCACGTGTGTCCAAGAACAGTTGGTTGGAGGTGAGTAAGTGGTGGAGACAGGTGGAAGACCTATTGTATTGCTGAAGTTGTGCTTGAGGATATGATAAGTGCATGAAGGAGGGAGTTTTGTGAATGGCAATGGATGAGTTATTTCAAAGTATTGTTGTGGCTGTGAAGAAGTATTGTTGTGGTGAAGAGTGTGTTTGGTGAAGTGGGAATGGTGTTCAGGTAATGAAAAGGAAAATGGGGCAATAAAGGTTAGGAAGAAGATGAGAATAGCAATGAGAGGAGGAGGAAGTACACTCATTTTGGGGGATGTAGGGAGCAATGTTGAGATTAGATCATTGGATAGATACATTTAAGGAGTGTAGGGGACCCAGCAGGGTGGGCGGTATAAAGCTGGGATCACATCCCATGTGTGCTTTTGACTAAACGTATTAGGAAAACGAGTGGGGAAGACATGGGCATGTTGTGGAAATGTAAAATACTTAGCCGCGTTCACTTCAGTATATAAATCTAATTAAATAATTTGACCTTACTAAGGGTGTGTTTGGTATGACAGAAAATATTTTCCAAGAAAGATATTTTCTCGGAGAATACGAGATTTTCCTATTTATTTTTTTATCATCAAGTTAAAAAATATCATTTTAAGAACATTTATATATATTCAAAGCAAAAGCACTATGAAGATTTTGATTCGGAGTGTAACTTTTGGTGGTGGGAAAGAATTTTTTTTCTTCATGTTTTATAATTTTTTTTATAAAAGTAAAGTAAAATATAGAAAAAATAATAATTCAAAGGGGGCTGGTGGAAGGTAGGGTGGCTGGGTGGTTTGGGCTGTGGGGGTGAGGGGTAGGGAGGTTTGGGCTGTGGTGAACGTGGGGTGGGTTTGGGTTTGTGGGTGTAGGGCATGGAGTTGGGGGTGGTGGTGGGGGCGGGGTTGGTTGGGGACAGGGGCGGTCCTATGTGGTTACCCACTTCGTTGAAATATAATATTGTATATATATGTATATTTAATCTGTTTTTAAAATATATATATGTATATACAGTGTTATTTATATATTTTTCATATATTGAACCCACTTGATAAAAATTTTAGGTCCGTCACTGGTTGGGGAATGAATTAATGTGTTTTTATTAATCCAAAAAATATTTTCCCTCAAATTTTTATGGAAAACATTTTCTCCTATTTTTAGTAGAACATTTTTTAAGATCTTAAGTGCAACCAAACAAGAGAAAATAGAAAAACATTTTCCATCATACCAAACACACCCTAAGTACTCCCTTCGTCTCAAAGTAAATACTGTTTTCAGTTATTAAGAACTAACAATAATAACATACCTAGCGTAATTCACAAGTAGGATCTGATAAGGATAGTGTGTACACAAAGCTTTACCGAAAGGACTAGTGTGAATGGTGTTGGATCTCGGGTCATTGTTGTAATATTTCTAAAATGACTGTTATTTTGAGATAATGCTTTTATTAAAGCCGCACTTATTTTGGAGAGGAGGAAGTAATAGAATATGTAATTATGTAATTAAGTCAGAAAGGTATATATATAAAAGATGTGGGAGATGGCAATTTTCATGTCGACTGTACACAACGTAGTAGAGGAATGATCTCGACTTTGAATGTGTAAACAATTATAGAAAAGTCAATGAAATAATGGTGCTTACTAGAACACGGCAACAAATGGCAGATTAAAAGAGGTCATGGTTCCCGACTATTTCGAGACACTGACGTTTTCTGATTTTTCTCACTTATCTAAAGTTTCCAGTCTCTTTCTTTGCAAAATTTTCCAAAACAAAATACACATCGTTTCTGGAAAAGATTATCAAAAATGGTCCCTAATATATTAAAGTTACTTTATTTTGGTCCTTATTATATGCTCTTTTCCTTTTGTATTACTTGTTCACATTATTAAAAATATCTATTGAAAAATTATTTGTCATTTTATAAAATTAATATAGAATTGATGACATTTTTTTCATCCTACCCTTAATATTAAGTGTTCTTGAAAATAATTAATAGTGATTAGAATGCATTTATTGGAGAGAGATAATTAAAATATATCTTTATTTATAATTTCATAAGGGGCGTCTAAAGATGAAAGCAGACAAGTAATATGGGACTCAGGAAGTATTTCTTTCAATGTGTATAAAAAGGTTACAGATACAATTAGTCCAAAGCCATAAATCTAATAAGCTTTCGAAAAAGTATTTTAAGTTAACTCTCTCTCAACCTTAAACTTAAACAACCTCTAAAGACTATTATTCCTGGTAAAACACTTATCTAATAATCGTAGCTAATAAAATTACCATAACAACCACACTTTGTTAGATAAACTCCCTGTCCTAATTTTCTAGAGAAACTCTCTCTCGGTCGCTTTCTTCTTGATTACCAAATAATTTAATCAAAAGAACTAGCCCCATGTTATGGTAAGAATATTTTGTTTGGGTTTCAGAATTCGGGTAAATTTTACTGTTTGCTGATGTTATTGTTTGCCAATTCCAAGGAAAATGGTACTTGACATTTGTCAGTTTAAGTTAAAGGTGTTAACCGGTTCCAACCGGAACCGGACCGGTAACCGGCCGGTTCCGGTTAAAAAACCGAAACCGCTTAACCGGTTCCGGTTTATCGGTTTTAAACTCCAAACCGGAACCGGTCCGGTTTGGAGTGCTTAAAATAATATATATATTATAGTATTTATTTGTATATTGTAGGTATATTTACATATGTTATACAACTTTATAATTAAAGTTTAAATATTTACTGACTAACAGCCTAACAACAAGTCAGCAATACAGAATAGTGTTTTTCGTATACATATATATGTATAACTTACATATACTTATATATATGTATAACTTAATATATATACTAAATATATGTATATACATATATACTATATATACTTAATATATATACTATATATATTTATATATAATATATATACTATATATACTTATATATGTGTATAACTTAATATATATACTATATATACTATATATACTTATATATATGTACTATATACTATATATACTATATATACTATATATACTATATATACTTATATATATGTACTATATACTATATATACTTACTTATATACTATATATACTTATATACTATATATACTATTTTTTCTATATATACTATATATACTTATATATGTTTAAGTATACTATATAACTTAATATACTTATAAGTATATTCTTAGTATATTTTAGGTATATTCCTAACTCAATAAAAGTAAAAATATGAACACAAGTAAATAGAAGAAATGAGCCATATATTTTATTCATTCTTGGATAACATTTATTTGCAAGTTGTATTTTTTTTTAACTTGCAAATAATACATGAGTTGTACAAAAATAGTAGAATAATAAAATCACTAATTTTGAACCATTTCGTTAATTTCCCCCACATCATATTCGGTCATGGAAATATCTTCAAAGTCTTCCATTTGGTCCGGTCCACTAGCTATCAAATCTTCAATTTCTTCCTCTTCGCCTTCCTCCGCTTCTGAGTTTTGGTTGCGTCGCTCCAATCTAATCCAATCTCGAATGCACACTAGTACTTGCAAGCTAAAGCCGGATAATGAATGTCTATGGTCTCCAATTTGCTGTCTTCCTTGGCTAAATGCGCTCTCCGAAGCCACGGTTGATACTTGAACCGTAAGGATATCTCGAGTCATTCTTGAAAGTACCGGATAGCTTGCCTTGTACTTCTTCCACCATGCTAAGACGTCCACCTCATCCAGTTGGTTGATATCCACATTTGGCTACATCAAATAAAAGTTATATTCATCAAAGTTTGCAGTAGAAGAAGAAGTTGACTGTGAATGTAAAACATTTAAACCCGACAAGCCCTTTTTGCTACTCTGAGAAGTAGTAGGGCGTGGAGCAACGGGTGTAGCACGTTCTTCCAAACTAGAATAATGAGTAAAAACTTTTCTAAACTCATCATCAATAGCGAGATCGGCTTCAGCTAAAGATGGTTGAACTCCCTCTTCAATTTCTAAAAATGTATAAATTTGACTAACCAAATTTTTAGTATAAGACACTTTTAAACAAGAATTTAAAAGGGAACCCAATATAAATAAAGTTGGGATGGGAAAAAAATACTTCTTAAATTTGATTATCATTTCAAAAATAGCCACTTGATAATCGGGTTTATATTTATACTCTTGTAAAACTCTAGCTATTTCCGCTAAGTAGGCTAAAATTTCGGTTACCGTGGGATAGAATTGTCTAGAAAAAGCAAGAGTTGCATTATAAAAAAATTTTAAGAGTTCAATACATTCTTTAACATTTTCCCAATGCCTAAAAGTTAACCAATCCTCACTATCAATATTATATTTGTTGTGAACTTGTTGTATGGGAATCCTATACTCATATGCTTGTTGTAGCATAATGTAAGTGTAGTTCCACCTAGTCTCAATTTCTACTTGAATTTTCCTAGGTCTAAGGTTATTTTCCACACAAGCATTCTTAAAATCTCTAATTCTTCCCCTATTAGCATTACAAAAAAGAAACGCAACAACATTTCTAACTTTTTGAACAGAATCATCAAAATGCACAAGACCATCTTTAACAATTAAATTTAAAATGTGACAATTACATCTTACATGAAAAATATTTCTTAGAGGAGGGTTTATTTCTCTTTTTAAAAGACCAATTACCTTTGTATTATTAGAAGCATTATCTAAAGCAATACAAAGTGTTTTTCTATAAATGTTAAAAAATCTCACTATAGTAGACATTGAATCGGCTAAAAATTTTCCATCGTGACGACCTTTTCCTTCGTCATATAAAAAAGCTATAATTCTTTTTTGCATAACCCAGTTGTCATCAACCCAATGACATGTAATAGCAAAAAAATCTAAATGGTTAATACTAAGACCCAAATCAGCGGTAAGACAAACATTACAATTTAAAGAATTAAATACATGGCGCAAATAAAATCTATATTTTTTAAACAAATCTATAACATCGGCTCTACAAGTACTTCTAGGAATACCCTCAAATAACGGGTTATAACAACGTTGAATGTAAGTAACAAACTCCAAACCCGAGGGAAAGGAAAATGGTAAACAATCATAAGCTACCATTTTAGCTATTTCTACGCGTTCTTTTTTCTTGTCATACTTAAAATTTCTACCGGTTCGTGGGTCTATCATCATTTGAATCCCCCCCCCCCCCCCCCTCCCCCCCACATTTGAACCCGTTTGTTCTCCCCAAATATCCATATGTTTGGTTCTCATATGACCATTTAGTGTACCCGTTCCACCATCCTTACCAGTTCCTTGCTTAAAACTAAATACTTGTCCACATAGGGTACACGTAGCTGTTTGGTTTTCCCTATTCTTAGTCATAAATTTCCAAACTTTAGCTGTTGGCTTACGAGTTCTAGGCGGGTTGTCTTGTGTATGTGATTGTGCAGGACATGTATCTCCTATGGAATTTTCGGGGGGTTGTGTTTCATCATCATCATCTAAGTCTTCATTAAAAGTGTCGGTAAAATGTTGTTGCATTGCCTCATGACCTAAAAGTGGATTATTTCCACCAACATCAATACCTAAATTAGGTGTTTCTTCCAAAAATGTTTCCTCATTAAGCTCACCCCTAACAGTACGACTATTACTACCGGCACCACGTCTTAATCTCTTTGACATTATTAAATAGAATTAATTTAAATCACAATCAAATAAATCACAAGAAAATAAATTACAACAAATTAAATTGCGTAAATTAAATTGCGAAAAATAAATTTCTAGAATTAAATTGCGAAAAATAAAGATAGAGTTGGAACGAAGGTACCAAATTGCCGGATTAATTTCCAACAAAGTGAAGGCGGCTAGAATTGCAAATCCACCAAAGCTACTTCGGATTATTGCAAAATCACCAACTCCACCAACAATATTATAATTGCAAAATTAATAATTGAAAGTTGAAACTATAATAAGACTTTGTGGCTAATTATTGCAAAGAAATTATAATTGAGAGATTGAAATTTGAGAGAAAGATGAAGAAGAGTGAATTGATGTGAATTAAAATGAAAATGAAGAAGGGTTTATATAGGGGTGGGGATGGGTTAAAGTGTTAAAAAAAAAAATTTGGGGGCCAAAAATTAAAAACTGACCGTTTGGCAACGGCCATTTTTGCAAATGGACCGTTGCCAACGGTCCATTAAGGGCCAACGGCTCTTTCCTTTTTTTTTTTTTTTTTTTTTTAATTTTCACCGGTTAAACCGGTCCGGTTCCGATTTTACCGGTTTAACCGGTTCCGATTTTACCGGTTTAACCGGTTCCGGTTTCCAAAATATTGGATCCGGACCGATAAACAATTACACGGTTAACCAGTTCTACCGGTTTCGGTTCCGGTTTAACCGGTCTGATTACCGATTAAAACCAGTTAGCCCGAACCGGTTGCCACCTTTAGTTTAAATTTTCCAATACTAAAAATTGCATACAGTACTTTGATAGTGGTGCCAAAATTGACGCCTTTTGTCTCTAATGAAGTGTTGAATAATGGTACTTAGAAGTAGATGCATATTGCGTAAAATATACAATTTAACAAATATCTAGAATAGCGATCCTTGTTTTGTTTGTTTGTTGATGGAACTTAAATGACCCACATTTGTGTCTCTGTAACAAAAGTAACCAAAAAAAAAAAAAAAAAGAACACTAGTAACTTTTGCGCACAAATTTTGTGTGTAATTATTGCACACTAATTTTGTGCTTAACAGAGATTAGTTTTATTTTCTCACACTAATTCACGTTTTTTTCATATTTTGACAAAAAATTAGTTATGTTTTAAAATTCCGAAATATCGATATTTTATATAGAACCTGATGTCTTTTTCTGCCAACAATAATGTAGGCTCAATACATCAGGTATACATAAACGTTTGGATTGTCGTTTTAGGGGTTGTAAAGTGCCCCGAAGTAAGTTTTGTTTGGAAACTTGTTATCGTTAGGTTTAAGTGTTTTATTTTATAAGGTTTTGATTTAAGCGTTTTATTATTTAGTCAAGACATTACTTTATTTCAAATATATCTAGATTTTTTTCATAATTAATTTATGACGTCGCATATTATTAATAAACAATAATAAAGACAAATATAACTAATTATCATTAAGAAAATAATACTAAAAAATATAATATTAACATAAAATATATTCATACAGTGTTTGGTGTCTGCCTTAGAACTTCAACTAATTCGAATTTGCCAGTATAATGCATTAATGCAGAAATCGCTCTCTCCTAAAAAAAATCAACCCACATCCGAAGTCTCTAATTAAGAATGGAGAGATTCATTCATCCTTCAATGGCCATATTGGTACTTGATGTGTTTACTTGAGAATGAGTATAGGGAAGTTAACAGATTTTAGGAAGCATTATTGCATAAACACTAAATGGGATGTATATATTTAGTAAATCAAAGAGGTCCCTATAATATAGCAATTCTCTAAATTCCATGGTAGATTATTATCTATATAGTCTAAATTCTTATTTTAATTCTAATCGTTTTTCACCTTTTAACTCTTGCTTGCGGATCATGGGTTATATTATTAAATTTTTGTCAAGCATTTTTTGCAACTTTTATATTATATGACATGAAGGTTCGACTTCAAAAAATGTTTAAAGATTTTATATTTTTTATATAAAATAAGTTAATGAAGGAATAGTGACATAATTATAATGTGACGAATATTATGCTAGTAGGCAAGTGCGCGGTACATTTTATATTAATATTATATTTTTTTGTATTATTTTCTTAATCATAATTAGTTATGTTAGTCTTTATTATCGTTTATTAATAAATCGTGCGACGTCCTAAATTAATTATGAAAAAATCTCGACATATTCGAAATAAAGTAATGCCTTGACTAAATAATAAAACGCTTTGAAAGAAGGTAAAAATCTGTGTGTCTTCTTCTTTGTCAACCGGTCCATATATACAAAGATCCCAGGCTATAATAAAGGTAACTAAATATACACGTAACAATAATGGTAACTAATATTCTCCTAACATATTTACAGAGATAATGATGGTAACTAAATATTTACATATTCTAACACACCCCCGCAGTCGAAGCGGGAGGTTTGTGGATGCTTAGGTTGTCGCGAAAATCTTCAAATAGAACCAAGGGAAGACCTTTAGTAAATATATCCGCGATCTGATAGCGCAATGGGACATGTAAGACACGTACATGACCGCGAGCAACTTGTTCACGGACCAAGTGAATATCCATCTCGATATGCTTAGTGCGTTGATGTTGAACAGGATTGCCGGATAGATATATAACACTATCACAGTACACCAACGTAGCCTTTCGTATTGGACAATGAATATCTAGAAGAAACTACATTGGCTACCCCTCGATATTCGGCCTCCGCACTAGATCGAGACATGGTGGCCTGCCGCTTGACAGACCAAGAGATGAGATTATCACCAAGAAAGACACAATAACCAGAAGTCGAACGCCTGGTATCCGGACAACCACCCCAATCTGCATCCGTATACGAAATGAGAGTGGTGGGTTTATATGGATAAAGATGCAAGCCATGATCAAGGGTGCCCTTAATATAGCGCACAATGCGTTTGAGAGCATTTATGTGGACCTCCATCAGGTTATGCATGAATAGAAAAATTTGTTGTATAACATACGAAATGTCCGATCTCGTGAAAGTGAGATATTGCAGTGCACCTACCAGGCTGCAATAAAGTGAAGGATCCTTAAATGGTGAGGTAGAAGTGGCACTTAACTTCGGTTTGGTGTCAACTGGAGTGGCACTTGTCCTATAAGACAACATGCTAGCTCGTTCTATGATCTCTTCGGCATACTTCTTTTGAGATAAAAATAAACAACCTGCATGACGAGTAACAATTATTCCCAAGAAATAACTGAGTGGTCCCAAATCCTTCATAGCAAATTCAGAGTTGAGAAACGTCATGATAGAATTTCTAAGATCATCAGAGGAGGTAGTCAAGATGATATCATCCACATACAAAAGAAGATACGCCATATCAATACCTTTTTGGTAGATGAACAAGGAATGATCAGACTTGCTGTGGGTGAAACCAATACTAGAAACGTAGTCGGCAAATCGTTTGTACCAGGCTCGGGGAGCTTGCTTGAGGCCATATAAGGACTTTTTTGGTAGGCAAACATAGTCAGGATGTGTGGGGTCTCGAAAACCCACGGGTCGATGCATGTAGACAGTTTCCTCAAGTGCACCATGTAAGAAAGCATTTTTTGCATCAAGTTGGTGAATAGGCCGAGCATTAGAGAGAGCTAGACTGAGAACAGTGCGGATGGTCGCTGATTTCACCACCGGGCTAAAAGTATCGCCACAATCCACGCCAACCTGTAGAGTTTTGGCATCACCTACAAGTCGGCCTTTATGCCTCTCAAAGGAACCGCAGAGTTTTTTTTATGTCTAAAAATCAACATAGATCGAATTACATTGACATTAGGTGGGTGGGGCACCAAATCCCACGTCTTATTTTTAATAAGAGCCTTATATTCATCTTCCATAGCCATTTTCCAATTCGGGTCACGTAGGGCAGACACGGGGTTACGAGGAAGAGGAGATTTGGAAGCATGAGTAATGAAGCTGTATTTTGGGTTAGGCTTGACAATACCATGTTGACTCCTAGTAACTGGTTTTTGGGCTGGAAGAGGATAGTGGACTGGTGGACTTGGGCCGGAGACAGTCGTGGGCTGGACAGTGGGGCTGGCGGTAGCATCTGAGGGTGAGGCAGATGTGGCCGTGGGTGGTGGACTGCTAGGACCAATGGGCAGTGGAGTATGGTTGCTGGAAGTTGGGCTTGTTTGCGAGGCTAAGTGGTGGATCACATAAGGAGAGGGTCCAGCATCCAGAAAGTCATAATGGTGACAATCTAAGGGAGTATGCAGCTTAGCAAATGGAATTTGGGTTTCATCGAACACGACATGATGACTTATGATGATTTTCTTGGATGATAAATCATAACATTTGTAACCACGATGATGGGATGGATAGCCTAAAAACACACATGGGGTAGAACGGGCTTGAAGCTTGTTAATGGTAGTAGATGGGAAAAGGGGATAACATAGGCAACCGAACATCCGAAGATAAGAATAGGATGGGTCTTTGTGATAGAGTACTTTGAGAGGAGATTGATAGGCTAATCCTTTATGAGGAAGAATGTTGAGGAGGTAGGTGGTCATTTATAATGCATGATGCCAAAACGAAGGAGGTAATGACACATGAGTGAGTAAAGTGCGAACCATGTTGTTGATTGTTCGAATTTTTCTTTCGGCCTTTCCATTTTGTGATGAGGTATGAGGACAGGAGAGGCGAAAAGACAAGCAATTAGATTTGCAAAACTCCCAGAATGGACCATTATCAAATTCTCGACCATTATCACATTGAATGTTCTTTATTTCCCATTCTAATTGAGTGCGAATGAAATTTCGAAAGACTAAGAAAGTGGATAACGTTTGAGACTTATTTGATAAGGGAAATGTCCACAAAAAATTAGAGTAATCATCCAAGAACAGAACATAATATTTGTGGCCCGAAGAGCTCAAAACGGGAGATGTCCAAAGATCCCTATGGATAATATCAAACGACATACATGTTTGTGAATGAGATGCAACAAATGGAAATTTAACCTGTTTTCCAAGAGTGTAGGAATGAAAAACATGATACTTAATCGGTCCATTACATTCAATAAATTTATTTAGCCTAAGGGAGTCAAAAACATGTGCTCCCGGATGACCCAAGCGATCATGCCACAAAGATGAAGTTAAAGCTGCAAAAGAAGATGGTGGTGTGGTGGTGATGGGATAAAGCTCGCCCCGACTATTACATCTCATTAGACGCATCCCCGTTTGGTAATCATTCACAGAAAAACCAAAAGGATCAAATTCAATAGAAACTAAGTTATCTATAGTGAATTTTCGAACTGAGACTAGGTTCTTGATAAGTTGAGGAACATGAAGGACATATTTTAAAGCTAAAGGTGGGTTGGGGAGAGCCAAGTTTGTATGACCATAACCACGAATTGGAATTGAATGACCATTTCCGACAATTATACCACAATTATTGCTCAAATTAAAATAAGACGAGAGATTACCTTGCGCGGATGTCATATGAGAAGTAGCTGCGGTATCCATATACCAATTTGCATCTGGAGGAGTGAACCCAAGTGTGTGCATCGCTGCCTCGATGTCGGTTGGAGTGGGCTGAACGTCGGTAGAGTAAGCTTGTGGTGGACGTGGCCCAAGTATGTCAGCCTGCCTCTGTTGAGTGTTAGTCCTGGGCCTTGGAGTGGTTGGATACGGACAAGGAGGCACAGGCCATGGCATGAAGGGCCATTGCCATTGTTGTGCATTTCCCATCCAAGGCTGCCATTGTTGCTGCTGGTCGTGGTGCTGCTACCAGCTGCCGCGTCCACGACCGAAACCACCACTGTTTCGGTTGCTACTGCCCCTATTGCCACCGCCTCTGCCACAGTTCTTTCCACCATTGTTGCTGCGGTTTTGATGTTTTTTACCATTGTTATTCTGACTGTTTGGGTGGTTATTTCCAGAAGATGGATTATCGCCGTAATCCCGAGCAAGCATGGCGGTAGTGGATCCCGTGGGAAGCTGTTTGGTAAAGCCTGTTTCTTCAAGAATGAGCATGGAACGGGCTTGATAAAAGAGGAATAGGATTGCTTTGACGGATGAGTATACCCACCCCTTTATAAGCTTCAGTGAGTCCGGCTACTATTTGAAGGACGAGACGGTTGTTGGAGACTGGAGCACTGACGTTCTTGAGTTGATCGGATAGAATCTTGAGTCGTTGACAATACGCGGAAGCATTAGGGAAGTCCTCCATATTGGTGTGAGAAAATTCATGCTCAAGAGTGACGGCTCGAGAATTTTTGTTGTCCTGGAATATGTCACGCAGCCTATTCCAAGCATCCATGGCCGTGGAGTCGCGTTCAAGGATAGTATGCAATAGGCCAGTAAAGATGGTGGCATAAATCCATTGAAGAACCGTGGCATCAATAGTCGACCATAACTCTTGTTCAACATCGGTTTTGGGCACCTTTTCTTTCCCGGACTCCGGTGGAATGATATGGTGGAGGACTCTGTGGGATTTGGCGTGGATTTTGAAGAGTTCCGCCCATGTCCCATATTGGATGTTTTCCATCTCGAGAGTAATGGAGATGTTGGAGACAACCAAAGCTGGGTAAAAGAAGGACTTGGTGGAATCAAAGGAGGAGGAATCAGTCATGGTGGCTGATTAAAGAAGAAAGAAGATGAGGATGACGCAGGGATGGCAAAAGAGAGAGGAGCAGAATCGTGCCGTAGTCTGATACCATGAAAGAAGGTAAAAATCAGCGTGTCTTCTTCTTTGTCAACCGGTCCATATATACAAAGATCCTAGGCTATAATAAAGGTAACTAAATATTCTCCTAACATATTTACAGAGATAACGATGGTAACTAAATATTTACATATTCTAACACGCTTAAATCAAAACCTTATAAAATAAAACACTTAAACCTAACGATAAAAAGTTTCCAAACAAAACGTACTTCAGGGCACTTTACAACCCTTAAAACGACGATCCAAACGTTTAGGTATACTTCATGTATTGAGCCTACAATATTGTTTGCAGAAAAAAATATCAGGTTCTATATAAAATATTGATATTCCGGAGTCTTGGGACATGACAAGTTTTTGGTTGAAGTATGAAAAAAATGTGAATTTCAAAACTTTTGAAATTATACAAAATGTGGGGAAAATAAAACTAACTCCTACTGTGCACAAAATTAGTGCGCAATAGGACTTAACGATGGCCGTCACATTTAAGTCCTATTGCGCACAAAATTTGTTGGCAAAAGGTATTAATTTTTTTTTTTGGTGGTTACTAAGCCCGTCAACCGGTCCGGTTTAACCGGTTCAAACCGGTAGAACAGGTTAACCGGTTCCGGTTAACCGTTTATTTATTACCGGTTCGGTTTCGATTTTTTTGAAACCGGAACCGGACCGGTTAAACCGGTGAAACTAAAAAAAATTTTTTTTTTTTTAGATATATCCGTTGCTGGGCTTAGCTGACCGTTATTGGACCGTTGGCAACAGTCCATTTGCAAAAATGGTCGTTGCCAAACGGCCATAAATTCATTCCCCCCCCCCCCCCCCCTCCTCCAACCCCTCAAACATTTTTTTAACACTTTAACCCATTCCCCACCCCTATATAAACCCTTCTTCATTTTCATTTTCATTTTAATCCACACCAATTCACTCTTCTCTTTCTCTCAAACCTCAATCTCTCAATTATAGTTACTTTGCAATAATTAGCCACTTTAAATTTCTCTCAAATAAATATTATAAAGTCTTATTTTAGTTTCAATTATTAATTTGCAATTATAATATTGTTGGTGGAGTTGGTGATTTTGCAACAATCCGAAGTAGTTTTGGTGGATTTGCAATTCTAGCCGCCTTCACTTTGTTGGAAATTAATCCGGCAATTTGGTACATTCGTTCCAACTCTATCTTAATTTTTCGCAATTTAATTTACGCAATTTAATTCTACCAATTTAATTTGTTGCAATTTATTTTCTTGTGATTTATTTGATTGTGATTTAAATTCATTCTATTTAATAATGGCAAAGAAATTTAGACGTGATGCCGGTAGTAGTAGCAGTATTGTTAGGGGTGGGCTTAATGAGGAAACATTTATGGAAGAAACACCTAATTTAGGTATTGATGTTGGTGGAAATAATCCACTTTTACGTCATGAGGCAATACAACAACATTTTACCGACACTTTTAATGAAATTGATGATGATGATGATGAAACACAACCCCCCGAAAATCCCATAGGAGATACATGTCCTGCACAATCACATACACAAGACAAACCGTCTAGAACTTGTAAGCCAACCGCTAAAATTTGGAAATTTATGACTAAGAATAGGGAAAACCAATCAGCTACATGTACCCTATGTGGACAACTATTTAGTTTTAAGCAAGGAACTAGTAAGGATGGTGGAACCGGTACACTAAATGGTCATATGAGAAACAAACATATGGATGTTTGGGGAGAGCAAACGGGTTCAAATGTGGGGGGGATTCAAATGATGATAGACCCACGAACCGGTAGAAATTTTAAGTATGGCAAGAAAAAAGAACGCGTAGAAATAGCTAAAATGGTAGCTTATGATTGTTTACCATTTTCCTTTCCCTCGGGTTTGGAGTTTGTTACTTACATTCAACGTTGTTATAACCCGTTATTTGAGGGTATTCCTAGAAGTACTTGTAGAGCCGATGTTATAGATTTGTTTAAAAAATATAGATTTTATTTGCGCCATGTATTTAATTCTTTAAATTGTAATGTTTGTCTTACCGCTGATTTGGGTCTTAGTATTTAACCATTTAGATTTTTTTGCTATTACATGTCATTGGGTTGATGACAACTGGGTTATGCAAAAAAGAATTATAGCTTTTTTATATGACGAAGGAAAAGGTCGTCACGATGGAAAATTTTTAGCCGATTCAATGTCTACTATAGTGAGATTTTTTAACATTTATAGAAAAACACTTTGTATTGCTTTAGATAATGCTTCTAATAATACAAAGGTAATTGGTCTTTTAAAAAGAGAAATAAACCCTCCTCTAAGAAATATTTTTCTTGTAAGATGTAATTGTCACATTTTAAATTTAATTGTTAAAGATGGTCTTGTGCATTTTGATGATTCTGTTCAAAAAGTTAGAAATGTTGTTGCGTTTCTTTTTTGTAATGCTAATAGGGGAAGAATTAGAGATTTTAAGAATGCTTGTGTGGAAAATAACCTTAGACCTAGGAAAATTCAAGTAGAAATTGAGACTAGGTGGAACTACACTTACATTATGCTACAACAAGCATATGAGTATAGGATTCCCATACAACAAGTTCACAACAAATATAATATTAATAGTGATGATTGGTTAAATTTTACGCATTGGGAAGATGTTAAAGAATGTGTTGAACTCTTAGAATTTTTTTATAATGCAACTCTTGCTTTTTCTAGACAATTCTATCCCACGGTAACCGGAATTTTAGCCTACTTAGCGGAAATAGCTAGAGTTTTTACAAGAGTATAAATATAAACCCGGTTATCAAGCGGCTATTTTTGAAATGATAATCAAATTTAAGAAGTATTTTTTTTCCATCCCAACTTTATTTATTTTGGGTTCTCTTTTAAATCCTTGTTTAAAAGTGTCTTATACTAAAGCATTGGTTGGTCAAATTTATACATTTTTAGAAATTGAAGAGGGAGTTCAACCATCTTTAGCTGAAGCCGAACTCACTATTGATGACGAGTTTAGAAAAGTTTTTACTCATTATTCTAATTTGGAAGAACGTGCTACACCCGTTGCTCCACGCCCTACTACTTCTCAAAGTAGCAAAAAGGGCTTGTCGGGTTTGTCGCATTTAAAAGTTTTACATTCACAGCCAACTTCTTCTTGTAATGCAAACTTTGATGAATATAACTTTTATTTGATGCAGCCAAATGTGGATATCAAGGAACTGGATGAATTGGACGTCTTAGCATGGTGGAAGAAGTACAAGGCAAGTCATCCGATATTCTCAAAAATGACTCGAGATATTCTTACGGTTCAAGTATCAACCGTGGCTTCGGAGAGCGCATTTAGCCAAGGAAGACAACAAATTGGAGACCGTAGACATTCATTATCCGGCTTTAGCTTGCAAGTACTAGTGTGCATTCGCGATTGGATTAGATCAGAGCGACGCAACCAAAACTCAGAAGCGGAGGAAGGCGAAGAGGAAGAAATTGAAGATTTGATAGCAAGTGGACCGGACCAAATGGAAGACTTTGAAGATATTTCCATGACCGAATATGATGTGGGGGAAATTAACGAAATGGTTCAAAATTGGTGATTTTATTATTCTACTATTTTTGTACAACTCATGTATTATTTGCAAGTTAAAAACAAATACAACTTGCAAATAAATGTTATCCAAGAATGAATAAAATATATGGCTCATTTCTTCTATTTACTTGTGTTCATATTTTTACTTTTATTGAGTTAGGAATATACCTAAAATATAGTTCAAGAACAAGATAAAGTTTCATGACAAGGGAAATGAAAAAAAGGTAAAGCAGAAAGTGAAAGAAGAGATTGAAGTTAAAGTAGAGTCTGAAACGGGTACTGAGATTTCTAAGACCAAAGTGAAGAGGAAGTTCCCGCTAACTATAACCACAAAGACTAAGTCATCAAGAGAGGATGGTACAAATTTGATGATTTCTGAATTAGAACATGAATGGAAAGAGAAGAAGTGGAATGTTGGAGATTCAAATTCTTTTTCAAGCAGTTTGAAAAATGAGCAAAAATGTGAAGGGTGGATGGTTGTTCAAGATCACATTGTTCTACAAAGTGGAGCAACCACGGAACAGAGTTATTCTTATAAGGGTGAAACTAGTAGCTATTCTCGGGAAATTGCAGCTACCAATGGCAAGCTTATGAATGACGATGCAAACTACTTGAAGTTTGCTTCACTTTCTGATATGTAACACCTTTTTGAAGTGAAGAGCAACCCCGGAGCATAAAGTATCCCGCATTAGCAGGACTCAAGGAAGTGCTTCATTTCAAGGGGTATGATGTAGACTGTCAACCCTAATGAGACAGTGGTTTCTTCCACGATTTGAACCTATAGGTCACATGGAGACAACTTTATTGTTGCTCCTAGGCTCCCCTTTTGTAACACCTTTTTGAAGTATCCTTGTTAAATAATGCTCCCTTCTCTCAACACTTTTTAGTCCTACAAGGATATCTGTGTATTGTGTGGCATTAGAGCAGATTTGATATTAGGAAAAATACATAGTTTGGTCCTAAACTTGAGGCGAGTGAACAATAAATTTTTTGTATCTAAAGTTTTATGTGGATGCCACATGTCTAGTTTCCTTCATTTCCTTGTTTTAAATCATCTTCTTTTATGCTCTCCATCTTCACCATGCCTCCGCCGCTGCTCCACCCCTATCCTCCATTGCTGCCGTCCAACCACCTTCCTCCACCAGTGTTTTACTATAAATTTCCTGCATTTCCACCGATGATACGCCATCTCAAATTTGAAGAAAATATAAGAATTTGTTATATCTTGAAATGTAAATTTGAAAGAACAAATAGATTGAGGCATTTCAACAATACTTGATAAACCAGTGACTATACACGTTAATTAAGTAGTATTGTTTAAAGTGTATAAAAATGAGGGTACTAATAGTTCTTTTAAAAGTTACATCCAATGACATAACCACAAATATTTCTTGACATATGTTTTAAAGAAAATTCTATACAAAGTTCTAAAAAAGTTGAAAAAAGATTATATATTTATACATCGATTTGGTTCATTTTGTTTTTACTCAATGTTAAATCAAACCAAAACAAGCCTAGTCAGTTTGTTTTTATCGGTTTGGTTAGAAGGAAGGGGGTTTTTGTTGTAACAAAGCTCAATGATACTTTGTCTTTCATATAATGAAAGAGACCTGCTACACCCCATATAGAGAAAAGCTGGCAAGGTAGTTAAATTGAGTATGGAACCAAATTCATCTAAAATTTAACCTTTCTAAAGTCTCAACTTTTGTCACTATATAGGCTATAGTCCGATGGTAACACTACCTCGTTTGCTTGAATTATATTTCATTGATGCCTTATGGTAAACTTTTAAGCTAGAAATGAGGAGCGGGCAACTTAAATGGCCCACATTTGGGTTTTGTAACAAAAGTAACCACTAAGCCCGTCAACCGGTTCAAACCGGACCGGACAGGTTACGGAACCGGCCGGTTTCCGGTTTAAAAACCGAAACCAGTCACCGGTTCCGGTTTACCGGTTTGAAACCCCAAACCGGAACCGGTCCGGTTCAAACAGTCCAAAACCCTTTTTTTTTTGTTTTTTGTATTTTATATATATATATATATATATATATATATATATATATATTAGTATTTATTAGTATATTGTAGGTATATTTACATATGTTATATAAGTTTATAAGTAAAGTTTAAATATTTACTGACTAACAGGCTAACAACAAGTCAGCAATACAGAATATACGTGTATATATATATATATATATATTAAGTTATATGCTTAAGTTATAGTGTTATACTACATATACCTAAAATATAGTAAGAATATACTTATATATATCAATATACTTAGGTTATATAACTTAGATATATATATATATAGATATATGTTTAAGTTATATATATATTAATATATATATGTTTAAGTATACATATATACTTAGGTTATCAATATACTTAGGTTATATAACTTAGATATATATATATATATATATATATATAGATAGATATATATATATATATATATATATATAGATATATATATCTATTAATATATATATGTTTAAGTATACATATATACTTAGGTTATCAATATACTTAGGTTATATATATTAATATATATATAACTTAAACATATATCTATATATATATATATATGTTTAAGTTATATATATATTAATATATATATGTTTAAGTTATATGTATACTATAACTTAAGCATATAACTTAATATATATATATATATATATATATATATATATATACACGTATATTCTGTATTGCTGACTTGTTGTTAGCCTGTTAGTCAGTAAATATTTAAACTTTACTTATAAACTTATATAACATATGTAAATATACCTACAATATACTAATAAATACTAATATATATATATATATATATATATATATATAAAATACAAAAAACAAAAAAAAAGGGGTTTTGGACTGTTTGAACCGGACCGGTTCCGGTTTGGGGTTTCAAACCGATAAACCGGAACCGGTGACTGGTTTCGGTTTTTAAACCGGAAACCGGCCGGTTCCGTAACCTGTCCGGTCCGGTTTGAACCGGTTGACGGGCTTAGTGGTTACTTTTGTTACAAAACCCAAATGTGGGCCATTTAAGTTGCCCGCTCCTCATTTCTAGCATAAAAGTTTACCATAAGGCATCAATGAAATATAATTCAAGCAAACGAGGTAGTGTTACCATCGGACTATAGCCTATATAGTGACAAAAGTTGAGACTTTAGAAAGGTTAAATTTTAGATGAATTTGGTTCCATACTCAATTTAACTACCTTGCCAGCTTTTCTCTATATGGGGTGTAGCAGGTCTCTTTCATTATATAAAAGACAAAGTATCATTGAGCTTTGTTACAACAAAAACCCCCTTCCTTCTAACCAAACCGATAAAAACAAACTGACTAGGCTTGTTTTGGTTTGATTTAACATTGAGTAAAAAAAAATTAACCAAATCGATGTATAAATATATAATCTTTTTTCAACTTTTTTAGAACTTTGTATAGAATTTTCTTTAAAACATATGTCAAGAAATATTTGTGGTTATCTCATTGGATGTAACTTTTAAAAGAACTATTAGTACCCTCATTTTTATACACTTTAAACAATACTACTTAATTAACGTGTATAGTCACTGGTTTATCAAGTATTGTTGAAATGCCTCAATCTATTTGTTCTTTCAAATTTACATTTCAAGATATAACAAATTCTTATATTTTCTTCAAATTTGAGATGGCGTATCATCGGTGGAAATGCAGGAAATTTATAGTAAAACACTGGTGGAAGAAGGTGGTTGGACGGCAGCAATGGAGGATAGGGGCGGAGCAGCGGCGGAGGCATGGTGAAGATGGAGAGCATAAAAGAAGATGATTTAAAACAAGGAAATGAAGGAAACTAGACATGTGGCATCCACATAAAACTTTAGATACAAAAAATTTATTGTTCACTCGCCTCAAGTTTAGGACCAAACTATGTATTTTTCCTAATATCAAATCTGCTCTAATGCCACACAATACACAGATATCCTTGTAGGACTAAAAAATGTTGGGAGAAGGGAGCATTATTTAACAAGGATACTTCAAAAAGGTGTTACAAAAGGGGAGCCTAGGAGCAACAATAAAGTTGTCTCCATGTGACCTATAGGTTCAAATCGTGGAAGAAACCACTGTCTCATTAGGGTTGACAGTCTACATCATACCCTTGAAATGCAGCCCTTCCTTGAGTCCTGCTAATGCGGGATACTTTATGCTCCGGGGCTGCTCTTCACTTCAAAAAAGTGTTACATATCAGAAAGTGAAGCAAACTTCAAGTAGTTTGCATCGTCATTCATAAGCTTGCCATTGGTAGCTGCAATTTCCCGAGAATAGCTACTAGTTTCACCCTTATAAGAATAACTCTGTTCCGTGGTTGCTCCACTTTGTAGAACAATGTGATCTTGAACAACCATCCACCCTTCACATTTTTGCTCATTTTTCAAACTGCTTGAAAAAGAATTTGAATCTCCAACATTCCACTTCTTCTCTTTCCATTCATGTTCTAATTCAGAAATCATCAAATTTGTACCATCCTCTCTTGATGACTTAGTCTTTGTGGTTATAGTTAGCGGGAACTTCCTCTTCACTTTGGTCTTAGAAATCTCAGTACCCGTTTCAGACTCTACTTTAACTTCAATCTCTTCTTTCACTTTCTGCTTTACCTTTTTTTCATTTCCCGTGTCATGAAACTTTATCTTGTTCTTGAACTTAATTTCTCGCGAAACTGTAGTTGTCAAATTGCCTGCTGATGAATTCACCCACCCGGAATACTTGCTCTCCCTCTTCATCTCGATCTCATATGATCCATCCAGCCCCTCAAAGTCTGAAGATCGCTCCATCTCGAACTCTGGAGTTTCGTAATCAATAACTTTAGCCTGCACTTCACAATCACCTGTACATTTTTTATCTACCCATAGGTGCAAATTCGCATCCACAAGCCAATAAGGGAGGCTATCCAACACCCTAAGGCGCAGAAAATGGGATTTACCGTCAAGTAAAAGCCCCAAAAATGGAGTTAATTCGATATCGTAAGAAGGAAAATCAAAGGCCCCAATTGAAACAATTGGATCCCAGTACTGAGGATTAATTCCACCTGGTAAAATAACAGGGAATGGAACCACTGATCCTACCAAATTCATGTCTATATTCAACAAAACTTCCCTATGTGCTCCATGGCCTCTCTGGCTAGTCAAATTATTTATCTGTATGTAAGAATCTGGCGGATTTGAGTACCAAAACTCATCGTACCTGTGAGATGATACGTAAATTTCCATCACAGCTTTGTACGTGTTCTTTGGTATGATAACAGTCTTCCCGTGCAACTCCGAATCGCTTTGAATTCGGAACCAAAATCCTTTACCTCCATTATCCGAAATTGGAATTATCAAATCTGCTGGTTTTGTGGGATTATCCACAAACACATCATCAACCAGTCTCACTTTCTGATTAGTACTACTTGATAATGGAACATTATTCATGTTCTCAACATCATAGTACAAGAAAGTAACATTAACATGATAAACACCTGTAAAAACTTGGTTGACCGAATTTTCCAGCATAACAGAAAGAGAAATATTCTCCTTAACGAGTACGGACGCATACCTGGTAACATCCTTAGTAACGGTCCAGAAAACACCGTTTTCAGTAGGCTCGACGGTGCTGGTACGGAAGAGCTCAGTACCGTCAAGCCAAACAGCAGCTATACGGTCATACTGTAATCCTTTGCAAGAAGCGTTGAATTGGAGAGCCACATGTGTCCACGAGCAATTCGCTGGAGGAGCATAAGGGACGGAGACAGGTGGAAGACCGATCGTATTTCTGAAGCGGTGTTTGAGGATAGGAAGAGTGCATGAAGGAGTGAGGTTAGCGAAGGGTAATGGACGAGTTATTTCTGAGTATTTCTTTGAACAAGTGTTGTGGTGAAGACTATGTTTGATGAAGTGGGAATGGTGTTCAAGGGAAGAAGAAAGTGGAGCATTAGTTAAACTGATCATGATGAAGAGGAGGAAGAGGAGATTTGCCATGATGGAGGAATGTACAGAGGTCAAGATGTGTTTTGACTAATAATTGATTGTTGTAAATGCGATAAGATGCAGAGAAGATTGTGAAATTTCGAGATTGCAATCTTTCTCAATTTTCATTCATCTCCACTTTATAAAATATTAATAAAACGGAATCTGCAATGTCCCCTGGTAAGATAATTCCTCTGTCCCAAAAAATTATCTTTAGCTTGACTTGATAATTAAAAAAGATTTTTAAAATGCGTAATTTAAAATAATTAAATTATTTTTAAATTAAAAAGTATATCAATTCTTTTGTAATAAAGTAATAAAAAAATAAGGCGATTTTTTTTGGGACGGAGGGATTAAGATATAGCCCATAGGCCATATATTATTTGATAATTTTGTGAAGTCAATGAAACTTGGAGCTTTTTATATTCACACAAAAATATCTTCTTTCCTTTAATCAAGTATCAAAAGGTGACAAATTTCTAATTCATAAAGACATGTCGGCCACGATATATCTTCTAGTCTATTTTCTTCTCATTAAGACATTTGCCCTGTACCGTGGACGTAAGGGGTTGGTTCAAATATTAGACTAGACCCTTAAATTCAACGGCCAAGTAAAAAGAAAAGGTAAAGTCATATCTAATGATGCAAGTGACTACAAGCCACAAATTTAGAGCCCGTTTGGATTGGCTTATAAGTTGTTTAGAAGCTGTTTTCAATTTTTTTGAGTGTTTGACTGGTCAGCTTAAAGTCATTTTGTGTTTAAAATAAGTTTAAAAAAATAATTAGGCCCATTTAACTTAGCTTATCTAAAGCAGCTTATAAGCTGGAAACAGCTTATAAGTAAAAAAAAATAAGTTAGATTACCTTAATTTATTTTTTTTAGCTTATAAACTATTTGCAGGTCAAAGCTCTTAAGCTCAATTCTATGCGTGGAATACCGAGACGCATATCCAGAGGGTATATGCTAGTAGGGTAGTGGGCTGCGGTGTGGGGTTCGTCTGTCTAGTACCTGCTATTTTGGTTCGCTATTTTCGTTATTCCACCAACCTAGTGAAGAGGGAAAATCAGATCAAAAATAGATTTGTTCACTGCTAAATCTATTTTCAAATACCTTGAAAGCAGCAAAGAAAGCAGGAAGTGAAGAGACAAGGCCTCTCATTTCCATTAGGCATTAAGGCGGATGCATTTCCACTATAATGTTATAGCATGCCTAATTAAAAGGCTTAATACGTTGTGGCCTCTTAAACTTATCTATTTTTTTCATTTAAACATCTAAATTTAGTCAATAATCTATTGAACACTTAATCTATATCCAAAGTGTACCCATCAAATACATCTTGATGACATGGCAACCAGCGTGTCTTCCCCATGAACTTGGGCGCGTAAATGACCTAAAAGATAAAAGTTTCATGGAAAAGTTCGTTTTTGGCCTCTTTGTTTTCAACTCCGTTCTTCTCCAGATTTCCAGCCAATTTCTTCTTCTTTAAAGCCTCAATTTCCTGCTAAATCGGTGTTCAAGTATCCTGGACTTCCTTTGCTCTTTTAAGCCAAAAAACCCATCACAAAGATGTTACACCTCTCGTCTTCGTCGCAAGAAAATCCTTGGCTTATGAGTGTTATATACCCTTAGCATGAAGATCCGTACCCGAGACTTTGAGAGATTAAGTGCTTTACCTCGCATGTACCAAAGTATAAGTATGCATTCTTTGCAATGCGATAGGATTAGAAGGGAAACAAATCGAATCGATGTGAACCGGAGCAACTTAGGGATTCTGGCATCAGTGCACATTGACGGTGCAAAGGGACTGGCCATCGACATGTCGACGAGCCGTCCTTTCACACCGTCAACTTGCATTGGCCTCTGAATCTGGGGGTGGAAGATGGACCGTGCAAGTCGACCCGCAACCATAGCGGTTGTTTTGTCCCACCTATAAATATGGAGCCCCCACGTTTTATTTCATATTTTTCCACTCCCAAATCAGAGAAAGCCCTAGAATATTTCCTCTCTATAATTTCCATCATATTAGTGGAGATTTGGTAAGATCCGAGCCCCGTATACCCGAGCTTGTGAAGGGAAAGTTATTCCTAGGGTTTCATTGAAGCTATTAAGCTTTGGAATTGGAGTTGAAGTTTGATTTTTGGTATTCTAGTCCCCTCACGGTATGTATATAATTCCTACTCTTGTGTTTAAGTTAATTATCAAGAGTCTTAGAAATTTTAGGTGAAGGAAATATAGTTAAGGAAGTGGGAAGTTAAATAAGGGTAAAGTTAGGGTTTAAAGTTATTTTGAGGGATGATTTGGAGTAGAATTGATTATATTTTGATATGTAAGGATTGATATTGTTATTGTTGATGTTGTTGTTGATGTTTGGGTTGAATTGAAATTGAGGGATTGTTAAGTTTACAAAGCAGATATTGTCCGAAATTCATTAAGTTCCGTTCGTAGTAGAATTGGATAGTAAGTGATGCAAATGGTCTAATTGTGGCATATGTTACCTTGATTGTAGACTTACGAGTTCGAGAAGTAGACGTTGGACTGTTAGATACATTTCAAGGTATGTTAAGGCTGTCCCTTCTATTCTTTTTGCATGATCCTTATCTTATGAACGAACAGAGTAAGCAAGCGAGTTCCAAAGGCTCTACTCCTAGATAGTATAGGATTAAGCATATCCTTGACCTCTTATGTTTTATATCTATGGTTTCCAGAGATCTTTTGTTGCTCAGAGTAGTTCAGATTATTCTTTTCCGAGTCTTTCATGCATTTATATATATATATATATATATATATATATATATATATATGTACAACTATTTTCTCACACCGCGCCTGTCATGACCCAACCGGAGGGCCATGACGGGTACCCGGAGCTAGCCTACTGAGCACCACTTATCATACTACTTCCAATCTATCTCAGTGGACCACTCCTCTAATTATCAAATAAATCAACCTGAGTAAATGCCATTATGAAAAATAAAACTCATTATGAAGCATTCTTCGATTCCACATCAAACAGATATATGAACCAGCCGGCAAGGCTACAAAATGATATAAAGAATATACACCAATAAGGTCATGAAATATCTACTATCCATACATGTCTACGAGCCTCTAACTGGAGTACTGAAAATCATAAGGACGGGACTGGACCCCTCCATGCCCCAACATGAACACAAAAGAATATACCAATAAACTGCAACTCCGGAGTAGTGGAGTGCTCCTGTGTATCTGTTGATAAAGCTCCTAGGGATCTAGACCCTCTCTCTGTCTACCTGCGGGCATGAATGCAGCGTCCACAAAAGAAAAGACGTTAGTACGAACAATGTACTGAGTATGTAAGACATGAATAATAACATCATAACGAAATAAAGAAATATGAAATAAAGAGATAACCTGTAACTAATTGCCTCTGAAGGCGGATATCATGCATGCTAATTTTTACTTTTAAAACATCATAAACATATACTACTTATCATCATTAGCTCGCGTCTGGGTAACCATCTCATGCCGCCCACTAGTGGTGACTGCCCGGCCAACTAGGCATGGTGTTATCCATAAGTCGCCCACTACGCCCAGCGTAGTGGTGTCTGCCCGACCAACTAGGCCCGGTGTAATCATACATAAAAATAAGCATGCATGAGAGCCCAATTAAAAGCTACAATTCTATCGGAGTGACGTAAGGTCGGTAACCTCCGATTTATATTATGGGATAATCACCATCGCTATATCTCACCCGAAGGAACAATTCATAAGGTGAGATCAACAACAATGAATGATACCTAGGGATTCATGAAATAACTCAAAAATCTCATAATAACATCAAAATCATAAGCTTGGGACTTCTAGAAATGAAATCATCATCATCATAGAAAACATCTCATCTTTAACATCATAAGAAGCTTTAAGAATCATAAACTTCTAACTTTTGAAAGTAGGAAGGTTATGGAAAATATGGATAAAATTATGACATAGGAATCATGCCTTTGAAAGAAGGGGACTAGCCTTAACATACCTTTATGTCTCCTTAACGACTAAACGTTCTCCTCTCAAGCTCGCGACTCTACATTCAAGAGAATTCGTACTAAGGTTAGGTTATTAAAAGCATGATTAAGCTTAAACTAAAGTAACTAAGAGCTAACGGAATTTGGGCAGCATTTACTTTGTTTCATCAAATTTCTCCATATAATAAATAACTCCCAAACATCAATAACAACATCCATAATATCATAATCAAGAGGCTTCTTTCAAGTTAAACATTGTCCAATCCTCAAAACTCCTTTTTAAGGTCATTCATAACCATAGCTACAACACAACACCATATTCACTTACATACAATACTTCCTCAACATCATTAGTACCAACCACAACAAGATTATACTCATGCAATACTAAGAATTATGACTCAAGTTAGTTTACTACTCAAAAATATCATTAAATCCATATTTGAGCTTCTTCTCCTACTTTCTTCCATTGACCAAGTTATTTAACAACCAAATACTCTTAATAACATGAAATAGATGTAAAAATCACCTTTTATTGAGTAGGGATGAACTTTGGATTAATGAATCTCACTTGAATGAAACTCAAACTTCAACACCAAAGGAAATCTTGAATTCTACAAACCCTAGAGAGTCTCTCCACACTTGATTCTCTTGGTTCTTGCTATATAATCTTTGGTTTCTCTTGGGTTTGTGTTAATATGGTAAGGAGAATGTTATAGAGCTTTCAAGACTTAGGGAAAATGTGGGAAATGAAAAATTAGAACATGGGTCATCTATATATAAAAAGGGAAAAATTTGAAAAAATGACCCGACCCGAGTATACAGACACTTATACGGTCCATATAACTTTATACGGTCCGTATAAGTGGTTGTATAATCCCACCAGGGATTGGCCATTCTCTGGAATGTTATACGGACCATTATACGGACTGTATAAGTGGTCGTATAACCTATTTTTTCTGAACTTTCTCTCGTTGATTCGTTTGACTTCCAATCCTTGTGGAACCTTCTTGGCACTAATATAACACTTCATTAACCATCTAAGGAGCCCTATAGCTCTTCCTCAAAACATTGCTAAATAAATATTAACTTAATTATTGCGAAACCTTCCTAAACACAACTTATATTTCACTTTCTTTAACGAACTTAGTTCCACCGGATCATGTGACTTCAAAATCTTGTAGTACGCACTTTAAACTATCAAATACTCTCCTTAACTTCATAAGGACTTCATGTTTAACATAAGATCACATTAGTCTATTCACAACGCAACAACTCAAAATTTCTGAGATGTAACATTCTCCCCCCCTTAGGAACATTCGTCCTTGAATGTTAGGCTCTCGGGGATTCTACGAAAATTTTGCCAAAGTTTCTTCTGTAATATAGCACTACCATCCTGTCACAGAAACCAAAAATATATGGCCTCATAGGGCTACAACAACAATATCAACAAAACATGGCCACATACTGTTACACCTTGCAAATTTCATGTCGTCGCGTAGTGAGTGAAATACTACGAGCTTAAGGATAACAGGAAGTTCTTAAGATTATAAGACGGATAATTAGTGGTCTTAGAATGCAAAAGTTAAGATTTTGATGTTATATGAATTGATGAAATAAGAATTGATAAGGACAAGCGGAGTATAAGTGGGGTGTAGGAAAGGTTCTGTAAATTATTGTGTTAAGGATTGTTTGGTAAGGTCTTGAGGATGAGTTATAGGGATGTTTAGATCATTAATGAAGTATTAAACAAGTGTTAAGAAGGTTGTATAAGGATTGGAGATCAAACGAAACGACGAGAACAACTTCGGAAAAACTGTGAGTTCCATGACCACATTATACGGCCCGTGGAATGTTATACGGACCGTACAATGGTCCGTATAACCCAACAACAACGAAGTATTCCATAGTGGTGAACCACGACCACTTGTACTGTCACGACCCGGCTAGGGGCCGCAACGGGTACCCAGGCTAACCGCCGAGCACCACTCGTATTAGTACTCCTTAGGCTTATTTAACAATCATTTATCGGATTCATGCTCGATTTATAAGAAAACCCGTTTTCCTTTAGAAACATAATGTTTTTTATACACATGAGCCCTTAGGCTAACAAAATAATATATATGTATACATTTACACAATGACCACGTGGTGAGACCACATGACCCACATTGAGTATCTACGAGCCTCTATGAGAGGACATCTATAATTGTACACAAAAGAATCATCATAGGCACCTCCAGGACAATGGGGTGCTTTCAGTCAGCTAACAGCCTCTAAGAATATGGAGCAAGATCTCCTCCCTATCTACCTGTGGGCATGAACACAACGTCCAAAGAAAACAGACGTCAGTACAAATATTGTACTGAGTATGTAAGGCAGGAATGAAATAAACAAACATAATAGAGGGATCAGGAATCATGAGAGAAGGATACAACCTGAGTGTATATCATGGAAAACATACCCTCCACATAAATTGCATTTTACATAATCATAGTATACATGCTATCACATCCCATACATCATCACATACATTATCATATATGTCATATACGTTATCACATACATCCTCACATCGTAATCCGCATCGTTACCCGCGTCCGGGTAAACCTCATATGCCACCCACTAGTGGTGATCATGCCCGGCCCTCTGGGCTCAGTGTAAACATAGCAGCCCGCATTAGCGGTGACATGCCCGGCCATATAGGCGCGGTGGAATCATATCATCACAAAATCAATCATAACACATCACTATTACACATCTCATACCATAGTATCATGTTATCATTTCTTGGTATTCCATGCATCCCATAGTCGTATTACAAGTTAGCATTATTTATCATCTTATGGTCATAGCATACATTTGCGTTAGGAGCATACATTAGGCTTTGAGGCAACCACACTATATCGGGGTGACGTAAGGTCGTGAACCCCCGATTGTATTATGGACATTTCATGAGCATCATGTCTTGCCTTGAAGGAAATAAAGCATAAGGCGAGTGTTAACAATAATAACATCATTAGCATTGTAGGAACATTGTGCCACAATTTCTTGAATCTCCATTGTCATTATTATCATGCTTATAGGTGATTCAATATATAGAAGGACTCATAAGCTTCATCTTATAGAAGGATTATGGAAAACTTGAAGGATTCATGCCTTTTGAAATAAGAGTTAAGCCTCACATACCTTTCTCGTTTAAGCAATCTAGCGTTCGCTTATTCTCCTTCAATGTCATGTCTCTACCTTCAAAAGAGGATTTGTACTAACGTTAGTTAATCAACTATAAGAATGCACTACTATTTCTAGAGACAATTGGGCAGCACTTCCTTTGTTTATACTATTTTTTCCCATATTCCATATCAACTCCCAACACCCACAGCAACAATTACAATATAGCAATCAATAATCATCATTCATATACAATGACCATGATCCACCATTTCACTTCATTTCCCACATTTATTGTTTTGGGTCCGCTATCGTATTTTCTCATGTATCACACTTTATCTCCTAGTCTACATGTCGTTTATAACGCATTCATACTCACAACACACTAACATTCATGATTCGATTCAACTACCATTCACTCATGGCACTATTCACTCATTTATGATCCATTTACTATGCTTTTCTACAATTCGGGTATCTTAACCTTCCAATACCTTAAAAAATATGAAATTGTCATGAAACTTACCTTGGATGGTGGTGGAACAAGCCTTGAGTGGAGTTTCTACTCTAGCACCAAAACCCTACTTCACCTCTTTTAGTTTTCTTTGAGGAAGATGAACTTGAGCTAGGTTTCACACCCTTGTTTTCATGAATTTGGCATTGTTAATATTGATTTTTCCTTGATTCTCTTGAATTCTTGTGGATGAAGTGTTTTGGAGTATTTTAGAGAGTTCTTGAATTGTGAAGATGAGAAATGAAATAAAATGAGCTTGGGGTCCCTTATACTTAACTTAAAAATCTGATTTTTGTGAACAATAGTCGGGATGCACAGTGGTTGTAAAACCAGTTTACGGGTCGTATTCTGGTTTACGGTCCGTCCTCCATGACCGTATTTAAGCATATCAGAAACAGAAAGGTTTGCTGTAGGCCATGGTGGTTTACGGTCACAGTTTACGGGCCGTATTTCGATTTACGGTCCGTATTCTGAGTCGTATTTAACCATTTCAACATTTGACAGAAAGTTGAAGTTTTGATAGTTGGAAGACGATGGCACTTTACGGTCCGTATTGTGTTTTACGACCACTGGGTCGCAATGCAAATCTGCAACCTTCGCGTTTTCAAAACTCATGGGTAGTCATTCCCTTCTTAGTAAAACATCGTACACTCATACTCTTCGTTGGTCTATTAATTGTATGCTCACGGAAAACGTTTCCGAGGTGTCACATGTACGGACCGTGAAATGTTTCACGGACCGTACAAGTGTCCGTGGAAGTCCCGACGGGCTGAGTAAGTTCAATTATATAAATGTGATCCTACTTCATTAATTTCATTTCCCACACACTTCTTCATTTCTGTCAAAACCTCTAGCAGGTTCCACATACTTCATCTACAAGAATACAAAGGAAAACAAAGATCCATATCAAGAATTTAAGTGGGTCAAGTGCATAAAGCTCACTAGGGTCCATCTAAGTCAAGAATCCTTTGGAAGTTGAAGCTAGGGTTTTCTCCAAGTGAAGTATTGCCAACCAAAACTCGTTCCTACGCATTCAAAGGTGAGTTTTATGATCATTCTTGGTTGTTTAAGGTGTTGAAAGTTAAAAACACACGGATTATAGAAAAATATAGGAAATGGGTCATGAATGTGTGAATAGTGACATTGTTGGGTAAAGGTTTGGATTGAATTATGAATATTGGTGTGTTATGGTTGTAAGTATGTTGTGAATGACATTTAGACTATGGAATAAGTATTATATATGAGAAAACGCGATAGTGAACTATAACCACAATTATGGAGAAATTGAAGAGGAATTGTGAAATGCGGATAATGTAGATGAATGATGATTGTTGTCTATTATATTGTGAATGTTGTTATGAACATTTGGGAGTTGATATATAATATGGGGAAAGTAGTATAAACAAAGGAAATGTTGCCCAATTTTCTTTAGCTTTAGTAAGCACGTTTAAGTAATCGATTAACTAATGTTCATGCGACTTCTCTTGAAGGTAGAAACGTGGGCATTGAAGGAGAACAAGCAAGAGATAAAATAGTTAAACGAAAAAGGTATGTGAGGCTAGTCCTTTCTTCCTATGGCATGAATCCTATGGTATGATTTTCCTTCTTCTCTATGAATCTTCTATATCCCGGAAAGCTAAGAGTCTATGTTCATGAATAGCTACATGAGATAAGAGATACATGACGAGCCCAATAATGGTGATGATGAGTAAGTATAGAGATCCTAGAGTTCATGATATGAAGTTCCTATAACGCTAATAATGTCATTTATTGAATACACTCACCTTATATATTGTTTCCTCCATGGTGAGGCAGAATACCATAAAGTTAATAATGTCATTTATTGAATACACTCACCTTTATATATTGTTTCCTTCAAGGTGAGGCAGAATACCATAAAGTTAATAATGTCATTTATTGAATACACTCACCTTATATATTATTTCCTTCAAGGTGAGGCAGAATACCATAAAGTTAACGATGTCATTTATTGTATACACTCACCTTATATACTACTTCCTTCAAGGTGAGGCAGAATACTTATAAATGTCTCATAATGAAATCGGGGGTTCACGACCTTATGTCACCTCGATAAAGTATAGATATTTTTGAGTTATTATACATGCATTATGATGAGTATATGTTGATGATATTACACTGTGCCTATATGGCACGGGCAGACACACCACTGCAGTGGGCAGCTTATACCCCGGACGCGAGAGGCCTGGACGCAGGTTAATTATTATCACACCGTACCTATATGGACGGGCAGCTTATACACTTATACATTTCTGCATACATGACATGACGACGATTATGAAGTAAGCCAGCATGCATTATTTCTTTATGATGGACAGTCAGTTACAGTTGCTCTTTACTTGATGTTTCCTGTATATCATTGACTTACTATTATTACTTATGCCTCTCATACTCAGTACAATGTTCGTACTGACGTCCGTTTTCTTTGGACGCTGTGTTCATGCCCACAGGTAGACAGGGAGGTGATCTTGATCCAGACTCGTAGGAGCTAGTTACTGATTGAGAGCACTCCATTGTTCCGGAGGTGCCTTTGACTATTCTTTTGGTGCATATATGTATATTTTGGGCACGACGGGGTCCTGTCCAGTCCCTATGTCTAGCACTCTAGTAGAGGCTCATAGATACACAGTTGTGGGTTATATGGTCTCATGAGGTTACTGTTGTATATATATATATATTGATAGCCGAAAGGCTTATGTCTATAAAAGTATCTATGTTCTCAAATGAAAAATGGTTTTTCCTATGATTATGAGCATATGAATATTAAAGAAGTGTAATATGAGTATGATGAAGAGTAGAACGAGTGGTGCTCGGTGGGTAGCCACGGGTATCCGTCACGGACCCTAGGCGGGTCGTGACAAAAGTGATATCAGAGTAGTTCAGTCCTAGGAAGTGTTTAGGAGCCGTGTCTAGTAGAGTCTTGTTTATGGTGTGTTGCGCGCCACACTAATAAACAAGAGGCTACAAGGCATTTAGGAAAAATGACCATCTTTCATCTTAAGAGATCGTGCGATAGAGCTGTGTTATAAGATTTTCCCCTCTTAATAGTGTTTTATGATTTCAGAAATGCCGCCAAAAGGAAAAGCTACAGCCGCCCAGAAGGGCAAGACTATAATGAAAAGGCGGGTAGAAAGAGAGCCTCCGGTGAATGTAGAAGAGGGTGAATCACATAATGAGGCCCCATCTAGCACTTCCTCCACCCCGCCCAATGTTGAAGAACAAGGAGGAGCTTCAGCTCCTATTCCTCCATCGGTTGCTTCGGGTCAACAAGTGACCGAGGCCATTCATCTATTGACACAGTTGGTTGCCGCCCAGGCACAGCGGCAGAATGTGAGTTCAAGTGATCGGGTAGCCAGTACTAGAGCCCGTGACTTTATGAGTTTGAATCCTCCGGAGTTTTTCGGGTCAAAACTGGATGAAGACCCGCAAGGCTTTATTGATGAGATGTTGAGAACATTGATGATTATTCATGACTCTGAAACTGAATCTGTGGAGCTGGCATTTTATAGACTCCAAGATATAGCGGTATTGTGGTACAACAATTGGCTAGCATCAAGAAAAAAAAATGCGCCTCCTCCCTTGTGGCAAGAATTTGTAGATGCTTTCATCCATTACTATTTGCCACTCGAGGTCCACCGAGCTAGAGCGGATAGGTTCTTAAATTTAAAGCAAGGAAACATGAGTGCTCGGGAATATAGCCTTCAATTTAATTCGTTGGCTAGATATGCCCCCACTATGGTGGCCAATATGGGAGACATGGTACATAGGTTTGTGAGTGGCTTGGGGACACATTTGTTCAAGGAATTTTTGACGGCTTCGTTGCAAGATGGGATGGATATTTCCCGAATATAAGCCTATGCCCAGAACTTAGAGGGACGACAGCAACCACAAAGGGGTGATCGTGATATTGATAAGAGGCAAAGCAAGAGGATCAGATCTATGGGGGTAGGCAGTGATTATAGAGGGGGATCAAGGCAGACACATTCTAGACACTCAGGCCAGTCGGTGACTAGTGCACCTCCTCGACTTACAGGTAGGAGAGTTGATAGCTTATTTCGTTCAGGACAGGATCAGAGTTCGAGGGCCCCAAATTCTCAGTTTGGGGGAGATTATAGCCAGAGGAGACCCCCAGTACCGCCATGCAGCCAGTGCGGTAGGTTACATTCCGGACGGTGTCGCCAGGGTTCGGATGCTTGCTATGCCTGTGGCCGGGTTGGGCATATGATGCGAGATTTTCCGTCAATGAGTGGTAGAGTTGGGGTTCGGCCCACAGGATCAGTGGCTGGTTCATCTTCAGTGCGCCCGGTAGGTCAGACTCCCCAAATTTCAGCAGGTCGAGGTAGAGGCAGAGGGGGAGTATCTACTTCAGGTGCCACTTAGCCCCGTGTGTACGCTTTAGCTGGATGACAGGATCTCGAGTCCTCCCCGGATGTGGTTACAGGTATATTACCCATATTTTCCCATGATGTATATGCCTTGATAGATTCGGGTTCTACCTTGTATTATATTACTCCGTATGTTGCTGGTCGTATTGGGGTGAAACCTGAGCCAATCAAACCTTTTGAGGTATCTATTTCGGTTGGTGATCCCGTGATAGCTAGACAAGTGTATAGAAATTGTGTACTTGTGATATGCAATCGCCAGACCAAAGCTGATTTAATTGAGCTGAAAATGCTAGATTTCGATGTGATTATGGGTATGGATTGGTTGGCCTCATGTTTTGCTAGTGTTGATTGCCGAATGAAAATAGTTCGATTTCAATTTCCGGGAGAGCCCGTACTTGAATGGAAGGGTAATACAACATCTCCAAAAGGTAGGTTTATTTCCTACCTTAAGGCAAGGAAGATGATAGCTAAGGGCTATATTTATCACTTAGTCCGAGTACATGACACCGAAGCAACGTCGCCAACTTTCCAATCCGTTCCGGTAGTGAATGAATTTCCGGATGTATTTCCAGATGAACTTCCAGGCCTTCCTCCAGAAAGAGAGATTGATTTCGCCATTGATGTGTTGCCGGACACCAAGCCTATTTCTATTCCTCTGTATCGAATGACTCCGGCAGAATTGAGAGAGCTAAAGGCACAATTTAAATATTTGCTTGAGAAGGGGTTTATTAGACCCAGTTCATCACCGTGGGGAGCACCAGTCTTGTTCGTGAGAAAGAAAGACGGTTCCCTACGAATGTGCATCGATTATAGACAATTGAACAAGGTGACGATAAAGAACAAATATCCTCTCCCAAGGATTGATGATTTGTTTGATCAACTACAGGGTGCCAAGTGGTTTTCTAAAATAGACTTGAGGTCGGGTTATCATCAAGTGAGAGTTAGAGAAGAAGATATTCCCAAAACAGCCTTCAGAATGAGATATGGCCATTATGAATTCCGGGTGATGTCGTTTGGGTTGACTAATGCTCCGGCAATGTTCATGAATTTGATGAATAATGTATTCAGGCCACTTTTGGATTTATTCGTGATAGTATTCATCGATGATATTCTGGTATACTATCGCACAAAATCAGAACATGCAGATCAGTTACGTATTGTTCTTGGAATTCTTCGAACCCAAGAATTATATGCAAAATTTTCAAATTTTGAGTTTTGGCTGAATTCTGTAACATTTTTGGGCCATGTTATTTCAGATGATGGCATTCGAGTCGACACTCAGAAAATTGAAGCTGTGAAGACTTGGCCAAGGCCTACGACGCCTACAGAAGTCCGAAGTTTTCTGGGACTGGCAGGATATTATAGAAGGTTTGTAGAGGGATTTTCCTCTATTTCAGCTCCATTGACGAAGGTAACCCAGAAGTCAGTTAAATTTCAGTGGAATGATGCTTGTGAATGCAACTTCCAAGAGTTGAAGGACAGATTAACCTCAGCTCCAGTCTTAACGCTTCCAGAAGGGTCAGATGGTTATGTGGTGTACTGTGATGCTTCCGGCGTTGGGTTAGGATGTGTGTTAATGCAGCACGGTAGAGTCATTGCTTATGCTTCGAGACAGCTGCGGAAACATGAAAAGAACTATCCAACTCATGACCTCGAATTAGCTGTAGTTATTCATGCATTAAAGATGTGGAGACATTACTTGTATGGTGTGCATGTTGATATCTATACAGATCACAAGAGTCTTCAGTACATTTTCAAACAAAAGGAGTTGAATCTGCGGTAGAGGCGATGCTTAGAGTTATTGAAACATTACGATGTGAATATTTTGTACCACCCCGGAAAAGCAAATGTAGTAGCCGATGCGCTTAGCTGCCGATCAATGGGCAGTCTATGCGAAGTTCCTCCGGAAAGTAAAGGATTAATTCATGAGCTCCACCAATTAGCTAACCTTGGAGTACGTGTAGTTGATTCGGGTAATGCAGGAATTAATATAAATGATCCTACCGTTTCGTCCCTGAATGTAGATGTGAAAGAGCGTCAGTATGAAGATCCTAACTGGTGCCATTACAGAGACATATCTCATGGAAAAGAGAAGTCCCCATTTGAATTTTCCATGGATGGAATTCTTAGATACCGAGGCAGACTATGTGTTCCGAATGTCGCAGAATTACGCCGTCGAATTCTAGAAGAAGCCCATTACTCTCGGTATTCTATTGATCCAGGTGCAACCAAGATGTATCATGATCTTAAGTTGATATATTGGTGGGATGGCATGAAGAGGGACATATCCGAATTTGTAGTCCAATGTCCGAATTGCCAACAAGTGAAAGTCGAACATCAAAAGCCAGGAGGATTATTGCAAGCAATGGAAATCCCTACTTTGAAGTGGGAAGTGATTAACATGGATTTTATTGTGGGGTTACCTCGTTCCCGAGGCAAGTATGATTCCATATGGGTGATCGTGGATAGACTCACGAAAGAAGCTCATTTTCTTCCAGTCAGAACCATATATTTTGCAGAAGATTATGCAAGGTTGTATCTTAAAGAATTTGTGTGACTCCATGGTATACCAATATCCGTTATCACAGATAGAGGAGCGCAATTTACAGCCAAGTTCTGGAAATCCATCCAAAAAGGTCTAGGTACTCAAGTGAAGCTTAGTACGTCATTTCATCCGCAGACTGATGGGCAAGCCGAACGTACTATTCAGACCTTGGAGGATATGCTACAGTATGTATACTAAATTTTGGTGGTAGCTGGGATGAACACTTACCCCTTATTGAGTTTGCATACAACAATAACTATCATTACAGTATCCAAATGGCTCTGTATGAAGCTTTATATGGAAGGAAGTGTATATCCCCTATTGGATGGTTTGAAATAGGAGAAGTACAGTTAATAGGCCCTGAATTGGTTCAACAAGCGGTAGAAAAAGTCAAGGTGATCCGAGACCAATTGTTGACAGCCTAAAGTCGCCAAAAATCTTATGCAGACAACCGCCGGCGAGACTTGGAATTTCAGGTTAATGAGTTGGTATTTTTGAAGGTGTCGCCAATGAAAGGGGTGATGAGATTTGGCAAGAAAGGGAAGTTAAATCCTCGATACATTGGACCTTATAAAATTATCCGCAAGATAGGTCATGTAGCCTATGAATTGGACTTGCCTCCAGAGCTTGAATCAGTCCATCCAGTCTTTCATGTCTCGATGCTCCGCAAGTGTGTTGGAGATCCTACGAGGATTTTCCCAATAGATGATGTTCAGATGATAGAAAAGCTAGCATATGAAGAAGAGACCATTGCCATCTTAGACATTCAAGTACGAGGACTTCGAAATAAGGAAGTAGCTTCAGTTAAAGCCTTGTGGCGAAATAACAATCGAGAAAGAATGACTTGGGAAGTGGAAGAGAAAATGAAATCCACATACCCACACTTATTTCAGCCTCCAGAAGAGATCCACGACGAAAAATCAAGATTATGAGGTATGTACGCTTTCTTTTCATGCATATGGGTCGTGTGTGACCAATTTATATTACTATTGTGTTGTGGCCATGTGAGGCAATGACATTATGGGTTGTAGTGACAGGATGGTAGTGCCATATTACAGGGGAAACTCTGGCAAAATTTTCATAGAATTCCCGAGTGTTTAACATTCGAGGACGAATGTTCCAAAAGGGGGGAAGAATGTTACACCATGCAAATTTCATATCGTCGCATAGTGAGTGAACTATTGCGAGCTTAAGGATAACAAGAAGTTCTTAAGATTATAAGACGGATAATTAGTGGTCTTAGAATGCAAACATTAAGATTTTGAAGTTATATGAATTGATGAAAAAATAATTGATAAGGACAAGCGGAGTATAAGTGGGGTGTAGGAAAGGTTCTGTAAATTATTTTGTTAAGGATAGTTTGGTAAGGTCTTGAGGACGAGTTATAGGGATGTTTAGATCATTAATGAAGTATTAAACAAGTGTTAAGAAAGTTGTATAAGGATTGGAGATCAAACGAAACGACAAGAACAACTTCGGAAAAACTGTGAGTCCCACGACCACATTATACAGCCCGTGGAATGTTATACGGACTGTACTATCACGACCCAACCCCGTGGACCGTAACTAGTGCCCGAGCTGGGCACCCGTACACACTCACTAACTAAAATCGGCATACAAATGGCTTATCCAGATACGAAGGTCAGACATCGTCTCAAGCGGTCGCATATAAACAAATATATCACACAAAAGCCGGCAAGGCTGTCATAAAACACATCGCCCCAAAATATGTACATACAGGAATACATATAAGCCGTTAGGGCTGTCATAGCAAATGTGACCGCTTAAGACATAAAGCACACAGACATAACCGAACAATAACTATTCACAACCCACATGTATGTCTACAGGCCTCTAATACAGACAACAGAATCATATGACGGGACAGGGCCCCGCCGTACCCCTATATATATACATACATACATATATGCAACGAAAGAGTCTATACCAGAATGTGGGCTCTAGAACAAAAGGAGCACTCCAAAAATAGCAGAATAGGTGTCCTAAGCTATCGGGTCACCAGAACGAGCGTCTGTACCTGCGGGCATGAAATGCAGCCTCCGAAGAAAAGGGGTCAGTACGAAATAAGTACTGAGTATGTAAAGCATGAAACACAGTAATCAAGATCATAACTGAAACAAGAGGTATGGAAAATGAGTACAAAAATCAGTATACCAAAAGCTTACTTTTGAAACACAATTAATGCATATCAAAATCATGTATAGGGCTCAGGAACGTGGTCGCCACTCCGACGTTGGCGCCACAACACATCATACTCCAGAAGATTTCATATCTCCGTACAACCCCGAAACACATCATAACATCTAGCACATCATACGCCATAACACATCATAACGCCGTATATAAGCGGCACCCGACCCTGTAGTGAGGGACTCGGGAAACCGTAACACATCATGCTACCGAATATAACATAGTGCGCACGATGACAAACCGGCCCGGGACTCGGCGAAAGAAGTAAATACAGTATGCACGAGCAGAGTAGTGAGAAACTATATGCAATTTAAAAATATTATTACTTTAGACTCAACAAATAAGTAAACTAACTGACGCTCGAGGGTTAAGACGATAATCATGTGAAATTCTTTCAAAAGTCGTTAGAGTTATATAAAGGTAAGTCTCGGGGACCACGGATGAGTAGCAACCAAATCCGAGCCTGCCTACGAAAGTTACAACCATAATACGCTTTAGAACTCCCTAAGAATGTTTCGGAGCGATCCGAGCTCGTCTAAGAAAGTTAGAGACATCATTCGACATAAGACTTTTAAGAATAAAAATTCTCTACTCACATTTGTTATCCAATCATACAAAGGGCACAAAAACAGTAGCTCGACTATATTAGGAATACTAACATCAAGAAGTGAATAAAAACCGTCGGCTTGCTCGGATCTTAAGAATGGAGTTACCCCGAGGCTCGTATCATAGCTTACTTGCAACTAGGACATGCCAAAAGAAAGAAAGGTTAGGCTTTACATACCTTGCTCGCTTCCTAAGCTAATCTCCACTCAAGTCTCGGGCTCCCCAAGATCTACAATAACGTCATTAAATACCAAACGTTAGCTACAAGTACTTAGGACTTCAATCCTAAGCTAGTACTTGTCTACAGAAGTTTCGGCAGCATTTTCCCTGTAAATACAACCACCCCGAGAATTCAACTCGGCCAAATTTATCAACAACCATACCAACAATCATTCCAACAATACCAACAATCAATTTAAAACGCATTCTAACATTAGTAACCCGCTTTAACATAATTCAACGGCATTCCGTTTACATTCACTTCAACTACATACAATCAAACCAACACCAATGCTCGCATACTCAAATACTAATCCGAAGTCATTTAAACAAGATTAAAGAACATTTCAAACAATTCGCATAACATTCAAAACAATCCAACCAAAACTCCATTCCACCCGAAACCTTCCAAATGCAACAAGAGCAATAACAACACATTTCCTTCTTTCAAATTCATGAACTTCACCAACAATTCACATGCTAGCAACATTATTTTCCATAAATACAAGAAGTGGTTTTAAAATCACATTAGCTTCTAAAACAACTCTCCAACACTTACAACTTCAACTAGAATTATTAAACTTTCATTCTCATCGTAGATTCCATTACAATAACAATCAAAATACTAAGAAAAATTGATTCATTCTCTTCTACACTACACAATATCCACACGGCCACAACACTATATATACACGGCCACAACATAACATCCATATTTTCATGAATTTCATCCACTTCTACATACTACAACATACGCAATCATCCATAATATATAAAAAGAAGATTAAACCTTACCTTTTCCACCACACTTCTCACTTGGATAGGGTTATGAATTTGCAACAAGGAGTGATTTAATTGCTCCAACAACTATCTCACGTTAAAGAGGACCTTCCAATTAGTAGGAATGCTAGAACAAAATAATTTTTGATCAAGATTTACAAGGGTTCAATTTTTGCTTGGCTTGGCCGAATGGCCTTCTCTTTTTTTTCTTAGTCTCCAAGTTTCTTGAAATTTCTAAGGATGAAGATAAAAATATGACTATTTAGTCTCCTAATATACACATGTTTAATCCATCCATGTGGGCCAAGGCCCACCCCAACTTGGACGGCCACATGGCCCCTTTCTATTTCAAGACTATTATTTTTTTTTTGTTTAGTAATTCATGAAAATTATTTTCCTAATTCCAAATTTGCCCTTAGCCTTTCTCAATATTACCATGAACCACCTTGTAATTTTTCCTTTTTACCCTTAGCATTTCTTAATATTTCCACATCAAAAGTTTCATAAACAACTTGTATATTAAGCAAGATCAAAATATAGCCTTGCCCTTAACCTCTCGCAATTATCTTGAAATATCCGAATGTACAGAATACGGGATATAACACGTACAATGGTCCATATAACCCAACAACAACGAAGTATTCCATAGTGGTGAACCACAACCACTTGTACGGACCGTGAAATGTTCCACGGACCGTACAAGTGTCCGTGGAAGTCCTGACGGGCTGAGTAATTTCAATTATATAAATGTGATCCTACTTTATTAATTTCGTTTCCCACACACTTCTTCATTTCTGTCAAGACCTCTAGAAGGTTCCACATACTTCATCGACAAGAATACAAAGGAAAACAAAGATCAATATCAAGAATTCAAGTGGGTCAAGTGCATAAAGCTCTCTAGGGTCGATCTAAGTCAAGAATCCTTTGGAAGTTGAAGCTAGGGTTTTCTCCAAGTGAAGTATTGCCAACCAAAACTCGTTCCTACGCATTCAAAGGTGAGTTTTATGATCATTCTTGCCTATTTTACGGACGATCTGATAAGGCCCAATATATCTCGGACTGAGTTTCCCTTTCTTGCCAAATCTCATTACTCCCTTCATGGGTGACACTTTCAAAAATACCCAGTCACCAACCTGGAATTCTAAATGTCGACGTCAATTATTCGCATATGACTTCTGTCGACTCTGAGCGGCTTGTAACCGTTCACGAATAAGTTTCACTTTATCCACTGCTTGCTGAACCATGTCCGGGCCAATTAACTTAGTTTCACCAACATCGAACCAGCCGATCGGTGACCTGCACTTCCTGTCATACAGGGCTTCATACGGTGCCATCTGGATCCTAGAATGGTAGCTATTATTATAAGCGAACTCAATAAGTGGCAAATGGTCGTCCCAGCTACCTTTGAAGTCAATAACACAGGCCCGTAGTATATCTTCTAGTGTCTGAATAGTACGCTCGGCCTGTCCTTCAGACTGCGGGTGAAATGCGGTACTATGACTTACCTGGGTCCCCAATCCTTCTTGAAATGATCTCCAGAAGTTAGCTGTAAACTGAGCACCTCTGTCGGATATAATAGATGTGGGAACTCCGTGAAGTCTTACTATCTCATTAATATATAACCGGCATAATCCTAAGCCGAATAGGTGGTCCTAACCGGGAGAAAATGGGATGATTTTGTCAGCCTATCAACAATAACTCATATGGAATCATACCTTCGTGGAGTGCGTGGTAAACCTGTAATGAAATCCATATTAATTGCTTCCCACTTCCAAGTCGGAATTTCCATTTCTTGTAACAACCCACCAGGTTTCTGATGCTCGATCTTAACCTGTTGGCAATTTGGGCATTGAGCAACGAACTCTGCAATGTCCCTTTTCATACCATCCTACCAATATAAGAACCTGAGGTCATGGTACATCTTTGTTGATCCCGGGTGAATAGAATACCGAGCATAATGTGACTCTCCCATAATCTGCCGCCGAAGCCCTGCAACGTCAGGTACACATAACCTGCCTCTATGTAATAATACTCCGACAGGTGTAATCTCGAACTGAGTCCTCTCTTTATCAAGGGTTGCATCTCTGTACTGTGCCAGAACAGGATCCTCGTATTGGTGTCGCTTTACTTCTTCCATAATAGAGGATTCAGCAACTTCTCGGACAGAAACCCCGGTATTTCCAGAATCGGCCAATCGGACTCCAAGACTAGCTAGCTGATGAAGTTCACGAACTATTTCTTTTCTTTCTGGCTGCACGTCGATCAAGCTGCCCATAGACTTGCGGCTAAGTGAATCTGCTACGACATTGGCTTTCCCAGGATGATATAAAATGTCAACATCATAATCTTTCAACAACTCTAGCCACCTCCTCTGCCGCAAATTCAGCTCCTTTTGCTTAAAGATGTATTGGAGGCTTTTGTGGTCCGTATAAATATCAACATGAACGCCATATAAGTAGTGCCGCCATATCTTCAAAGCATGAATTACCGCTGCTAATTCCAGGTCATGAGTAGGATAATTCCTTTCGTGCGGACTGAGCTGTCGGGAGGCATAGGCTATAACTCTGCCATGCTGCATTAATACACAACCTATCCCAACACCGGAAACATCACACTAAATAGCATAACCGTCTGGCCCCTCGGGGAGAGTCAGAACTGGAGCTGTAATCAATTTTTCCTTCAGCATCTGAAAGCTGCATTCACAAGCATCGGTCTACTGGAATTTTGCTTCTTTCTGAGTTAGCTTCGTTAACGGTGCTGCAATCGAAGCAAAATTCTCCACAAATCTCCTGTAATACCCTGCTAATCCCAGAAAACTACGTACCTGAGTAGGTGTCGTAGGCCTAGGCCAATTCTTTACGGCCTCGATCTTGTGTGTATCGACCCGAATACCATCTGCTCCGACGATGTGCCCCAAAAATTCCACTGAGGTCAACCAGAATTCATATTTGGAGAACTTAGCATATAATTCCTGTTGCCGGAGTGTTTCGAGTACCGTCCTCAGATGATCCGAATGCTCTCCTTCTGATCGTGAATAAACCAGAATATCATCAATAAATACAATCATGAACAAATCTAGGAACGGCCTGAACACTCGATTCATCAAATCCATAAACACTGCTGGGGCGTTGGTCAGCCCGAAAGACATTACCCTGAACTCATAGTGCCCATATCGGGTCCTGAACACAGTCTTTGGAATATCTGCCGTCTCTTACCCGCACCTGATGATAGCCCTAGCGCAAATCTATCTTTGAGAAATACTTAGCACCCTGCAACTGGTCAAATAAATCATCAATCTGGGGGAGGGGATATTTATTCTTTACGGTCAACTTGTTCAGCTGCCTATAATCAATGCACATCCGTAGCGACCCATCTTTCTTTCTCACGACTAGTACCGGTGCTCCCCAAGGTGATGTACTGGGTCTGATGAAGCCTTTCTCTAATAAATCCTTCAGCTGCTCCTTCAATTCCTTCAGTTCTACAGGTGCCATTCTGTAAGGAGGAATAGATATAGGCTGGGTATCTGGCAGCACATCTATCGTAAATTCTATTTCCCGTTCGGGAGGAAGGCCTGGAAGCTCATCTGGAAGTACATCTGGAAATTCATTAACTACTGGAACTGACTGAAGAGTAGGTGCTTCTGCTTTAATATCATGTACGCGAACCAGATGATAAATATATCCCTTCTGAATTGTCACGACCCAACCCCGTAGGCCGTGACTAGTGCCCGAACTGGGCACCCGAACACACTCATCAGATCCGAATCACATACAGATAGCGTATACGGGCTCAAATATCACACGCTGCCTCAAATTATATCAAACTGTCTCAGACACATTTCAAACACAACCATAAATGTACATATATATCAGAAGCCGACAAGGCTATCAAATGGCACAACGGCCCAAAACATATACAAACGCACGCCGACAAGGCTGCCATGGGGAGTGGGATCATACGAACACACCTGTACAGAAGTAGGCACAAAACCCACATATACGTCTACAGACCTCTAAACAGACCAACCGAATCATATGGCGGGACAGGGCCCCGCCGTACCCCTGAACAAATATATACATATGCAACGAACGAAGATATATACTAAAATGTAGGCTCCGGAATAAGAGGAGCACTCCAAACAGCAGAAGAGGGTGTCCTAAACTGGTGGATCACCAAACTGTGCGTCTGCACCTGCGGGCATGAAACGCAGGCCCCCGAAGAAAGGGGGTCAGTACGAAATATGTACTGAGTATGAAAAGCAGAAGATACAGAAAACAAATCTGATGCATAAACGAAATAGAAGTACAGAACATAAGTGCAAACCCAAAATACCAAAATGTTTACTCTCAAAATATAAGTCATGCATAGGGCACAGAGAATATGGTCGCCCGCCCGTCGATGGCGCCATAACACAGCATAACACCAGAAGGTTTCAAATCTCCGTATCCCCGTCACACATCATAACACAGCATAACGCCATACACAACATAACACCAAATATAAGTGGAACCCGACCCTCTAGCGAGTGGCTCGGTGAACCATAAACACAGCATAACACCGGAGTATAACAAAGTGCGCACGACAACAGAACCGGCCCGGGACTCGGCGAAAGATATAACAGAACGCACGAGCAGAGTCGTGAGTAACCATATGCACAAAATCATTATCATGGACTCAAATATAAGTAAAATAACCATACTTGAGAATCAAAATAATAGTCATACCAAATTCTTTCAAAAGGCATCTGAATTTACGTAAAGGAAAGTCGCGGGACCCATGGACGGGTATCAACCCGAGCCGGGCCCGCCTATGGAGAACATACACATTATACGCCATACAAACTCCTACGAAAATATCGAAGCAATCCGAGCCTTTATGTGAAAGATACGGCGTCCATAATTACAGAATTCTTTAAAACAAAACTTTTGTGCAATATTTGGAAATCAATTATTTCAAAGACATAAGGGTTCATATTTCATCACATCAAACATACGAGTGCCAAGAAATATATAAGAGTCATAACGTGCTCGGATTGCGGATTTAGAATTTCCTCGAGGCTCGTGATATAACCTATTTATAACTAAGGCATGCCAAAAGAAGGAAGGTTTGAGCTTTACATACCTCGTACGCACTCTAAGCTAGCCCAACTCAAGCTAATCCCAACCTACGCCTCGGGCTCCCCAAGGTCTACAAATACGTCAACGAATATCAAACATTAGACATAGGCACTTAGGCGATTTATTCCAAACTAACACTCAATTCTACAGAAATTTGGGCAGCATTTCCCCTGTAAAAAGGCCAACCCCGAGAATTTAACTCGGCCAAATCAACAATCACAACAACAATAACCAACCTAACAACCCCAATGACCAATCCGAAAGGCAATATAACATTAATAACTCTCTTTTTCATCATTCAACAACATTCATAATATTCAATTCGACGGCTTACATTCAAGCCACATCACCGCTCATACATTCAATTTCCAACCCGAACCCATACCAACAATATTCAAGGACATTTTAAACAATTTACACAATATTTCCAACAATCCAACAATCGCTCCAATTTTCCCGAAAACAGTCCCAAACCCGAGAACCTCGCTATACACACTTCCGACTTTCGAATCATGATTTGCACCAACAATCCACATTCTAACAATGCTATTCTCATGAAAATAAAAGTTGCATTAGTTGCACATAATTCTCCAAATCAGTCCGCAACACTTACCATATCAACTTGCGACATTAAACTCTTATTCCCAACATAAAAGTCATCACAACAACCACTAAAACATTAAGCGACATTAATGCGTTCTTTGGCATATAGTATGACCCACATTCGGCTATCACCACACATGCATATATTAGTGATTCTTAGGCATCCTACACACTACAACAATCAAACATGCTACATAAGATCAATTCATCACCTCCACACCACACAACATACACACACCTCACACGGCTAACACACCAAGCACACGACCCACTTCCAACATACCCTATCTCATGATTTTCATCCATTTTAGCATACTACAACATGCATACAACATTTATGACACATAAAACAAGATCAAATCTTACCTTTCTTCTTCAACTCCACACTTTGCCTAGGGTTTGCGATCTACTAAACGGATGGCTTGATCGCTCCAACAACACTTCCACGTTACTTAGGGACCTTCAATTAGTGGATTTGAACCAAAGAAATATTTTTGGGATGGCTAAAATTGGACTTGGTTTTTCTTAGGCTTGGCCGAATGGTGTTGGTTGTTGTTCTTCAACTTCTTGATTTTTTTGCTAAGTTGTAATGAGAGAAGATGACTTAGAAGTCATCTTTTAAGCCCCAAGATGAACCCTCCATATGTCCATGGTCCACCCATGAGTTGGACCATTTAAAATTGGCCACAAAGTGTGTGGGACTACTTGCATGATTTTCAACTTCCAATTATGTGACTTTTGGTCCCAACTTTTCCTAAGTGTTCCATGCCAACAATTTCATGAACAACTTATGTCTCAAAATAAAATCGAAGGTCAAAAGTCTCTACTTCAAGTCCCGGAATGGTCTTGGCCCTAACTTATCATAGTTAATCCGGATCGTCCCAATGTATAAAATACGGGACATAACATGAATCATCTTCCTGGCCTTGAGGTATGAAATAAACTTACCCCTCAGCGATGCTGTATTTCCTGCCCATTCTATAACTGGTTCCCCTGGAAATTGGAAGCGGACTACCTTTTTCTGACAGTCAACGTTGGCATAGCAAGAGGCTAACCAATCCATGCCCATAATAACATCGAATTCTGTCATATCCAGTTCTATCAAATCGGCTTTGGTGCAACGACTGCATATAATTACTGAACAATCTCTATATACCTGCCTTGCTATAACAGAATCCCCGACCGGTGTAGCTACCTCGAACGGTTCTATCGGTTCAGGTTTTATCCCAATTCTACTAGCAACCAGGGGGGAGATATATGATAAAGTATACCCTGGATCTATCAATGCATACACATCTCGGGAAAAGATCAATAATATACCAGTAACTACATTGGGTGACGCCTCCTGATCCTGTCGGCTAGCCAAGGCATATATGCGGTTCGAGGGACCGCTAGAATCCAAAACTCCGCCACGACCTCTACCGTGGCCTGCTGGTGTCGGAATACCCCGCCCCGTAGGACGCATAGCTACAGAAGTGGAAGATAAACCAGCAGCTGATCCCGTAGGCTGAGCTGCACCACCGGAACTACCCGCCAACGGACAATCCCTCATAATATGGCCTTGGCAGCCACAAGAAAAACAGGCACCCATAGCACGATAATACTCCCCTGGGTGAGACCTCCCACAATGAGAACACCGAGGTATGGGTGGTGTTGACTGACTGGAACCTCTGCTCACCTGCGAACCCGAAGCCCTGGAACTCTGGCCTGCTCCTGAGTGCCCTGCACCATCTAATCGTCTACCTGTGGACTGTGGATGTGTACTCCGGCCTGACTGAGAAGGATATCTTCTAAACTGCTGCTGAGGCTGCCCGCCTCGAAACTCCCCTAAATAACCGGCTGATCTAGCTCTTTTGGGCTGGCCTCTATCGCGATCTCTATCGGGCTGGCGCCCTCTGTGTCGATCCTTCATTCCTTGCGCATATGCCTGCACCCGAGCAATATCCATCCCGGGTTGAGATGCCACCGCCATACAACTATCAATCAAATAACGATCCAACCCCATCACGTACTGATGCATCTTGTCATCCATATCAGCTACAATGGTGGGCGCATATCTGGCTAGGGAGTCAAACTCTAGGCTATACTCTCGAAAACTTCTGCCCCTCTGGCTTAGCTGTAAGAATCTGTCAACCCTCGCTCGCCGCATCTCTGGAGGCAGAAAATGGCTGAGAAAGGCTGCTGTAAACTCATCCCACACTGCCGGAGGAGCACCCTCGCCTCTAGACAGCTCCCAAGACTCATACCAGTTGATAGCTACATCACGCAACCGATATGAAGCCAGCTCGACAGACTCGGTCTCAAAAGCTCTGACTAACCTCAGCGTACGCTGCATCTGTCGAATAAAGTCCTGGGGATCCTCCTCGGGCTTTGACCCGTAGAACTCTGGGGGACTACAAGTCAAGAAATCGTGAACCCTTAAGCTGTCATGTCTATCTGCATAATCACCTCCCAGTCCGTGTCTGCGAGCTTGCCCCGCTACTAGTCTAGTCAACAACTGTACTGACTCTCATCGCCCTATCCTTCACTCCTGGCTGAGGAGCTGGAGGCTCGGGCGCTGGAGCCTCTAGAGCTACTGGTGGAGCCTCCTCCTGATCCACAGCGACAGTGGCTGCTGCTCTAGGCTCCTCTGATGATGATGGCGTAGCAGAGCCCGCTGACTGGGGCATAATCTCGGGCATAGTCTGGGCACGGGCCTGAGTAACTCTCTGAACCTGGCTGGTCTCTTCTGCCACTGCTTTGCCCTTCTGGGCAGCTGTCGTCTTCTTCGGAGGCATCACTGTAAGCATAACAATCTGTTCGAAAGGAACCATCCTAATAATACAGCTCTATCGCACGATCTAAGATCGAAGGAAAGGTAACATCCTAAATGTCCTGTAGCTTCCTGTTTATAGATGTGGTGCACAACGCACCGATAAACAAAACTCTACTAGACACGACCTGTAGACATTCCGAGGACGAACCGCTCTGATACCACTTTTGTCACGACCCAACCTCGTGGGCCGTAACTAGTGCCCGAGCTGGGCACCCGTACACACTCACTAACTAAAATCGGCATACATATGGCTTATCCAGATACGAAGGTCAGACATCGTCTCAAGCGGTCGCATATAAACAAATATATCACACAAAAGCCGGCAAGGCTGTCATAAAACACATCCGAAATATGTACATACAGGAATACATATAAGCCGTTAGGGCTGTCATAGCAAATGGGACCGCTTAAGACATAAAGCACACAGACATAACCGAACAATAACTATTCACAACCCACATGTATGTCTACAGGCCTCTAATACAGACAACAGAATCATATGACGGGACAGGGCCCCGCCGTACCCCTGAATATATACATACATACATATATGCAACGAAAGAGTCTATACCAGAATGTGGGCTCCAGAACAAAAGAAGCACTCCAAAAATAGCATAATAGGTGTCCTAAGGTGTCGGGTCACCAGAACGAGCGTCTGTACCTGCGGGCATGAAACGCAGCCCCCGAAGAAAAGGGGTCAGTACGAAATATGTACTGAGTATGTAAAGCATGAAACACAGTAATCAAGATCATAACTGAAACAAGAGGTATGGAAAATGAGTACAAAAATCAGTATACCAAAAGCTTACTTTTGAAACACAATTAATGCATATCAAAATCATGTATAGGGCTCTGGAACATGGTCGCCACTCCGACGCTGGCGCCACAACACATCATACTCCAGAAGATTTCATATCTCCGTACAACCCCGAAACACATCATAACATCATAGCACATCATACGCCATAACACATCATAACGCCGTATATAAGCGGCACCCGACCCTGTAGCGAGGGACTCGGGAAACCGTAACACATCATGCTGCCGAATATAACATAGTGCGCACGATGACAAACCGGCCCGAGACTCGGCGAAAGAAGTAAATACAGTATGCACGAGCAGAGTAGTGAGAAACTATATGCAATTTAAAAACATTATTACTTTAGACTCAACAAATAAGTAAACTAACTGACGCTCGAGGGTTAAGACGATAATCATGTGAAATTCTTTCAAAAGTCGTTAGAGTTATATAAAGGTAAGTCTCGGGGACCACGGATGAGTAGCAACCAAATCCGAGCCTGCCTACGAAAGTTACAACCATAATACGCTTTAGAACTCCCTAAGAATGTTTCGGAGCGATCCGAGCTCGTCTAAGAAAGTTAGAGACATCATTCGACATAAGACTTTTAAGAATAAAAATTCTCTACTCACATTTGTTATCCAATCATACAAAGGGCACAAAAACCATATCTCGACTATATTAGGAATACTAACATCAAGAAGTGAATAAAAATCGTCGGCATGCTCGGATCTTAAGAACGGAGTTACCCCGAGGCTCGTATCATAGCTTACTTGCAACTAGGACATGCCAAAAGAAAGAAAGGTTAGGCTTTACATACCTTGCTCGCTTCCTAAGCTAATCTCCACTCAAGTCTCGGGCTCCCCAAGATCTACAATAACGTCATTAAATACCAAACGTTAGCTACAAGTACTTAGGAATTCAATCCTAAGCTAGTACTTGTCTACAGAAGTTTCGGCAGCATTTCCCCTGTAAATACAACCACCCCGAGAATTCAACTCGGCCAAATTTATCAACAACCATACCAACAATCATTCCAACAATACCAACAATCAATTTAAAACACATTCTAACATTAGTAACCCGCTTTAACATAATTCAACGACATTCCGTTTACATTCACTTCAACTACATACAATCAAACCAACACCAATGCTCGCATACTCAAATACTAATCCGAAGTCATTTAAACAAGATTAAAGAACATTTCAAACAATTCGCATAACATTCAAAACAATCCAACCAAAAATCCATTCCACCCGAAACCTTCCAAATGCAACAAGAGCAATAACAACACATTTCCTTCTTTCAAATTCATGAACTTCACCAACAATTCACATGCTAGCAACATTATTTTCCATAAATACAAGAAGTGGTTTTAAAATCACATTAGCTTCTAAAACAACTCTCCAACACTTACAACTTCAACTAGAATTATTAAACCTTCATTCTCATCGTAGATTCCATTACAATAACAATCAAAATACTAAGAAAAATTGATTCATTCTCTTCTACACTACACAATATCCACACGGCCACAACACTATATATACACGGCCACAACATAACATCCATATTTTCAAGAATTTCATCCACTTCTACATACTATAACATACGCAATCATCCATAATATATAAAAAGAAGATTAAACCTTACCTTTTCCACCACACTTCTCACTTGGCTAGGGTTATGAATTTGCAACAAGGAGTGATTTAATTGCTCCAACAACTATCTCACGTTAAATAGGACCTTCCAATTAGTAGGAATCCTAGAAGAAAATAATTTTTGATCAAAATTTTCAAGGGTTCAATTTTTGCTTGGCTTGGCCGAATGACCTTCTTTCTTTTTTTCTTTGTCTCCAAGTTTCTTGAAATTTCTAAGGATGAAGATGAAAATATGACTATTTAGTCTCCTAATATACACATGTTTAATCCATCTATGTGTGCCAAGGCCCACCCCAACTTGGACGGCCACATGGCCCCTTTCTATTTCAAGACTATTATTTTTTTTTGTTTAGTAATTCATGAAAATTATTTTCCTAATTCCAAATTTGCCCTTAGCCTTCCTCAATTTTACCATGAACCACCTTGTAATTTTTCCTTTTTACCCTTAGCCTTTCTTTAATATTTCCACATCAAAATTTTCATAAACAACTTGTATATTAAGCAAGATCAAAATATAGCCTTGCCCTTAACTTCTCGCAATTATCTTGAAGTATCTGAATGTACAAAATACGGGATATAACACGTGCAATGGTCCATATAACCCAACAACAACGAAGTATTCCATAGTGGTGAACCACGACCACTTGTACGGACCGTGAAATGTTCCACGGACCGTACAAGTGTCCGTGAAAATCCCGACGGGCTGAGTAAGTTCAATTATATAAATGTGATCCTACTTTATTAATTTTATTTCCCACACACTTCTTCATTTCTGTCAAGACCTCTAGAAGGTTCCACATATTTCATCGACAAGAATACAAAGGAAAACAAAGATCAATATCAAGAATTCAAGTGGGTCAAGTGCATAAAGCTCACTAGGGTCCATTTAAGTCAAGAATCCTTTGGAAGTTGAAGCTAGGGTTTTCTCCAAGTGAAGTATTGCCAACCAAAACTCGTTCATACACATTCAAAGGTGAGTTTTATGATCATTCTAGGTTGTTTAAGGTGTTGAAAGTTAAAAACATATGGATTGTAGAAAAATATAGGAAATGGGTCATGAATGTGTGAATAGTGACATTGTTGGGTAAAGGTTTGGATTGAATTATGAATATTGGTGTGTTATGGGGTTAAGTATGTTGTGAATGACATTTAGACCATGAAATAAGTATTATATATGAGAAAACACGATAGTGAACTATAACAACAATTATGGAAAAATTGAAGAGGAACTATCAAATGCGGATAATGTAGATGAATGATGATTGTTGTCTATTATATTGTGAATGTTGTTACGAACGTTTGGGAGTTGATATATAATATGGGGAAAGTAGTATAAACAAAAGAAATGCTGCCCAATTTTGTTTAGCTTTAGTAAGCATGTTTAAGTAATCAATTAGCTAATGTTCATGCGACTTCTGTTGAAGGTAGAAACGTGGGCATTGAAGGAGAACAAGCAAGCGATAGAATAGTTAAACGGAAAAGGTATGTGTGGCTAGTCCTTTCTTCCTATGGCATGAATCCTATGGTATGATTTTCCTTCTTCTCTATGAATCTTCTATATCCCGGAAAGCTAAGAGTCTATGCCCATGAATAGCTGCATGAGATAAGAGATACATGACGAGCCCAATAATGTTGATGATGAGTAAGTATAGAGATTCTAGAGTTCATGATATGATGTTCCTATAACGCTAATAATGTCATTTATTGAATACACTCACCTTATATATTGTTTCCTTCAAGGTGAGGCAGAATACCATAAAGTTAATATTGTCATTTATTGAAAACACTCACCTTATATATTGTTTCCTTCAAGGTGAGGCAGAATACCATAATTTAATAATGTCATTTATTGATTACACTCACCTTGTATATTATTTCCTTCAAGGTAAGGCAGAATACCATAAACTTATAGATGTCATTTATTGTATACACTCACCTTATAAACTACTTCCTTCAAAGTGAGGCAGAATACTTATAAATGTCCCATAATGAAATCGGGGGTTCACGACCTTATGTCACCTCGATAAAGTATAGCTATGTTTGAGTTATTATACATGCATTATGATGAGTATATGTTGATGATATTACACCGTGCCTATATGGCACGGGCAGACACACCACTGCAGTGGGCAGCTTATACCCCGGACGCGGGAGGCCTGGACGTAGGTTAATTATTATCACACCGTACCTATATGGACGGGCAACTTTTACACTTATACATTTCTGCATACATGACATGACGACGATTATGAAGTAAGCCAGCATGCATTATTTCTTTATGATGGACAATCAGTTACAGTTGCTCTTTACTTGATGCTTCCTGTATATCATTGACTTATTTTTATTACTTATGCCTCTCATACTCAGTACAATGTTCGTACTGACGTCCGTTTTCTTTGAACGCTGTGTTAATGCCCACAGTTAGACAGGGAGGTGATCTTGATCTAGATTCATAGGAGCTAGTAGCTGATTGAGAGCACTCCATTGTTTCAGAGGTGCCTTTGACTATTCTTTTGGTGCATATATGTATATTTTGGGCACGACGGGGTCCTGTCCAGTCCCTATGTCTAGCACTCTAGTAGAGGCTCGTAGATACGCAGTTGTGGGTTATATGGTCTCACGAGGTTACTGTTGTGTGTGTGTGTGTATATATATATATATATATATATTTTGATAGCCCAATGGCTTATGTCTATAAAAGTATCTATGTTCTCAAATGAAAAATGGTTTTTTCTATGATTATGAGCATATGAATATTAAAGAAATGTAATATGAGTATGATTAAGAGTAGAACGAGTGGTGCTCGATGGGTAGCCACGGGTACCCGTCACGGCCCCTACGCGGGTCGTGACAAACATGACCAAGAAAGCATTACATACCTGAGGACAATAGCGTCTCGTCCTGCACCTCTTCTGGGGGTGGAAATAAATGCGGATTTCTAAACTTCATATCTTCTTCTGCTTCGCAGGTCATTTCCTCTCTGTTATTGTTTCTTCATAAGACATTAACTGAAGCAACATCTTTGGTTCTGAGTCTTCGCACTTGCTTATGTAGAATGGCAATTGGTACTTCTTCATAAGACAATCTCTCAGTAACTTGGACATCATCTACAGGCACTATTCTGGAAGGGTCTCCAACATACTTACGAAGCATTGACACATGGAAAACTAGATGGACTGACTTCAAATCCGAAGGTAGATCTAATTCATAATCCACTTGTCCTACCTTGCGCACAATCTTGTAAGGACCAATATACCGGGGACTAAGCTTTCCCTTTTTGCTGAATCTCATTACACCTTTCGTCGGCGACACTTTTAAGAATACCCCATCGTTAACTTGGAATTTCAAGTCTCGTCGACGATTGTCCGCATAAGATTTCTGACGACTCTGGGCTATCAACAACCAGTCTCGGATAAGCTTGATCTTTTCTACTGCTTGCTGGATCAGTTCTGGGCCTATTAGTTGCGTCTCTCCTTCTTTAAACCATCCAATTGACGATCTACACTTTCTCCCCTATAGAGCCTCATACGGGGGCATCTGGATACTGGAGTGATAACTGTTGTTGTATGCAAATTGAATAAGTGGCAAATGATCATCCCAATTACCTCCGAAATCTAATACACATGCCCGCAACATATGTTCCTAGTTTTTTATGCTCATTTTCACTTGTTGACAATTTGGGCACTGAGCTACGAACTTAGCTTTATCCTTTTTCGTTCCGTCCCACTAATACATTGACTTTAGATCATGGTAGATCTTTGTCTCTCCTGGATGAACAGAATAACGAGAATAATGGGCTTCTTCCAGAATCTTAAAGCGTAATCCTGCAACATATGGGACACATAACCTGCTTTGGCACTTGAGAACCCTATCTGCAGAAATCTCAAATGGTGACTTCTCCTTCTGAGGGAGTATATCTTTGTAATAGCTCAACTTGAGGTCTTCACATTGGCGCTTTTTCACCTCCACTACTAAGGATGAAACAGCTGGGTGATGAACAACAACTCCTGCATTGCCTGAGTCTATTAAGCGAACTCCTAGGCTAGCTAGCCGGTGAAGTTCACGGGCTAATTCCCTTTTCTCCGACTGAATGTCACATAGACTGCCCATGGATTTATGGCTAAGAGCATCAGCCACCACATTCTCCTTTCGAGGATGATATAAAATACTCATGTCATAGTCTTTCAATAGCTCTACCCACCGCCTCCGCCATAAATTTAACTCCTTCTGCTTGAAAATATATTGGAGACTCTTGTGATCTATATAAATATCCACATGAACACCATACAAATAATGTCTCCACATCTTTAGTGCATGAATAACTGCAGCTAGTTCAAGATCATGGGTCGGATAGTTTTTCTAGTGTTTCCGCAACTGCCAAGAGGCATAGGCAATGACCTTACCATGCTGCATCAACACATAACCCAACCCAACACCAGAGGCATCACAATAAGCAACATAGCCTTTTGATCCTTCTGGAAGTGTCAGAACTGGGGCTGAAGTTAATCTATCTTTCAATTCCCGGAAACTGCGCTCACAAGCATCGGTCCATTGGAATTTTGCTGATTTCTGAGTCAGCTTCATCAATAGTGCAGAAATGGAAGAAAAATCTTCTACAAATATTCTATAATAGCCTACCAATCCCAGAAAGCTATGGACCTCTGTATGTGTTGTAGGTTTTGTCCAAGTCTTCACGGCCTCAATCTTCTGAGTATCTACTCGAATACCATCGGCTGAGATAATATGGCCCAGAAAATTTACAGAATTTAACCAGAACTCGCATTTTGAAAACTTGGCATATAATTCTCGAGTCCGAAGAATTCCAAGGACAGTATGTAAATGATCTGCATGCTCTGCTTCTGATCAAGAGTATACCAAAATGTCAGTGATGAACACTATTATGAATAGATCTAGGAAAGACCTGAACACATTATTCATCAAAATCATGAATACTACCGAGGCGTTAGTCAACCCAAAAAACATTACCCGAAATTCGTCATATCTAGTTGTCACGACCCAACCCCGTGGGCCGCGACCAGTGCCCGAGCTGGGCACCTATACGTACCCGATACCCAAATTAGCATATTAACAGAATAATAATATAATAATAGTATCAGTGGACGCTACAGAATTTAACAGAAAAGCCGACTTGGCACACATAGGCCGATAAGGCCATCATAGAACAAAGTATCCCAAACATATGTACAGAACCCACACAGATGTATCCACAGACCTCTACAGAACATATCATAATCATAAGACGGGACAGGGCCCCGTCATTCCCAGAACAAAGTACATATCCAGATAGCAGTGACAAACTGTACCAAAAGATGGGCTCTGAAGAAGAGAGCGCCCCAAAATAGCAGAAGTGGGATCCTAAACAGATGGATCAGCGAACCTGTCGTCTGTACCTGCGCGGCATGAAAACGCAGCCCTCGAAGGAAGGGGGTCAGTACGAAATTTGTACTGAATATGTAAAGCGGAATCACAGAAGTCAAATCATAATGGTTACAGAAAATGAGTACAAAATCCAGAGTGTCAAATGCATATTTCCCAAAACAGACAGAATGTGTACAGAAACATATGTCATATCATATCCGGCCCCTGCCACGGGACTCGGCAGACAGAACGTGGTCACCCTCCCGACACTGGTGCCACAATACAGAGGAATCAGAAAAAGGGGCGTGGCCCCGTATCATAAAATGTCATATCAGAATGGCCATAACAGATCAGATCAGAATAGGCGGACATGGCACATCATACTCCACAGACCCATGTACGCGTATACCTGCCCCCTCACATCGGGGCGCGGCGAACAATGCAGAGAATCACACTTGACAACATATCCTGGCCCGGGCTCAGTGTGGGGAAAATTGGGACATCCACGAATGAAGTAGTGAGAAACTAATGCAATTTAAAAATATCATAAATGTTTTCAAAGACTCGATGAAGCGTAGCAAAGACAAACAAATCAAATGGAGTCGGACGAAATCAGAATTAATACAATTCGGATATCATAATAATTTACAGAAATATAACCTCCCTGAAGTCATTCCGAGTGTCAAAATAATTTATAAGATTTAATAGAATATTTAAAATAATATTCTTTAAGCGATTAGTAGGGTAATCAAAATATTTCTTTCAAAAATTGCTTAAAAAGTAAGCTTTAGCAAATTAGGGGCAAAACCGGATATAGTGGGCCCGCCTCGGGACAAATAAGGCGGCGGGCTCAAATTGTGCCCTCTAAGCATATAGTATCACCTAAAAAGGTTATACAGACATTCTATGACTTTCTGAGTAATTTAGAGCAAAATTGCATAATTCCAGAAAAAAACGTATCAAAAATGATTCAATTCTACTGAAGGAAAAACTGAAATTTTGTCTTGCGGATTCTGAGGGGCAAGAGGTCCTTCGAGGCCCGGATCCGACCCTAACTCACTAAGGGCATGCCAAGGGAAGAAATAGGGTTGCTTTACATACCTTTCACGCTCCTTAAGCCTTTCCAAATTCACTTCCCGTTTCGTCGAAAAACTGCAATTGGTCAAGTTTACCAATTGTAAGCTATGAATACCAAAGTTCCAACTTAATGCATATTTGGCTACCGAAATTTCGGCAGCACTTCCCCTATACATATAGCACCCCGAGAATTCAACTCGTCTATAAATCATCAACAACAACCCAAACGACAACAACAATATCAACAATGAACATTAAAAACATAAATATCCTTCAACTAGTCATTTTTCTCACAAGTTGACATAATCTTCAATTCAACCCAACTTTCAACTAAGATCAATAATTTCACATTCAACAACAATCATGATCATCACCATATAGTTCTAGAAACATTTCATATCGTTTTCCTCAAGATATACACTCGATATACATAATATACAACTTTCCGCCAAAGTCATAACTTATGCAACACATCAAATCTTTGGCATACAACTTCATAACAAGTTTCCAACTTCCAAATTCATCAATGATCATCACTATTAGCAACCAAACAACTTCATTTCCTTAATGTCGGAAAATCATACTAAAACGACATAAGTTTCTACATTCCAATTCAATACAAACTTATATCATTCTAACTTCATTTACATATCAAGCATTACAACAACACTCCAATACACTAAACAACTTAATTCATTTCTATTCCAAATGCAATATACCACACGGCCATATGCTTATTTTCCCATATCAACTAAATTCATCCAACTTTCAATTCCCATATGCATTTCATCACAATCACAACTAGAATATAACATGAATTCTATACATTTTGGCTATACAACATATATATACACACGGCTACACCTCCAATTCCAAACCCACATTACAAACTTCCATTTTTCCATACAATCAACACATTTCTACATACTACAACACAATCAAAACTTCATAACACAATAAAAAGGTAGAAATTCTTACCTTTTCTTCAAGTCTTCTTCACTTGAACTTGTGTTCACCTTGAGGAATCTAATGCTCCCCACTCCAAACCAACTATACCAAGTTACAAAGGAACCTTGACTTAGTAGGAAAATCACAAGAAATAAATTTTTGGAGCAATATTTTTGGTGGCTATTTTTCTAAGCCAAACCCGAAACCCTCTTGGTTTTTTTGCTCTTGTTCTTGACTTCTTTCTTGCTTATTTTTCTTGAATGTTCTAATGCATATAATGAAGACTTTAGGCTTCTTATATTAATTGTCACATGATCATGCACATGACTAATTAATTGGGCTTGGATCAAGACCTTATGTTAATTAATCACATGGAAATTTAATACAAAATTTTGGGCTTGGGCCACTATGGCCGGCCACTACAATGCATTGGGCCTTAAATTCCATTCCATTATTTTTGGCCCAATGACTTATAGTCCACGTTTTGTAATTCCCGAAACTAATTTCCAAAATTCCAAAATTGCCCTTAGCCTTGTCTCACACTTTCATGACTCTATTCTTTCATGCATAACTCCTATGTCCAACAAAATATCAAATTTGACCTTATATCTCAAGAATCCAATATAATTCAAGTTTTTTGTTTTTCAAACGTGTGAAAACACGGGATATAACACTAGTTCTGAAAGTCGTTTTCAGAATATCCTCTTCTCTAACTCTCACCTGGTGATAACCTGATCTCAGACCTATCATTGAAAACCACTTAGCACCCTGCAATTGATCGAATAAATCGTCGATTCTCGGAAGCGGATACTTATTCTTTATTGTCACCTTGTTCAACTACCTGTTGTCAAGGCACATTCTCAAGGAACCATCTTTCTTTCTTATGAACAAGACAGGTGCTCCCTATGGCGATGAACTAGGCCTAATAAATTCCTTCTCGAGAAAATCCTTCAGTTGTGCCTTTAGCTCTTTCAATTCTGCAAGAGCCATTCTGTAAGGAGGAATAGATATGGGTTCGGTGTCTGGTAGCACATCAATAGTAAAATCAATCTCCCGTTCTGGTGGAAGACCTGGAAGCTCATCTGGAAATACATCCGAAAACGCATTTACTGGAACGAATTGAAGAGTTGGCAGTTTCGCTTCGGTGTCATGAGTCCGGACTAAATGATAAATATAGCCCTTAGCAATAATCTTCCTCGCGTTGAGATAGGAAATAAACCTACCTCTTGGTTCTCTCGGAAGTTGGAATCGAACCACTTTCATTCTACAATCCACATTAGCATAATAGGAGGCCAGCCAATCCATGCACATAATAACATCGAAATATAACGGTTTTAGCTCAATCAAATCAGGTACAGTATGACGATCACACACCACAACCACACAGTTTCTATATACTTGTGTAGCTATTACTGGGTCACCAACAGGAGTAAACACCTCAAAAGGTTTAATTGGCTCGGGTTTCACCCTAATACGATCAGCAATATAAGGAGTAATATACGAAAAAGTAGACCTCAAATCAATCAATGCATAAACATCATGAGAGAATACTGATAATATACTTGTGACAATGTCAGGGGAGGACTCAAGATCCTGTCGCTTGGCCAATGCATAAATACGGGGCTGAGGGACACTTGAACTGGATGCTCCCCCTCTGCCCCTGTCACGACCTGATGGCGCTTGTGAGCCTTGCCCCGCAGGACGCACGGACGAAGAAGAGCTGGCTACTGATCCTATGGTTTGGGTCCCACCTCTACCACTCATCGATGGACAATCATGCATTATATGCCAGTCTGACCACAGGCATAACAAGCATCTGAGCCTTGACAACACTGTCTCGCATGTAGTCTATCGCACTGACTGCATCGTGGTACAAATGGTCTTTTCTGACTAAAATCACCTCCAAACTGGGAACTTGGAACTCGTGTGCCCTGAACTAGTCCATAATAAATAGGGCGGTCAAATCTCCTGCCTGCAAATCGAGGAGGTGCACTAGTGGCGGATTGTCCTGAATACCTGGAATACTGTTGCCTTTGATCCCCTCTATACTCACTGCTTGTGCCTGCAGATCTAGCTCTCTTACTATGCCCTCTATCAGAATCACGCTTCCCCCTGTGCGGTTGTTGCTGCTCTTCCAAATTCTGAGCATGAGCTTGAATACGAGATATGTCCATCCTTTCCTGGAGTGAAGCTGTCAAGTAGTCTTTAATCAAATGTGTCCCCAAGCCACTCACAAAACGATGCACTCGGTCTCCCATATCGAGGTAGATTGTGTGTTCCTAATATTGCAGGACTTCGTCAGCAGGTTATGGGAGAAGCATATTATTCTCGCTATTCTATTCATCCGGGCACAATAAAGATGTATCATGATCTCAAGGAAGTTTACTGGTGGGATGGTATGAAAAGAGATATATCAAACTTTGTCGTCAAGTGTCCGAATTGTCAGCAAGTCAAGATAGAGCACCAGAAGCCGGAGGTTTATTACACGCTATAGAGATTCCAACATGGAAATGGGAGGTAAAAAATATGGATTTCATTGCAGGTTTTCCCCGTACTCAGCGGAAGTATGATTTAATATGGGTCATAGTTGATAGGCTTACAAAGTCAGCCCACTTTTTGCCAGTCAGAACCACTTATTCAGCTGAAGATTATGCGAAGCTCTATCTTAGAGAGATTGTATGACTTCATGGTGTTCCTACAACCATTATTTCAGATAGAGGAGCGCAGTTCACTGCTAACGTTTGGAGATCTTTTCAGGTGAGTCTTAGTATTGCATTTCATCCGCAGACAGATGGACAGGTTGAGCTTACTATACATGTTACACCCCAGAACATTTCGTGTTACTAAGGCTACAGACGGCTTAATGTGAGCTCGAGGAGGAGCAAATATCACAAGTATAAAGAATGAAATTCTACCGTAGTAGCATGAGTATGATGTTTGGAATTCGTACAATGTGATTGGAATAATACGTTAAAAGATGTATAGTCCTCGTAACCATAAGCTGAGGTGGGGCCCACATGATGAGATTTTTATAAAGGACATATGATAAGTTATATGGACAATATATGTGAAGTTAAACACAACTCAAGAAGAACCGTTGAGCCAAATCCAAGTGTAAGCCCTCCAAAAAGATGTTTTTAAGTTATGTTTTCGGGTGATCTGACTTCGGGAGGCCATAACCCCATCATTATTTGAGAATTTGGGAAAAATCCTAAAATAAAAGTTGTATATAATTGAAATACCTTTCCAACCATAGTTCGTGGGCCTGTATGTGACCTCGGGATAAAGAGTTATGGACGTTTTAAGGCAGAAAGGTCAAGCTGGGCAGTGAAATGGGCCCAACCCGATTCCAATCCGGGTTAGGCCCATTTCCCTTGTTATTTAAGGGAAGTTTCAGCCTTCTCCTCCTCATTTTCAGACCAAAAAGACCCAGAAAATTCTAGGGAGAGAGAGGGAGGAAAGACTTAGAGAGAAAAACTAAGTGTTGATCAAAATCTGAGCCCCGAATCCCGAAGCTCATGAAGAGAAAAATATTGTACGTTGCGTTGCCTTCCATTTGAGCTAAAAATCAGACGAGAAGAAGAGTGTTGACGTGGTTGCTGCATACTTAAGGTAAGATTAAGGTCCCTTTTTCATTGTTAATAAGTTCATTTAGAGTTTTAACGGATTAGAACGGAGAAAATAGCGTTATAAATTCGTTTGTTGTTTTATTGAGATTTATGGATTGGTGGCTGTTTTGTGACAATATTTTGGTGCTGTTTGGTGGTTGTTATGAATGGTTTTGTGGGCTGGAATATCGTGGGATTGGCTGTAGTTGTTGTTGTTGTTGTGTTTGTTGTTATACTATAGATATACGAAAATAAAGAAGTGTATACAAGCATTGGTATACGAATGTATATTGGGCTGTTTTGGAAATGATTTAAGAATAGATTTAATTCTAGTTTGATATGAAATTGTTGGTGTTGATGTTGTTGGTATTTTGATTGATGTTTGGCTAAATTGGAATCTCGAGGATTGTTAAGTTTCAGGGGAAATGCTGCCCGAATTTCGTTAAGTTTCATTCGTACTTGGATTGGTTAGTAAGTGATGTGGATGATCTAACCATGGCTTATGTTATCTTAATTTTAGACCTACGAGCTCGAGAAGTAGACGTTGGATATTTAAATAAGCGTTAAAGGTATGTAAAGCTAACCCTTCCTTCTTTTTGGCATGATCTTTATGAAATAAACAGACGACGTATATATATGACTCCAAAGAAGCTCCTATACTTAGAGCCATTAGGATGGCTAATGTTCTTGACTTCCCGAAGCTATTTCATTATGTCTTGATACGTGTCTATGATTCCAGAAGTTCTATTTTGATATAGTCCATTGTGACATTCGAAGGGTACTTGATATGGTTATTGTCTTGATTTTCAAATGATAGTTCATCTTGATTATTCTATCGAGTCTCAGCTATGACTTAGTTTGCATATGGTTACTCACTACTCTGCTCGTGCATGCCTCAATATATCTTTCACCGAGTCCCGGGCCGGGTATGTTTTCGTGCACAATTTCACTGCATTGTTCACTGAGTCCCTCACTAGAGGGCCGGGTACGGTATATATATATATATATATATATATATATATATATATATATATATATATATATATATATATATATATATATATATATATATATATGATATGATGATATGATGATATGATGATGTGATTATGGAGCCAAGGATGAATTTATTCACCGAGTCCCATAATGGGCCGGGTGTGATATATGATATTGATATGCATGATTTACATTTCATAAGGAAAATGTATTGGTATTTTGAATGTCATACTTGTCTCCTGTGACCTCTATTTCAGTTATGATCCTCTTTACTGTATCACATGCTTTATATACTCAGTACATATTCCGTACTGACCCCCTTTCTTCGGGGGGTTGCGTTTCATGCCCGCAGGTACAAATACTCGATTTGGTGATCCTCCAGCTTAGGATTTCTACTCAGCTGTCTTGGAAAGCTCCGTTGTTCCGGAGCCTAGAATTTTGGTACAGATCTTTCGATGTATATGTATATATGTTTATCCAGGGGTACGGCGGGGCCCTGTCCCGTCATAATTCACCATTGATACTCTTAGAGGTCTGTAGACATATGTGTGGGTTGTGTATAAGTGTGTTTAGCTGTGTCTATACGATGTGCTATGGATATGTTCGTATGTAGTGGCAGCCTTGTCGCCTTGCATATCATTTTATGATTTGATCAGTTGTGACTCCTCAGGAGACAGTTATCTGGACATATATATATGATGACGTTATGAACCTTCGGAGTTCTTTTGCAAGTTTCCATATTGTTCATAGTTTCAATTTGGCTATAACTAACATGTACGTATATGAGTGTCCAGCTCGGGCACTAGTCATGGCCCATGGGGTTGGGTCGTGACAATACAGACACTTCAGGACAAACTGAGAGCTTGTGTAATTGACTTCCAAGGTAGTTGGGATGATCATTTGCCTCTTATCGAGTTATCGTATAATAACAGTTACCATTCCAGTATTCAGATGACTCCTTATGAAGCTTTGTATGTGCAAAGATATAGATCACCTATATGATGGTTTGATGTGGGAGAAAATCAATTAGTAGGCTGCGACGGGTACCCAAGGCTGACCACCGAGCACCCCTTATTGTCACACCCTAATCTTGCTAGGGTGTGATGAGCACCCGACCCCATATTCGAAGCCGAGCGAACCCGCTGAATCTTATTACACTCCTAATCTCTTAAATCAAATAAAAACGAAATACCTAGAAGGGGCTTTCAGAAACATTCTTTTCATCGTTCTTAAGTCAAGTAAAATCTGTAATAAAATGAAACTCATAACATGATGCATAATGACACATCGGCTGGTGGAGCCGCCAACAAGACTGACACTCTATACCCACAACTCTGTCTGCAAAGTCTCTAACATCGACCAAGATACCATAGCATGAATACTCTGACTCGGCAACACTCCTGGAGGAAATGGAGCTCGCCAATTCCGCTGGAACATCTTCTATAATGGCTTCTACTCATCTGGGTGTACCTGCGCGGCATGAAACGCAGCCCCCGAAGAAATGGGGTCAGTACGGAATATGTACTGAGCATGTAAGGCAAGAATCACAGTAAAAGGATCATAACTGATATAAGGAGTACAGGAACAAGTACAATGTTCAGAATACCAAAACTCTTGCCTTTAAAACATAAATCATGCATATCATTATCATATTCCGTACCCGGCCCATTATGGGACTCGGTGGATAAAATCATGTCATCATACTATCATATCATCATGCATGCACACACACATATATATATATATATACCGTACCCGACCCTCTAGTGAGGGACTCGGTGAATAAAGTCATCATATGCCCTCCTGGCCACCATCCCCGTATCATCATGTCATCATATACATATATATATATACCGTACCCGGCCCTCTAGTGAGGGACTCGGTGAACAATGCAGTGGAGTGCGCACGATAACATACCCGACCCGGGACTCGGTGAAAGATGCATTGAGGCATGCACGAGCAGAGTAGTGAGAAACCATATGCATACAAATCAATTTTTAAGACTCGATGAATACGTACGCTAACCGATACTTGGAGGATCACAAACATGTTCCGAGGCAATCCGAGTTAGTATAAGAAAGTTATGGACATTACACTACAGAAACCTCTACGAACGTTTTAAAGCAATCCGAGACCGTCTACGAAAGTTAGGAACATTAATTCTTATAGAGCTATTTTAAAAAAAAAAAAATATCAAAAAGTGAATAAGAAACACAAACAAGCTCGGAATCAAAAAATAGAGTAACCCCAAGGTGCATATCATGCCTTACTTGGCTCTAGGACATGCCAAAAGAAAGAAAGAAAGAGTAAGCCTTACATACCTGTTCCACGTCCTATTAGCTACGCTTATTTGTCCAAGCTCGCTAGTCTACATTCAAGAGAATTGACACAATCATTAGACTTATCTTCATATACTTGTCTTAGTCCTTCAAATGAATTCATTTACAATCTACCGAAATTTCGGCAGCATTTCCCTTGTAAGTTCAACCAACCCCGAGAATTTAACTCGGCCAAATTATCAACAACCAACCCGAGAATTCAACTCGGCCAATTTATCAACAACAATCCGAGAATTCAACTTGGCCAAATTATCAACAATAATCCGAAACCTTCCAAACTTAATAAGGACAACAACAACACATTCCTCTCCTCCAAATTCATGAACTACACCAACAATCTACACATTAGCAACTTCATTCTCATAATTATAAGAAACCACACTAATGTCACATTAACTTCTTCAACAATCCCACAACAATTACAACTTCATTTCAAGCCATCAAACCTTCATTTTTATTATGGAATCCACAACAACAACAATCAAACTACTAAATAAAATCAATTCATCACATCCTACCAACATAGGCCTATTCGGCCACAACCACCATACATATATTTCATGAATTTCATCCATTTCTACATTCTACAATACTTCACAAATCATCCATAACACATGAAAGAGAAGATTAAACCTTACCTTCATCCTTTGATTCCTCCACTCGGCTAGGGTTCAAAACTTGCCCAATGGATGCTTTGCATGCTCCAACAACTCCTTCATGTGAATGAGGACCTTCCAATTGGTTGGAATAATAGAAGAAAATATTTTTTTGTTGATCAATTTTCCATGGCCCAAGTTCGGCTAGGCCATGGCCGAATGCCCTCTATTTTTTTTTCCTTCAAGTTCCTTATGTTGGAAGATGAATTATGCCTTGCTATGTAAGCTTTGGTCCATATATATAATAGATACATAGCCTATAAGAGGTTGGACACATGCCCCACCTCATGGCTCAAGGCAATTGGCCAAGCCATGGGTCACACTCACACACCACACGGCCAAAAGGGGTCCTTCATGAACCTTCTTGAATGTTTGTGAAATTCCCATTTTGCCCCTAGCCTTCCACAATATTACTATGAACCACTTTGTGAATTTCCCTTTTTACCCTTAGTCTTTCTCAATATTTCCATACTAATAAACAACTTGTATATTAAAATAACTTTGGAAAATAGTCTTGCCCTTAACTTACCACGACGATCTTGAAATATCCGAACGTACAAAATACGGGATATAACACTTATTTCCTCACTGGTCATAGTCATTTACGCTTCTTTATCATTCATAATTGTATGAAAATCATTTTCCGGTGGAAAACACAATTAGTCTATATATATATACAAATGCCTCATTAGGCCATCAAAATAATATATATAATATATACATGCATGCTATAATAAACTTGTGAGACCATCTAACCCACACTATGCATCTACGAGCCTCTACTGACATACTATATATGTAGACGGAACAAGACTCCGTCATGCCCAAAATATACATATGTACCAAAAGGGTAATTATAAGCACCTCCGGACAATGGAGTGCTTTCAATCAGCTGACAGCTCCTAAGAATCCGGATCGAGCTCGCCTCCCTGTCTACCCGTGGGCATGAACACAGTGTCTAAAGAAAACGGACGTCAGTACGAATGTTGTACTGAGTATGAGAGGCATGAACAAAAACAACACATCCAGAAAGTAAAGGAGGCATCAAGTATGGAGCAACTGTACCTGACTGGGAATCATATGAAAAGTAATGCATGCTGACTTACTTTTATGCTTATCATCATCTCATGTATGCATATCATATGTATATATATATCTAAACTACCCGACCATATAGGTGCGGTGTCATAATCAGTAACATTAGCCCGCGTCCAGTTCTCCCGCGTCCAGGGTACCATCTCATGCCGCCCACTAGTGGTGTCTGCCCATGCCAACTGGCCATGGTGTATCGTATAGCTGCCCGCTTTCGTGGTAATTTCCCGGCCAACTAGGCCCAGTGTGATGCAATCATGACATGCTCATCATAAAATATATATAATGATATGCTTATCAAAATATACTTATCATCATACATGCACAAGGACTCTAGAACAACTGCATTCTATCGAGGTGACGTAAGGTCGTGAACCCTCGATTCCATTATGAGCATTTATGAACATTCTGCCTCACCTTGAAGGGATTAGGATATAAGGTGAGTGTATACAAGGAACAACATCATTTACTTTATAAGAATGTCACATCATATATCTTGACTCATGTAGCTATGCATGATCTTAGGCTCTTGGCTTTTCGGGATATAGGAGAATCATGAAAAGGGAGAAGAATCATGTCATGGGATTCATGCCATAGAAAGGAAAGGACTATCCTCACATACCTTTGTCGTTTAGCTAAGATATCGTTCACTTGTTCTCCTTCAATATCATGTTGTTACCTTCACGAGATAATACGCATTACAGTTAGTCAATCGACCATAAGAACGCATCGTTATTTCTAGAGAAAATTGGGCAGCGTTTCCTTTATTTCTACTACTTTTCTCATGTTCTATTTCAACTCCCAACATTTACAACAACACTCACAATATCATATCAACATTCATCACTTATCTATATTTAGCAAAATCCACCATTTTTCTCCAATTTCTCCACATTTAATGGTTTTAGCTCATCATCATAATTTTGCTTACTTCACACCTATTCCATGGTCTATACGCCATTTATAACATATTCATCATCACAACATATCAACGTTCATGATTCCATTCAACTATCATTCAATTGTGACACTATTCACTCCGTAATGGCCCATTTTCTATGTTCTTCTACATTTCAAGCATCTTAGCTTTCCAATACCTTAAATAACATGATAAAGTCATGGAACATAACTTAGATGATGGTGGAACAAGCCTAGAGTGGAATAACTTCTTTAGCACCAAAACCCTTCTTCACCTCTCTTGGAATTTCTTGAAGGAGATGACTTCCAATTAGGTTTCATACACTTTACTTCTTAGATTTGGTGTTGATGATCATTGACTTCCTTGGTATTCTTGTGGTTGAAGTGTTTGGAGTGTTCTAGAGATTTCTTGAAGGTTATAGATGAAGCATGAATGAAAATGAATGAGAAAGTCACTTATAATAATCACAAAATCTGATTTTTAATGAACAGTCGTCGGGGTGTACAGTGGTCGTAAACCACAGTTTACGGACCGTATACTAGTTTACGGGTAGTATAACATGGTCGTATTTAAGCATATCAAAACAGAAAGGTTGGTTGAAGATCATGACAGTTTACGACTCAGTTTACGGGTCGTATATCAATTTACGGTCCGTATTCCAAGTCGTTTTTAACCATTTGACAGAAAGTTGAAACTTTTGAAATGTTGAAGGACGATGGCACTTTACGGTCCGTAAATCACTTTACGAGCCATATTCCATTTTACGACCACTGGCTGAAATGAAATTCTACAATTTTCTTAATTCCAAAGTTCATAAATAGTCATTCCCTACTTAATAAAACATCGCACACTCATGCCCTTCGTTGGTCTACTCGTTGTACATGTACAGGGACGTTTCCGAGATGTAACAGTATGTTCTCGTGCACCGTTTCACTGCATTGTTCACCGAGTCCCTCACTAGAGGGCCGGGTACGGTATATATATATATATATATATATATATATATATATATATATATATATATATATGATATGATGATGTGATTATGGCGCCAAGGATGACTTTATTCATCGAGTCCCATAATGGGCCGGGTATGATATATGATATTGATATGCATGATTTACATTTCATAAGGAAAATGTATTGGTATTTTGAATGTCATACTTGTCTCATGTGACCTCTATTTCAGTTATGATCCTCTTTACAGTATCACATGCTTTATATACTCAGTATATATTCCGTACTGACCCCCTTTCTTCGGGGGGCTGCGTTTCATGCCCGCAGGTAAAGATACTCGATTTGGTGATCCTCCAACTTAGGATTTCTACTCAGCTGTCTTGGAAAGCTCCGTTGTTCCGGAGCCTAGAATTTTGGTACAGATCTTTCGATGTATATGTATATATGTTTATCCATGGGTCCGGCGGGGCCCTATCCCGTCATGTTTCACCATTGATACTCTTAGAGGTCTGTAGACATATGTGTGGGTTGTGTATAAGTTTGTTCAGCTGTGTCTATACGATGTGATATGGATATGTTCGTATGTAGTGGAAGCCTTGTCGCCTTGCGTATCATTTTATGATTTGATCAGTTGTGATTCCTCAGGAGACAGTTATCTGGACATATATATATGATGACGTTATGAACCTTCGGAGTTCTTTTGCAAGTTTCCATATTGTTCATAGTTTCAATTTGGCTATATCTAACAGGTACGTATATGAGTGTCCAGCTCGGGCACTAGTCATGGCCCATGGGGTTGGGTCGTGACAATACAGACACTTCAGGACATACTGAGAGCTTGTGTAATTGACTTCCAAGGTAGCTGGGATGATCATTTTCCTCTTATCGAGTTATCATATAATAACAGTTACCATTCCAGTATTCAGATGGCTCCTTATGAAGCTTTGTATGCGCGAAGATATAGATCGCCTATAGCATGGTTTGATGTGGGAGAAAATCAATTAGTAGGCTTAGACTTGATACAGCAAGCGGTTGACAAAGTGAAAGAGATTCAAGAAAGGCTACTAGCGTTGCAGAGTTGACTAAAATCCTATGTAGATAACTGACGGCGCAAGTTAGAGTTTGAGGTAGACTATTGGGTGTTCCTGAAAATTTCGCCTATGAAGGGAGTTATGAGATTTGACAAGAAGGGTAAGTTGATCCCTCGATACATTTGGCCATATAGAATCATTCGTACAGTGGGTAAGGTAGCATATGAGTTAGAACTACCTTCTGAGTTAGAGTCTGTGCATCCGATTTTTCAGGTGTCCATGCTCCGTAAGTGCATAGGAGATCCTTCAAGGGTTGTACCGGTAGATGATATCCAGGTGACTGAGAAGTTATCATATGAGGAAACTCCAGTGGCTATACTAGATGGGCAGGTTCGTCGATTGCGAACAAAGGATATGGCTTCCGTTAAAGTTATTTGGAGAAATAATAATGTTGAAAAAATGACTTAGGAAGCTGAAGAGAAAATGAAGGCTAAATACTCGTATTTATCTCCGTCATCTCAGAGGCTCAATTTGAGGCATTATCTTCGCCAGGTATTGATTTTATTTGCAGTTATTGTGACTGGCCGTGTGAGGCCATGGTGTAGTATATTTTAGTATGTGACCCTATGTGGCATCAATTTGGGTTGCTGTGTAAAGGTTGGATTGGTATATTTACAGGGGAGACTCTGCCGAAATTTTTAACCCATGACTTGTATAAACATTCGAGGATGAATGATTGTAAGGAGGGGGGGGGGGGGGGGGGTGGGGGGGGGGAGGGGGGAGAGAATGCTACACTTCTCGTCTTCGTCAAGGGAAATTGCTTGGCTTATGAGTAGTCTATACCCTTAGCAAGGAGATCCGTACCAAAGTATAAGTATGCATTTTTTAATACTATAGGATTAGATATGAAAAGAATCTAATCGAGTCGAACCGGAGCAGCTCAGGGATTCAGGCATCAGTACACATTGACGGTCCAAAGGGACTGGCAGTCGACATGTCGACGAGCCGTCCTTTCATGCCGTCAACTTGCATTGGCCTCTGAATTTAGGGGTGGAAGATGGACGGTGCAAGTCGACGGCCGTCGACGGGACCGTCAACCTGCTAGTCGACCCGCAACCACAGGGGCTATTTTATCCCACCTATGTATATGGAGCCCCCACGTTTTATTTCATAATTTTCCACACCCAAATAAGTGGAAGCCCTAGAATATTTCCTCTCTATAATTTCCATCATATTAGTGGAGATTTGGTAAGATCCGAGCCCCGTAAACCCGAGCTTGTGAAGGGAAAGTTATTCCTAGGGTTTCATTGAAGCTGTTAAGCTTTGGAATTGGAGTTGAATTTTGATTCTTAGTATTCTAGTCCCCTCATGATATGTATATGATTCCTACCCTTGTGTTTAAGTTAATTATCAAGAGTCTTAGAAATTTTAGGTGAAGGAAATGTAGTCAAGGAGGTAGGAAGTTGAATAAGGGTAAAGTTAGGGTTAAGGGTTATTTTGAGGGATGATTTGGAGTAGAATTGATTATATTTTTATATGTAAGGATTGATATTGTTATTGTTGATGTTTTTGTTGATGTATAGGTTGCATTGAAATTGAGGGATTATTAAGTTTACAAAGGAGATGTTGTCCGAAATTCGTTAAGTTCTGTTCGTAGTAAAATTGGATAGTAAGTGATTCAAATGGTTTAATTGTGGCATATGTTATCTTGATTATAGACTTACGAGTTCGAGAAGTAGACGTTGGACGGTTAGATACATTTCAAGGTACGTTAAGGCTGTCCCTTCTATTCTTTTGGCATGATCCTTATCTTATGAACGAACATAGTAAATAAGCGAGTTCCAAAGACTCTACTCCTAGATGGTATAGGATTGAGCGTGTCCTTGACCTCTTATGCTTTATATCTATGGTTTCCACAGATTTTATGTTGCTCAGAGTAGTTCAGAGTATTCTTTTCTGAGTCTTTCATGTATTTATATATATATGTACAACTATTTTCTCACACCGCGCCTACATGGCCCGACAATATAACACCGCGCCTATCTGGCTGGGCAGACACACCACTGCAGTGGGCAGCTTATGATACCATCGCGGACGCGGGATGCTCGGACGCGGGATGCCCGGACGTGGGATGATGATGATCACACCGTGCCTATATGGCCGGGCTGTGTACTACTCACACCGTACCTATATAGTTGGGCAGTTTACTATATGTATGGATGTATATGATTTTTTTAAGAGAGAATGCATATTTTAGACCGCAGAGGTATATTCAGTTATACATATGTTTTTAGACAACGGATGTATTCAGACAGTCAGTTGGCTTATGAGTTTCAGATTCCTTTTATGATTTTTATGTGCATATTACTCTTATGCCTTACATACTCAGTACATTGTCCGTATTGACACCCATATTGCTTGGGGGGCTGCGTTCATGCCCGCATGTTCAGGGAGACAGACAAGCGATCCAGCTCAGTAGGACTCCCATCCAGCGGTGGTCAGTGCGTTCCACTTGATCCAGAGCTGCAGTCTATTTTGGTATGCCATTCTTTTGGAGGTGTGTATATATATGTATAGGTATGACGGGGCCCTGTTCCATCTTTTCTACAGCTTTATATTCCACAAGAGGTCTGTAGACAATTTTACGTAGATGACATGTGATGTAGCCTTGTCCGCTCCAATTCTTTTGTGTACAGTTCATGTGGCAGCCTAATTGGCTTGCATTGTTACCTTCAGTATATCTATATACATATGCACAGTTCTTGATATTATCATTTCATTAGTCGATTTAGCCGAGAGTGAGTTGCTTGTGGGCCCTTATTATGCAGTGTTATCCAGATATGAGTATAGGAGTGTTTGGTCACTAGAGATTAGGCACTCGTCATGGCTCATTTGTTTGGGTAGTGACAGAAGTGGTATCAGAGCAGTTCCGTCCTTGGGTTATCTAAAGACCGGTCTAGTAGAGTCTTGTTTATGGGTGTGTCGTGGACCACACTTATAAATAGGAGGTTGCAGGACATTTAGGAAATTGTCATTCTTTTTCTCTTAGATCATGCGATAGAGCCACGTGTTAAGAGTTCGCCTTCTAATTATTTGTTCTGATTTCAGCGATGTCTCGCAAGAAAGCTACAGCCGCCTAGAAGGGCAAGAGAGTGGCTGGTGAAGCCACTAGCTATGCTCAGTGAGCTACCAGGGCTCGGGCGAGTCCCAGAGTAAGAGCCCATCTCAGACTTTGCATACTCCACCTCTAGCACTTGCCCCGGTACCCCCAGTTCCTCAGCCAGATGCACTGGGCCAGGATATGCGGGATGTTGTACAGTTATTGACTAGATTAGTAGCCGCTCAGGCTTAGCGCCAGGGAGTTGGTGTTGATCTGGTACACCGAGCTGGTAGTGCGAGGGTTAATTTTTTTTTATTAAATCCTTCAGGGTTCTCCGTGTTAAAGCAAAATATGGTCCCTCAGGACTTTATCGATAGTATGCAGAGGACTTTAAGGGTTATGCACGCTGATGAGGTCTACTCTGTGGAGCTAGCTTCTTATAGGCTCCGTGATGTTGCAGTGCAGTGGTATCAGGCATGAGAACTATCTAGTGGAGCGAATGCCCTTCCAACCGTTTGGCGAGAGTTTTTAGATGATTTTATTTGTCATTATTTACCACCAGAAGTCTGAGGGGCCCGAGCAGATAGGTTCTCTTGTATTGAGTAGGGTAGCATGAGTGTTCAGAAGTACAACATATACTTCAATTCATTGGCTACATATGCCCCAGCTATGGTGGCTGAGATGGAAGATCGAGTTCATCGTTTCATGGCTGCTCTAGGGCCATATTTGATAGATGAGTGTACGACTACTACATTACAGCTGGGCATGGATATTTCCTGTATACAGGCATATGCAAAAAATCTGGAAGATCGTAAGCGTCAGCAGAGGATAGAGCGTGAGCGTGACAGAGGCCATGGTAAGAGGGCCAGATCTTTAGATATTGTTGGTGAGTTCAGGGGAGGACAGAGACAACAGCATTCCCTGTATGCATTTCATTCAGTAGGGAGTGCACCTCCGGGTTTTCAGGCCCTAGGTATGATCGGTCTTCTTATTCTGGAGTGAGCCAGAGTTCTAGAGCATTAGGTTCTCAGCATAGATCGGAGTTAGGCCAGATGAGACCACCGGTACCGCAGTGTACCCAAGGTGGTAGATTACACTCTGGACAGTGTCGATTGGGATCAGATACTTGTTATGTTTGTGGTCGGCCAGGTCATGTGATGAGGGAGTGTCCGTCGAGAGGGGGTGCAGACATTGTTCAGCCTATAGGTTCTGTAGCTTGTTCTTCTTCATTAGTATACCCTTCAGGGCAAGGTTCTCAGATACCAGCAGGACGTGGTAGAGAGAGGAGCGGAGTATCTGGTTCAAGCGGTCCTCAGCACCGCGTTTATGCATTAGCTAGTAGACAGGATTGTAAGACGTCTCCTGATGTTGTTACATGTGTATTACTAGTCTCCTTCTATGATGTATACACACTGATTGATCCAGCAGATTGGATTGAGTTAGACATGATTGATTTTGATGTTATTATGGGCATGGATTGGTTGGCTTCTTGTTATGCTAATGTCAATTACAGAACAAAGATAGTTCGATTCCAGCTTCCCGACGAGCCAATCCTAGAGTGGAAGGGTAATGCTGCTTCACCGAGGGGTAGGTTTATTTCCTACCTTAAGGCAAGGAAGATAATCAGAAAAGGGTATACTTATCACCTAGTTCAGGTCCAGGATATGCAAGCAGAGTCACCGACCCTTCAGTCTGTCCCTGTGGCTAATGAATTTCTGGAGGTGTTTCCAGATGAGCTTCCAGGCATTCCGCCAGAATGATAGATTGATTTTACTATTGATCTATTGCCAAACACTCAGCCAATATCTATTCCTCCTTATAAAATGGCACCTGCGGAGTTAAAAGAATTGGAGGAGCAATTAAGGGATTTACAAAAGAAGGGCTTTATTAGGACCAGTACATCGCCGTGGGGAGTGCCGGTATTATTTGTAAGAAAGAAGGATGACTCTTTGCGAATGTGTATTGACTATCGACAATTAAATAAAGCTACTGTAAAGAATAAGTATCCACTTCCGAGGATTGATGATTTATTTAATCAGTTTCAGGGTGCTAAATATTTCTTGAAGATAGACTTAAGATCGGGGTTTCATCAGGTTAGTGTGAAAGAGGAAGATATTCTGAAGATGGCATTTCGAACTAGATATGGGAATTATGAGTCCCGTGTTATGTCATTCGGGTTAACCAATGCTCCTGCCGTATTCCTGGACTTTATGATTTGTGTATTCAGACCCTTTCTAGATTTGTTCATGATTGTGTTTATTGATGATGTTCTGGTTTATTCTTCGTTAGAGGTTGACCATGCAAATCTTCTACCTGCAGTGCTTAGAGTTGTTCGAGATAGAGAATTATATGCGAAGTTTTCCAAGTGTAAATTCTGGTTGAACTCTGTGGCTTTTCTTGGTCATATTATTTCAGCTGAAGGCATTAGAGTGGATACTCAAAAGATTGAAGTTGTGAAGAATTGGCCAAGGCCCACGACAACAACGGAGATACATAGTTTCTTGGGTCTAGCAGGATATTATAGAAGGTTCGCAAAAGGATTTTCTTCTCTTTTAGCCCCATTGACCAAGCTGACTCAGAAATCAGCTAAGTTCCATCGGACAGATGCATGTGGGTGGAGTTTTAAGATATTGAAAGACAAGTTGACCTCAACACTTGTTTTAACTCTTCTAGAAGGAATAGATGGTTATGTTGTATATTGTGATGCCTCAGGTATTGGTTTTGGGCTGTGTATTAATGCAGCACGGTAAGGTTGTTGCTTATGCCTCCAGACAGCTAAAGAAGCACGAGACGAATTATCCAACTCATGATCTTGAGTTAGCGGCGGTAATCCATGCCTTGAAAATGTTGAGGCACTACCTATACGGTGTTGATGTTGATATTTATACTGATCACAAGAGTCTCCAGTAAATCTTTAAACAGAAGGACTTGAATTTACGTTAGAGGCGATGGCCGGAGTTGCTGAAAGATTACGACGTCGATATTCTGTATCATCCTGGAAAGGCTAATGTAGTAGCTGATGCCCTTAGTCATAAATCCATGGGTAGCCTGTTGTCACGACCCGACTAGGGACCGTGACGGGTACTCGGGGCTAACCATCGAGCACCACTCATTCTATTACTCATTAAGCATTCTTTTATGAAATTCATACTCAAATCCTAGAAATATCATTTTTCGTTTGGAAACATAATTACTTTTATACACATAAGCTCTTCGGCTATCAAAATAATATAAATATACATAATGGCAACATCGTGAGACCATATAACCCACACCTGCGTATCTACGAGTATGTGGTTATGACTGGAAGAAAATGAGCTGCTTTCATGAGTCTATCCACGATCACCCATATGGAATCATACTTGCCTCGAGAACGAGGTAATCCTACGATAAAATCCATGTTGATCACTTCCCACTTCTAAGTAGGGATTTCCATTGCTTGCAATAATCCTCCTGGCTTTTGATGTTCGATTTTCACTTGCTGGCAATTGAACACTGAGCTACAAATTCTGCTATGTCTCTCTTCATGCCATCCCACCAATATATCAACTTGATATCATGATACATCTTTGTTGCACCTGGGTGAATAGAATACCGAGAGTAATGGGCTTCTTCTAGAATCGACGGCGTAATTTTGCAACATTCGGAACACATAGCCTGCCTTGGTATCTAAGAATTCCATCCATAGAAGTTTCAGATGGGTACTTCTCTTTTTCATGAAATACGTCTCTATAATGGCTCAACTGAGGATCTTCGTATTGTCTCTCTTTCACTTCCATATTCAGGGACGAAACTGTGGGATCATTAATACCTATCCCTGCACTACCTGAATCAATTAAACGTACTCCAAGATTAGCTAATTGGTGGAGCTCATGAATTAATTCTTTCTTCTCCAGGGGAACTTCACATAGGCTACCCATTGATCGGCGGCTAAGTGCATCAGCTACTACATTTGATTTTCCGGGGTGGTATAAAATGCTCACAACATAATCTTTCAATAACTCTAACCACCGCCTCTTCCACAGATTTAACTCCTTCTGTTTGAAAATGTATGGAAGACTCTTGTGATCTGTATAAATATTGACATGCACTCCATAGAAGTAATGTCTCCACATTTTTAATGCATGAATGACCGCAGCCAATTCGAGATCGTGAGTTGGGTAGTTCTTTGCATGTTTCCGCAGCTGTCTCGAAGCATAAGTAATGACTCTACCGTGCTGCATTAACACACATCCTAAGCTAACACCGGAAGCATCATAGTATATGACATAGCCATCTGGCCCTTCTGGAAGTGTTAAGACTGGAGCTGAGGTTAATCTATCCTTCAACTCTTAGAAGCTGCGTTCACAAGAACCATTCCACTGAAATTTAACTGACTTCTGGGTTAGCTTCGTCAATGGGGCTGAAATAGAGGAAAATCCCTCTACAAACCTTCTATAGTAACCTGCCAATCCCAGAAAACTACGGACTTTTGTAGGCGTCGTAGGCCTTGGCCAAGTCTTCACGGCCTCAATTTTCTGAGTATCAACTCGAATACCATCATCTGAAATAACATGGCCCAGAAATGTCATAGAATTCAGCCAAAACTCGCACTTTGAAAATTTTGCATATAATTCTCGGGTTCGAAGAATTCCAAGAACGATACGTAAATGATCTGCATTTTCTAATTTTGTGTGAGAGTATACCAGAATATCATCATTGAATACTATCATGAATAAATCCAAGAGTGGCCTGAATACATTATTCATCAAATTCATGAACACTGTCGGAGCATTAGTCAGCCCAAACGACATCACCCGGAATTCATAATGGCCATATCTTGTTCTGAAAGCTTTTTTAGGAATATCATCTTCTTTAACTCTCACTTGATGATAACCTGACCTTAAGTCTATTTTAGAAAACCACTTGGCACCCTGTAGTTGATCAAATAAATCATCAATCCTTGGGAGAGGATATTTGTTCTTTATTGTCACCTTATTCAATTGCCTATAATCGATGCACATTCGTAAGGAACCATCTTTCTTTCTCACGAACAAGACTGGTGCTCCCCACGGTGATGAACTGGGTCTAATAAACCCCTTCTCAAGCAAATATTTCAACTGTGCCTTTAGCTCTTTCGATTTTGCCGTAGCCATCCGATAAGGAGGAATAGAAAATAGGCTTGGTGTCCGGCAACACATCAATGGAGAAATCAATCTCTCTTTCTGGAGGAAGGCCTGGAAGTTCATCTGGAAACAGATCCGGGAATTCATTCACTACTGGAACGGATTGGAAAGTTGGCGACTTTGCTTCGGTGTCATGAACTCGGACTAAGTGATAAATATATCCCTTAGCTATCATCTTTTTTGCTTTAAGGTAGGAAATAAACCTACCTTTTGGAGATGCTGTATTACCCTTCCATTCAAGCACGGGCCCGGAAATTGAAAACGAACTATTTTCATTCGGCAATCAACATTAGCATTACATGAGGCCAACCAATCCATACCCATAATCACATCAAAATCTAACATTTCCAGCTCAATTAAGTCAGCTTTGGTCTGGCGATTGCATATCACAAGTACACAATTTTTATACACTTTTCTAGCTATCACGGAATCACCAATCGGAGTTGATACCTCAAAAGGTTTAATTAGTTCAGGTTTCACCCCAATACAACCAGCAACATACGGGGTAATATAAGACAAGGTAGAACCTAGATCTATCAATGCATATACATCATGGGAAAATATGGATAATGTACCTGTAACTACATCCGGGGAGGACTCAAGATCCTGTCGTCCAGCTAAAGCATACACACGCGGCTGAGTGGCACCTGAAGTAGATGCTCCCCCTCTGCCTCTACCTCGACCTGCTGAAATCTGGGGAGTCTGTCCTACCGGGCGCACTGAAGAGGAACCAGATGCTGATCCTGTGGGCTGAGCCCCACCTCTGCCATATCTCGAAGGACAATCTCGCATCAAGTGCCCAGTCTGTCGACAAACATAGCAAGCATCTGTGCCCTAGCGACATAACCCTGAATGCAATTTACCGCACTGACTACATCGCGGCACTGGTGGTCTCCTCTGACTATGATCACCCCCAAACTGAGAACCCGAAGGTCTCGAACTCTGACCCTGTCCTGAAGGAAAGGAACGGTCAAATCTCGTACTTGTAAATCGTAGAGGCGCACTAGTCACCAACCGGCCTGAGTGTCTAGAATATGTCTGCCTTGATCCCCCTCTATAATCACTGCCTGCCCCTATAGATCTGGCCCTCTTGCTTTGCATTCTATCGATGTCACGATCACCCCTTTGCGGAGGTTGTTGTCCTTCTAAATTTCTGGCATGGGCTTGTATTCGGGAAATATCCATCCCATCTTGTAATGAAGCCGTCAAGCAATCCTTAAATAAATATTGCCCTAAGCCACTTACAAACCTGTGTACCCTATCTCCCATATCGGCTACCATAGTCGGGGCATATCTAGCCAACGAATTAAACTGAAGGCTATATTCCCGGGCACTCATATTTCCTTGCTTTAGATTTAAGAACCTATGCGCTCTAGCTCGGTAGACCTCAGATGGAAAATAGTGGCGGATGAAGCATCTATAAATTCTTGCCACATGGGAGGAGGCACATTTTCTTTTCGTGATGCTAGCCAATTATTATACCACAATACTGCCACATCTCGGAGTCTATGAGATGCCAACTCCACAGATGCAGTTTCAGAGGCATGAATAATCCTTAATGTTCTCAGCATCTCATCAATAAAACCTTATGGGTCTTCATCCGGCTTTGACCCGAAAAACTCCGGAGGATTCAAACTCATAAAATCCCGAGCCCTGGTACTAGCTGCCCGATCACTTAAACCCGCAGTCTGCCGCTGTACCTGGGCGACAACTAACTGTGTCAATAAATGGATAACCTTGGTCACTTGTTGAACCGAAGCAACCGGTGGAGGAACTGGAGCTGAAGCCCCTCCTTGTTTTTCTACATTGGGCGGGGTGGAGGAAGTATTAGATGGAGCCTCATTATGTGATTCACCCTCTTCTACGTTCATTGGCGGTTCACTTTCTACCCGCCTTTTCATCGTAGTCTTGCCCTTTTGGGCAGCTGTAGCTTTTCCCTTTGGCGGCATTTCTGAAATCATAGCATACTATTAGGGAGGAGAAAATCTTATAATACTGCTCTATCGCACGATCTCTTAAGATGAAAGACGGTCATTTTTCCTAACTGCCCTGTAGCCTCTTGTTTATTAGTGTGGCGCACAACACACCATTAACAAGACTCTACTAGACACGGCTCGTAGACACTTCCTAGGACTGAACTGCTCTGATACCACTTTTGTCACCACCCGACTAGGGACCGTGATGGGTACCCGGGGCTAACCACCGAGCACCACTCATTCTATTACTCATTAAGCATTCTTTTATCAAATTCATACTCAAATCCTAGAAAGATCATTTTTAGTTTAGAAACATAATTACTTTAACACACATCAGCCCTTCGGCTATCAAAATAATATAAATATACATAATGGCAACATCGTGAGACCATATAACCCACACCTGCGTATCTACGAGCCTTTACTAGAGTGCTAGACATAGGGACGGGACAGGACCCCGTCGTGTCCAAAATATACATATGTACACAAAAGAATAATGAAAGGCACCTCCAGAACAATGGAGTGCTCTCAAGTTAGCTAACAGCTCCTACGAGTCTGGATCAAGCTCACCTCCCTGTCTACATGTATGCATGAACACAACGTCCAAAGAAAATGGACGTCAGTACGAACATTGTACTGAGTATGTAAGACATGAATGAAATGAGAATAATAGAAGAATCATAAGCCATAGGAGGAAGATATAACCTGCATGGGTTTTATAGGTGAATACATTTCATACATATATCGTATATTTATATAATCATAGTACAGGTATCATCATAGCGCATATATCATATCATATCATCATCATCATCGTTAACCAGCGTCCGGGTAACCACCATATGCCGCCCACTAGTGGTGATCATGCCCGTCCCTCTAGGCACGGTGGAATCATAATCAGCCCGCCTTAGCGGTGACATGTCCGTCCATTTAGGCATAGTGGGATCATAAGCAGCCCGCCTTAGCGGTGACATGTCTGGCCATTTAGGCACGGTGGAATCATAAGCAGCCCGCCTTAGCGGTGACATGTCCGGCCATTTAGGCACAGTGGGATCATAAGCAGCCCGCCTTAGCGGTGATATGTCCGGTCTCTTGGGCACGGTGGAATCGTATCGTCATATACCCATCATAAATCAACATTTTCATACATGGCATAGGCATATTATAAAGTTACATTATTGATCATCTCATAGACATATCATGACTTAGCATCATTATACATTTATCATTAAAACATACATTAGAACTTGAAGGCAACTATGGCTATGTCGGGGTGACATAAGGTCGTGAACCCCCGATTCCATTATGGAGCATTTATAAGTATTCTACCTCACCTTGAAGGAAATAGTATATAAGGTGAGTGTATGCAATAAACGACATCATTAACTATATAGGAACATCATATCATGAACTCTAGGATCTTTAGACTTAAGCTCATCATCATCATTATTGGGCTTGTAATGTATCTCTTATCTCATGTGGCTATTCATGAACATAGACTCTTAGCTTTCCAGGCTATAGAGGATTCACGGAGAAGAAGGAAAAATCATGCCATCGGATTCATGCCGTAGAAAGTAAGGACTAGCCTCACATACCTTTTTCATTTAACTAATCTATCGCTTGCTTGTTCTCCTTCGATGCCCACGTTTCTACCTTCAAGAGAATTCGCGTTAACATTAGCTAATCGATTACTTAAACGTGCTTACAAAAGCTAAATAAAATTGGGCAGCATTTCCTTTGTTTATAATACTTTCCCCATATTCTATATCAACTCCCAAACATTCATAACAACATTCACAATATCGCAAACAACAATCATCATTCATCGATATTACCCACATTTCACAATTTCACTCCAATCTCTCCAAAATCATGGTCATAGTTCATTATTGCATTTTCTCACATATAATACTTATTCCATGTTCTAAATGTCGTTCACAACATACTTACAATCACAACATACCAATATTCATAATTCACCCCAACTACTACTCAACAATGATACTATTCACACATTCATGACCCATTCCTATATCTTTCTACAATCCAAGTGTTTTTAACTTCCATCACCTTAAACAACAAGGAATGATCATAAAAATCACCTTATATCATGGAAGAATAAGCCTTGAGTGAGAATTCTCTTCTTGCACAAAAACCCTAATCCACTTCCCTTGGGATTTCTTGGCTTAGATGAACTTTGATATGTTTTCTACACTTAATTTTGTGGGTTTGATGTAGTTGATCATAGATTTCTCTTGGTTTCTTGTGGATGGAGAGTGGAGAGAATTCTAGAGGTTTCTTGAAGTGTGGAGAAGTGAGATGAAATGAATTAATGAGAGAGAGAGGGCCTTATATCAACTTAAAATCTGTCCCGACCAGATTCTACGGACCAACATACGGTTCGTATAATTTATACTGACCGTATGTCTGGCCGTAGATCTGGTCCAATGAAGACCATCATTCTAAGCAAGACATACGGCTGGACATACAGTCCGTATGTTTTATACGGCCAGTATGTTTGGCCGTATAATGCCCAGCTTTCCGAAACTCATTCTCGTCGACTCGTTTGATCTCCAATCCTTATGGAACCTTCTTGACACTTGATTAACACCTCAACACCAATCTAAGGGACACTATCACCCTTCTCTAAAACATCTTTAAGCCATCATTAACTTGTCGCTCATAATGCTTACCCGACACGCAACATATCCCTTGCTTTCCTTGACAACCTTCTTCCCTTACGTCAAATGTCCTTGAATCTCGATTAGGATCATTAAATGCTATTGCTCACTTATCAAAACATCGTATACATTGTGCCCTTCGCTAGCCTATTCACTATACGTTAATGGTGAATTTTCCAAGGTGTAACACCTGTCATATGTATAGCCAGAGAAAAGAGAGATGGTCCGCAAAGTTCATTGATTAGCTAGCCTTAGAGTCTGGCTGTTAGATTCGGGTGATACAGGAGTTACGGTTCAAGATACAATGGTGTCATCTTTAGCAGCGCAGATAAAGGAAGCCAGTACGAAGATCCTGTTTTAGTTCATTATCGGGATACAACTCCTCAAAAAGAAAAGACACCTTTCATAGTCACAAGAGATGGAGTACTCAAGGATTGAGGTAGATTGTACGTTCCTAATGTCGCAGGACTTTATCAGCAGGTTATAGGAGAAGCACATTATTCTCGCTATTCTATTCATCCGGGCATAATAAAGATGTATCATGATCTCAAGGAAGTTTATTGGTGAGATAGTATGAAAAGAGATATAGCAAACTTTGTCGCCCAGTGTCCGAATTGACAGCAAGTCAAGATACAGCACCAGAAGCCCGAAGGTTTATTAAAGGCTATGGAGATTCCGACATGGAAATGGGATGTAATCAATATGGATTTCATTACAGGTTTACCCCGTACTCAGCAGAAGTATGATTCAATATGGGTCATAGTTGATAGGCTTACAAAGTCAGCCCGCTTTCTGCCTGTCAGAACCACTTATTCAGCTGAAGATTATGCGAAGCTCTATCTTAGAGAGATTGTATGACTTTATGGTGTTCATACATCCATTATTTCAGATAGTGGGGCGCAGTTCACATCTAACTTTTGGAGATCTTTTCAGAATGGATTGGGGACTCAGGTGAGTCTTAGTATTGCATTTCATCCGCAGATAGATGGACAGGCGGAGCGTACTATACAGACACTTGAGGACATGCTGAGGGCATATCTAATTGACTTCCAAGGTAGTTGGGATGATCATTTGCCTCTTATCGAGTTATCATATAATAACAATTACCATTTCAGTATTCAGATGGCTCCTTATGAAGCTTTGTATGCGTGGAGATATAGACCGCCTAGCGGATGGTTCGATGTGGGAGAAAATCAGTTTGTAGGCCTGGACTTGATACAGCAAGCGGTTGACAAAGTGAAAGCGATTCAAGAAAGGCTACTCGCGGTGCAGAGTCGACAGAAATCCTATGCTGATAACCGGCGATGCAAGTTAGAGTTTGAGGTAGGCGATTGGGTTTTCCTGAAAATTTCGCCTATGAAGGGAGTTATGGGATTTGGAAAGAACGGTACGTTGATCCCTCAATACATTGGGCCATATAGAATCATTCGTACAGTAGGTGAGGTGGCATATGAGTTAGAATTACCTTCTGAGTTAGAGTCCGTGTATCCAGTATTTCATGTCCATGCTCCGTAAGTGCATAGAAGGTCCTTCAAGGGTTGTACCGGTAAATGGTATCCGGGTGACCGATCATTTATCATATAAGGAAACTTCAGTGGCTATACTAGATAGGTAGGTTCGTCGATTGTGAACTAAGGATGTGGTTTCAGTTAAAGTTCTTTGGAGAAATAATAATGTTGAAGAATTGACTTGGGAAGCTGAAAAGGAAATGAAGGCTAAATACCCATATTTATTTCCGTCATCTCAGGAGGCTCAGTCTGAGGCATTATCTTCCCCAGGTATTGGTTTTATTTGTAGTTATTATGACTAGTCGTGTGAGGCGACGCATTTTATTTCATAATTTTCCACTCCCAAATCAGAGAAAGCCTTAGAATATTTCCTCTTTATAATTTCCATCATATTAGTGGAGATTTGGTAAGATCCGAGCCCCGTATACCCGAGCTTGTGAAGGAGAAGTTATTCCTAGGGTTTAATTGAAGCCGTTAAGCTTTGGAATTGGAGTTGAAGTTTGATTCTTGGTATTCTAGTCCCCTCAATATATGTATATGATTCCTACCCTTGTGTTTAAGTTAATTATCAAGAGTCTTAGAAATCTTAGGTGAAGGAAATATAGCTAAGGAGGCGGGAAGTTGAAAAAGGGTAAAGTTAGGGTTAAGGGTTATTTTGAGGGATGATTTGGAGTAGAATTGATTATATTTTGATAAGTAAGGATTGATATTGTTATTGTTGATGTTGTTGTTGATGTTTGGGTTGAATTGAAATTGAGGGATTGTTAAATTTACAAAGGAGATGTTTTCCGAATTTCGTTAAGTTCCACTCGTAGTAGAATTGGATAGTAAGTGATGCAAACGGTTTAATTGTGGCATATGTTACCTTGATTGTAGACTTACAAGTTCGAGAAGTAGACGTTGGACTGTTAGATACGTTTCAAGGTATGTTAAGGCTGTCCCTTCTATTCTTTTGGCATGATCCTTATCTTATGAACGAACAGAGTAAGCAAGCGAGTTCCAAAAGGCTCTACTCCTAAATGGTATAGGATTAAGCATATCCTTGACCTTTTATGTTTTATATCCATGGTTTCCAGAGATCTTATGCTGCTCAGAGTAGTTTAGAGTATTCTGTTTCGAGTCTCTCATGCATTTATCTATATATGGATAGATATTTTCTCATACCGCGCCTATATGGACGGGCAGTATAACACCGTACCTATATGGCCGGCCAGATACACCACTGCAGTGGGCAGCTTATGATACCGCCCCGGACGTAGGATGCTCGAACGCGGGATGATGATGATTACACCGTGCCTATATGACCGAGCAGTATACTATTCACACCGTACCTATATGGTTGGGCAGTTTACTATATGTATGGATGTATATGATTTTTTTATGAGTGCATGCATATTATACACCGCAGAGGTATCTTTAGTTATACAGATGTTTTCAGTTATTTAGTCATACAGATGTATTCAGACAGTCAATTCGCTTATGAGTTTCAGATTCCTTTTATGATTCTTATGTACATGTTACTCTTATTCCTTAAATAATTAGTACATTGTCCGTACTGAGTCCACTATTTCTTGGGGGGCTGCGTTCATGCCTGCAGGTTTAGGGAGACAAACAGGCAGTCCAGCTCAGTAGGACTCCCATCCGGCTGTGGTCAGTGCGCTCCACTTGATCCGGAGCTGTAGTCTATTTTGGTATGCCATTCTTTTAGAGATGTGTATATATATGTATGGGTATAATGGGGCCCTGTTCCGTCCTTTATACAGCTTTATATTCTAGTAGAGGTCTGTAGACAGTTGTACGTAGATGACATGTGATGTTGCCTTGTCGGCTCCTATTCTTTTGTGTACAGTTCATGTGGTAGCCAAGTCGGCTTGCGTTGTTACATTCATATATATATATATATATATATATATATATATATATATATATATATATATATATATATATATATATATATACATATATATATATATATATACACACACACACATACATAAGCACATTTCTTGATATTATCCTTTCATGAGTCAGTTTAGCCCAGAGTGAGTTGCTTATGGGCCCTTATTATTCAGTGTTATCCAGATATGAGTATAGGAGTGTTTGGTCATTAGAGATCAGGCACTGGTCACGGCTCATCAGTTTGGGTTGTGACAAAAGAAACATAAAAATATCTTTTTGGTTTTTTAGTACCCTCTTCTTATTTTTCTTTTACGGGCAACAAACGGGCATGGAAGATAAGATGAGATGACAAGAATGCCTAAATTTATGAGGATAATTAAATTTTGATGTTGGTCAAAGAAGTAGACAAGAAGAACCGCAGAGCAAATCTTAAAGTGGTTAGTCGGAAGGTGCATCGGGTAATCTGGGCCTTTGACAACGCAATCCAATGACCAAAATATTATTCTTTCTTGGATTCGAGCGCCAACCTTTCCTGATAAATGGAGCTCGGTGGAACAAAATTGATATATGATTTTCTTTTCCGGTCAAATTCTCCTCTACCTTGCCGAAATCCATTTTCGGCCTACTCCGTCCACTTTCTTCTTTTTTCTTTTCCTTCAAATTTCATCAATTCTCTTTAATGACGTGTCTGGCTTTTAGTGGTTGTATTTACCAGATCAATACGAAGTGAGACTCACACACCTTAGCTTGTTTAGAATGGTGAGATTTATGTTCAATAGGAACACTAGGAAATGAGTTTAGGTGTTCAATTAGGAACAAAACTTAGTTGAAATGCCTAGATGAAAAAAATGCACAACTTTAAGGTGTTGTACATGTATTTGGCCTCATTAAAATGATATGGTTCAATTTTTATCCTTTTTTTTAATATTGTTTTAGTACGTAACTTTGTGTAAAGACCTTTTTGGTCATTATTACTTTTTTAACCTTTTTACCCCTGTTGACTTTTTCCCTAGCCTCGTTAGAGCATGTTTGACTTATGGGTATGGGTAGCACGGTTCTCGAAGCGATCGGATGAGCCTTGTCTGATTTTGAGGAAGTTAAAAGTTCTAAGTTGGATATGTGAAAAACCTTTGACCAACAGTTGACTTTTGGATAACAGACCTTTTTCAGAATTTCGTCGATTGCATAAGGTCCGGAGGGTCGATTATGATTTGGTGGGATCTTCGGTTTGGTTCTCAAAGATTTAGGGAGCGTTTTGTACTCTGCGTTGGAAACTTGGTGTTGGTCGTTTAGGGGTTGGCCCAGTCAAGGTGACCTCCGTTAGGAATTTCGAGGACACAGTTGAGTTTGTAGCATGTTTTTACATGTGTCTGCCTAGTTGGTTTGTATCCGGGAGGTCTCGAATGGATGTCGAGATTTTGGGGTTGAACTTGTTGAAATCAGATTTTCTGGTGTTATTGCTTCTGCGACTGGTTGGTTAAGTCTGCGGGCCTGCCTAGGCGAGACCTGGACTGTAGATGCGAGCTTCTAAGGGGTTGGAATTTCCCGTACCTGCGAGGTGATTTCTTGCAGGCGCACATGCGCATAGGCGAGCATCTTCTGCTTCAACGGAGATGCTGACTCTTTAATGAAATCCGCCTTAGCGGACTAGTATTCGTTGAGGCGGAGTCGTGTAGGCTGATCAGGCTCCGCGAAAGCGAGAAACGTTGAGATTAGAAACTTATATCTTTCTATTCCAAACCATTTCATTCCATACACCAAATTAGAAACCTAGAGAGACTATGAGGCGATTTGGAAGTTCTTGGGAGTGAATCGTCATTTGGGTAAGTTTTCCTACTCTATTTATGTTGTAAGTATGGATTCTAAGGTAGAACTAAAGGGAATAGTTGGGGAAAATGGGTTTACAAACCCTATTTTTAATGTTTGAGTCTTAAGCTATGAAAATGGGTTTTATTGGTGAATCTTGCTAAATCTAATCATGGAACCTTGCGAATAACTAGATACTAAGCTTGAATCTTTACTTTGATTAAGAATTTGACTATGGAAAGATAGGATTTCTTCCAAATTGGCGTTTTCCAATCTAATGGTGAAATTGATGATTAATAGAGTCTATTGGGGGATGGCATTGAACTTCTTAGACATTGGGTTACCGATTCTAATCTTGATATTTCCATTTTGCCATTGTGGGCCCAGTTTCCTCTTTAAAGGAGTTATTTTCGAATCGAATAATATGGTAGTAATATAGGTATTGTTAGTCTCCATTTCTAACATAGATTACGATGTTGAATAGACTTCGATCGTTCGAAAGCTCTTTGGAAGGGCAAGGCTCTCGTGGGATAGTTCGTGGCACCGCTCGACATTGAGGTAGGTTATGGCTTACTCTAGTTAGAGTTTGATTAGAGACTCGTATATGATTGCGTAATATTGACAGGGAAAGCATGTTAGGTCTTCGAACATGTTGTTAGGATGGATATACCATTAGGTTGGTATGATTGCTGATTATTTGGGCTTGCCGCCGTACTTTATGTAATTATTGATATGTGTTGTACTTGACAACGTGATTGTGATTACACGAGATATGATTGTCCTATTTGTTGTGGTTGGGATTGAGTATCTGATATGTTCCATGATAGGCTGAATAATACGTGCAAGGTTTGAATTGTCACTGTGGTGCTTATGAATTCCATCTCATATTTATTAGCATTGATTACATTGGATTCCTCATTTCTTGCATTCATACATGACGAAAGACTTATGGAAATAGATGTGGAATGGAAAGAAATAGAAAGAGGAAAGTATCATTATTATTGCTATAGTTCGAGCTCTGAACCGAATATAGTGGCAGAGTCACAGCCCGAGGTCTATTTCGGGGTTGCTATAGTCCAAGGACTTGGGTAGTGTTTCGAGGTGGTGGGGGTGTGGTATGACATACCAATGCGTGGTGGTTCAACAGTGAGTGGGTTTTGAGCGGGTGTGATACTCTCAAATTACCCCTATTAAATGACGTAAAGCGGACGATGTCAAATATAGTAACCCACCTAGGTTGGGGTCGAATCCCACAGGGAATAGGGTGTGAAAAGGTTACTAATACAGTTGAGTACTTTCTTGCGGTCTAGTTTCGTATTTCGTTAAGTTTGTAAAAGATTGTTTGTTTACTGCCTAAATTGCTTTGATTATAATAAATTGGATTAAAGAAACCAAGGTTGTGTCCCCCTTAGATGAAGTGTAATACTCTGGGTCTTAGTATGATATACTTCTAATGGATTGTTGTATGAATGCACTTAATCTCTAATTGACTTCCTAATATTCCCCAATAGTTAGAAAATATTTCTCTTTCTGATTTTCCCAAATATAGAAGAGTGGATATGAAGAACGGCTAATATGTGCCAAGTAAACTCATCTTATTCCTAAGAGAATTTATTAAACGAGGGTTAACGCCCCGAGTTCTTATTATTTATCCCTACCAAACCCTGCTCACTCTCCCAAGTAAAGCAAAGTTTTATGTCTTAAGTTAATGTTTGCAACCATCAACTAGTAATGAGGAACGAAGAATAAATGAACCCTAACAACCCATTATGCACATATCAATAATAAAAACCCATTCATATAACACCCATCATTGGGTTCACAACCCTTAGCAGGGAATTTAGCTACTCGTAATATTAATTGCAAAACAAAGGTTTGAAGAAGTCATTAATGCTTACAATTGATGAACAGTAAGATGGAAAAGATAAATCTTGTCCTCAAAAGCTTCAACACCCAAGAGTATTCATTGCTAGGAGAATAATGTCCAAAACTAATAATGAATAATCCATAAAACCCTATGAGAAACTATTTGTAAGGTCAAAAACTCGAAATCTTCTTTAAGACAAAATTGCCCGGACGGAACAAAGTACGGGACGTACAATTAAGAATGTCCCGTACAAAATATGTACGAGATGCTTCTTTCATCAATTAGGTCAACAAGTACGGGCTGAATATACGGCCATACGTCCCGTCCTTTTTGCCTATATCTCATCTTCCAAAAGTGGAGCATTCTACTTCTTCCAAACGAGGTACGCGATCCATGTATGGGACATACAAATATACGACTTGTACTTCTGCAAAATGTATGGACTTCAGTGAAAATTCCTTGTTTTTGCCTTTTAGTACTCATCTTCTTGAAACAAGACAAAAACACATCAAAACAACACAAACTTGCTTAAAAACAAGTAAAACTTATAGTCAAAATGCATTATATGTGCCGTAATTTCACGGCACATCAACACCCTTCAACTTAAAGTCTTTGCTTGTCCTCAAGCAAGTAACACAACACAGATGACTCAACTAACTTAGATATAACAAAGTAAAAGTGTCTACAATGGTTTTAACTAAGAACTACCGGCATGCACTTCTCTCTCGACTGGCCCTCTCAATTTGCCTTTCTTTCTCTCTTTTTCAATCCTTCAACTTTGATGTGGTTTAATAGACTAATACATATTAACTATCTTTTTGTGCAATTTTTATTTTATTTTTATAGTCACTACACAACAACTACATCACGAACTTTTCTAGGTAACTCGCAGCACCCCCACCTTAGGCTCAGGACCTCTTTTTCACACATGTTTTATCCCAACTTAGGATTTTAGCCTCTTTCCATCCTCTTATAGTGTCAAGGATGGAACGGGTGTAAAAAATGGGACGATTTCTACAAGGGTATGGGTTAGTCAACGGCTAGTCAAGAAAAAGGTTAAAGGCTCAAAAGGGGGAAGACTAGGGATCATATACATGAACAGGTTCAGCTTATAAGGAAATCATGGCTTCAAATTTACACAAAGAAAGACTAAGATCATTTCAACAACCAAACCGTCCTTAGTAATCAAGCATGACCAACGGGCCAAGTTCTAGATTGCAAGTGTAATACCTGAACACCTACTAACAACTCACACACATAGTGGCATAAGGATTGCTTTGCTGACTACCCAAGCAAACATTCGCCACACACGATACCCCAATACTCAAGATGTAATAAAAAAGAAGCATGCATATCAATTCACTGACACATTCCAAGTACATACTCATAATTTCGGAGAGAGGCCATTTTTAACTTCAAAATACAATACATGCCATGCCTTATGTCGCGCCCCGAACCATGGCCTGGGCGAAACATGGCACTCGGTGCCTTACTGCATGTGACTGAGCGAACCACCTGGCTTGCTAAATCATTATGACATAACATGTGCGAATTATAAAGTGAAAACATGATGAGCCTTTATAAATCATAATAAGTCATAAATATTTAATAAAAATACTTGTGAAAACATGGATGCCGAAAATACCATGCTGAGCCAAAATGGCTATCTGACTCTGAATATCTGATATAACATATTTGACTAACTAGTCTATGAAACCTCTATCATGAGTCTGAACTGGAAAACATACTTGCTGGGACAAGGCCCCCAGCATACCTTTAATGCATAACTGAGTAGAAGATAAATGACTGACTAAACCTCGAAGGAGATGAGGCTCATTAATGAGAATATACAAGTGAATCCTACTAAGCAGATGCGTCGTCCTGTAAATCTGAACCTGCATCATGAAATGCAGGCCCCTGGTCGATAAAAAGGGGATGTCAGCACATTGAATGTACTGGTATATAAAGCAACTGAATGAAATAACATGGGACATGAAAAACATATGATAAGAAGTGAAACTGAAAAACCTAGACATGAGTATATATAACATATTAAGTAGGGAAAACATTTCATAAACCAATAACATGATATCACCACGTGAGTACGTAGAGTCTGGTACCTCGCCGGACCAGAGAAACCCCCATACCTTTCCAGGGTATAAGGTGTAACGTGCCTGATGGATCCATTCAGTGGAAAATTAAGGAATCGTCCTAACTGGGCGGAGCGATCCTTATCCTATGGTGGCTATGTAGTTCAGGCTATTTGATCCTTCTCGATAATCTGTGCAGTTCCCAAAAACATGAACATAATATATTTGGCTAAGAAGCCCTTGATTTTCGTGACCTAACTTGTAAACATGGTTTCATGAAAGCATGACTTATATTTAGCATTTATGTATCTTGTATCATGGAGTGAGAGTAATTATATAATATAATTGCATGAAAATTTGTAAAACATGTAGTATATTTCTTGAAAATATCATAATAGTCATAACTTGCATGTAAGAACCCATAGGATGCAAAGCATGGATTTTTCATAGATTACGGACAGATTCTCAATAATCATAAGGAATTATCAAGAACTTCAATGAAGAATTACGAACAATTTCATACCTAATATAATCACGAGACATGGGCCTAGGGTTATCATGATCATGGTCAAAACCCTAGTTTTCGTATAACTTCATAATTTATGGCAGAAGTGTATGGGGAAGAACAATGATGTTCCCACACATAGATAGAAACTCTACATACCTTAATCACTCCAAAACTTGAATTAAAGACTTGAACTTTGAAGAAGAACTCCAAAAGCTAGAATCCTGATATTTATATGGGTTTTCTTGAAAACCCTAGGTTAGGAATGATTAATTCTTGATTAGTAATCATGGGTACATGTTAGAATTAACTTGGAATGGCTTAGAATGGCTTACCTTAGAGTATCTTGAGTTTAGGAGAGAAGAATTTCGTCTTTAGGGTTTGGGAGAATGAAAAATGGGAACAAAATATGACCATACCCATTTTAAAAGAGTTTTCTACCAAAAATGGGCAATGTACTTCCTAGGAAGTACGGCCCGTACTTTGAAGTACGTCCAATACTCCTTGGGCGTACATTGGGTGAATTTTCCTGTGAAGATTTAACTCTGCCACCCTTCAGTAACATGGCCATAACTCTTTGTACGGATGTCCGTTTGACCTCCATAATATACCATCGGAAAGGTTTTTCAAATATATAACACTTTTAAGAAGGAGGTTTTCTCAAATTACTAACGCAAATGCTCTAAAACTGGACATGAATAAAGACTGCCTCAGATTTAGACGGATTTAGAAGGCCTTAAGGACTTCACTTTTTGGTTTGACTTCAAAACGACTATTTATCGCCCGAAATCATCCCGAAGGGAGTCATATAACTAAAATTTCATTATAATACCAATATTACCCATTAGTACCTAACTCGAACTTACGGGATGTTACCGATATGGTTTAGTGTGAGAGTACGAGGTGTTACAATATCTCCCCCTTGGGATCATTTATCCTCGAATGATGGGCCGTGGTTAAGAATGTGGTTAGACTTGGGTTGAATACCTGAACGTAAGGGGACATGACATGAAATATGGGGGCTGGAATACCATGACATGGTTTTGTGGAAAAAGGAGCGCTGGGATATAAGACACAAGTACCGAATACATGAACATGAGTTATGAGACATGGATTATTTGTTCTCGAATAGTGATCATGGCTAGAATGAGGACTAACTCTGGAACCCTACAGAAATTTTGGCAGAGTATCTTTTGTAATTAGGACTATCCCATACATTTCTCCAACACCGTCAGCTAACTAACACACAACACAAGCCTCACAGGGCATCATAATAAATATGGCATGATATAGCTGGGTAACTGAAACATGATTTTGACTGACATGAACACCTAATTGGCATGAATACATGAATACTGACCGTCATCAATACTTGTCTGATATGGACACATGGATATTAAAATGAATGAATACATGACTAATATACATGGAATTTGGAGAGGAATTTGTAAGCACGAATGACATTAGTACTGGAACTTGAGCATGGACTTGGCATGATTATCGGAACGTGAGGAGTATGATATAGAACATGGTTACTGTATTGACATAAATACATGGATACTGACTGACATGAATACATGAGTGTCGAACTGTCATGAGATTTGAATGCATGAAAATATGGGTTTCATAACATGAAATCTGAGTGTTGTAAACACGAATTCTGCAATAGGAGATTTGTATTCCGAGCGGAGATGGGGTCTGAACACTTAGAGATTTGATCATAGATGTTCACATATCACCATGTTATACATATGAGATAAAGGTAGGACTTAAGTGTACGTCTTAGGCTTTGAATACAAGTGCAACTCAGTGCGAATGAGACAAACATGAGTCAAAGAACATGAATATGATCCTAACACAATGCTCTAGTATAGGCATGACATGAATACGTCGAATATGAGTAGAATACTTTTGAAATAGGTACTATAGGGTACATGAAAAGATATTTATTTGAATATAGGAATGGACCTTACTTCGGATTATCTTGTTAGCTATTAATCATAATTACGAATACCTTGGCTCATCTTGCTCATTCTCATGAGCGAATTAAAGAGGATTGAGAGAAAAGGAATTATAGGTACTAATTACATGAGATACTTCGCTTTAGAGCACATACATGACATGGTGCATTGGACATGGAGGACATAACGTGGAACATGCATACATGGGAACGTGATTCATATGGCATGAAACGTGAATACGTCAATAGCATGACATAGGGCATGGGACCATGAGTAACCTGACATTTACATGAGTACATCATAGATGCATATCGTGGCGTCTGGACCCGATTTCATGAGTATTGAGCTAATAAGGCATAAATGTGACTTGCGTGGAGTACAACTGTAGGCTCACTCTTGGGTACTCAGAGACGTAAGGCATGGATAAAGTATTACCTTTAGAACTTAGATATACTGAAATGATGGGACATGGTTCAACATAGTTTACTCTTATCAATGTGGGACGACACCCTCGTTAAAATGAGGATCATGAAGGAAGGGATCATAAGCATGAATACTTCACTCATCAAACACCTAAGACATGACTAGAAAGTCACTTTGAATATAAAAATGGCATAGGTACTTCGAAAAAGATAAGGGCATCCTTTGTGCCAAGCTACGAGATGGTTTAAAACATTAGCCAGAGAAACATAAGCACGAATTACATAGAATCATGGGTAGGGCATCTATCTTGATTCACCTTCATTATTATCTAACAACATCCTTTTTTCGATACCGCTATAAGTGGGATGCATAAAGAAATGGATTGGGGCACGAGTACGTGGTAACATGGATAACATAATCATAAGGGTCAAGATCATCATTAGATTCGAAAAGCACTTATATGCTAGAACATGGACATGAGTATAAAAGCATGATAAATACGTGAGACATGGATACGGTTTTAACTCTTAGACATGAGCACAACCTGATGTATAAAATATGAAAGAACTTTTCTTTTGGATGGATTACTATCATTATGGAGTCTTGGTTCTTGAATCATAAGCATGGAGTGTAAAACGCTAACTTGGGCATGAAATAGTACGGAGGGATGAGTAGAGTATGCATGGTCATAAGTACCAAATGGTACAAGAATTACTTCAGAATTGGAAACGTAACTGTCACGACCCAACCAGAGGGCCATGACGGGCACCCGAAGCTAACACACCGAGAACCTCTAAACATACATCTCACAAACATTTCTGGGTAGACCACAAAGATAGCTCCTGGATATCATGATCTATAAGGACATATATCACAATATAATGGCACATCTCTATATAATCTTCAACAGTTATATCCATCATCACCTGCCGACAAGGCTGTTAAAATGTTATACAATGATATGGACCGGTAGGGTTATGAAATGTCTAACTATATACACATGTCTACGAGCCTCTACATAGAATACAAGTGACCATAAGGACCAATACCAATAGACTACAACTCCGTAGTAAGTGGAGTGCTCCTGAGAATCCGCTAATAAATCACCTACAGGTCAAATCCGTGTACCTGTCTACCCGCGAGCATGAACGCAACGTTCACAAGAAAGGACGTCAATACGAATAATGCACTGAGTATGTAAAGAATGAATAACAACATAATAAGAAATATAGAACACAACATGAGATAAAGATAACATGTACATCTGATTGCCTCATAAGGCGGAAACCATGCATGCTTAGCTTTCTTTTGAAAAAAAACATTCCTCATATATATATATATTACCGCGCAACGAACGACCCGATCCATTTATCAATATATCCCGCGTCCAGGATGATATCATAATATACTAACAAATCAGGTGGTTATGCATATATAATGCCTCACCTTTTCCCATATCCCCTATATATATATATATATATATATATATATATATATATATATATATACATACATATATATACATATATAATATAAGTAATATGCATGAGAGCCCAAGTACAAGTTACCACTTCATCGGAGTGACGTAAGGTCGGTAACCTCCGATTTATATTATGGAACAATCATCATCGGTTTACCTCACTTTGAAGGAAAAATGATTATAAGGTGAGATCAACAACAACGAGTAGAATCAAGGAAATCATGAAATAAGCTCAATAATCTAATCTTAGCATTAAAATCATAAACTTTGAAGCTTCTAGAAACAGAGTCATCATCATTATCATTATCATTATCATCATGAAAACATAATCAACTTTAACGTCATAAGAAACTTTAAGAATCATGAATCTCTAGCTTGTGGGAATGGGGACATCATGGAAAACATGTATGAGTTCACAAGAAAGGAGTCATCATTGTCATCATGGTCCTTATAGAAAACATCTCGTCTTTGATACCATAAAAACCTTGAGAATCATGAACTTGTAGCTTTTCGAGAACAAGGATGTTATGGAAGATATATATATATAATCGTAATGTAGGAGTCATGCCTTTAGAAAGAAAGGGACTAGCCTTACATACCTTTTTGTCTCCTACTACTTACCCTTATCCTCCCAAGCTCGCAAATCTACATTTGAGAGAATTCATACTATCGTTAGACTTATCGTCGTATATTTATATTAAGCTTTCAAATTAAACTACTTCATATCCTGCCGAAAATCGGGCAGCATCTCTCCTGTTTATATGCCTAGCTATAAATCATAATCCAACAACCAACGCAACAACAATAACAACAACACCAATAACATCATCCTTAATACCAAAATACTCCATGAAACACCCCACACGATGTTTCTCCAATTTCTCAACCAATAAATTCGTTATACGACTATTTAATAACTCTATCTCTATAATTAAACCTAAATCAATACCAATAAAGGAAGAATCATACCTTACTCCCGCTAGAGCCGCGATACCTTCCATATTCACCTTGAACTCCAGCCAAGATTCACCGCAATACGATATTATAATCGTAACTATACGCTGTCGGTACCTGAATTCGGAGATTATACTTAATTCGCGTTAAAAATTGATGCTTGGAAATTGGGGAAAAGTCCCAGAAATTTGGAGAGGTTTAGGGGTGTTTGGAATGAAAAATAAAGGGGTAAGCCCCCTTTTACGACATTCCAGAGTCTGCCCCAACCGACATAAAAATTGCTCAGCGCTTTCGCGGCACCCCCAGGCGCGTTCGCGCCAACCCCAAGCGTGTTCGCGCAGAGTTAATCCTTGCTCTGGCATCCTGTCTTAAAATGATCATAACGCTTAATTCCGACGTCCGATCGATGCACGATTTTTTGTGTTGGAAACTAGACTTCCCGAAATTCTTTTTAGGCTTTTTCTTTTTTCTCAAAAATTGTAATATACTAAAAGATATTCTTTCTCCAAAAGATATTCTTTCTCCAAATCGGACCAAAATTGCCCTTCATATTTTCTCCAAAGTTCCTACGATCTTAGTTTCCTTAATTCACTTGCTCTCTAATCTTCCCGTAACTCATTATGTGAGCTAAAACCTTCACAACCATAAGATAAACGCATACAATCATATATATCCTTGAAGGTAACTTCAGAGTCCCTACTTAAAACAATCAATACTTATAAATTTTAACGTACAGAACTCCGGGGTGTAACAGTAACGTTACTCCAAACTTTTCTTTCTCGACACTTATAGATATAAGGAACACATGATATACCTTGGTACCTTATCGTGACATCTCCCCCTTAGTTTAAAAGATGATGTTTAAAGCCTGCGGATCTTTTAAGTTAGTGATAAGTGGTCATCTAATCGTTCTGCTGATTTTCTCTCAATTTTATTCTATCTCTAAGACTATCCCATAAACTTGTCTTTTTATCTCTTACCTACCTCTTCTATTACTCATAAAAATAATATTCTTGTGGTAACTTACTAACATCATGCCTCTAATTCGGCCTAAGCCACGTAAACAAGTTAGACCTATTCCGAGAGACTCGATATATCTGATCATATCTTTCGGTCGAAAGCTACCTTCTTTTAGCTACGTAAACAATCATACTAAAGTAGGTCTACATCCTCGAAGGAAAAATATTTAAAATACCCTACCCTGAACTTACTGACTATTCTCCATTAAACACTTGTTAGCACCATGTTCTCTGATTCTGTCCTGAACTATAAAGTGAAACGTAGATTACTTCTAACTTTCCTCATCATCTGACCCTATTCTGTGGTCGTATACTATCTCTTCTGTCCTATAGAAATGGATCACACTTAGGGAACTTTCGTCAGTCTTAAATGATAGATTGGGATACTTAACCTCGAACTTTCTATACACTTTAAAATCATATCATACTAGACACATCTGGGGGTAAACACTTAATCATCTAAGCTTAGAGGGAACTATCACATTTTTTCATCTTATAGTAGTATCTACTCCTTGTAGTAACTTACTAATGTCATACTCTCTAGGTTTGATCTGAATAAGCTTAAATAATTTAAAACTATACCCCGAAATTCAATATCATCTACTCGTGGTTAACTTTATAACATGCTACCTTGTAGGGTCTGAAATCTGAACTATCATGGTTAAAGAATCCAAATAAAAATATTCTGTAAGGTATATACTGATAAACACACCATGCACCATTTGGTAAGTCTTGGGTCTCAAATTTTCCTCCTCACTGCTTACGCATTCGATACATTCAGAATTTGATGGAAAGAGAATTGTTACTTACTGCTTTAAACTTCATGGCACGAGTTAGAATTATTCCTTCTAACTCCATCTGAAAGCAACACTTCGATAATGATTAGCTTTACATATTTCTCATCCATTGAGATGAGGCATATTCGGTAGAATGGGAAACAACACACGAGTTCGAGTGATTTCTGAAAACACAGCTGTATTGCACGATTTACAGTTGAAAGAAATGAGACAATCCTAGATATCTTGGTGGTCAACTGCTTACATGTGTGGCACGTACACACAGATAAAAGTGCCCCCACTGGACACGGTTTCATAGACGCGCTAAGACAATTGAACCTAGACTCTGATACCAAGCTTTGTCACGCCCCGAACCATGGCCTGAGCGTAACACAACACTCGGTGCCTTACTGTATTTGAACGAGCGAACCACATGTCTTGCTGAATTATTATAACAGAACATGTGTGAAATTATAATGTAAAAACATGATGAGCCTTTATAAATCATAATAAGTCATAAATATTTAATAAAAATACTTGTGAAAACATGGATGCGGAAAATACCATACTGAGCCAAAATGGTTATTTGACTGTGAATATCTGATATAACATGACTGACTAACTAGTCTATGAAACCCCTATCATGAGTTTGAACTGGAAAATATACCTACTGGGACAAGGCCCCCAGCATACCTTTAATGAAAAACTAAGTAGAAGATAAATGACTGACTAAACCTCGAAGGAGATGAGGCTCATTAATGAGAATATACGAGTGAACCCTACTAAGCAGATGCTTCATCCTGTAAATCTGAACCTGCATCGTGAAATGCAGGCCCCCGGTCGATAAAAAGGGGATGTCAACACATTGAATGTACTGGTATGTAAAGCAACTGAGTGAAATAACATGGGACCCGAAAATAATATGATAAGAAGTGAAACTAAAAAACCTGGACATGAACATGAGCATGCTATATATAGGTGGGGCCTTCAGTCATAAGATAAACTAAGAAGTTCATTTTTTACTTCTTCTAAAGCGTTAGCAAGATTCAGAAGTTATAATATGTGTATAAGTGAGGCAAGGAAGTCACAAGAACATAAAAATCGTTTTCTTATTGTCTTAACATTCATTTAGTGAAGAATAGAAGAATCATAGGTTTAATTTTTTTTTAAAGGTTCATAAGATTTTACAAACAGATCAGTTGGTTTAGGGATTTGAAAAATATTTTTTGCAAATCTTTTTGAAGAGAATCAATCTTAAAGGAATGAGAACAAGTTCAATATTAGATAAGACAAGCAAACCAAAGGCCTAAATACCTTCTAGTTCAATATATGTAAATAATACAGGAACAAACATTTTTCAAGGTCATTTTTACATCTGAATTGATCATAGAGGGTCATATAAGTCTAAAACAAGCGACAGACCTCACAATCTTCAAAAAATATACTCACACAGACCACTTCAAAGGAAGATAAAGACTTAAAATCATTTTAACTCAAGTATATGTAACCATACAGGACAAGTAATACATTTCAAAGTTTCAAGATGATTGTTAAGTCAAAACTGATCTTAGAGGATCAAACAGAGTTCAAACATATGACAGATGTCAAAAATCTTAGGAATATGCTCAAACAAGCCATTTTAAAACACAGATGAGGCTTAAAGTCATTTTCAGGGCCAGTTCTCATTCGAAAGATCATTTACCATTTCTTAGGGTCCTTTTTAAGAAGTCTTTTAGACTAGTTCCCAACTATTATCCATAAATATGAGAACACAAGCTAGTTTTCAAGATTTCACACAGTTTTTAGATGATAATCAAAGATAACTATCTATAAATCAAGTCAAGTGGTCCAAAACCAATCAACAAACCTGAAATGGACTTAATGCAAATAAAACAAGACTATGGGTGTACAGGAATCACATAACAAATGCCCAAGTAGTTCCAAAATGACAGGATGACACCCCAGCCCACAAAACCACAAATGAAACAGTAAACCTAAAACCAACCTAATACCTACTTCATTTTAAACTTCATTTTTACATTAACCCTACTAGTTAACACTTAAGGGCCCTCTTATCCTTCTTCATACAATATTATAACACAACAACCTTAGAACTTCAATGAAACAGTAAACTAATTAAAAAAAAAATACTTCTCTTAAATCTTTATTTTTAGGCTTAAACCTATTAAGAAATGCTTAAGGTTCTCTTTTAAACTTCATTATACTGTCATTCTATCATGACAAACTTAAGGCTTTAATGAAATAGTAGCCAAACCAGGTTTATATCAACATGAATAACCTTAAAACGTGTATAAATATTAGGTTCTTCAAAAAGAAAACTTGGAATAACTTTAAAATCAAACATAGGCAAGATAATACATCAAATAAGTTGAAACAGGAATACAATGCACTAGAATAGGATAATACCTTTTTATGGGGAACCCAAAAGATCAAATGGGAGGAATTGGATCACAACTTCAACTCCAACACCCAAGATCCTTTAAAAACAACCTTTGTTCTTGATTTGTTTTTAGTATAGTATAGGTATTTGGAGAGTAATATAAGTATATCTATTATATTGTTTTTGTAGTATTTTATATAGTATATTGGTAATATGTTTGGATATATGGATGGTATATAGGTAGTGTATTGATAATGAGTGGTTTAAATGCTTGGTGAAGTTTTTCAAACTCCCAGAATATTTTCTAGAAGAAAGCTCTTCCAAAAAAAGTCCTCCTAGAATGGTAATCAAGCCTTCTATTTATAACACAAAATATACTTTTTAGGGTTAAAAATGGAAAGAAATTAAGTCCATAACCGAATTTCCCCCCAATTCTACAAACCCTAATTCAAACAATTCAAATTTCAGCAAAGGACCAACAGATTTTCAGCAAATTTTGTACTAATTCGTACCTCATCCAATCGGAAATTCACATAAGTCACAGAATAAAACAAAAATCCAACAAATTGTACCCTAAAATCCACATAAAAACCAATAAAAAAAAGAAAATACTAGGATAGTACCCCTCGTTACAAATAAAACAAAAGATCGGCACATTCTAACGGTACAATCGTACAAAATAAGATAGAATCCCCAAAATCGTACCCAACCATAAATCCACCTAGGAAATTCCCCCTTAGATTATTTTGTTGGGTGTTATGGGGCACAAGACGGCGAAGAGCTCATGGCTCTGCCCAAGCAACCGTAACACAAAAGAACCTAGGGTAACATCTTTAATAGGATTCAATTAGGTATAGAAAAACACAAATCTAATGAAATTGAACCTGGGAATCACGAGAACTCGTGATAAGGAACAAAACCCCTCAAAAATCCGATGAAGAACAGCCGTAGAATGGCCTGAATTGGCCATCGACGACGGAACCCTAGAAACAAACAGATCACCTGAGAATGGGAGAAGGGAGGTCGGGGTGAATATGAAAGATTTTTTTTTGGGGGGGGGGGGGGGGGGTGGAAGTTTATTAAAAATAAACTTGCACCCTTTTTAAAAGAAACCCTCTCTTAAGTTTTTAAAAGATTTAAATTAACCCTTTCTTTTAACAAAAACACCTTTCCCAAACAATGTACTCATTTTAAAAAAAATAAAATATATATTCTTTAAAAAATGTATTCGTCTAAAACCTCCTCGTAAAATAACTTTTAACAAAAACAAGATTTATAATACGTAGTTTTAAAATACAAGCCCAATATTGACATAGTTCCGAGCAATATTTAAAAATGTGAAAAATGCGGTCAAAATGAGCAGTAATTCATACGTCGTTTTAATTAGTAATTTTTCCGATTTAGACGAAGCAGGATATTTATCTTTAAGGGTGCATCCTTGCTCTGTCTTTGATTCAGAAAATTTAAAAATTAAAATAGGCATTTTATGAGGTGAAAATTAGGTGTTAACAAACTCGTTTGGTCGTTATAGTCTTTTCGGCACTTCTGCATCTTTTCGAGCTTGATTAGCTCATTTGTTACCGGAAGGGACCGTTGACATACTTCCCGAGATGTCTAGATTTGATTCAGGTGACTTTTTGTGAAATTTGGACTTTAAGCGAAAAAGAGTTGACGCAAAGTTGACTTTTGTCTAAATGGACCTTTTTCAAAAATCTGTCAATTTCTGATGTCCGGATAGTCATTTAGAACTTGTGTGAATATGTGGTTTGGTCTGCAATGCACTCGGATGCATTTTGGGACTTGGGTTGGGAGGTTGGAAATGAGGTACGGGGGGTTGACTCGGTCATCGAGACCTCCAATTGAAATTTTGAGGACATGAGTCCGTTCGTAGCGTGTTTTTATGTGGGTTTGTGAGCAGATGTGTCACGACCCGACTAAGGGCCGTGACGGGTACCCGGGGCTAACCACCGAGCACCACTCATTTCCTTACTCATGATAGTCATTATACACTTATTTCCCATTTATATACTCATAATCATAAGACAACCATTTTCCATTTGAAAACATAATTAATTTTATATACACAAGCCCTTCGGCTATTAAAAAAATAATATATATAGAATCGTAGCATCGTGAGTCCATACTACCCACACATGCGTATCTACGAGCCTCTACTAGAGTGCTAGACATATGGTCGGGACAAGACCCCGTCGTGCCCAAAATACATATACATATATATATATATATGTATGTATATATATATATACATATACATATATATATATATATATATACACACACACACAAAAGAATAAACCAAGTAGCACCTCCGGAACAATGGAGTGCTCTCAAATCAGCTGAAAGCTCCTACGAGTCTGGATCAAGCTGATCTCCCTGTCTACCTGTGGGCACGAACACAACGTCCAAAGAAAACGGACGTCAGTACGAACATTGTACTGAGAATGCAAGACAAGAACGAAATAACCATAATAGAAGAATCATGAGCCATAAGAGGAAGGTATAACCTGCATGAGTTTCATAGGTGCATACATTTCATACATATATCCTATATTTATATAATCGTAGTACATGTGTCATCACAGTGCATATATCATCATATCATAATCCTCATCGTTAACCCGCGTCCGGTTAACCATCATATGCCGCCCACTAGTGGTGTCATGTCCGGCCCTCTAGGCTCGGTGTAATCATAAGCAGCCCACATTAGCGGTGAAATGTCCGGCCATCTAGGCACGGTGTAATCATAAGCAGCCCGCATTAGCGGTGACATGTCCGGCCATCTAGGCACGGTGTAATCATATCGTCACATAATCATTCATAACTTAACATTTTCATACCTCGCATAAGTATATCACAAACTTACATTATTGACCATTTCATAGACATATCATGACTTAGCATCCTTATACATTTATCGTTAAGACATACATTAGAACTAGAAGACAACTATGGCTATGTCGGGGTGACATAAGGTCGTGAACCCTCGATTCCGTTATGGAGTATTCATAAGTATCCGGCCTCACCTTGAAGGGAATAGTGTATAAGGTGAGTGTATCCAATAAATAAAATCATTAATTATATAGGAACATCATACCATGAACTCTAGGATCTTTAGACTTAAGTTCATCATCATCATTATTGGACTCGTAATGTATCTCTTATCTCATGTAGCTATTCGTCAAGATAGACTCTTAGCTTTCCGGGATATAGAGAATTCATGGAGAAGAAGGAGAAATCTTGCCATCGGATTCATTCCATAGAAAGAAAGGACTAGTCTACCATACCTTTTATGTTTAGCTAATCTATCGCATGCTTGTTCTCCTTCAACGCCCACGTTTCTATCTTCAAGAAAAGTCGTATGAACGTAGCTAATCGATTACTTAGGCGTACTTACTAAAGCTAAAGAAAATTGGGAAGAATTTCCTTTGTTTATACAACTTTTCCCATATTCTATATCAACTCCCAAACATTCATAACAACATTCACAATATAATAGACAACAATCATCATCCATCTACATTATCCGCATTTCACCATTTCTCTCCAATCCCTCCATAATCATGGTCATAGTTCATTATTGCATTTTTCTTACATATAATACTTTTTCCATGTTCTAACGTCATTCATAACATATTTACAATCACAACATACCAATATTCATAATTCGCCCCAAACTACTACTCAATAATGACACTATTCACTCATTTATGACCCATTTCCTAAATCTTTCTATTATCCAAGTGCTTTTAAATTTCAACACCTTAAACAATCAAGAATGATCATAAAACGCACCTTAGATGATGGATGAGCAACCCTTGAGTGTAACTTCTCTTCTTGCACCAAAACCCTTACTCACTTCCCTTGAGTTTTCTTGGTGTAGATGAACTTTTGTTAGATTTCATACACTTGATTTCGTGGTTTTGATGTAGTTGATCATGGATTTCCTTTGATTTCTTGTGGATGAATATTGGAGAGTGTTCTAGAGGTTTCTTGAAGAGAGGAGAGTGGAAATGAAATTAAATAAAATGGGAGAGGGTCCTTATATTAAATCTTGTAAACAATCCCGACAAAGTTATACGGACCAACATACGGTCCGTACATTTTATACGGGCCGTATGTTTGGTCCAGTGAGACATGACATTCTGGGCTGATTATACGGCCAGACATACGGCTAGTATAATTTATACGGCCAGTATTTTGGGCCGTATAATGCCCAGTCCATCCGAACTGTTTCTCGTTGACTCGTTTGATCTCCAATCCTTATGGAACCTTCTTGACACTTGTCTAACACCTCAATACCAATCTAAGGGATGTTATTACTCTTCTCCAAGACATCATTATGCCATCATTAACTCGTCGCTCATAATTCTTACCTGACACGCAACATATCTTTTGCTTTCTTTGACAAACTTCTTCCTTTACGTCAAATGTCTTTGAATCTCGATTAGGATCATCAAATGATATTTCTTACTTATCAAAATCATCGTATACCTCGTGCTCTTCGCTAGCCTATTCACTGTACGCTAACGGGGAATTTTCCAAGGTGCAACATTCTTCCCCCCTTTTGGAACATTCGTCCTCGAATGTTAAACACTCGGGAATTCTACAAAAAATTTGCCAAAGTTTCCCCTGTAATATGGCATTACCATCCTATCACAACAACCCATAATAATATTGCCTCACAGGGCCACAACACAATAGAACTATAAATTGGCCACACACGACCAAAAGCATGAAAAGAAAGCATACATACTTCATATTGTTAGTGTTTCATCTTGAATCTCTCTTGGGGGTTGGAATAAGTGTGGATAGGTGGATTTCATACTCTCTTCTGCTTCCCAGGTCATCTCTTTTCGGTTGTTGTTTGCCACAAAACTTTTACTGAAGCTACTTTCTTATTTCGAAGTCTTCGTACTTGCTTGTCTAATATGGCAATGGGCTCTTCTTCATATGCTAGCTTTTCCGTCACTTGAACATCATCTATCGAAACAATCCTTGTAGGATCTCCGACACACTTGCGGAGCATTGAGACATGAAAGACTGGGTGGACTGATTCAAGTTTTGAAGTCAAGTCCAACTCGTAGACTACATGACCCACCTTGCGGATAATTCTATAGGGTCCAATGTATCGAGGACTTAATTTATCTTTCTTGCCAAATCTCATCACCCCTTTCATTGGCGACACTTTCAAAAATACCCAGTCGTCAATTTGAAATTCCAAGTCTCGCCGGTGGATAATTCTAAGATTTTTGGCGACTTTGAGCTGTCAACAATCGATCTCGGATCACTTTGACTTTTTCCACCGCTTGCTGAATCAATTCATGGCCTATTAGCGGTACTTCTCCTATTTCAAACCATCCAATTGGGGACCTGCCCTTCCTTCTATATAAAGCTTCATACGGGGCCATTTGGATACTGGAGTGATAGCTATTGTTATATGCAAACTTAATCAGAGGTAAGTGATCATCCCACCTACCACCAAAATCTAGCACACATGCTCATAACATATCTTCCAAGGTCTGAATAGTACGCTCGCCTTGTCCATCGGTCTGCGAATGAAATGTCGTGCTAAGCTTCACTTGGGTACCTAGACCTTCTTGAAAGGATTTCCAGAACTTGGCTGTAAATTGCGCTCCTCTATCTGTGATAATAGATATTGGAATACCATGGAGTCGCACAATTTCCTTGAGATACAACCTTGTATTATCTTCAGCCGAGTATGTGGTTCTGACTGGAAGAACATGAGCTGCTTTCGTGAGTCTGTCCACGATCACCCATATGGAATCATACTTGCCTCGAGAACGAGGTAACCCCACAATAAAATCCATGTTGATCACTTCCCATTTCCAAGTACAGATTTCCATTGCTTGCAATAATCCTCCTGGCTTTTTATGTTCGATTTTCAGTTGCTGGCAATTTGGACACTGTGCTACAAATTCTGCTATGTCTTTCTTCATGCCATCCCACTAATATATCAACTTGAGATCATGATACATCTTGGTTGCACCTGGGTGAATAGAATACCGAGAATAATGGGCTTCTTCTAGAATTCGACGGCGTAACTTTACAACATTCGGCACACATAGCCTGCCTCGGTATCTAAGAATTCCATCCATAGAAACTTCAAATAGGGACTTCTCTTTTTCTTGAGATATTTCTCTGTAATGGAACAACTGAGGATCGTCATACTGACGCTCTTTCACTTCTACATTCAGGAACAAAACTGTAGGATCATTTATAACAATTCATGCATTACTCGAATCAATTACACGTACTCCAAGATTAGCTAGTTGATGGCGTTCATGAACTAATTCTTTCCTTTCCGGAGGAACTTCGCATAAACTGCCCATTGATTGGCGGCTAAGCGCATCGACTACTACATTTGCTTTTCCGGGGTGGTACAAAATATTCACATCGTAATCTTTCAATAACTCTAACTACCGCCTCTGTCGCAGATTGAACTCCTTTTGTTTGAAGATGTACTGAAGACTCTTGTGATCTGTATAAATATCGAGATGCATACCATAAAAGTAATGTCTCCACATTTTTAATGCATGAATGACTGCAACCAATTCGAGATCATGAGTTGGATAGTTTTTTTCATGTTTCCGCAACTGTCTCAAAGCATAAGCGATGACTCTACCGTGCTGCATTAACACGCATCCTAACCCAACGCCGGAAGCATCACAGTACACCACATAACCACCTGACCCTTCTTGAAGTGTTACGATCGGACCTGAGGTTAATTTGTCCTTCAAATCTTGGAAACTGCGTTCACAAGCATCATTCCACTGAAATTTAATCGACTTCTGGGTTAGCTTCGTCAATGGGGCTGAAATAGAGGAAAATCCCCTACGAACCTTCTATAGTAACATGCCAATCCCAGAAAACTACGAACTTCTGTAGGCATCGTAGGCCTTGGCCAAGTCTTCACAACTTTAATTTTCTAAGTATCAACTCGAATACCATCATCTGAAATAACATGGCCCAGAAATGTTACAGAATTCAGCCAAAACTCGCACCTTGAAAATTTTGCATATAATTCTCGGGTTCGAAGAATTCCAAGAACAATACGTAAATGATCTGCATGTTCTGATTTTGTGCGAGAGTATACCAGAATATCATCAATGAATACTAGCACAAATAAATCCAAGAGTGGCCTGAATACATTATTCATCAAATTCATGAACACTGCCGGAACATTGGTCAACCCAAACGACATCACCCGGAATTCATAATGGCCATATCTCCTTCTGAAGGCTGTTTTAGGAATATCTTTTCTCTAACTCTCACTTGATGATAACCCGACCTCAAGTCTATTTTAGAAAACCACTTGGCACCCTGTAGTTGATCGAATAAATCATCAATCCTTGGGAGAGGATATTTGTTCTTTATTGTCACCTTGTTCAATTGCCTATAATTGATGCACATTCATAGGGAACCGTCTTTCTTTCTCACGAACAAGACTTGTGCTCCCCACAGTGATGAACTGGGTCTAATAAACCCCTTTTCAAGCAAACCTTTCAACTGTGCTTTTAGCTCTTTCAATTCTGCCGGAGCCATTCGATAAGGAGGAATAGAAATAGGCTTGGTGTCCAGCAACACATCAATAGCGAAGTCAATCTCTCTTTCTGGAGGAAGGCCTGGAAGTTCATCTGGAAATACATCCAAAAATTCATTCACTACCGAAATATATTGGAAAGTTGGCGACGTTGCTTCGGTGTCATGATGTCACACCCCGACTTTACTAGGGTGTGATGGGCACCCGACCCCATACTTGGAGCCGAGCGAACCTGCTGACTCTTATTACATACTTAATTTTCTTAGACTCTTACATTAATAAGAAATGAAAACGTAGTAAAACCTTCAGATTTTTTTTTTGTACTCAATTCAAACAAAATCTGTAATTATATGAAACTTATGTTATAGCAAGAATGACACATCGGCTGGTGGAGCCGCTTGCTGAACTGTCAACCAATAACCACAACTCTGTCTGCACAGTCTCTAACTTCGCACAAGACATCATAGCATAGTACGCTGACTCGGCTACACTCCAGGGCCAAATGGAGCTCGTCAACTTCGCTGGAACATCTTCTATAATAGCTTTGCTCATCTGGGTGTACCTGCGCGGCATGAAACGCAACCCCCGAAGAAAGAGGGGTCAGTACGAGTAATGTACTGAGTATGTAAGGCATGAATAGTAACATAGTAAGGAATATAAATATGAATAATAACAGGATGGAATTATAGAACATATCACGAGGTAAAAGAGTAACCTGTACATATGAGTGCCCCTTAGGGCGGATGCCATGCATGCTTATCTTTCCTTTGAAAACATTTCTTTTTCATATATAGAAAATAGAACATGTCATAGCGCCGAACAACGTCGGCTCGCCCACATAGCGCCGAAATACGTCGGCTCGCCCATATATCCCGCATTCGGGATGAATACGCCAGCTGACCAGGTGGCAATGCGTCTTATAGCGCAACATATCTCCCTTCCCCCCCCCCTCCCCCCCCCCCCCCCCCTTATACATATATATATATCCCCTTTCCCCATATTTCCCATATACATATACATATAACAGCATGCATGAGAGCCCAAAGAAAGTCATGTATCTATCGGAGTGACGTAAGGTCGGTAACCTCCGATTACATTATGGAATAAGCAGGGTCGCTCTGTCTCACCTTGAAGGAACGATAATTATAAGGTGAGACTATCAATGAAGGATAGCATTAAGAGAAAACATAGATTAGGATCATAAACCTCATAAGACGTCAATTCATATACTTTGGAGTCTTTAGAAAATAGACTCATAATCGAGGGATAGAATTGAGGATCAAGAACTAGCTCGATGTTCTCATATTCATATTGAATCTATAACTTGAGAATTTCAAACATGAAACCCATCCTTATCATAATCATCATAGATATATTCTCATCTTTGACAACATCGTTTTCATTACAAAAACATGTCCGTCGTTGTAGTCATAAAAGTTTACAAAATCATGAACTTTTGTTTTGGAAAAGTATAGACATTTTGGAAAACATTACGGTTTATCAGGAAGAGGATCATGCCTTAGAATCATAAACATCTAACCTTTGAAAACAAGGAAAAATATGGAAATACTTATGAAATCATAACATCGGGATCATGCCTTTGAAAGAAAAGGGACAAGCCTTAATATACCTGTGCCGCGCCTTACTAGCTACGCTTATTCGTCCAACTTGTTAGTCTACATTCAAGAAGATCGACACTATCGTTAGATTCATCGACATATACTTGTCGTAACCTTTCAAGTACATTCACTTATGGTCTGCCAAAATTTCGGCAGCACCTCCCCTGTAAATACACCATCCCCGAGAATCTAACTCGGCCAATTCAACAACAAACCCGAGAATGGAACTCGGCCACATTATCAATAACAATACCAACAGTTATATTCAATTTAACCGCATGCGATCAAGCCAATATAATCGCTTACATATTCAAGTACTATTTCAAAACCGTTCAAATGATATCCAAGATCACTTCAAGTAATTCACATGACACTCAAACTGGTCTAGCCAACATGCCACCTTACCCGAAATCTCCAAGATGCAACAAGGCAATGACAACACATTTCTTCCATTCTAAATTCGTGGACCTCACCAACATTCTACACCAACAACTTCATTTCGAATCATTAAATCCTCATTTTCATCATGGAACCACATCTATAACAATCAAAACACTAAATAAAATTTATTTATCTTATCTTACCATCACAACCCTTATTCGGCCACCACAACAACATACATATATTCATGAACTTTTCACCTATTTCTATACATTACAACAACAACCAACATACTACATAAAATTAATTGATTCTCCCCTACACAACATCACATACACACGGCCAACTACACAAGCACACGGCCACAACTTAAACATACATGTTTTCATGTTTTTCATTCATTTACACATACTACAACATCCACAATCATCTCCAATCACATAAAAATGGGATTAAATCTTACCTTCGTCCTTTGACTTCTCCTATTCGGTTAGGGCTCCAATTTACACCATGAAAGCTTTGATTGTTCCAACAATCACTCCATGTTGTAGACGACCTTCCATTTGGTAGGAAACTAGGAGGAAATAATTTTTTTGATCAAATTTTCCTCATGGCCATGTTTGGCCACCATGACCGAATACACTTTTCTTTTCTTCTTCCTCTCTTTCTTGTTTCTTCAATTGGAATGATGAATAATTCACCACCTCTCATATATATATATAGTCCTTATGAGCATGTGAGGGGAACATGCCCTCTCCTCCATTTTTCTTTTCTAGAGATTTCTTATTTTTTCTTGAATTTTCCTAAAATAACAAAGAAGACTAGTTGTCTTCTTATGCAAGCTTCTTAATTTTTTTTTCCCTAAATTAAAAGGATGAATAACCTTGGTTAGTCATCACTTTTTTTTTTTTTGTATATATAGCACATGCCACACGGCCACATAGGGCCTTTAAGAATTTTCTTGAACACTTTGGTCCTTCAAGAACTTTCTTGAACATCTTGTGAAATTCCCGTTTTGCCCCTAGCCTTCCACAATATTACCATGGGCCATTTTGTGAATTTCCCTTTTTACCCTTAACCTTTCTCAACATTTCCATACTACCAATGTTCATAAATAATATTCATAACCAACTTGTACATTAGAATAATTTTGGAAGATGGTCATTCCCTTAGCTTTGCCACGACTACCTTGAAATATCTGAACGTATAAAATACGGGATATAACATCCTCCCCCCCTTTAGAACATTCGTCCTCCAATGTTCAATTGATCTTATGGGGTGTCATAATACTTCGGGAGGGTCCCTTCTATAGTTGTCCTTTTCTTCATGCCCATTCCTTATCTTTTATCCTATTTTCCTCATAATCAAACTCTTGGGTCCTTACACGAGTCTTCATTCCATGTCATGGATTTCCTTTTCTTGCACTTGAAAATATTGTGATCCCTTTTTGGCCTAATACAACATGGTCTCCCCCCCTTTAAGGGGCTCCTTTTATGTCAACAATCCTTCTATAAAGTCCTCGTTTATACCTTATTCCTCATCTTCCTCCCAACTCTGTGCCTGACATCTCTAAAACTTCTTATCCTAAGTTTTCCTTTTAATTTCCGTCTATATCCTCATTTGTCCCCACACTTCCATCTACTATTCATCCTTTCACTTGCTTAGTTCACTTGCTCGTAATTCTTCCTTAACTACGTGTTTGTGTTATAGCTGTGCGTCCATTTTCCTTAAGCGTTTCACTACTTTGTTCTTAACACAGAATCGTTACAAATTTTCACTCTCCCTATCCTTGTTCATCGAACCTCTAACTATATTAATATAGCTACGCATCTATTCCTATATACTCCTTCCAAGAACCTAAGTCTCTTAATACTGTCACAGAGCCTAAACATTCCTTCACTTACCTTACATTCCCTTGTCGTAGTCACTATTCCTTTTGCCCCACTTATCGAAATCGGTTCTCGAACCTCACACACTCCCCTTCTGTTTCCTTTTACCACACTCTATCCCTTTTCACATGCCTACCTTGAGTTCTTACCCAAATAGTCTCGTGCTTAGCCGGTAGTTTCTCTCGGGAGCTTCCTTTACTAAGGTTTCCTTACCTTTTACCTCCTTCCGACACATTGATCTCTTCGTTTTCATCTACTCACTCCCTTTCTTTTCCAATATCGTTATACTAGAATTTCCAATCTTAACCTATAGTAAAAATAATAGCAGCTTACCTTATAACACTTGTACCATTTATTCTTGCCGTCCCTCGCACTTCGGTACCCTTGTGTGATCAATGCCTCCCTTACCGTAGCTCCGGTTGCTAGAACTCACATGTCCACCGATACAATCATATGTGGGATATCCTACGCATTCATATATATATATATATATATGTATATATATATATATATATATATATATATATATATATATATATATATATATATATATTATTATCAACTAGCCCACAAAGTACTTCCAAACGCTGTTCAAGCCTATCCAAATTCTAGGGTTGTGATGCACCTTCTGTCCCTTCACCGAGCTAGTCTGCCTCGTCCTACGCGTCTTCTTATGGTCTCCAACCATCCCATATGCTCTAGTTTCCCTTAGGCTACCCTAACTTCTCATTTGCCTCTTATGTCCAGATATGTAGAATTTCTTGCAAACTTCCTAGAGGGTCACCCATCACGAAATTGCTCCCACCTGAGCACGCTTAACCTAGAAACTTCGACGGAATCTGGTGCCTTACTGCTGATATAAACGCATCCACTTCCTTGTATGAACTTTATTACATGTTCTGGAGCAAGTCAAGGTCTTACAGATTCCGAGACACTCTCGTAACACGTCCTTTCTTTTGCAATTACCATTTTACCCTTTTCAATTCCCAATATTCACTACCCACCTGTGTGTATGCCTACTTCCTGTCCTGGGCCTCTAGATTCTCGATGGTAACGATCACACCTTCATTGCTATGCCAAATCCATAATCTTTTTGAAACAACGCATCTCACTTATTACCTTATTTTACAGTTTTTCCTTCCCACGCTTCTTCCTGTTAGACGTATCTATTCTGGCAGAATCTCCTTTACCATCTTTACTTTTCAACGTTTGTACGTAGCAAATATCGACAGTACCTTACAGAACATACGACTATATGACATATTCCAGCCACCCAGAACTTCTAGTTCCAAGTAACAGAACAAGTACCCAGACTTGCCTCCGTGACTTGCCATATCATCACTCGCCTTCTTCAGTCGCTACTAGGCGCCTGCGGAAATCAACGATTAGCATAAGGAATCTTATTTCCTATGTCTTGGCTCTATCGCACGATCTAAGACAGAAAGAAGGTCAACAATTCCTAGATGCCCCGCAGCCTCCTGTTTATAAATGTGGCCGGCTTCACACCCATAAATAGGACTCTACTGGACACGACTTTGCAGACAACCCCTAGACAGACCTGCTCTGATACCACTTTGTCACACCCCGACTTTACTAGGGTGTGATGGGCACCCGACCCCATACTCGGAGCCGAGCGAACCCGCTGACTCTTATTACGTACTTAATTTTCTTAGACTCTTATATTAATAAGAAATGAAAACGTAGTAAAACCTTCAGATTTTTTTTTTGTACTCAATTCAAACAAAATCTGTAATTATATGAAACTTATGTTATAGCATGAATGACACATCGGCTGGTGGAGCCGCTTGCTGAACTGATAACCAATAACCACAACTCTGTCTGCAAAGTCTCTAACTTCGCACAAGACATCATAGCATAGTACGCTGACTCGGCTACACTCCAGGGCCAAATGGAGCTCGTCAACTTTGCTGGAACATCTTCTATAATAGCTTTGCTCAACTGGGTGTACCTGCGCGGCATGACACGCAGCCCCCGAAGAAAGAGGGGTCAGTACGAGTAATGTACTGAGTATGTAAGGTATGAATAGTAACATAGTAAGGAATATAAATATGAATAATAACAGGATGGAAATATAGAGCATATCAGGAGGTAAAAGAGTAACATGTACATATGAGTGCCCCTTAGGGCGGATGCCATACATGCTTATCATTCCTTTGAAAACATTTCTTTTTCATATATAGAAAATAGAACATGTCATAGCGCCGAACAACGTCGGCTCGCCCACATAGCGCTGAAATATGTCGGCTCGCCCATATATCCCGCGTCCGGGATGAATACGCCAGCTGACCAGGTGGCAATGCGTCTTATAGCGCAACATAACTCCCTTCCCCCCCCCCCCCCCCCCCAATATACATATACATATATCCCCTTTCCCCATATTCCCCATATACATATACATATAACAGCATGCATGAGAGCCCAAAGAAAGTCATGTATCTATCGGAGTGACGTAAGGTCGGTAACCTCCGATTACATTATGGAATAAGCAGGGTCGCTCTGTCTCACCTTGAAGGAACGATAATTATAAGGCGAGACTATCAATGAAGGATAGCATTAAGAGAAAACATAGAATAGGATCATAAACCTCATAAGACGTCAATTCATATACTTTGGAGTCTTTAGAAAATAGAGTCATAATCGAGAAATAGAATTGAGGATCAAGAACTAGCTCGCTGTTCTCATATTCATATTGAATCCATAACTTGAGACTTTCAAACATGAAACCCATCCTTATCATAATCATCATAGATATATTCTCATCTTTGACAACATCGTTTTCATTACAAACACATGTCCGTCGTTGTAGTCATAAAAGTTTACAAAATCATGAACTTTTGTTTTGGAAAAGTATAGACATTTTGGAAAACATTACGGTTTATCAGGAAGAGGATCATTCCTTAGAATCATAAACATCTAACCTTTGAAAAAAAGGAAAAATATGGAAATACTTATGAAATCATAACATCGGGATCATGCCTTTGAAAGAAAAGGGACAAGCCTTCTCATACCTGTGTCGCGCCTTACTAGCTACACTTATTCGTCCAACTTTTTAGTCTACATTCAAGAAGATCGACACTATCGTTAGATTCATCGATATATACTTGTCGTAACCTTTCAATTACATTCACTTATGGTCTGCCAAAATTTCGGCAGCACCTCCCCTGTAAATACACCATCCCCGAGAATCTAACTCGGCCAATTCAACAACAAACCCGAGAATGGAACTCGACCACATTATCAATAACAATACCAACAGTTATATTCAATTTAACCGCATGCGATCAAGCCAATATAATCGCTTACATATTCAAGTACTATTTCAAAACCGTTCAAATGATATCCAAGATCACTTCAAGTAATTCAAATGACACTCAAACTGGTCTAGCCAACATGCCACCTTACCCGAAATCTCCAAGATGCAACAAGGCAATGACAACACATTTCTTCCATTCTAAATTCGTGGACCTCACCAACATTCTACACCAACAACTTCATTTCGAATCATTAAATCCTCATTTTCATCATGGAATCCACATCTATAACAATCAAAACACTAAATAAAATTTATTTATCTTATCTTACCATCACAACCCTTATTCGGCCACCACAACAACATACATATTTTCATGAACTTTTCACCTATTTCTATACATTACAACAACAACCAACATACTACATAAAATTAATTCATTCTCCCCTACACAACATCACATACACACGACCAACTACACAAGCACACGGCCACAACTTCAACATACATGTTTTCATGTTTTTCATTCATTTACACATACTACAATATCCACAATCATCTCCAATCACATAAAAAGGGAATTAAATCTTACCTTCATCCTTTGACTTCTCCTATTCGGTTAGGGCTCCATCTTACACCATGAAAGCTTTGCTTGTTCCAACAACCACTCCATGTTGTAGAGGACCTTCCATTTGGTAGGAAACTAGGAGGAAATAATTTTTTTGATCAACTTTTCCTCATGGCCATGTTTGGCCACCATGGCCGAATACACTTTTTTTTTTCTACTTCCTCTCTTTCTTGTTTCTTCAATTGGAATAATGAATAATTCACCACCTCTCATATATATATAGTCCTTATGAGCATGTGAGGGGCACATGCCCTCTCCTCTATTTTCCTTTTCTAGAGATTTCTTCGTTTTTCTTGAATTTTCCTAAAATAACAAAGAAGACTAGTTGTCTTCTTATGCAAGCTTCTTAATTTATTATTTTTTTCCTAAATTAAAAGGATGAATAACCTTGGTTAGTCATCACTTTTTTTTTTTTTTTTGTATATATAGCACATGCCACACGGCATAATTTTCTTGAACACTTTGGTCCTTCAAGAACTTTCTTGAACACCTTGTGAAATTCCTGTTTTGGCCCTAGCCTTCTATAACATTACCATGGGCCATTTTGTGAATTTTACTTTTTACCCTTAACCTTTCTCAACATTTCCATACTACCAATGTTCATAAATAATATTCATAACCAACTTGTACATTAGAATAATTTTGGAAGATGGTCATTCCCTTAGCTTTGCCACGACTACCTTGAAATATCCGAACGTATAAAATACGGGATATAACACATGAACTCAGACTAGATGATAAATATAGGGTTTAGCTATCATCTTTCTTGCCTTAAGGTAGGAAATAAACCTACCTTTTGGAGAGGCTGTTTTACCCTTCCATTCAAGCACGGGCTCTCCCGGAAATTGAAATCGAACCACTTTCATTTGGCTATCAACATTAGCATAACATGAAGCCAATCAATCCATACCCATAATCACATAGAAATCTAACATTTCCACCTCGATTATATCAGCTTTGGTCTGGCGATTGCATATCACAAGTACACAATTTTTATACACTTGTCTAGCTTTCACGGGATCACCAACCGGAGTAGATACCTCAAAAGGTTTTATTGGCTCAGGTTTCACCCCAATACGACCAGCAACATACGGAGTAACATTAGAGAGAGTAGAACTCGGATCTATCAATGCATACACATCATGGGAACATATAGATAATGTACCTGTAACCACATCCGGAGAGGAATCAAGATCCTGTCGTCCAGCTAAAGCATACACACGGGGCTGAGTGGCACCTGAAGTAGATGCTCCCCCTCTGCCTCTACCTCGACCTGCTGAAATCTGGGAAGTCTGCCCTACCGGGCGCACTGAAGAGGAACCAGCTGCTGATCCTTTGGGCTGAACCCCACCTCTACCATACCTCGAGGGATAATCTCGTATCAAATGCCCAGTCTATCCACACACATAGCAAGCATCTATGCCCTGACGACATGGCCCCGAGCGTAATTTTCGACACTGGCTATATCGTGGAACTGGTGGTCTCCTCTGACTATAATCACCCCCAAACTGGGAGCTTGAAACTCTCGAACTCTGACCCTGTCCTAAAAGAAAGGAGCGATCAAATCTCCTATCTGAATGTCGGGAATAAGTCTTCCTCGATCCCCCTCTATAATTGCTACCTTCCCCCATAGATCTGGCCCTCTTGCTTTGCCTTCTATCAATGTCGCGATCACCTATTTGTGGTTGATGTCGTCCCTCTAAGTTCTGGGCATGGGCTTGTATTCGGGAAATATCCATCCCTTCTTGTAACGAGGCCGTTAAACAATCCTTGAATAAATGTGGCCCCAAGCCACTCAAAAACCTGTGCACCCTATCTCCCATATCGGCCACCATAGTCGGGGCATACCTAGCCAATGAATTAAATTGAAGGCTATATTCTCGGGCACTCATACTTCCTTGCTTCAGATTTAAGAACCTGTCCGCCCTAGATCGGTGAACCTCGGGTGGCAAATAGTGACGGATGAAAGCATCTATAAATTCTTACCACACGGGAGGAGGCACATTTTCTTTTCCTGATGCTAGCCAATTATTGTACCACAATACCGCCACATCTCGGAGTCTATAAGAAGCCAACTCCACATATTCGGTTTCGGAGGCATGAATAATCCTTAATGTTCTCAGCATCTCATCAATAAAGCCCTGCCGGTCTTCATCCGGCTTTAACCCGAAAAACTCCGGAGGATTCAAACTCATAAAATTCCGGGCTCTGGTACTTGCTGCTCGATCACTTGAACCCACATTCTGTCGTTGTGCCTGGGCGGCAACCAACTGTGTCAATAAATGAATGGCCTCGGTCACTTGTTAACTCAAAGCAACCGATGGAGGAACTAGAGCTGAAGCTGCTCCTTGTTCTTCTGCATTGGGCGGGGTAGAAGAAGTTTTAGATAGGGCCTCATTATGTGACTCGCCGTCTTCTACATTCATTAGCGGCTCTCTTTCTACCCGCCTTTTTGTCGTAGTCTTGCCCTTCTGGGCAGCTGGATCTTTTCCCTTTGGCGGCATTTCTGAAATCATAGCACACTATTAGGGAGGAGAAAATCTTATAATACAGCTCTATCGCACGATCTCTTAAGATGAAAGATGGTCATTTTTCCTAAATTCCCTGTAGCCTCCTGTATATTAGTGTGGCGCGCAACACACCATAAACAAGACACTACTAGACACGGCTCGTAGACACTTCCTAGGACTGAACTGCTCTGATACCACTTTTGTCACGACCCGACTAGGGGCCGTGACGAGTACCCGGGGCAAACCACAGAGCACAACTCATTTCCTTACTAGCCATAGTCATTATACACTTATTTCCCATTTATATACTCATAATCATAAGACAACCATTTTTCATTGGAAAACATAATTAATTTTATATAGACAAGCCCTTCGGCTATAAAAATAATAATATATATACAATCGTAGTTTCGTGAGTCCATACTACCCACACATGCGTATCAACGAGCCTCTACTAGAGTGCTAGACTTATGGACGGGACAAGACCCCGTCGTGCCCAAAATACATATACATATATATATATATATATATATATATATATATATATATATATATATATATATATATATATACACACACACACACAAAAGAATAAACCAAGTAGCACCTCCGGAACAATGGACTGCTCTCAAATCAGCTGTGAAAGCTCCTATGAGTCTGGATCAAGCTCACCTCCCTGTCTACCTGTGGGCATGAACACAGCGTCCAAAGAAAACGGCCATCAGTACGAAAATTGTACTGAGTATGCAAGACAAGAACGAAATAACCATAATAGAAGAATCATGTTATGTCCCGTTTTTTTTTATACGTCGAGTTATTCGCAAGAGAACTGACCCAAGTTAAAAGCAGGATCATTTTCGGACACGAAATAGGAACATTTAATTTTCAATTTTAATTAGAACATAAATGGTTTATAAAATTTAATTAGTGTAAAAATATTATTGGAGATTAGGGATTAATTAATTGTGATTATATTGTTGAGTAAGAATTAGTGATTAATTAAGTTAATTAAGCTTAATTACCATAGTGGGCCCCACCCGAATTAATTAAAAAAAAAGAGAAAAAGAAAAAAATAGATGCCACATAGTAGGGCACGTGTAGGGCCTAGGTGTTATAGCCTGTATTTTGTACGTACGGATATTTCTAGATAATCGTGGTAAGTTAAGGGCAAGACCATTTTCAAAAATTATTTTAATGTACAAGTTGTTATGAATATTATTAGTATGGAAATATTGAGAAAGACTAAGGGTAGAAAGGGAAATTCGCAAAATGGCCCATGGTAATATTGTGGAAGGCTAGGGGCAAAACGGAGATTTCACAAAATGTTCAAGAAAATTCTTGAACATGCTACCTTGGCCATGTGATATAAAGAGTGGGACCCACCCATGGCCATGTGTCCCTATTTTTATTTATGGGACTTAAGTATATATATATGGACAAGTGATGGAAAAAAATCAAAAAAATAAGACATATTATCTTCATCTTTTAGAAAGATGAAGAAACATGGAGAAGAAAAATTAAGGAGCCATTCGGCCATGGCTAAAGGAAATTGGCTCCATGGAGTTGATCAAGAAAAAATTATTTCTTCTAGTATTCCAACTAATTTGAAGGCCCTAATTAACATGGAGTGGTTGTTGGAGCAAGAAAACTATTTATTCTTGCAAGTTCATAACCCAAGCCAAGTAAGAAGACAAGTGGAAAAAGGTAAGATTTAATCTTCTTTTATATGTTATGGATGGTTGTGTATGTTGTAGTGTGTGGAAATGGATGAAATTCATGGAAATATGGAAGTTGTGTTGTGGCAGTGTATGTGTTGGTGTTGGCCGTGTATATATTGTATTGTGTAGGGATGATGAAATAATTTTATCTAGTATTTTGGTTGTTGATTGTCATGAATTCTATGATAAAAATGAAAGTGTAATGATTCTAGTTGAAGTTGTAACGGTTGGAGAGTTGTTTTAGAAGCTAATGTGATTTGAACATAGTCTTCTTGTATTTATGGAAGATAATGTTGTTAGTGTGTGAATTGTTGGTGTAGTTCATGAATTTGAAAGGAAGAAATGTGTTGTTGTTGTTCTTGTTGAATTTGGAAGGTTTCGGATGGAATGGCATGTGGGTTGGATTATTGTGAATATTGTGCAGATTGTTTGAAGCGTTCTTGAATATTGTTTGAGTGGCTTCGGATTAGTACTTGAATGTGTGAGCAAATATGAATTGAATATAAGTGAAACGCCATTGAAGTTTGTAGAAAGAAGTTGCTAATGTTAGTATGCGTTTTGAATTGATTGTGGATATTGTTAGAATAATTGTTGGTATTGTTGTTGATATATTGGCCGAGTTAAATTCTCGGATTGTTGTTGATAAAATTGGCCGAGTTAGAATCTCGGGGATGGTGTATTTACAGGGGAAATGCTGCCGAAATTTCGGTGGAATATAAGTGAATTCATTTGAAAGACTAAGGCAAGTGAATGACAATGAATCTAATGATTATGTGAATTCTTTTGTATGTGGACTAGCAAGCTTGGACAATTAAGCGTAGCTAATAGGACGTGGAGGAGGTATGTAAGGCTTACCCTTTCTTTCTTTTGGCATGTCCTAGAGCCGACTAAGGTTTGATATACATCTTGGGGTTACTATACTCTTGATTCCGAGCTTGTATATGATTCTTATTCACTTCTGATATGCTTTTGGAAGAGTTTTGTAAGTGTTAATGTTCCTAACTTTCGTAAATGGTTTCCAATTGTTTGAATCCTGTGGTAAAACTTCAAACGCTCATAACTTTCTTATACTAAGTCGGATTGACCCGAAACTTCTTTCTGAGCCTTCAGACGTCGGTAAGTATACTTATCTATTGAGTCTTGATTTATATGCATACAGTTTCTCACTACTCTGCTCGTGCATGTGTCATGACCTCTTTCGCCGAGTCCCGGGCCGGTATGTATCGTGCGTATGGTTCGCCGAGTCCCTTGTTTGACGGCCGGGTTCCATATATATATAATTCCAGAGTATGATGTGTCTGGTTCTGGGTTATCGTGTATATGTGTCCGGCCCCCGGTTACCGTGTATATGTTATGGAGTATGATGTGTCCGGTTCCCGGGTTCTCGTGTATATATGTCCGGTTCTCGGGTACCGTGTATATGCTATGATGTGTTATGTGTGACGGAGATTACGGAGTAAATATTCTGGAGTATGATGTGTGTGGCGCCAAAGACGGGGTGGCGACCACGTTCCCCGGGTCCCTCTAGGGACCGGACACCGTTTCTGACATGCATGATTTGTGTTTCGAGTAAGCATTTTGATATTCTGGATAAGCCACTTATCTTTTGTACTTGTTCTGGCATATGACTTCGGCATATATGATTTGTGTTTGGAAAACAAGTACTTGGATATTGTGGATGATTTACTTACTCTTTGTACTTCTTCTGACATATAACATCGGCAGATACGATCTGCGTTCTGAAAAATAAGTAGTTTGGTATTCTGAATAATGTACTTATGTTTGTACTGCTTGTGTCGATTATGGTTCTGTTTCCTGTAATTCATGCCTTACATGCTCAGTACATTTTCCGTACTGACCCCCTTTCTTCGGGGATTGCGTTTCAAGCCGCGCAGGTACACCCAGATGAGTAGAAGTCATTACAGAAGATGTTCCAGCGAAACTGGCAAGCTCCATTTGCCTCTCGAGTGTTGCCGGGTCAGAGTATTATGCTATGATGGTTTTGTTCGAAGTTAGAGACTTTGCAGACAGAGTCGTGGGTGTAGGATGTCGGTTTTGTAAGCGGCTCCATCAGCCGTTATGTCATCCTGTGTTATGATATAAATTCTATATGATTAAGGATTTTGGTTTGATTTGAGAATAACGGAAAGAATATTTCTGAAAGTATTACTATGTATTTCACTCTATTTGATTTAAAAGTCCAAAAAGGGTATGTATGTGATAAGAGTCAGAGGGTTCGCTCGGCCCTAAGTAAGGGTCGGGTGCCATCACACCCTAGGTAGATTAGGGTGTGACAAAGTGGTATCAGAGCAGGTTGTCCTAGGGGTTGTCTGCAAAGTCGTGTCCGGTAGAGTCCTGTTTATGGTGTGAAGCGCGCCACATTTTCAAACAGGAGGCTGCGGGGCATCTAGGGATTGTTGACCTTCTTTCTGTCATAGTTCGTGCGATAGAGCCAAGTCATAGGGAAATGAAATTCCTTATATAAGCCTTACATACGACGGAAGGAGGTAAGCGATGATATGGAAAGTTATAAAAGTGAGCCTTGATATACTTGTTTGTTATCTGAAATTGGAAGTTCTGGATGGCTAGAATGTGATGTATAGCTGTATGCTCTGTAAGGCATTATTGGTATTTGCTGCGTACAGATTTTGAATGGTAAGAATCTGTAAAGGAGACCCGGGCAGACTTTTTTCAAAATCAGGTCATTTAACTAGGGTCACCTAACAGGAAGAAGCATGGAGAGGAAATGTCGTACATAGACGATAAGCGAGATGCGATGTTTCAGAAAGGTTACGAATGCGGCATGATCTGAAGAATGATTGTGAAAAAGATGATTAGCAGTCTGAAGGATTAAAATGGATAACATACGAGGTTTAGTAAGAGCAAGGTCTGTTGAAGGATTCAGAGAAAGTCGACAATCAGTTTGTTGTAGATTATTGTATAGGGACGGTGACTGGAAAATTCAAATAGGCTGGATAACCGAGTGTTTAGTTCATAAGTAGCAGCGATGAAGGTATGTTCGCCACCATCGGGAATCTAGGAATCTAGGACGAAAGATAGTTATACACGAAAGTGGAAGGTGAATATTGAAGATCAAAAAGGGTAAAATAGTAATTGTAAAGGAAAGGACGTGTTACGAAGATGTCTCGGAATCTGTAAGACTTCGATTTGCTCCAGATCATGTAATAAAGGTCATGCGAGGAAGTGGACGCGATTATATCAGTATTAAGGCACCGGATTCCATCAAAGTTTCGAGGTTAAGCGTGCTAAGGTAGGAGAAATTTCAGGATGGGTGACCCCCTGGGAAGTGTGCAAGAAATTCTATATATTCCGACATAAGCGGCAAATGAGAAGCTAGAGTAGCCTAAGGGAAACTAGAGTATATGGGATGGTTGGAGACCATAAAAGTCCACATAGGACGAGACAGGCTAGACGGGTGAAGAGACAGAAGGTGCACCCCAGCTCTGGAATTAGGATAGGCTTGAATAGCGTTTGGAAGTATTTTGTGGGCTAGTTGATAATAATTATATATATAAATGCATACGACACCCCACATGCGAATGTGTTGGCGGGCATGTGATGTGTGCCCCCGCGACCGGTGCTGCGGTATGGTAAGCCTCAATCGAGCAAGGGTACCGAAGTTCAGGTAGAAATAAGAATAAAAGGCACAAATGTTATAAGGTAAGCTGCTATTATCTTCTCTACTTGTTAAGATTGGAAAGTTCTAATACAATGACACTTGGAAAAGAAAGTGAGTGAGTAGCTGGAAAATAAACAGATCAAAGTGTCGGAAGAAGGTGAAAGGTAAGAAGCCTCAGTGAATGAAGCCCCCCGAGAGAAACTACAGGCAAAGCACGAGACGATTTTGGTAAAACTTCAAAGGTAGGCACGTGAAAAGGGTAAAGTACGGTAATATGGAACAAGAGAGGAATGTGTGAGGTTCAAAGACCAATTTCAATAAGTGGGTCCGAAAGAACAGTGACCACGACAAGGAATGTGAAGTAAGAGAAGGAATGACTAAGCTTAGTGATGCTATTATAGGACTTCGGCCTTGGAAGGTATATAAAGGAATAAATGTGTAGCCATATTAATGTGGTTGCCTCAAACATGGAAGAGTTTTCCTGAGAGGGTGAATTAAGAATAGGACGGATTTGTGCATTAAAAGGAATATTTCGCGAACTTCAGAACCCATACGACAAATAACAAGAAAAGAAAAGTGTCCGAGAAGGAAGGAACCGAAGGAAGGTTAAGGATGAAAGTAGGAAAAATATATAAATGGGTCGGTCAAAGGAAAAGGATAGCGTGTAGGCGCAGGGCAATTGGAAACCACTAACCATAGGCGTAAGAAGGATACCTTAACGAGGTAGCGGTAGGAACCCAATTACGCACCAAGGAAAAATAAGGATAATGGGTCGACACTGTTGATTTGAAAATTTAAGGTGTGGAGCGAGAATTCATGTGAGGTCTGAAGGACTTGATCTTAGAGAAAATGGAGTGAAATATAAAGAATGTGTATGGGAGACCGCTCGGTCATAATTCCATATGTATAGTCCAAGGATTCGATGAGCGAGGATAGGGAGAGTGTAAACTGTAAGGATTTTGTGCTAAGAGCAAAGGTAGTGGACGCTCGAAAAATATGGATGCGCGGTTGCAACACAAGAGCATGGTTAAGAAGGATCACGAGTAAGTGAGCTAAATGAGTGAAAGGATTAATAGTGGATGGAAGGATATGGAAATATTGATAAGAATGATGATATAGGCGCAAAATGAAAGAAAAACTTATGGTTAGAAGTTTCGATATGTTGTGCACAGAGTTGGAAAGAAAGACGAGGAGTATGGTATAAACGAAGACTTCACAAAAGGACTGTTGGCATATAAGGAGCCCCTTAAAAGGGGGGGGGGGGGAGACCATATTATATTAGGCTTAAAAAGGAATCACAACATTTTCAAGCACCAAGAAAGGAAATTTATTAGCTCGGGACTAGAGTTCGAAACATGTCGGCACATCAAAAGGATACATGGAAGAAGTAGAAACGAATTGATAATGAGGGTACCATGAGATCGACATGAAGGGAAAGGAATGAAAGATACCTTAAGAGAATGTTTCTTGCCAACAGGAATTATGACATGTTTATGTCATGATTTGAATCTCTCCTATCGGGAAAACTGGCGTCGTACCTAAGCACACAGTGATATGTTTTAAAGGGTAACAAAGAGAGCAAGAAAGGCCTACAAGCTAAGTGCACAAAGAATAAGGGAGAAAATAATAAGATCCAAAAGATATTTCGGACAACAACGACGACTATGACGAAAGTATCAACAATTGGTAATCTGGATACTAGAAAATAACTCATGGACCTTTAATTATACAGAACATGAAGACCTTTAATTATACAGAACATGAAGATATACACTATGAAATCATATGAACCATCGATGTGAAGCGATGCTCGATCATATTTGTAAGGAATCCCCACCGGAGTGCCAACAAGAGATAACGAAGGATGAAATGAGCGCCAATACAAAGAAATCAAAGAGGGGTATACTTGTGTCGAGAAATGTGAAGAGAAGGGAATAAAGGAAAGTTGAAGTAAGAACTCAAGATGTTGCGAGCTAAGAAGTTAGGTGAATTCGGATCATAAGTCACCATGAGTGCGACTGGACTGAGAAGGATAGTATTTGGCAAAGAAACATTACGTACATATGTTTTTGGGTAAATATTCGAAATGAAAGATTAAAAGGGATAGTGACAAAGACGTAAAGAAACAGAGGGCGAAAAAAAAAGGGAACACCAAAAGACCGATGGATAATTATAGCATGATAAGCGAGACTGTAATACTGTAAATCAAATGAGAGCAAGGAACAGCCTGCGGCCATATGGATCGTTAAGCGAAAATTGCGTACCAAAGACAGGGATTCTATTAAGGTGTGGTAACGAAGCAATAAGAGAAAAGAGATAATCTGGGGAGCACAAGGATCATGAGTGAGCACAACGGATTAGAAAGCCCATGACACGGAATGAGGACTCATGTAAAGACTAAGAACTTCGATTATAAAGCAAATAGGGTGAGAGATAAGGAATGGGCAGGAAGAAAAAGGAAAACTATAAAAAGGACCCTCCCGAAGTATTATGACACCCCATGAGGTCAGTTGAACATTCGAGGACGAATGTTCTAAAGGGGGGGAGGATGTTATAGCCCGTATTTTGTACGTCCGGATATTTCGAGATAATCGTGGTAAGTTAAGGGCAAGACCATTTTCAACAATTATTTTAATGTACAAGTTGTTATGAATATTATTAGTATGGAAATATTGAGAAAGACTAAGGGTAGAAAGGGAAATTCGCAAAATGGCCCATGGTAATATTGTGGAAGGCTAGGGGCAAAACGGGGATTTCACAAAATGTTCAAGAAAATTCTTGAACATGCTACCTTGGCCATGTGATATAAAGAGTGGGACCCACCCATGGCCATGTGTCCCTATTTTTATTTATGGGACTTAAGTATATATATATGGACAAGTGATGGAAAAAAATCAAAAAAATAAGACATATTATCTTCATCTTTTAGAAAGATGAAGAAACATGGAGAAGAAAAATTAAGGAGCCATTCGGCCATGGCTAAAGGAAATTGGCTCCATGGAGTTGATCAAGAAAAAAATATTTCTTCTAGTATTCCAACTAATTTGAAGGCCCTAATTAACATGGAGTGGTTGTTGGAGCAAGAAAACTATTTATTCTTGCAAGTTCATAACCCAAGCCAAGTAAGAAGACAAGTGGAAAAAGGTAAGATTTAATCTTCTTTTATATGTTATGGATGGTTGTGTATGTTGTAGTGTGTGGAAATGGATGAAATTCATGGAAATATGGAAGTTGTGTTGTGGCAGTGTATGTGTTGGTGTTGGCCGTGTATATATTGTATTGTGTAGGGATGATGAAATAATTTTATCTAGTATTTTGGTTGTTGATTGTCATGAATTCTATGATAAAAATGAAAGTGTAATGATTCTAGTTGAAGTTGTAACGGTTGGAGAGTTGTTTTAGAAGCTAATGTGATTTGAACATAGTCTTCTTGTATTTATAGAAGATAATGTTGTTAGTGTGTGAATTGTTGGTGTAGTTCATGAATTTGAAAGGAAGAAATGTGTTGTTATTGTTCTTGTTGAATTTGGAAGGTTTCAGATGGAATGGCTTGTGGGTTGGATTATTGTGACTATTGTGCGAATTGTTTGAAGCGTTCTTGAATATTGTTTGAGTGGCTTCGGATTAGTACTTGAATGTGTGAGCAAATATGAATTGAATATAAGTGAAACGCCATTGAAGTTTGTAGAAAGAAGTTGCTAATGTTAGTATGCGTTTTGAATCGATTGTGGATATTGTTAGAATAATTGTTGGTATTGTTGTTGATATTTTGGCCGAGTTAAATTCTCGGATTGTTGTTGATAAAATTGGCCGAGTTAGAATCTCGGGGATGGTGTATTTAGATGGGAAATGCTGCCGAAATTTCGGTGGAATATAAGTGAATTCATTTGAAAGACTAGGGCAAGTGAATGACAATGAATCTAATGATTATGTGAATTCTTTTGTATGTAGACTAGCAAGCTTGGATAATTAAGCGTAGCTGATAGGACGTGGAGCAGGTATGTAAGGCTTACCCTTTCTTTCTTTTGGCATGTCCTAGAGCCGACTAAGGTATGATATACATCTTGGGGTTACTCTGCTCTTGATTCCGAGCTTGTATATGATTCTTATTCACTTCTGATATGCTTTTGGAAGAGTTTTGTAAGTGTTAATGTTCCTAACTTTCGTAAATGGTTTCCAATTGCTTGAATCCTGTGGTAAAACTTCAAACGCTCATAACTTTCTTATACTAAGTCGGATTGACCCGAAACTTGTTTCTGAGCCTTCAGACGTCGGTAAGTATACTTATCTATTGAGTCATGATTTATATGCATACAGTTTCTCACTACTCTGCTCGTGCAGGTGTCATGACCTCTTTCGCCGAGTCCCGGGCCGGTATGTATCGTGCGTATGGTTCGCCGAGTCCCTTGTTTGAGGGCCGGGTTCCATATATATAATTCCGGAGTATGATGTGTCCGGTTCTGGGGTATCGTGTATATGTGTCCGGCCACCGGCCACCGGTTACCGTGTATATGTTATGGAGTATAATGTGTCCGGTTCCCGGGTTCTCGTGTATATATGTCCAGTTCCCGGGTACCGTGTATATGCTATGATGTGTTATGTGTGACGGAGATTACTGAGTAAATCTTCTGGAGTATGATGTGTGTGGCGCCAAAGACGGGGTGGCGACCACGTTCCCCGGGTCCCGCATGGGACCGGACACCGTTTCTGACATGCATGATTTGTGTTTCGAGTAAGCATTTTGATATTCTGGATAAACCACTTATCTTCTGTACTTCTTCTGGCATATGACTTCGGCATATATGATTTGTGTTTGGAAAACAAGTACTTGGATATTTTGGATGATTTACTTACTCTCTGTACTTTTTCTGACATATGACATCGGCAGATACGATCTGCGTTCTGAAAAATAAGTAGTTTGGTATTCTGAATAATGTACTTAAGTTTGTACTGCTTGTGTCGATTATGGTTCTGTTTCCTGTAATTCATGCCTTACATGCTCAGTACATTTTCCGTACTGACCCCCTTTCTTCGGGGGCTGCGTTTCTTGCCGCGCAGGTACACCCAGATGAGTAGAAGTCATTACAGAAGATGTTCCAGCGAAACTGGCAAGCTCCATTTGCCTCTCGAGTGTTGCCGGGTCATAGTATTATGCTATGATGGTTTTGTTCGAAGTTAGAGACTTTACAGACAGAGTCGTGGGTGTAGGATGTCGGTTTTTTAAGCGGCTCCATCAGTCGATATGTCATCTTGTGTTATGATATAAATTCTATATGATTATGGATTTTGGTTTGATTTGAGAATAACGGAAAGAATATTTCTGAAAGTATTACTATGTATTTCACTCTATTTGATTTAAAAGTCCGAAAAGAGTATGTATGTGATAAGAGTTAGAGGGTTCGCTCGGCCCTAAGTAAGGGTCGGGTGCCCATCACACCCTAGGTAGATTAGGGTATGACACTAGGAAATTCATATATAATCCACCAAGGATGACTCATTGAATCATCTTTCACACATTGTTGAACAAAGAAAAAAAATGGAAAGGAAATGGAGATGGAGAAAAGCTCTCGGCCATAGCCATTGTTGGCCAAGAGAGTGAGCCTTAGTGAGGGGAGTTTGGGGGCTTGATTTCCAAGGAATCATAGGTGTTCAAAAGGATTTCAACGTAAGTTGAATCGTTGGAGGAGATAACGTTAAGAAATCAAGATCGTTAAGGTAAGATTCAACTTTTTTTTTTTCTATATGTTTTGGAGGTAGTTTAAACTTGAAAAACTTGATAGATGTGTGTTGAATGTAAAAGGTTATAAGTGTTGACGTTGAAGTATACGTTGCTGTTTTGGCCGTGATTAGGGGCTGTTCTAACTTAAAATGATGAATTAATATTGATGTTGTTGTCGTTATGGTTGTTATTGATCGTGTGACGAAAGTGAAGGAATTAGATAATTAAAGTTAAAGTCGTGTTGTTATGAACATGTTGTTATCCTTGTTAAATTGAAAGGATTGGATGTGAAATTACAAACTAGAAAGTATAGTACTAACGATAGCGTTACTTTTATATTAAATAGGCTAAAGGGACGACGAAGCGAACGGGTTTGCGATTAGTCGTTAACAGGTATGTAAAGCTGTCTCTTCTTTCTTTTGGCATGTCTTAGATTTAAGTGATGAATGATATGATCTTTGGGGTAATCCTATTCAGAAGTCTTGAGTGTGATTCATGATTCTTATTCACTTCTTGATGTTAGAACTCTTAAGTGATTGAGCTTCCCTCTTCATTTTCCTATACGTTGGATAATAGTCGATATATATAAGCTCCTATTCCTAGAAACTCTACGATAATTGATGTCCTTGACTCCTGTAAGTTGTTTCATTCTATATTGACATATGTCTATGGTTCCTAAGGCTCTTTTGATATTATTTATGATGACGTTCGAGGGATATTTGGTATGATTGTCGCTATTGATACTCAGGTGTTAATCTCTTCTTCTTATTCTGTTTGAGTCTTGATAATGATTTAAATTGCATATGGTTGCTCACTACTCTGCTCGTGCATGCCTCAATATGTCTTTCACCGAGTCTCGGACCGGCTATGTTATCGTGCACAGTTTCACTGCATTGTTCACCGAGTCCCTCAGTAGAGGGCCGGGTACGGTTTATATATATATATATATATATAATATGATGATATGTTATGGCGGCCAGGAGGGCATATGATGACTTTATTCACCGAGTCCCATAATGGGCCGGGTATGATAGATGATATTGACATGCATGATTTATGTTTACAAAGGCAAGTGTTCTGGTATTCTGGATGTTATATTTGTCTCCTGCACTCCCTATTTCGGTTATGACCCTCCTTACTATATTTCATGTTTTACATACTCAGTACATATCTCGTACTGACCCCCCTTTCGTCGGGGGGGGGGGGGGGGGGCTGCGTTTCATGCCCGCAGGTGCAGATACTCATCTTGGTGATCCGCCAGCTTAAGACTTCTATTCAGCTGTCTTGGAGAGCTCCGTTGTTCCGGAGCCTAGATTTTGGTACAAACCTTCTGATATATATATGTATATGTTTGTCCAGGGGTACGACGGGGCCCTGTCCCATCATATTTCACTGTTGATACTCTTAGAGGCCTGTAGACATGTGTGTGGGTTCTATACAGATTTGATCAGCTGTGTCTATATAGTTTTATTGTGGATGTTCTGTCGTTGTAGCAGCCTTGTCGGCTTGCATATGCTATCGTTTCGTAGTGGCAGCCTTGTCGGCTTGCGTAATATACTGATATGTAGTGGCAACCTTGTCGGCTTGCGTAATATACTGATATGCAGCGGCAGCCTTGTCGGCTTGCGTAGTATAATGATATATATAGTGGTAGCCTCGTCGGATTGCGTATGTTATTACGATGTGATTGATTGAGGACCTATAGTACTAGTCCGATTTGTTTGACAGGTACATATGGGTGTCCAGCTCGGGCACTAGTCATGGCCCACGGGGCTGGGTCGTGACAAATCATGAGCCATAAGAGGAAGGTATAACCTGCATCAGTTTCATAGGTGCATGCATTTCATACATATATCATATATTTATATAATCGTAGTACATATGTCATCACAGCGCATATATCATCACATCATAATCCTCATCGTTAACCCGCGTCCGGGTAACCATCATATGCCGCCCACTAGTGGTGTCATGTCCGGCCCTCTAGGCACGGTGTAATCATAAGCAGCCAACATTAGCGGTGACATGTCCGGCCATCAAGGCACGGTGTAATCATAAACAGCCCGCATTAGCGGTGACATGTCCGGCCATCTAGGCACGGTGTAATCATATCGTCACATAATCATTCATAACTTAACATTTTCATACCTCGCATAAGTATATCACAAACTTCCATTATTGACCATTTCATAGACATCTCATGACTTAGCATCCTTATACATTTATCGTTAAGACATACATTAGAACTTGAAGACAACTATGGCTATGTCGGGGTGACATAAGGTCGTGAACCCCCGATTCCGTTACTCTCATCATCATTTCTATCCTCATCATTATCGTTACATTTACATTATAGACTTACTCGTCATACGAGGAACGTAGTATAAGCATAGTACATATCAAGGGTCGTGAGCTTATGAGCTCGGAATGTCAACCATGTGAAGACAACATACTCATATAGAGGAATTTAGGAATTTGGCCAAGAACCATGCCTTATGAAAGAAGGGTTAGCCTTACATACCTTTCTGTCGAACTATTCTATGCTTGCACGTTCCCTTCCAATGCTAGCGTTTATACCTTCATTAATATCATAACAATGGCCATTAGTCATTCACATTATCCACATTATCTAGAATTCCTCAATTTGCCTCTAATTCACCCACATTCATGATTATAACACCCATCTTCGTCCATTCGTCTAAAGTGTTTAGTTCATGATCTTAATACCATTTATAACACATTCATATCACAACACAACAACATTCATAACTCAATTCAAACTATTTCTCAAAATGTCACTATTCATCATTCATGACCTAGTTGACCACATTTTCTACAATCCATGTATTTTAATTCTCCAATACCTCAAACATCTTGTAAAAATCATGAATCTTACCTTAGAAGTTGTAGGAACAAGCTTTGGTTGATAATACTCTTCTTTGAGCAAAACCCTAGTTTTTCTCCATTTGGATTTCTTGACTTGGATGATCCTTGATGATTCCCTTATCCTTGATTTACTTGTCTTAATGTTATGGATGACTTATAATCCTTGAAAACTCATAAAATAAATGTAGAGAGAAGTTCTAGAGAGAAGTGGTGTAATGTTGTAAATGAAATAAGACAAGTCTTGATCCTCATATTTATTGAATTGAAAAATCTGTGCTGGGTGAACAGTGGTCGTCCATGGAGGTTTACGGTCCATATTTTAGTTTACGGACCGTCCCTCGTGGTTGTTTTTAAGCTTAAGCAGAACCAGAAACTTTGGCCTGCATGCAAGGTGATTTACGACCATGGTTTACGGGCCGTAAATCACTTTACGGTCCGTCCACCAGGTCGTATTTTAGCCATTTCCTCAGCTGGCAGAAAGTTGAAGTTGGACATGCCAGTTTACGACGTCATGTTTACGGACCGTATTGCACTTTACGGTCCGTATTTTGCACTATACGACCACTGGGCAGTTTTGCCAACTTTCAATTTTTCTCATTTCTCGACTTTTCATTCGAATCATCCACATCCCTTTACATACATTTCCCATGAAACATTATACACTCGCACTCCTCGCACACATCATTAGTTTATTTACTTGTGTACCAACAGGAAATTTTCCGAGGTGTAACATTCTACCCCCCTTAGGAACGTTCGTCCTCGAATGTTAAAGGCTTGGGGAATTCTATAAAACTTTCGTCAGAGTTTCCTCTGTAATGTGGCACTACCACCCTGTCACAACAACCCACAATAACAATGCCTCACAGGGCAATAATACAACAGCACTAGAAATTTGGCCACACACGACCTGAATGTATAAAAGGAAAAACATGCATACCTTATGATTTTGACGTCTCATCTTGGACCTCTTCCAAGGGCCGAAATAAATGTGGGTTTTTGGATCGCATATTCTCTTCTGCTTCCCATGTCATTTCCTCTCGATTGTTATTTCTCCACAGAACTTTAATTGAGGCCACTTCTTTGTTTCTAAGCCTCCGTACTTGCCTATCTAATATGGCAATGGGTATTTCATCATAAGTTAATTTTTCTATCACTTGAATATCATTCACTGGGACGATCCTCGTAGGATCTCCAACACACTTCCGAAGCATCGAAACATGAAATACTGGATGGACTGACTCCAAATCTGGAGGTAGATCTAGCTCATTGGCCACCTTGCCTATTTTGCGCACAATTTCGTATGGCCCAATATACCGGGGACTGAGCTTCCCCTTTTTGCCAAATCTCATCACGCCCTTCATCGGCGACACTTTCAAGAATACCCAATCATTCACTTCGAACTCTAAGTCTCTTCGACGATTATCCGCATAGGACTTCTGACGACTTTGAGCCGCTAGCAATCGATCTTGTATAAGCTTAACTTTCTCTATTGCTTGCTGGCCCAAGTCTGGCCCTATCAAATTAGCTTCTCCGATTTCAAACCACCCAATTGGGGATCTACACTTTCGACCATATAGAGCTTCATACGGTGCCATTTGAATGCTAGAATGGTAACTGTTATTGTAAGCAAACTCAATGAGTGGCAAATGGTCATCCCAATTTCCTCCAAAATCTATCATACATGCCGTAACATATCTTCAAGAGTCTGAATAGTACGTTCAGCTTGCCCATCGGTCTGTGGGTGAAACGCCGTGCTTAGGCGCACTTGGGTCCCTAAACCTTCTTGGAAAGACCCCCAAAACTTGGCTGTAAACTAAGTCCATCTATCGGAGATAATAGATACCGGAACGCCATGGATTCTCACTATCTCTTTAAGATAAAGCTTGGCATAATCTTCTGCCACATAGGTCGTTCTGACCGGTAAGAAATGCGCTGACTTTGTGAGCCTATCCACGATCACCCATATAGAATCATATTTACGTCGAGAACGGGGTAGCCCTGTAATGAAATCCATATTAATCACTTCCCACTTCCAAGTTGGGATTTCTATAGCTTGCAATAAGCCACCCGACTTTTGGTGTTCTATCTTCACTTGTTGGCAATTAGGACACTGAGCTACGAATTCTGCTACGTCTTTCTTCATCCCATTCCACCAGTATATAGTCTTAAGATCATGATACATTTTCTTCGCTCCGGGGTGAACGGAGTAACGGGAACAATGAGCTTCTCTCAAAATCTGATAGCGTAGACCTGCCACATCGGGAACACATAACCTGCCTTGACATCGGAGAACTCCGTCTTCCGAAATGTCAAATGATGACTCCTCCTTCTGAGGGAGTGTATCTCTATACTGCATTAGCATAGGATCCTCATATTGTCGCTCTTTTACTTCCGCTACTAACGATGAAACTGCTGAATTCTGAATAGTAGCTCCGCTGCTACCTGAGTCCACCACTCGGACTCCTAGGCTAGCTAACTGCTGATGATCACGGGCCATCTCTTTCTTTTCTGGTCGTACCTCACTTAGACTTCCCATCGACCTACGGCTAAGAGCATCAGCCACAACATTTGCCTTTCCGGGGTGGTATAGGATTTCAACATCATAGTCTTTTAGCAACTCTAGCCATCGTCGTTGCCGCAAATTCAACTCTTTCTGCTTGAAGATGTACTGGAGACTCTTATGATCTCTATAAATATCCACGTGGACACCATATAAGTAATGTCTCCATATCTTTAAAGCATGGACCACCGCGGCCAATTCTAAGTCATGGGTAGGATAATTCTGCTCATGTTTCCGTAATTGTCTAGAAGCATACGCAATCACCTTGCCATTTTGCATCAATACACAGCCTAGCCCGACGCCTTAAGCATCACAATAAATAACATATCCTTCCAATCCCTCTGGAAGTGTCAAGACTGGGGCTGAAGTCAGTCGGTTTTTCAACTCTTGGAAACTACGCTCGTAAGCATCTGTCCATTCAAGCTTAGTTGACTTCTGAGTCTACTTGGTGAGCGGTGCCGAAATAGAAGAGAAACCCCCAACAAATCTTCTGTAATAACCGGCTAAGCCCAAAAAGCTACGAACCGCCGTAGGGGTCGTGGGCCTTGGCCAGGTCTTCACGGCCTCAATCTTTTGGCTATCCACCCGAATACCGTCAGCTGTAACAATGTGGCCCAGAAATGCCACTGAGTTCAACCAAAACTCGCATTTGGAAAACTTCGCGAATAACTCTCGAGTTCGAAGAACTCCAAGGACAACACGCAAGTGGTCCACATGTTCTGCCTCGGATCTAGAATGCACTAGGATATCATCGATGAATACAATCACGAATAAATCCAGAAAAGGCCTGAATACATTGTTCATTAAGTCCATAAACACTGCCGGTGCATTAGTTAGCCCAAACGACATTACTCGGAACTCGAAATGGCCATATCTTGGTCTGAAAGCTGTCTTAGGGATATCTTTCTCCCTAACTCTTACTTGGTGATACCCGTACCTCAAATCAATCTTTGAAAACCATTTGGCACCTTGCAATTGATAAAATAAATCATCAATCCTCGGGAGGGGATACTTGTTCTTAATTGCACTTTATTCAATTGCCGATAATCAATGCACATTCTCAAAGAGCCATCCTTCTTCCAGACGAACAATACGGCTGCTCCCCACGGGGATGAACTAGGCCTAATGAAGCCTTTTTCAAGCAAGTCTTTTAATTGCTCCTTCAACTCTTTCAACTCTGCGGGTGCCATCCTATAGGGAGGAATAGATATAGGTTTACTGTCTGGCAACACATCAATCGCAAAATCTATCTCTCGCTCGGGAGGAAGGCCTGGAAGCTCTTCCGGGAACACATCCGGAAATTCGTTCACTACCGGAACTGACTGAAGAGTCGGCGACTCAGCTTCTACATCTTGAACTCGCACGAGGTGATAAATACACCCTTTCGTGATCATCTTCCTTGCCTTTAGATAGGAAATAAACCTACCTTTTGGTGATGCCGAATTCCCTTTCCATTCTAAGAGTGGTTCTCCCGAAAACTGGAAACGAACCATCTTCATTCGGCAATCAACATTGGCATAACAAGAGGCCAACCAATCCATGCCCATAATAACGTCAAAATCTACCATTTCTAGCTCATGCAAATCAATCATGGTACGACGATCACAAATCACAATCACACAATTCCTATATACTCGGCTAGCTATTACCGATTCACCCACGGGTGTAGACACCTCAAAAGGTTTGATAGACTCCGGCTCAATTATAAATCGACCCGCAATATATGGAGTAACATATGATAATGTGGATCCCGGATCAATCAAAGCATATACATCATGAGAAAATACCGATAATATACCTGTGACCACATCAGGAGAAGACTCAAGATCTTGGCGTCCAGCCAAAGCATAAATACGGTGCTGAGGACCGCTAGTACTGGGAGCTCTGCCTCTACCTCTACCATGGCCGACTGGCGCATGTGAACCTAGCCCCGTAGGGCATACAGATGCCGAAGATCCGGCTACCGACCCTGATGGCTGGGTCCTACCTCTACCATGTACTGAGGGGCAATCACGCATAATATGGCCTGGCCGACCATATGAATAGCAAGCGTCTGAACCTGATCGACACTGACCCTAATGCAACTTTCCACACTGAGAACATCATGGTACGGGTGGCCTTGGCTGGCCTGAATCACCTCTAAACTGAGACCCCGAATAACCCTGACTCGGCCCGGAACGAGTAGATCTGACAAATCTCTGCCCCGTGAACTGTGGAGGTGTACTGGTCATAGAATAGCCTGAATGGCTGGGAAACTGCTGTCTGTGTCCGCCCCTGGACTCGCTCCTCGAACGCGAAGGTCTGGCCCTCTTGTTAGGGCCCCTATCCTGCTCACGTTCATTTCTCCGCTGCTGTAGGTGTTCCTCTAATTCCTGAGCATGTGCCTGAATGCGTACAATATCTATGCCATCCTGAAGGGACGCAGTCAAACATTTATCCATCAAGTGTGGCCCTAGGCCTTTCACAAACCGGTGCACCCAATCTCCCATATCTGCTACCATGGCCGAAGCATACATAGCCAAGGAATTGAAGCGGAGACTATACTCTGTAGCACTCATGCTACCTTGCCTCAGATTAAAGAATTTATCGGCCCTAGCTCGCCGAACTTCTGGAGGCATGTATTGACGGAGAAAAGCATCGACAAACTCTTGCCATACCGGCGGAGGTGCATTGGCTCCCCGCGAAGCCATCCAAACCGTATACCACTGGATTGAGACATCCCTCAATCTGTATGACGCTAGCTCCACCGATTCGGTGTCTGAAGCATGTATCAACCGGAGCGTCCTTAGCATACCATCAATAAAGTCCTGGGGATCCTCCTCCAGTTTCGACCAAAAGAATTCCGGGGTTTCAAAGCAATGAAGTCACGGGCCCTTGCACTAACAGTCCTGTCACCTTGCCCTGCGCTTGGCCTCTGAGTCTGGGCCGCAACCAACTGAGTCAACAAATTAATGGCCTCTCTCACATCTTGGCCTGAAGCATTCGGTGGAGGAGCTGGAGCTGGGGCTTAGGCTCCCACGTGCTCCTCAGTAATAGGCACTGTCTGGGAGGACTGAGATTGAGCCGCACTCTGGGACTCATCTTCCTCTACTACCGGTGGCGGTGCTCTTTCAGCCCGCTTTTCTGCCACCGTCTTGCCCTTTTGGGCTGTTGTAGCCTTTTTATTTTTAGGCATCTCTGAAATACACAACACACGATTTAGGAACAAGAATTTCTTACATCATAGCTCTATCGCACGATTTTTATGAAGAAAGAAGGTCATATATTCCTAAGATGTCCACAGCTTCTCGTTTATAAGTGTGGCGCGCAACACACCCATAACCAAGACTCTACTAGACACGGCTCGTAGACACATCCTAGGACTGAACTGCTCTGATACCACTTTTGTCACGACCCGACTCGGGGCCGCGACGAGCACCCGGTGCTAACCCACCCGAGCACCCTCTTAGCTTACTCTTATACTTACATCTAGGTGAGCCACATAATTATACATGCATTTCCATTGATTCGTCAACTAGTCCCATATGGACAACCACACATTTATATCATCATAGGAATTTATGCTACATCAATATACATGGGCCAACGTGGCCGACAAAATGATATACAAAACATAGGCCGACAAGGCCAAACACATCTACCCACACACACACACATGTCTACGAGCCTCTAAGAGTATAACATATCACATTAGCGGGACAGGACCCCGCTATGCCCATAATTATATATACAAAAGAATGAGTACCCAAAAGTTATGGCTCCAAAGGAAATGGAGCTCTCTATGAAATCTCCGAATAGGCAGCTAAAGATCAAATCTGTCTCCGTGCGCACCTGCGGGCATGACGCAGCGTCCACAAACAAAAAGACGTCAGTACGAAGAATGTACTGAGTATGTAAAGCATGACCAACATCAATATAGAAGCATAATAGATATCATATGAAGATAGCATAGGAGGGGAGACAGTAATATCATCATCATGTCGCTTACTTGCATACATCGTCGTTCGTATCCCATACTAATACTCGTACCATACTTGTGCTCATATTCGTATACATGTCCTTATCCGTATTCCTATACATAGTCTTTTCACATTTATATTCATATTATATACATAGTCATTTCATATACATAGCATTTACATAGCATACCCGACCTCATGGGATCGGTGTCTTATACATACTTGGCCAACCAAGGCTCAAGGTCATACATACCTGGCCCTACCAAGGCATCAGGGTTATCCGTACCCTCTGCAGAGGTGTGCGCGCGTTTCGTAATCGTATACATACTTTATACATAGTCATATACATATAGTCTTACCCAGCATCATAAGCTCGGGGTCTTATTATAGCCCTTCATAGGCACACATACACATATATCGTAGCTCGTAAGCATCTCTAGTCTCATTTTACTCTCATCATCATTTCTATCCTCATCATTATCGTTACATTTACATTATAGACTTACTCGTCATACGAGGAACGTAGTATAAGCATAGTACATATCAAGGGTCGTGAGCTTATGAGCTCGGAATGTCAACCATGTGAAGACAACATACTCATATAGAGGAATTTAGGAATTTGGCTAAGAACCATGCCTTATGAAAGAAGGGTTAGCCTTACATACCTTTCCGTTGAACTATTCTATGCTTGCACGTTCCCTTCCAATGCTAGCGTTTATACCTTTATTAATATCATAACAATGGCCATTAGTCATTCACATTATCCACATTATCTTGAATTTCTCAATTTTCCTCTAATTCACCCACATTCATGATTATAACACCCATCTTCGTCCATTCGTCTAAAGTGTTTAGTTCATGATCTTAATACCATTTATAACACATTCATATCACAACACAACAACATTCATAACTCAATTCAAACTATTTCTCAAAATGTCACTATTCATCATTCATGACTTAGTTGACCACATTTTCTACAATCCATGTATTTTAATTCTCCAATACCTCAAACATCTTGTAAAAATCATGAATCTTACCTTAGAAGTTGTAGGAACAAGCTTTGGTTGATAATACTCTTCTTTGAGCAAAACCCTAGTTTTTCTCCATTTGGATTTCTTGACTTGGATGATCTTTGATGATTCCCTTATCCTTGATTTACTTGTCTTAATGTTATGGATGACTTATAATCCTTGAAAACTCATAAAATAAATGTAGAGAGAAGTTCTAGAGAGAAGTGGTGTAATGTTGTAAATGAAATAAGACAAGTCTTGATCCTCATATTTATTGAATTGAAAAATCTGTGCTGGGTGAACAGTGGTCGTCCATGGCGGTTTACGGTCCGTATTTTAGTTTACGGACCGTCCCTCGTGGTCGTTTTTAAGCTTAAGCAGAACCAGAAACTTTGGCCTGCATGCATGGTGATTTACGACCATGGTTTACGGGTCGTAAATCACTTTACGGTCCGTCCACCAGGTCGTATTTTAGCCATTTCCTCAGCTGGCAGAAAGTTGAAGTTGGACATGCCAGTTTACGACGTCAAGTTTACGGACCGTATTGCACTTTACGGTCCGTATTTTGCACTATACGACCACTGGGCAGTTTTGCCAACTTTCAATTTTTCTCATTTCTCGACTTTTCATTCTAATCATCGACATCCCTTTACATACATTTCCCATGAAACATTATACACTCTCACTCCTCGCACACATCATTAGTTCATTTACTTGCGTACCAACGGGAAATTTTTCGAGGTGTAACAGAACATTAGCTAATCGATTACTTGGACGTACTTACTAAAGCTAAAGAAAATTGGGCAGAGTTTCCTTTGTTTATACAACTTTTCCCATATTCTATATCAACTCCCAAACATTCATAACAACATTCACAATATAATAGACAACAATTATCATCCATCTACATTATCCGCATTTCACCATTTCTCTCCAATCCCTCCATAATCATGGTCATAGTTCCTTATTGCATTTTTCTCACATATAATACCTTTTCCATGTTCTAACGTCATTCATAACATATTTACAATCACAACATACCAATATTCATAATTCACCCCAAACTACTACTCAATAATGACACTACTCACTCATTTATGACCCATTTCCTATATCTTTCTATAATCCAAGTGCTTTTAACTTTCAACACCTTAAAAAATCAAGAATGATCATAAAACTCACCTTAGATGATGGATGAACAACCCTTGAGTGTAACTTCTCTTCTTGCACCAAAACCCTAACTCACTTCCTTTGAGTTTTCTTGGTGTAGATGAACTTTTGTTAGGTTTCATACACTTGATTTCGTGGTTTTGATGTAGTTGATCATGGATTTCCTTTGATTTCTTGTGGATGAATATTGGAGAGTGTTCTAGAGGTTTCTTGAAGAGAGGAGAGTGGAAATGAAATGAAATAAAATGAGAGAGGGTCCTTATATTAAATCTTGAAATCAGTCCCGACCAAGTTATACGGACCAACATACGTTCCGTACATTTTATACAGGCCGTATGTTTGGTCCAGTGAGACATGACATTCTAGGGTTATTATACTTGCCAGACATACGGCTAGTATAATTTATACGGCCAGTATGTTGGGCCGTATAATGCCCAGTCCATCCGAACTCTTTCTCGTTGACTCGTTTGATCTCCAATCCTTATGGAACCTTCTTGACACTTGTATAACACCTCAATACCAATCTAAGGGATGTTATTACTCTTCTCCAAGATATCATTATTCCATCATTAACTCGTCACTCATAATTCTTACCCGACACGCAACATATCTTTTGCTTTCTTTGACAAACTTCTTCCTTTACATCAAATGTATTTGAATCTTGATTAGGATCATCAAATGCTATTTCTTACTTATCAAAATCATCGTATACCTCGTGCTCTTCTCTAGCCTATTCACTGTACGCTAACGGGGAATTTTTCAAGGTGTAACAAGATGACCTCGGGAGTTGGTCGGGATTTCGGTTAGAACTTGGAAAGACATTTGGGATTCTAGTACCTGGTGTCCGCCGGAGTGGCACTAGTGTCGTCCCATCGGCACCTCTGTAGTGGCATCGCCGTAACGGTGGGATGATCGCTGGGGTGACCAAGTCTATTTTTCCCAGACTGTCCCGACGGTCTGAGGGGACGCCGGGGCGGTGGTGCCGTGGCGGCCCCGATGCCGCCGTAGCTGTATCGGGCCTGTTATTTCATTAAATGTGAATTAAAAATCCCCTATTCTATCATTTATTAACATTACAAAATTTGAGCTTGTCACGACCCAACCAGAGGGCCATGACGGGTATCCGGAGCTAACCTACCGAACACCTAAGAACATACATCTCATAATATTTCCTAGGCGCATTGCATGGGTATCATAATCTTTAAAGCATGTATCACCAGACAACGACACATTTCTATATAATCATCTACAACTGTGTCCATAAACATAGGCCAACAAGGCTATCAAAATATAATACAACGATATGAACTGATAACGATATGGGACTTCTAGCTACACACCTCTATCTATGAGCCTCTATATAGAATATAGAAATCCATAAAGATGGGCAGGACTCTGTCATGCCCAGGGATGTATATACAAAAGAGTAGTACCAAAATAGTACAGCTCCGGAACAACTAGAGTGTTTCTGAGACTCCACTGATGAAGCTCCTAGGGATCATATCCTTCTACCTGTCTACCTGCAGGTATGAATGCAGTGTCCACAAGAAGGGACGTCAGTACGAACAATGTACCGAGTATGTAAGGCATGAATAACAACATAACAAGAGATATTGAGCATAATATGGAATAAGGGACCTATACATCTGTTCGCCTCTTAAGGCGGATACTATGCATGCTTAACCTTTTAAAGAAATTGTTTCTCATGCATATATAACATAATAGTGCGGCAGGACGTGCAGCCCGATCCATATGTGTATTGTATTGCTGCGGAACATGCAACCCGATCCATATATCACATCATCAATATATATATGTTGTCGCGTAACGAATGGCCCGATCCATACCTATATATCCCGCGTTCGGGCATCCCGAGTCCGAGCATCCCACGGCCGGGACGATCTCATAGTATACCAACTATCAAGTGGTTATGCGTATATAACGCCTCGCCCTTTTACCCATATCCCATATATACCTATATAATATAAGTAGCATGCATGAGAGCCCAAATAAAGGTTACCACTTTATCGGAGTGACGTAAGGTCGGTAACCTCCGATTTATATTATGGAACGATCATCGTTATACCTCACCTCGAAGGACCAAGTAACATGATATGAGATCAACAATAATGAATAAAATCAAGGAATTCGTGAAATAAACTCAATAATCTCATAATAGCATCAACCATAAACTTTGGAATTTCTAGAATGGACTCATCATCATCATCATTGTCATCATAGAAAACATCTTATCTTTAACATCATAAGAAACTTTAAGAATCATGATCTTCTAACTTTTGGAAATAAGAATGTTATGGAAACATGTATGGAATCATAACATAGGAATCATGCCTTTTGAAAGAAAGGGACTAGCCTTAACATACCTTTTGGTCTCTTACTACTTAACGTTTATTTTTTCGAGCTCGTAAATCTACATTCAAGAGAAATCATACTACTATTAGGCTTATCGTCATATGCCTATCTTAAATCTTCAAATTAAACTCCTTTAGAATCTGCCAAAATTCGAACAACATCTCCCCTGTTTATATCCCTTGCCCGAAGTCACAATACCAATAACCAACACAATAATAACAACTCTAACTCCAATAACATCATCATCCATGCCAAACTATTCCATAAAATATCTCACACGATGTTTATCCAATTTCTCAACCCACAACTTTGTTATACGATTATTTAATAACTTTATCTCCATAAATAACCCTAAATCAATATCAATAAAGAAAAATTCATACCTCGCTCTCGCTAAAACCGCAATATCTTTAATATCTGCCTTGAGTCCAAGCTAAGATTCCTCACAATATGATATTATAGTCGCAACTATACACTATCTGAACCTAAATCCGGAGATTCCACTTAATTTGTGCTAAAATTTTATAACCGGAAGTTGGGGGGGAAGTTCTAGAGAATTTAGGGGGTTTTGATGAAAAATGAGGGGGTAAGCCCCTTTTTATAATGTTCTAAAGTCGGGTTGCACCGACATAGAATTTACTCAGCGAATTCGAACCACCTTGGGGCGCGTTCACGCGGAGTTATCCCTTGCTTCTCTGCACGTTCGTTCCACCTCTAGGCGCGTTCACGCAGAGTTAATCCCTTCTCTGGCAGTCTGTTTTAAAATGCTCATAACGTTTGATTCCAATGTCGGATCGATGCGCGGTTTATAGCGTTAAAAACTAGACTTTCCGAACTTCAATTTAGGCTTTTATTTCACTTTAAAACTCTTCACATGCTAAAAGATATTCTTTCGCCAAGTTAGACCAAAATCATCGTATGAAATGTTGCTCAACTTTTCCCCAAAGTTCTAGAAACTTAATCTCCTTGATTCACTTGTTCTCCAATTCTTCCATGACCTATGGCATGAGCTTAAACCATCATAACCACAAGATAAGCACATATAATCTCATATATCTTCGAAAATAACTCTAGTGTCGACAGTTGAACAACTCCCACCTAGCAAATGTCAACGTAAAAAAACTACGAAGTGTAACATTCCGCCCCCCTTAGGAACATTCGTCCTCGAATGTTAAGCTCTTAGGAATTTCTAAGAAAAGTTTGGCAGACTTTCCACTGTAATTGTACCACTACCATCCTGTTACAACAACCTAAAATATACAATGCCTCACAGGGCTACAACATCAATATCTATACTGGCCGCGCATAACCAAGAAATTCTTCAAAGAAGCATTACATACCTGAAGGTGCTGGTATCTCTGTCTAGAGCTCTTCTGGGGGTGGAAATAGATGCGGATACCTGGACTTCATATCTTCCTCTGCTTTCCAAGTCATTTCCTCTCTGTTATTGTTTCTCCACAGGACTTTAACTGAAGCTACGTATTTCGTTCTAAGTCTTCAAACTTGCCTATCTAGAATGGCAATGGGTACTTCTTCGTAGGACAATTTCTCAGTAACTTGGACATCAATCTACAGGCACAATTCTCGAAGGATCTCCCACGCACTTTCGAAGCATTGACACATGAGAAACTGGGTGGACTGACTCCAAGTCCAGCAGAAGATCTAACTCATAAGCCCCTTGGCCTACTTTGCGCACAATCTTGCGCACAAACTGGGGGATTAAGCTTACCCTTATTGCCTTATCTCATTACACCTTTCATCAGCAACACTTTCAAAAATACCCAATCGTTAACTTTAAATTCCAAGTCTCATCGATAGTTGTCCACATAGGATTTTTGACGACTTTGGGCTGTTAATAACCGATCTTGAATAAGCTTGATCTTCTCCACCGCTTGCTGGACCAATTCTGGGGCCACTAACTTTTTCTCTCTTACCTTGAACCATCCAATAGGCGATTTACATTTCCTCCTATATAGAGCTTCATACGGGGCCATCTGGATACTGGAGTGGTAGCTATTATTGTATGCAAACTCAATAAGCAGCAAATGGTCATCCCAACTTCCTCCAAAATCTAGCATATTTTCAAGGGTTTTAATAGTACACTCAGCTTGCCCATCAGTCTGTGGATGAAAAGTTGTGCTAAGTCTCACCTGCGTTCCCAAACCTTCTTGGAAGGGCCTCCAAAAATTAGATGTGAATTGTGCTCCCCTATCAGTAATAATAGATACTGGAACACCATGAAGTTGCACTATCTCTTTGATATACAACTTTGTATAATATTCTACTGAGTACGTGGTTCTGATTGGCAAGAAATGACGTGATTTTGTAAGTCTATTTACAATCACCCATATAGAGTCATACTTACGCCAGGAATGATGCAAGCCTGTAATGAAATCCATATTAATCACTTCCTATTTCCAAGTTGGAATCTCTATAGCTTGCAGTGATCCCCTAGGCTTTTGATGCTTGGTTTTCACCTGTTAACAATTAGGACATTGGGCCACAAACTCCACTGTATCTTTTTTCATTCCATCCCACCAATATATAGATTTAGGATCATGGTACATCTTTGTTGCTCCTGGATGGACAGAATAACTGGAATAATGGGCTTCTTCCAGAATCTGTCAACGTAGCCCCGCAACATCAAGAACATATAATCTGTCTTGATACTTGAGAACTCCATCTGCAGGAACCTCAAATGGTGACTTCTCCTTCTGAGGAAGCGCATCTCTATAATGAACTAACACGGGGTCCTCATATTGGCGCTTCTTTACCTCCTCTACTAAAGATGACACAGCTAGATTCTAGACAGTAACTCCCGTACTTCCTGAGTCCATTAAGCGAACTCCTAGGCTGGCTGGTTGTCGAAGCTCACGAACCAACTCCCTCTTCTCTGGCTGAACATGACCTAAACTACCCATGGACTTGCGGCTAAGAGTATCGGCTACTACATTCGCATTTCCAGGATGATATAAGATACTCACATCATAGTCTTTTAATAGTTCCAGCCACCACCTTTGCCGCAAATTCAATTCCTTCTGTTTGAAGATATATTGGAGACTCTTGTGATATTGGGACCCTGCAACTGATCGAACAAATCATCAATCCTTGGAAGTGGGTATTTATTCTTTATGGTCACCTTATTCAATTGTCTGTAATCAATACACATCCACAAGGAACCATCTTTCTTTCTTACGAGCAACACTAGCGCTCCCCATGGTGATGAACTAGGCCGAATAAAGCCTTTTTCAAGCAGATCTTTCAGTTACTCCTTTAACTCCTTTAATTCTGCAGGGGCCATTTGATAAGGATAAATTGATATAGGCTTAGTATCCGGTAACAAATCAATGCTCCTGTTCTGGTGGCAGACCTGGAAGCTTGTCCGGAAACACATCTGGAAACTCATTCACTACTAGGACAGATTGGAGAGTTGGCGGTTTTGCTTCTGTGTCTTGAACCCGGACTAAATGATATATATAACCCTTCACAATCATCTTTCTCACTTTGAGATAGGAAATAAACATACCTCTCGGGGACGCGGTGTTACCTTTCCATTCTGAAACTGGTTCACCCAAAAACTGAAACCGAACCATCTTTGTTCTACAATCAACATTGTCGTAACAGGAAGTCAGCCAATCTATACCCATAATAACGTCAAAATCTAACGTTTTTGTTACACCTCGAAAATTTTTCGTGAGCCTACAATGAATAGACCAATGAAGGGTATGAGTGTGCGATGTTTTACTAAGTAGGGAATGACTAATTATGAATTTTTGGAATTTAGAAAGTTGTAGAATTTTAATTCAGCCAGTGGTCGTAAAGCAGAATACGGCCCGTAAAGTGATTTACGGACCTATACTGCCATCGTCCTCCAGCCTTTCAAAAATTTCAACTTTCTGTCCAATGTTAAAATGGTTAAATACGACTTGGTATACGACCCGTAAACTAGTTTACGGACCGTAAACCTCGATCGTAAACTGCCATGATCCTCAGCCAACCTTTCTGTTTTGATATACTTAAATACGACCACACTATACAGTCCATAAACTGGTATACGACCCGTAAAGTGTGGTTTACGACCACTGTTCACCCCGACGACTGTTCATTAAAAATCAGATTTTTGAGTTGATAAAAAAAGGACTATAAGCTCATATTATTTCATTTTCTCATCTACACCACTCAAGGAGTCTCTAGAACTCTCCAAACACTTCATCCATAGGAATTCAAGACAATCAAGGAAATCAATGATCATCAACACCAAATCAAGGAAACAAAGCTTATGAAACTCAAGTAGAAGTTGTCTCCTTCAAGAAATACCAAAGAAAGGAGATAGGGTTTTGGTGCTAAGGTAGAAACTCAACTCAAGGCTTGTTCCACCATCAACCAAGGTAAGTTTCATGACCATTCCATGTTGTTTAAAGAATTGGGAAGCTGAGACACTTGAAACATAGAAGAACATAGAAAATGGGTCTTGAATGAGTGAATAGTGTCACAATTGGAAGATGGTTGAATAGAATCATGAAAGTTGATATGCTATGATTATGAATACATTGTAGATGATGTTTAGGTCATGAAATAAGTATTATATACAAGGAAATGGGATAACGAGCTATAACCATAAATGAGAAGGAAATTGGAGAGAAATGGTGGATTTTGCCTAAGGCATGTAAATGACGACTGTTGCTCGCAATATTATGAGTGTTGTTGTAAATGTTTGGGGGTTGAAATAAAACGGGGGAAAAGTAGTTGAAACAAAGGAAATGCCGCCTAATTTTCTCTATAGATAACGACGCGTTTTTAAAGCTGATTAACTAATGTTAATACGATTCTCTCGTGAAGGTAACGACGTGACCTCGAAGGAAGACGAGTGATCGATAGTGTAGCTAAGAGACAAGGTATGTGAGGCTAGAGCTTTCTTTCTAATGGAATGAATCCTATAGTATGAATTCCCTTCCTCTTCATGAATTCCTATATTCCGGAAAGCTGAAAGCCGAAAGCCTGCATCCAAAAGGGCCCATATAAGATAAAGAGATATGATATGATGATGCCATGTTGTTAATGATGTTACTTATTGCTCACACTCACCTTATGTATCATTTCCTTCAAGGTGAGGCAGAATACTTTTGTATGTTCATAATGGAATCGAGGGTTCACGACCTTACGTCACCTCGATAGAATGCAGTCGTGCTAGAGTCTTTATGCATGTATGATGACAAGTATATTTTGATAAGCATATTATTATAAATATTTTATGATAAGCATGTCATGATTTCATCACACCGGGCCTAGTTGGCCGGGCAGTCACCGCTAAGTCGGGCACCTATACGGATACACCATGACCTTCTGGCATAGGCAGACACCACTAGTGGGCGGCATGAGATGGTACCCCGGACGCGGGAGGCCTGGACGCGGCTAATATTATTGATTATCACACCGTTCCGATATGGACGGGCAACTTGCATGTCATGCATATATGATATAATGATGAGTATGAGTAAGACAGCATGCATCACTTCTCTTATGACTATCATTCAGATTTAGATGTTCATATTGACGTTCTCATTATATTATTGTTGTTGTCCTTCTTCATTGTTCATGCCTCTCATACTCAGTACAATATTCGTACTGACGTCCCTTTTCTTTGGACGTTGTGTTCATGCCCACAGGTAGACAGAGAGGTGAGCTAGATCCAGATCCATAGCAGCGGTCAGCTGAGTGAGAGCACTCCATTGTCCAGAGGTGCTTATGTTCATTCTTTTGTTATATAGATGTATATTTTGGGCACGATGGAGTCTTGTTCCATCTATGTGTATTCAGTCTGTCAGTAGAGGCTCGTAGATACGCAGTGTGGGTTAGATGGTCTCACAAGATGTTATTATATGTATATATTATTTTGATAGCCGAGAGGCAAATGTACATAAAACATTTATGTTTCTACTTAAAATATGATTTTTCCTGCATTTCGTGTATAAAGTTTGCAAAGAAGTATTAAATGAGTAAGATGAGCATTAGAGCCAGTGGTGCTCGGTGGCTAGCCCCGGGTACCCATCGCGGCCCCTAGCCGGGTAATAATAGAAGTGGTATCAGAGCAGTTCATCCAAGGAAGTGTCTACGAGCCGTGTCTAGTAGAGTCTTGTTTATGGTGTGTTGCGCGCCACACTAATAAACAAGAGCCATGCTTAAAAGCCTAAAAGTGTATTGTGATTTCAGAAAGATGCCACCAAAGGGAAAAGCTACGGCCTCCCAGAAGGGCAAAGCTACGACAAAGAGGCGGGCTGAAAGAGAGCCTCCGGTGAATGTAGAGGAGGGCGAATCACAAAATGAGGCTTCGCCCAACGTGGGAGAGCAAGGAGGAGCCCCAGCTCCAATTCCTCCCCCAGTTGCTTCGGGTCAACAAGTGACCGAAGCCATTCATTTATTGACACAATTGGTTGCCGCCCAAGCACAATGGCAGAATGCGGGCCCGAGTGATCGTTCAGCAAGTACGAGAGCCCGTGATTTTCTGACCTTAAATCCTCCGGAATTTTTCGGGTCGAAGCCGAATGAGGACCCGCAAGGCTTCATTGATGAGATGCTGAGGACGTTGATACTCATGCATGCTTCCGAGACCGAATCCGTGGAATGGGCCTCCTATAGGCTTCGGGATGTGGCGGTATTATGGTACAACAATTGGATAGCATCCAGGACAGAAAATGCACCTCCTCCCGTTTGGAAAGAGTTTGTCGACACTTTTATTCGTCATTATTTGCCACCCGAGGTCCGCTGAGCTAAAGCAGATAGGTTCTTGAATCTAAAGCAAGGAAGCATGAGTGCCCGAGAGTATAGTATGCAATTCAATTCTTTGGCTAGATATGCCCCAACTATGGTGGCCGATATGGAAGGCCGGGTCCATAGATTTGTGAGTGGCTTTGGGCCACACTTATTTAGAGATTGCTTGACGGCCACTTTATAAGACGGGATGGATATTTCCCGAATGCAGGCCCATGCTCAGAATCTTGAGGAACGACAACAGCTGCAAAGAAGTGACCGTGATAATGATCGAAGGCAAGGTAAGAGGGCGAGATCTACGGGAGCGAGCAGTGAATATAGAGGGGGACCGAGACAGATGCATTCTAGGCACTCAGGTCAGTCAGCGACCAGTGCGCCTCCCAGAATCTCAGACAAGAGGTTTGATCGTTCTTTTCAATCAGGACAGGGCCAGAGTTCGAGGGCCTCAGATTCTCAGTTTAGGGGAGATTTTAGTCAGAAGAGACCCTCAGTACCGCGGTGCAGCCAGTGCGGTAGATTGCATTCCGGATAATGTCGTTAGGGTTCGGATACTTGCTATGCCTGTGGGCAGGTTGGTCATATGATGAGAGATTGCCTTTCAACAAGAGGTAGAGTTGGGACTCAGCCCACAGGTTCAGCAGTGGGATCTTCTTCAGTACGCCCGACAGCACAGACTCCCCAGATTCCAGCGGGTAGAGGCAGAGGCCGAGGGGGCGCATCTACCTCAGGTGTTCTTCAGCCCCGCGTATATGCTTTGGCCGGGCGACAGGATCTTGAGTCCTCCCCAGATGTTGTCACAGGTACATTGATCATATTTTTCCGTGACGTATATGCTTTGATCGGTCCGGGTTCTACTTTCTCTTATGTTACTCCGTATGTTGCTGATTGTATTGGGGTGAAACCCGAGCCAATTAAACCTTTCGAGGTATTCACTCCGGTTGGTGATCCCGTGATAGCGAGGAAAGTGTATAAAAATTATGTAGTTGTTATATGTAATCGCCAAACAAAAGCTGACTTGATTGAACTGGAAATGATTGATTTTGACGTAATTATGGGTATAGATTGGTTGGCCTCGTGTTATGCCAATGTCAATTGTCGGACGAAAGTGGTTCGATTCGAATTTCCGGGAGAGCCCATATTTGAATGGAAGGGTAATACGGCATCCCCAAAGGGTAGGTTTATTTCCTACCTTAAGGCAAGAAAGATGATAGCCAAGGGTTATATTTATCATTTAGTTCAGGTTCACGACACCGAGGCAAAGTCACCGACTCTTCAATCTGTTCCGGTAGTGAATGAATTCCAGATGTATTCCCAGATGAACTTCCAGGTCTTCCTCCAGAAAGGGAAATTGAGTTCACTATTGATGTATTGCCGGACACCGAGCCTATTTCTATTCCCCCTTATCGAATGGCTCCGGAAGAGTTGAAAGAGCTAAAGGAACAATTGAAAGATTTGCTAAAAAAGGGGTTTATGAGACCCAGTTCATCGCCGTGGGGAGCGCCGGTCTTGTTCGTGAGGAAGAAGGACGGATCTCTACGGATGTGCATCGACTACCGACGGCTAAATAAGGTGACAGTAAAGAACAAATATCCTCTCCGCAGAATTGACGATTTGTTTGATCAATTACAGGGTGCTAAATGGTTCTCCAAGATAGATCTGAGATCCGGTTATCATCAAGTGAGAATTAGAGAAGAGGATATTCCCAAAATAGCCTTCAGGACGAGGTATGGCCACTATGAGTTCCGAGTGATGTCGTTTGGGTTGACAAATGCCCCGGCGGTGTTCATGAATTTAATGAATAATGTGTTCAGGCCATTCTTGGATCTCTTCGTGATAGTATTTATCGATGATATTCTGGTGTATTCTCGCACAGAATCAGAACATGCAGACCATCTAAGAATTGTCCTTGGTGTTCTCCGAGCTCGAGAATAATATGCGAAATTTTCAAAGTGCGAGTTCTGGCTAAATTTTGTGGAATTCTTAGGTCACATTATTTCAGATGATGGCATCCGGGTCGACACTCAGAAAATAGAAGCTGTGAAGACTTGGCCAAGGCCTACAACGCCTATAGAAGTTCGTAGTTTTCTGGGTTTGGCAGGATATTATAGAAGATTCGTAGAGGGATTTTCATCTATTTCGGCTCCATTAACAAATCTAACCCAGAAGTCGGCAAAATTTTAGTGGAACGATGCTTGTGAACGTAGTTTCCAAGAGTTGAAAGACAGGTTGACTTCAACTCCAGTTTTAACACTTCCAGAAGGGCCAGATGGTTATGCAGTGTACTGCGATGCTTCTGGCGTTGGGTTAGGATGTGTATTAATGCAGCATGGGAGAGTTATTGCATATGCTTCAAGATAGTTGCTGAAGCATGAACGGAACTATCCAACTCATGACCTCGAATTGGCCGCAGTTATTCACGCCTTAAAAATGTGGAGAAATTATTTGTATGGTGTGCGTGTTGATATCTACACAGATCACAAAAGTCTTCAATATATTTTCAAGTAGAGGGAGTTAAATCTGCGACAAATGCAGTGGTTAGAATTATTGAAGGATTACGATGTGAATATTTTGTACCACCCCGGAAAAGCGAATGTAGTAGCCGATGCGCTTAGCCGTCGATCACTGGGCAGTCTAAGTGAAGTCCCTCTAGAAAAGAAAGAAATGGTTCGTGAGTTCTATCGATTAGCAAACCTTGGGGTATGTGTAACTGATTCGGGTAATGCAGGAATTAGTGTTAATGATCCTACAGTCTCGCCCTTGAATATTGAAATAAAAGAGCAACAGTATGCAGATCCGCGAATGTGTCATTACAGGGATGTATCTCGTGGAAAAGAGAAGTCTCCATTTGAAGTTTCCATAGATGGCGTCCTTAGATATCGAGGCAGGCTATTTGTGCCGGATGTAGCAAAATTACGCCAACGGATTCTAGAAGAAGCTCACTATTCTCGGTACTCTATTCATCTAGGTGCGACCAAAATGTACAATGATCTTAAGCTAATGTATTGGTGGGATGGCATGAAAGGGGACATAGCAAAATTTGTAGCACAGTGTCCAAATTACCAATAGGTAAAAGCTGAGCATCAAAAGCCAGGAGGAATATTGCAAGCAACGGAAATTCCTACATGGAAATGGGAAGAAATTAATATGGATTTCATTGTAGGATTACCCCGCTCCCGAGGCAAATACGATTCTATGTGGGTGATTGTGGATAGATTAACAGAGGCAGCTCATTTTCTTCCGGTCAGGACCACGTATTCAGCGGAAGATTATGCTAGGTTGTATTTGAAAGAAATTGTGCGACTTTATGGAATTCCATTATCCATTATTACAGACAGAGGGGCACAATTCACCGCTAAGTTTTGGAAGTCTTTTCCAGAAGGTCTAGGTACTCAAGTTAAGCTCAGCACGGCGTTTCATCCACAGACTGATGGATAAGCCGAACGTACTATTCAGACCGTGGAAGATATGCTACGAGCATGTGTGTTGGATTTTGGTGGTAGTTGGGATGAGAATTTACCCCTTATTGAATTCGCATATAACAATAGCTACCATTCCGGTATTCAAATGGCTCCATATGAAGCTTTGTATGGAAGGAAATGTAGATCTCCAATTGGGTGGTTTGAAACTGGAGAAACGTCGTTAATAGGACCCGACTTGATTCAGCAAGCAATCGAAAAAGTCAAGGTGATACGAGATCGATTATTGACAGCCCAAAGTCGCCAAAAGTCTTATGCAGACAACCGCCGATGAGACTTGAAATTTCAGGTAAATGATTGGGTATTCGTAAAAGTATCACCGATGAAAGGGGTGATGAGATTTGGTAAGAAGGGGAAATTGAGCCCAAGATACATTGGACCTTATCGAGTCGTCAGTAAGGTGGGTGGTGTAGCCTACAGGCTGGACTTACCTTCAGAGCTTGAGTCCGTGCATCCAGTTTTTTACGTTTCGATGCTCCGCAAGTGTATTGGAGACCCAGCAAGAATAGTCCCGGTAGGTGATGTGCAAGTGACAGAGAAGCTAACCTATGAAGAAGTGATTGTTGCCATTCTAGATAGGTAGGTGCGAAGACTTCGGAATAAAGAGGTAGCATCAGTCAAAGTTCTATGGCGAAACAACAACAGGGAAGAAATGACTTGGGAAGCAGAGGAGAATATGAAAGCCAAATATCCACATTTATTCCAGCCCCCAGAGGAGGTCCAAGCTGAGATGTCAACGATATAAGGCATGTATGCTTTTTTTTTTACTCTTTTGGTCGTGTGTGGCCACAAAAATATTAATATTGTGATGCAGTCCTGTGAAGCGATGATATTATGGGTTGTTGTGGCAGGTTGGTAATGCCAAATTACAGAAGAAACTCTGGCGAAATTTTTGTAGAATTCCGAGTGTTTAACATTCGAGGACGTATGTTCCAAAGGGGGGAAGAATGTTACACCTCGAAAATTTTTCGTGAGCCTACAATGAATAGACCAATGAAGGGTATGAGTGTGCGATGTTTTACTAAGTAGGGAATGACTAATTATGAATTTTTGGAATTTAGAAAGTTGTAGAATTTCAATTCAACCAGTGGTCGTAAAGAAGAATACGGCCCGTAAAGTGATTTACAGACAGTATACTGCCATTGTCCTCCAGCCTTTCAAAAATTTCAACTTTCTGTCCAATGTTAAAATGGTTAAATACGACTTGGTATACGGCTCCCGTAAACCTCGATCGTAAACTGCCACGATCCTCAGCCAACCTTTCTGTTTTGATATGCTTAAATACGACCACACTATATGGTCCGTAAACTGGTATACGGCCCGTAAAGTGTGGTTTTCGACCACTGTTCACCCCGACGACTGTTCATGAAAAATCAGATTTTTGAGTTGATAAAAAAAGGACCATAAGCTCATATTATTTCATTTTCTCATCTACACCACTCAAGGAGTCTCTAGAACTCTCCAAACACTTCATCCATAGGAATTCAAGAGAATCAAGGAAATCAATGATCATCAACACCAAATCAAGGAAACAAAGCTTATGAAACTCAAGTAGAAGTTGTCTCCTTCAAGAAATACCAAAGAAAGGAGATAGGGTTTTGGTGCTAAGGTAGAAACTCAACTCAAGGCTTGTTCCACCATCAACCAAGGTAAGTTTCATGACCATTCCATGTTGTTTAAAGAATTGGGAAGCTGAGACACTTGAAACGTAGAAGAACATAGAAAATGGGTCTTGAATGAGTGAATAGTGTCACAATTGGAAGATGGTTGAATGGAATCATGAAAGTTGATATGCTATGATTATGAATACGTTGTAGATGATGTTTAGGTCATGAAATAAGTATTATATACAAGGAAATGGGATAACGAGCTATAACCATAAATGAGAAGGAAATTGGAGAGAAATGATGGATTTTGCTTAAGGCATATAAATGACGACTGTTGCTCGCAATATTATGAGTGTTGTTGTAAATGTTTGGGGGTTGAAATAAAATGGGGGAAAAGTAGTAGAAACAAAGGAAATGCCGCCTAATTTTCTCTATAGATAACAACGCGTTTTTAAAGCTGATTAACAAATGTTAATATGATTCTCTCGTGAAGGTAACGACGTGACCTCGAAGGAAGATGAGTGATCGATAGTGTAGCTAAGCGACAAGGTGTCATGACCCGGCTAGGGGCCGCGATGAGCACCCGGTGCTACCCCACCCGAGCACCCCCTTATCGTACATAACATAACATCTAGGTGAGCCATAAGTCAGTTCGTGCTTTTCTTATCGTTAATCAAATTGATCCCATTAGACGACCATCATCATTTAACATATCATAGGCATTTGTGCCACATCATAAGTACAAGGCCGACGTGACCAACAAAATATATACAAAACATGGGCCGACATGGCCGAACATCTCTACCCACATACACATGACTACGAACCTCTAAGAGTATGACATATCGTATGAACGGGACAGGACCGCGCTATGCCCATAATTATATCCACAAAAGATTAAGTACCCAAAAGCTACGACTCCGACAGAAATGGAGCTCTGCTATGCAATCTCTGAACAAGCAGCTATGGATCAAGTCAGTCTCCCTGTACACCTGCGGGCATGACGCAACGTCCACAAACAAAAGGACGTCAGTACGAAGAATGTACTGAGTATGTAAAACATGATCAACATCAATATAGAAGCATAATAGATATCTTATGAAATAGCATAGGAGGGGAGACAGTAATATCATCATCATAGTACTTACCTGCCTTTCGTAGGACTTTCCATTTTTCATACGTATTAGTACACCTACGTCATCATCCGTATCCCATAATAGTACTCGTACCATACTTGTGCTCATATTCGTATACATGTCCTTATTCGTATTCTTATACATAGTCTTTTCACATTCATATTCATATTATATACATAGCCATACACTTATATACCTACATAGCGTGCCCGACCAAAAGGTTCGGTGTTTCATACGTACTTAGCCAACCAAGGCTCAATGTTATTTCTACCTGGCCCTACCAAGGCTTCAGGGTTATCCGTACCATCTGCAGACGTGCGCGCGCGGTTCGTAATCGTATACATACTTCATATGCATATATTTTACCCGGCGTTATAAGCTCGGGGTTCATTATAGCCCTTCATAGGCACATATAAGTATAATATCCCGTAGGCACCTTTTGCATCATTTTTGATATCATTATCATTACTATCCTCATCGTTATCGTTACATCTACATTATGGACTTAATCGTCATACGAGGAACATAGTATAATCATAGTACATATCAAGGGTCGTGAGCTTATGAGCTCGGAATGTCAAGCATGTGAAGACAACATACTCATATAGAGGAATTAGGAATTTGGCCAAGAACCATGCCTTATGAAAGAAGGGTTAGCCTTACATACCTTTCCGTCGAACTATTCTACACTTGCACGTTCCCTTCCAATGCTAGCATTTATACCTTCATTAATATCATAACAATGGCCATTAGTCATTCACATTATCCACATTATCTAGATTCCTCAATTTGCCTCTAATTCACCCACATTCATGGTCATAACACCCATCTTCGTCCATTCGTCTAAAGTTTTTAGTTCATGATCTTAATACCATTTATAACAGATTCATATCACAACACAACAACATTCATAACTCAAATCAAACTATTTCTCAAAATGTCACTATTCATCATTCATGACCTAGTTGACCACATTTTCTACAATCCATGTATTTTAATTCTCCAACACCTTAAACATCTTGTAAAAATCATGAATCTTACCTTAGAAGTTGTAGGAACAAGCTTTGGTTGATAATACTCTTCTTTGAGCAAAACCCTAGTTTTTCTCCATTTGGATTTCTTGACTTGGATGATCCTTGATGATTCCGTTATCCTTGATTCACTTGTCTTAATGTTATTGATGGCTTATAATCCTTGAAAACTCATATAATAAATGTAGAGAGAAGTTTTAGAGAGAAGTGGTGTAATGTTGTAATGAAATAAAATAAGTCTTGATCCTCATATTTAATGAATTGGAAAATCTGTGCTGAGTGAACAGTGGTCGTCCATGGAGGTTTACGGACCGTATTCCACTATACGGCTCGTCCTCCATGGGCTTATTTAGCCATTTCCAGAACAAGAAGCTGGGCTGCTTTCATGGTGGTTTACGACCATGGTTTACGGGCCGTAAATCACTTTACGGTCCGTCCACCAGGTCGTATTTAACCATTTCCTCGGCTAGCAGAAAGTTGACGTTTGGCATGCCAGTTTACGACCTGGCAGTTTACGGACCGTATACCAGTTTACGGTCCGTATTTGCACTTTACGACCACTGGCAGAAAGCTGAAGCTTTTGCATGGCAGTTTACGAATGTCAGTTTACGGACCGTATTGCACTTTACGGATACGGTCCGTATTTTGCAATATACGACCACTGGGAAGTTTTGCCAACTTTCAATTTTTCTCATTTCTCGACTTTTCATTCTAATCATCCACATCTCTTTACATACATTTCCCATGAAACATTATACACTCGCACTCCTCGCACACATCATTAGTTCATTTACTTGCGTACCAACGGGAAATTTTCCGACGTGTAACATTCTACCCCCCTTAGGAACATTCGTCCTCAAATGTTAAAGGCTTGGGGAATTCTATAAAAATTTCGCCAGAGTTTCCTCTGTAATGTGGCACTACCACCCTGCCACAACAACCCACAATAACAATGCCTCACAGGGCAATAATACAACAGCACTAGAAATTTTGCCACACACGACCTGAATGTATAAAAGGGAAAACATGCATACCTTATAATTTTGACGTCTCATCTTGGACTCCTCCCAAGGGCTGAAATAAATGTGGGTATTTGGATCGCATATTCTCTTCCGCTTCCCATGTCATTTCCTCTCGATTGTTATTTCTCCACAGAAATTTAATTGAGGCCACTTCTTTGTTTCTAAGCCTCCGTACTTGCCTATCTAATATGGCAATGGGTATTTCATCATAAGTTAACTTTTCTATCACTTGAATATCATTCACTGGGACGATCCTCGTAGGATGTCCAACACACTTCCGAAGCATCGAGACATGAAATACTGGATGGACTGACTCCAAATCTGGAGGTAGATCTAGCTCATAGGCCACTTTGCCTATTTTGCGCACAATTTCGTATGGCCCAATATACCGGGGACTGAGCTTCCCCTTTTTGCCAAATCTCATCACGCCCTTCATCGGCGACACTTTCAAGAATACCCAATCTTTCACTTCGAACTCTAAGTCTCTTCGACGATTATCCGCATAGTACTGCTGACGACTTTGAGCCGTTAGCAACCGATCTTGTATGAGCTTAACTTTCTCTATTGCTTGCTGGACCAAGTCTGGCCCTATCAACTTAGCTTCTCCGGTTTCAAACCACCCAATTGGGGATCTACACTTTCGCCCATATAGAGCCTCATACGACGCCATTTGGATGCTAGAATGATAACTGTTATTGTAAGAAAACTCAATGAGTGGTAAATGGTCATCCCAATTCCCTCCAAAATCTATCATACATGCCCGTAACATATCTTCAAGAGTCTGAATAGTACGTTCAGCTTGCCCATCGGTCTTCCGAAATGTCAAATGATGACCCCTCCTTCTGAGGGAGTGTATCTCTGTACTGCATTAGCATGGGATCCTCATATTGTCGCTCTTTTACTTCCGCTACTAACGATAAAACTGCTGAATTTTGAATAGTAGCTCCGCTGCTACCTGAGTCCACCACTCGGACTCCTAGGCTAGCTAACTGCTGAAGATCACGGGCCATCTCTTTCTTTTCTGGTCGTACCTCACTTAGACTTCCCATCGACCTACGGCTAAGAGCATCAGCCATAACATTTGCCTTTCCGGGGTGGTACAGGATTTCAACATCATAGTCTTTTAGCAACTCTAGCCATCGTCGTTGCCGCAAATTCAACTCTTTCTGCTTGAAGATGTACTGGAGACTCTTATGATCTGTATAAATATCCACGTGGACACCATATAAGTAATGTCTCCATATCTTTAAAGCATGGACCACCGCAGCCAATTCTAAGTCATGGGTAGGATAATTCTGCTCATGTTTCCGTAATTGTCTAGAAGCATACGCAATCACCTTACCATTTTGCATCAATACACAGCCTAGCCCGACGCCTGAAGCATCACAATAAATAACATATCCTTCCAATCCCTCTGGAAGTGTCAAGACTGGGGCTGAAGTCAGTCGGTCTTTCAACTCTTGGAAACTACGCTCGCAAGCATCTGTCCATTGAAACTTAGCTGACTTCTGAGTCAACTTGGTGAGCGGTGCAGAAATAGAAGAGAAATCCTTAACAAATCTTCTGTAATAACCTGCTAAGCCAAAAAAGCTATGAACCTCCGTAGGGGTCGTGGGCCTTGGTCAAGTCTTCACTGCCTCAATCTTTTGGCTATCCACTCGAATACCGTCAGCTGCAACAATGTGGCCCAGAAATGCCACTGAGTTCAACCAAAACTCGCATTTGGAAAACTTCGCTAATAACTCTCGAGCTCGAAGAAATCTAAGGACAATTCGCAAATGATCCACATGTTCTGCCTTGGATCTAGAATACACTAGGATGTCATCGATGAATACAATCACGAATCGATCCAGAAAAGGCCTGAATACATTGTTCATTAAGTCCATAAACACTACCGGTGCATTAGTTAGCCCAAACGACATCACTCGGAACTCAAAATGACCGTATCTTGTTCTAAAAGCTGTCTTAGGGATATCTTTCTCCCTAACCCTTACTTGGTGATACCCGGACCTCAAATCAATCTTTGAAAACCATTTGGCACCTTGCAATTGATCAAATAAATAATCAATCCTCGGGAGGGGATACTTGTTCTTAATCGTCACTTTATTCAATTGTCGATAATCAATGCACATTCTCAAGAAGCTATCCTTCTTCCAGATGAACAATACGGGTGCTCCCCACGGGTATGAACTAGGCCTAATGAAGCCTTTTTCAAACAATTCTTTTAATTGCTCCTTCAACTCTTTTAACTCTGCGGGTGCCATCCTATAGGGAGGAATAGATATGGGATTAGTGTATGGCAACACGTCAATAGCAAAATCAATCTCCCTCTCGGGAGGAAGGCCTGGAAGCTCTTCCGGGAACACATCCGGAAATTCATTCTCTACCGGAACTGACTGAAGAGTCAGCGACTCAGCTTCTACCTCATGAACTCGCACTAGGTGATAAATGCACCCTTTCGTGATCATCTTCCTTGCCTTTAGATAGGAAATAAACCTAACTTTTGGTGATGCCGAATTTCCTTTCCATTCTAAGACTGGTTCTCCTGGAAATTGGAAACGAACCATTTTCATTCTACAATCAACATTGGCATAACAAGAAGCCAACCAATCTATGCCCATAATGACATCAAAATCTACCATCTCTAGCCCATGCAAATCAATCACGGTACGACGATCACAAATCACAATCACACAATTCCTATATACTCGTCTAGCTATTACCGAGTCACCCACGGGTGTAGACTCCTCAAAAGGTTTGATAGACTCCGGCTCAATTATAAATCGACCCGCAATATATGGAGTAACATATGATAATGTGGAGCCCGGATCAATCAAAGCATATACATCATGAGAGAATACCGATAATATACCTGTGACCACATCAGGAGAAGACTCAAGATCTTGGCGTCCAGCCAAAGCATAAATACGGTGCTGAGGACCGCTAGTACTGGGAGCTCTGCCTCTACCTCTACCATGGCCGACTGGCGCATGTGAACCTGGCCTCGTAGGGCGTACAGATGCCGAAGATCCGGCTACCGACCCTGATGGCTGGGTCCTACCTCTACCATGTACTGAGGGGCAATCACGCATAATATGGCCTGGCCGACCACAAGAATAGCAAGTGTCTGAACTTGATCGGCACTGACCCCAATGCAACTTTCCACACTGAGAACATCGTGGTACGGGTGGCCTTGGCTGGCCTGAATCACCTCTAAACTGAGACACCGAATAACCCTGACTCGGCTCGGAACCCTGACTCGGCTCGGAACTAGTAGATCTGTCAAATCTCTGCCCCGTGAACTGTGGAGGTGTACTGGTCATAGAATAGCCTGAATGGCTGGGAAACTGCTGTCTGTGTCCGCCCCTGGACTCGCTCCTCGAACCCGAAGGTCTGGCCCTCTTGTTATGGCCCCTATCCTGCTCACGTTCATTTCTCCGCTACTGTAGGTGTTCCTCTAATTCCTGAGCATGTGCCTGAATGCGTGCAATATCCATGCCATCCCGAAGGGACGTAGTCAAGAATTTATCCATCAAGTGTGGCCCTAGGCCTTTCACAAACCGGTGCACCTGATCGCCTATATCCGCTACCATGGCCGAAGCATACCTAGCCAAGGAATTGAAGCGGAGACTATACTCTGTAGCACTTATGCTACCTTGCCTCAAATTCAAGAATTTATCGGCCCTAGCTCGCCGAACTTCCGGAGGCATATAATGACGGAGAAAAGCATCAACAAACTCTTGCCATACCGGTGGAGGTGCATTGGCTCCCCGCGAAGCCATCCAAACCGTATACCACTGGATTGAGACATCCCTCAATCTATATGACGCTAGTTCCACCGATTCGGTGTCTGAAGCATGTATCAACCGGAGCGTCCTTAGCATACCATCAATAAAGTCCTGGGGATCCTCCTCCAGTTTCGACCCAAAGAATTCCGGGGGTTTCAAAGCAATGAAGTCACGGGCCCTTGCACTAACAGCCCTGTCACCTTGCCCTGCGCTTGGCCTCTGAGTCTGGGCCGCAACGAACTGAGTCAACAAATTAATGGCCTCTCTCATGTCTTGGCCCGAAGCATTCGGTGGAGGAGCTGGAGCTGGGGCTGAGGCTCCCACGTGCTCCTCGGTAATAGGCACTGTCTGGGAGGACTGAGATTGAGCCGCACTCTGGGACTCATCTTCGTCTACTACCGGTGGCAGTGCTCTTTCAGCCCGCTTTTCTGCCACCGTCTTGCCCTTTTGGGATGCTGTAGCCTTTTTCCTTTTAGGCATCTCTGAAATACACAACACACGATTTAGGAACAAGAATTTCTTACATCATAGCACTATCACACGATTCTTATAAAGAAAGAAGGTCATATATTCCTAAAATGTCCGCAGCTTCTCATTTATAAGTGTGGCGCGCAACACACCCATAACCAAGACTCTACTAGACACGGCTCGTAGACACATCCTAGGACTGAACTACTCTGATACCACTTTTGTCACGACCCGGCTATTGGCCGCGACGAGCACCCGGTGCTACCCCACCCGAGCACCCCCTTATCGTACATAACATAACATCTAGGTGAGCCATAAGTCAGTTCGTGCTTTTCTTATCGTTAATCATATTGATCCTATTAGACGACCATCATCATTTAACATATCATAGGCATATGTGCCACATCATAAGTACAAGGCCGACATGGCCAACAAAAGATATATAAAACATGGGCCGACATGGCCGAACATCTCTACCCACATACACATGACTACGAGCCTCTAAGAGTATGACATATCGTATGAGCGGGACAGGACCCCGCTATGCCCATAATTATATACACAAAAGATTAAGTACCCAAAAGCTACGGCTCCGAAAGAAATGGAGCTCTGCTATGCCATCTCTGAACAAGCAGCTATGGATCAAGTCTGTCTCCCTGTGCACCTACGGGCATGATGCAACGTCCACAAACAAAAGGACGTCAGTACGAAGAATGTACTGAGTATGTAAAGCATGATCAACATCAATAATAGATATCATATGAAATAGCATAGGAGGGGAGACAGTAATATCATCATCATAGTACTTACCTGCCTTTCGTAGGACTTTCCATTTTTCATATGTATTAGTACACCTACGTCATCATCCGTATCCCATAATAGTACTCGTACCATACTTGTGCTCATATTCTTATACATGTCCTTATTCGTATTCTTCTACATAGTCTTTTCACATTCATATTCATATTATATACATAGCCATACACTTATATACATACATAGCGTGCCCGACCATAAGGTTCGGTGTTTCATACGTACTTAGCCAACCAAGGCTCAATGTTATTTCTACCTGGCCCTACCAAGGCTTCAGGGTTATCCGTACCATCTGCAGACGTGCGCGCGCGGTTCATAATCATATACATACTTTATACATATTCATATACATATATTCTACGCGGCGTTATAAGCTCGGGGTTCATTATAGCCCTTCATAGGCACATATAAGTATAATAGCCCGTAGGCACCTTTTGCATCATTTTTGATATCATTATCATTATTATCCTCATCGTTATCATTACATCTACATTATGGACTTACTCGTCATACGAGGAACATAGTATAATCATAGTACATATCAGGGGTCGTGAGCTTATGAGCTCGGAATGTCAACCATGTGAAGACAACATACTCATATAGAGGAATTAGGAATTTGGCCAAGAACCATGCCTTATGAAAGAAGGGTTAGCCTTACATACCTTTCCGTCGAGCTATTCTGCACTTGCACGTTTCCTTCCAATGCTAGCGTTTATACCTTCATTAATATCATAACAATGGCCATTAGTCATTCACATTATCCACATTATCTAGATTCCTCAATTTGCCTCTAATTCACCCACATTCATGGTCATAACACCCATCTTCGTCCATTCGTCTAAAGTGTTTAGTTCATGATCTTAATACCATTTATAACACATTCATATCACAACACAACAACATTCCTAACTCAATTCAAACTATTTCTCAAAATGTCACTATTCATAATTCATGACCTAGTTGACCGCATTTTCTACAATCCATGTATTTTAATTCTCCAATACCTTAAACATCTTGTAAAAATCATGAATCTTACCTTAGAAGTTGTAGGAACAAGCTTTGGTTGATAATACTCTTCTTTGAGAAAAACCCTAGTTTTTCTCCATTTGGATTTCTTGACTTGGATGATCCTTGATGATTCCGTTATCCTTGATTCACTTGTCTTAATGTTATTGATGGCTTATAATCCTTGAAAACTCATATAATAAATATAGAGAGAAGTTTTAGAGAGAAGTGGTGTAATGTTGTAATGAAATAAAATAAGTCTTGATCCTCATATTTAATGAATTGGAAAATCTGTGCTGGGTGAACAGTGGTCGTCCATGGAGGTTTACGGACCGTATTCCACTATACGGCTCGTCCTCCATGGGCTTATTTATCCATTTCCAGAACCAGAAGCTGGGCTGCCTTCATGGTGGTTTACGACCATGGTTTACGGGCCGTAAATCACTTTACGGTCCGTCCACCAGGTCGTATTTAACCATTTCCTCGGCTGGCAGAAAGTTGAAGTTTGGCATGCCAGTTTACGACCTGGCAGTTTACGGACCGTATACCAGTTTACGGTCCGTATTTGCACTTTACGACCACTGGCAGAAAGCTGAAGCTTTTGTATGGCAGTTTACGACTGCCAGTTTAAGGACCCTATTGCACTTTACGGTCCGTATTTTGCAATATACGACCACTGGGCAGTTTTGCCAACTTTCAATTTTTCTCATTTCTCGACTTTTCATTCTAATCATCCACATCCCTTTACATACATTTCCCATGAAACATTATACACTCGGACTCCTCGCACAAATCATTAGTTCATTTACTTGCGTACCAACGGAAAATTTTCCGAGGTGTAACACAAGGTATGTGAGGCTAGTCCTTTCTTTCTAATGGCATGAATTCCTATATTCAGGAAAGCTGAAAGCCTACATCCATAAGTGCCCATATAAGATAAAGTGATATGATATGATGATGCCATCTTGTTAATGATGTTACTTATTGCTCACACTCACCTTATGTATCATTTCCTTCAAGGTGAGGCAGAATGCTTATGTATGTTCATAATGGAATCGAGGGTTCACGACCTTATGTCACCTCGATAGAATGCAGTCGTGCTAGAGTCTTTATGCATGTATGATGACAAGTATATTTTGATAAGCATATTATTATAAGTATTTTATGATAAGCATGTCATGATTTCATCACACCAGGCCTAGTTGGCCGGGCAGTCACCGCTAAGGCCGGCAGCTATACGGATACACCATGACCTTCTGGCATGGGCAGACACCACTAGTGGGCGGCATGAGATGGTACCCCGGACGCGAGAGGCCTGGACGCGGGCTAATATTATTGATTATCACACCGTTCCGATATGGACGGGCAGCTTGCATGTCATGCATATATGATATAATGATGAGTATGAGTATGAAAGCATGCATCACTTCTCTTATGACTATCATTCAGATTCAGATGTTCATATTGATGTTCTCATTATATTATTGTTGTTGTCCTTCTTCATTGTTCATGCCTCGCATACTCAGTACAATATTCGTACTGACGTCCCTTTAGTTTGAACGCTGTGTTCATGCCCACAGGTAGACACGGAGGTGAGCTAGATCCAGATCCATAGCAGCGGTCAGCTGAGTGAGAGCACTCCATTATCCGGAGGTGCTTATGCTCATTCTTTTGTTATATAGATGCATATTTTGGGCACGATGGAGTCTTGTTCCATCTATGTGTATTCAGTCTGTCAGTAGAGGCTCGTAGATACGCAGTGTGGGTTAGATGGTCTTACAAGATGTTAATATATGTATATATTATTTTGATAGCCGAGAGACAAATGTACATAAAGCATTTATGTTTCTACTCAAAATATGATTTTTCCTACATTTCGTGTATAAAGTTTGCAAAGAAGTATTAAATGAGTAAGATGAACATTAGAGCGAGTGGTGCTCGGTGGCTTGCCCCGGGAACCCGTCGCAGCCCCTAGCCGGGTCGTGACAGTTTTCAACTCATGTAAATCAGCCATAGTATGGCAGTTGCAAACTACAACCACACAATTCCTATATACCCGTCTAGCTTCTACTAGACCCCCTACAGGCGTGGGCATCTCAAAAGTTTTGATTTGTTCAGGTTTCACCCCAATACGATTAGAAACATAGGGCGTAATATATGACAAAGTAGAACCCGGGTCAATTAACGCATACACATCATAAGAAGATACTGACAATATACCTGTGATAACATCAGAGGAGGACTCAAGATCCTGTCATTCCGCCAGTGCATATATACAGTTTTGAGGGTTGCTTGAACTGGATACTCATTCTCTGCCTCTACCAACACCTGCGAACCTTTCCCTACAGGACATACGGATGATGAGGAATCAGCTACTTATCCCGTGGGCTAAACCCTATCTCTGCCGCTTCTCAATGGACAATCATGAATCATATGACCAATCTGACCGCTGGCATAACAAGAGTCTAAGCCTTGGTGGCACTATCCCGAATGTGTCTTACCACATTGATTGCATCGCGATTATGGTAACGACGATCTCATCTGTCTGGAATCACCTCTATACTGAGAGCCCAAAATCCTGGAGCCTTGACCCATTCCAGAATAAATAGGACGATCAAATCTCTTGCTCGCGAATCGAACAGGTGCACTGGCTGCTGATTAGCTTGAATGACTGGAATACTGTTGCCTTTGACTCCCTCTGAACTCACTAGCGATATCGAAAGATCTGGCCCTCTTACTATACCTTCTATCAGAATCACGCTCGCCCCTTTGCCGCAGCTACTGTTCCTTCAAATTCTGAGCATGGGCCTGAATTCGAGCAATATCTATCCCGTCCTGGAGCGAGGCTATCAAGCACTCCTTAATCAAATGCGACCCCAACCCACTCATGAATCTATGTACGCGGTCCCCCATATCAGCTACCATGGCGGGAGCATACCTAGCCAAGGAATTAAAGCAAAGACTGTACTCTCGAGCACTCATATTCCCCTATCGGAGATTCACGAACTTATCGGCTCGGGCCCGTCGAACCTCTGGTGGTAAATAATGTCGGAGGAAAGCATCCTCGAACTCTTGCCATACTAGGAGAGGTATATTTTCCCCTCTCAAAGACATCCAAGTGTTATGTCAATGGACAACCACATCCCGTAATCTATAGGAAGACAATTCCACTGACTCAGTATCGGAAGCATGTATTATTCTCAACATCCTCAGTATCTCATCTATAAAGCCAGGTGGGTTTTCATCCGACTTTGACCCTTAAAATTCTGGAGGGTTCAGACTAATAAAATCACGGGCTCTTGCGCTCACCGCTCTATCACCCTGGCTCGCACCATACCGCTAGGCCTGAGCGGCAACAATCTGGGTCAGCAATTGAATAGCCTCGGTCTTCTGTTGGCCTGAGGCACCTGGTGGAGGAACTAGGGGTACTAGAGATGGAGCTCAGGACCTTTCATGCTCCTCTAAAATGGGTGGAGTATGGGAGGTCCGAGATGGAACCTCATTATGAGACTCACCCTCTTCTATATCCGTCGGTGGATCTCGTTTAGTCCTTCTTCCACCCACCGTCTTGTCCTTCTGGGCCGCTGTAGCTTTCCACTTCATAGGCATTGCTGAAATCATAACACACGATTAGGAAAAAAAAGGGGATCCTGATAACATAGCACTATTGCACGATCTAAGATAAGAAAGGAGGTCAATTATTCCTAAATTCCTTGCAACCTCCTGTTTATAAGTGTGGCGCGTTTTACACCCATAAACAGGATTCTACCGGACACGGCTCGTGGACATACCCTAGGAAAAACTGCTCTGATACCACTTTTGCCACGACCCAACCAGAGGGCCATGACGGGCACCCGGAGCTAACCTACTGAGCACCTAAGAACATACATCGCATAATATTTCCTAGGTGGATTGCATGAGTATTATAATCTTTAAAGCATGTATCACTAGACAACGACACATTTCTATATAATCATCAATAACTATGTCCATAAACATAGGCCAACAAGGCTGTCAAAATATAACACAACAATATGAACTGATAACGTTATGGGACTTCTAGCTACACACCTCTATCTACGAGCCTTTATATAGAATACTGGAATGCATAAAGCCGGGGCAGGACTCCGGCATGCCCAAGTATGTATATACAAAAGAGTAGTACCAAAAGACTACAGCTCCCGAACAACATGAGTGGTTCTGAGACTCCGTTGATGAAGCTCCTACAGATCAGATCCTTCTACCTGTCTACCTGCATGCATGAACGCAGCATCCACAAAAAGGGACGTCAGTACAAACAGTGTACCAAGTATGTAAGGCATGAATAACAACATAACAAGAGATATGGAGCATAACATGGAATAAGGAAATAACTTGTACATTTGTTCGCCTCTTAAGGAGGATACCGTGCATGCTAGACCTTTTAAAGAAAACGTTTTTCATGCAGATATAACATAAATGTTATGCGTATATAACGCCTCGCCGTTTAGTAGCATGCATGAGAGTCCAAATAAAGGTCACCACTTTATCGGAGTGACGTAAGGTCGGTAACCTCCGATTTATATTATGGAATGATCATCGCTATATCTCACCTCAAAGGAACAAGTAACATGAGATGATATCAACAACAATGTATAAAATCAAGGAATTCATGAAATAAACTCAATAATCTCATAATAGCATCAACCATAAACTTTGGAATTTCTATAATGGAATCATCATCATCATCATCATTGTCATCATAGAAAACATCTTATCTTTAACATTATAAGAAACTTTAAGAGTCATGAACTTTTAACTTTTGGAAATAAGAATTTTATGGAAACATGTATGGAATCATAACATAGGAATCATGCCATTTGAAAGAAAGGGACTAGCCTTAACATACCTTTTGGTCTCCTACTATTTAACGTTTATTCTCTCGAGCTCGTAAATCTACATTCAAGAGAAATCATACTACTGTTAGGCTTATCATCATATGCCTATCTTAAATCTTCAAATTAAACTCCTTTAGAATCTGCAAAAATTCGGGTAGCATCTTCCCAGTTTATATCCCTAGCCCGAAGTCACAATACCAAAAACCAACACAACAATAACTACTGTTGCACCAATAACATCATCATCCATACCAAAATATTCCATAAAACATCTCACACGATGTTTATCCAATTTCTCAACCCACAAATTCGTTATACGATTATTTAATAGTTTTATCTCCATAAAAATTCATACCTCGCTCCTGCTAGAACCGCAATATCTTTAATTTCCGCCTTGAGTCCAAGCCAAGATTCCTCGCAATACGATATTATAATCGGAACTATACGCTGTCTGAACCTAAATCCGGATATTCCACTTAATGTTTGCTAAATTTTATAACCAGAAGTTGGGGGAAAGTTCCAGAGAATTTGGGGTGTTTTGAGAGGTGTTTGGATGAAAAATGAGGGGGTAAGCCCCTTTTTATAATGTTTAAAAGTCAGGTTGCACCGACCTAGAGTTTACTCAGCGCGTTCGCACTAAGTTATCCTTTGCTTACCAACGCGTTCGCGCCACCTACAGGTGCATTGGCACAGAGTTAATCCTTGCTCTGGCAGTCTGTCTTAAAATTCTCATAACGTTTGATTCCAATATCGGATCGATGCGCGGTTTGTAGCTAAGAAACTAGACCTTCCGAACATCAATTTAGGATTTTGTGTCACTTTAAAATTATTCACATGCTAAAAGATATTCTTTCCCCAAGTTAGACCAAAATCATCGTACAAAATCTTGCTCAACCTTTCTCCAAAGTTCCAGAAACTTAATCTCCTTGATTCACTTGTTATCCAATTCTTCCATGACCTATTTCATGAGCTTAAACCCTCATAACCACAAGATAAGCACATATAATCTCATATATCTTTGACAATAACTCCAGTTTCCACAATTGAAAAACTAACACCTAGTGAATCTCAACGTACAAAAACTACGAGGTGTAACAGAGCTCTTGGGAACTGTTCTAGAAGATTATAGGGGAAAATGCTTTGTGTTAAGTCTTGAGTCTTGCTAATCTCCTTACTAATCCCTTATTCCTGATCATCTTAGAATTCCTTTTCCCTTATTAGTTCCTTAGACTTCGCGAGTCACCTTGGATTGTGCTACCGAGACGTGGAGGTATTCCGTCCGGAGTCAATATGTACACAACATTGCATTTGCATTCATACATTATTGCATCATATTGCATTATGGCTTATATTCAGATGGTTCGGTGCTTTACTTGAGATGTTGGTTTCAGATTGGAGATATTGAGACTTGGCACATTTGGGTTTAGATGCTCTACTTAGGCGATGATAGGTACTTGGTTCTGGTTATATTGACTTATACTTGTTGCTTTATCTGCCTATCTTGATTTATTGTCTAGATTATGTTAGCTATACTTAGTAGGCCTATGATACCGACCAGTACTGTGGTTTTGTACTGACTTGCACTTTCTGCATTCTTTTATGAGTGGAGAGTTCTAGGTTGGGTTTTCTTCCCTCTTCCGTGGCTGATAGTGGCTTTCAGGATTGCTTCGAGTTTACAGGGTGAGCGCAAGACATTCGCTGCCTTGAATACTCCTATTATGTCTTTCTTTTCTATTCTGAGACATAGACAAATTTGATGTATTATTATATTCTAGACTTGTATATTTTCACTTAGATGCTCTAGTATGGATTAGACCTGACCCTGGGTGGATTGCCTTATTTCCACACTATTTCTATTTTATTTTTGTAAGACTTACGTGATTATTCTCTTCTGCTTGATTGATTAATTATTTATGTCTTTATTTCTGTTGGGTTGAGGGTTCTCTTAATAAGGTGAAAAGGGTAAGTGCCCGCACGACTTAGATAAATTGGGTCGTGACATGGGTGATATCTTCAGAAGATCCTGCTCGCCCTCCATAAACTCTAAATCCTAGACCTTCCGGTCCACATACATCTTTTGTCGACTCTGAGCTGCCAGAAGCTTTTCCTGAATAAGCTTCACTTTGTCCAAGGACTTGTTACGGTTCACTTTTACGCGGGTGCATAAAAGCTACTAAGAGGTTGTTGGTGCTCTAAATGAATTTTAGTATTTTTAGATTCGCCACCTAATTTATTAAGGAAAATTAGGAAAATCGAGTAAAAGAGTTTATTCAAGCAAGAGAAAAATCCTTTTTAGTACCAGAGTTCGAGATAAGGGTTCTGGTGATCCCCTAGGGAAGGTTTTAAGCACCCTCGTATTAAGGATCCATAGAATAAGGTTGACCTATGAGCTTCAATATGTGACATATTGTGATTATTTGCTAAAATATTTCTACATTGCTAAACTTGTCATGCTAATCATAAAATTCAAAATTTCGGCAAAAAGTCCCCTCAAAATAGGGGTTTTGGTTTAAAAAATCCTTACAATTGTTCAACTCACTTTATTGCCGGACTACGACACACTCGAGGTTTCTCCCAAGTAGAGTCACTACTGTTTTAGTCCTAATAAAATGAGTTTAGTACTTATAGGTTTTATAATACATATATAATAAAATATGGAGTATATCTCCTATTTTTATACACACACACACACACATCTATATATATATATATATATATATATATATAAGAAAGAAAATTTATTTAAGTCCATTTTATACATTTGAAGCTCGTAATCAACCATTGTTCCACTTTCCAAAGCCATCTTATGTCAAAGATTGGTCTAAGTATAATTCTCTTGTTTTTGGTCTTTAAGGTTTGGGATTTTGGCCCAAACAAGCTTTGTTCTTTTTCCGAAAAAATAAGCTTAAGTCCCATCGAGTTGTAAAAGAGTTTCATGTTTACTTGATGAAAAGCAATTAGGAGACTTCCTAATAATATTAAGCGTCTCCTTAAGTTCTAGCATCCATAAGAGGTTTCAATATGTACACGTGTTGTTTACATATACAACATATATACAAATAATATAAAGTCACATACATATATGTATAGGAGAAAAGGATTAGGCTTGTGGGCCTACTTAAACCCACCAGTTTGCCTATTTTCACCCATAGGTGGGTCTTCATCATATTTGCTTCCCTTATTTGTTCATCAGACTCGATCAATGATAGGTGTTGGGCCTCAGACCCGACACATTTGATAAAAGGGATGGCCCAAGTGGCACGAGCTGAAGTCCCATGCAAATAAAGAAGGAAAAAAGGGAAAATTCGGTTAGATGGTATCTATATATGCATGTATGTATGTATATTTACTAAGTGCACGTACTTATATTTCAACCCTAAACACAAATGAAACCAAAAGCCCAGAAACGAATTGTAAGTTAAAATAGTAGGCCCAAAATGTAAAGTCAATGAATAAATAGATTCTGACTATAAGCTAAGGGAACAGGACCAACATGTAAGCAGATGAAAGACCAAACCCAACAGGCCCAATGTCTTACAATATAAGTCTCATGACCCGACTAGGGGGCCATGACGAGTACCCGAAACTAACTATCGAGCACCACTCATTACGCTAATCATCATACCCATGCAGGACACACATAATCTCCAAGGCAATACATAAATATACATAAGCCCTCGGGGCTGCAAAATGATCTACAAAATTATACACTGATATATCCATGAGACAACTGCTACCCACGTATACGTATCTACGAGCCTCTACTAAAGTGCTGAGACATAAGGACGGGACAGGACCCCATCGTGCCCAAATATGTACACAAAAGAATGTATCAACAAATGGCACCTCTGGAGTACCGGAGTGCTCCTGTGAATCTGCTGAGTAGCTCCCAAGAATCTGGGCCGCCTCCCTACCTACCTGTGGGCATGAACACAGCGTCCAAAAAGAAAGGGCGTCAGTATGAACAATGTACTAATTATGTAAGGTATATGTGATAACATGATAAGGAAATATAGAAAACATAAGGAGAAAGTACAACTACAACTGCTTGCCTCTTGAGGCAGAATCATGCATGCTCCTTCTTATCTTTAAAACAAATCACACATACATACATAAGTTGTCCAAGTCAATAACATCATTAGCCCGCGTCCGGGCCTCTCGCGTTTGGGTTAAACATCTCAAGCCGCCCACTAGTGGTGCCTGCCCATGCCATCTAGTCATGGTGTATATGCCGCCCGCCTTAGCGGTGTCTGCCCGGCCATGTAGGCACGGTGTAACCTCATGATTTTGTACTTATGATAAAGCATGCATAAGAACTCAAGTGAAAGCTACAACTCTATCGGGGTGACATAAGGTCGAGAACCCCCGATTCCATTCTGGAGTAGTCATGATCATCATGTCTCACCTTGAAGGAACTAGCATTATAAGGTGAGCCTACCAAAAATGAATGACATCAAGGACTCATATAAGGATCATTAGCTTCATAAGACTATCATATCATAAGCTTTGGAGTCTCTAGACTTAGATTCACCATCATCATTGCCATATTCATAACACATCTCTTATCTTTATCTCATGAGAAGCGCTTTATAATCATAGACTTATAGTTTACGGAATATAAGAGAGTTATGGAATGATAAAGAAAGTCATATTATAAGGATCATGCCTTAGAAAAAGAAGGTACTAGCCTCACATACCTTTTCGTCTCCTTAACTCTATCAACTAAATGGTTTCCTTCGAAGCTGGCGATTCTATATTCAAGAGAATTCGTACTAAGATTAGATAATCGATAATATACTTAAGCTTAAGCTAAAGCGACTAAAAGCTAATGAAAATTGGGCAGCATTTCCTTTGTTTCTACAACTTTCTCCATATAATATAACAACTCCCAAACATCAACAACAACATCCACAATATCATAATCAATAAACTTGTTAAGCTAGATATTATTCAATTCTCAAAATTCCCCCTTCAAGTCATCCTTAACCATGGTTATCACCTAACATAGTATTCATTCACATATAATGCTTCTTCAACACTATTAATATCATTCATAACAATATTATACTCATAACATGTCAAGAACTATGATTCAAATCAAATTACCACTCAAGAATTCCACTATTCTCATATTTGTAGTCCATTTTCTACTTCCTTCCATAATCCAAGTTTTTCAACCATTCAATACTTTTAATAGCATGAAATGAACATAAAACTCACCTTTGATTGTGTAGAAATTGGTTTTGGATGGAAATGCTTCACTTGGAGAATACCCTAACTTCAATTCCAAAGAAATTTCTAGCTTCCATCAACCCTAGTTAGCATTCTTGCACTTGATTCTACTAGTTTTTGGTATTTGATCTTTGATTTCCCTTGAATTTGTGTTAATAGGAGGTATAGAGAGTTCTAGAGGTTTCAAGAAGTGAGGAGGAGGTGAGAAATGAAAATAATAACTTTGGGTCTTAAATTTATAAAATGGACAAAGCTGCCAGACGTGAATTATGCGGACACTTATACGGTCCATATAAGTGACCGTATAATGCTTCCAGTGATCATGCCTCACTACGACTGTTATACGGGCCATTATACAGACCGTATAATGGGTCGTATAACCACCATTTTTTCCGAACTTGCTCTCGTCGTTTCATTTGATCTCCAATCCCTATGGAGCCTACTTAGCACTAGTTTAACACTTCATTAACAATCTAAGGAGCGTTATAACTCTTCCTCAAGACATTATTAAATCAACATTAGCTCGGTACTTTGCAAAATCCTTCCAAAACACGACTTATACCTTACGTTCCTTTGATGAACTTAGTCTCACTAATTCATATCACTTCAAAGTCCTATCGTATGCACTTTTAGGCCACCAAATAGCCTTTTTATAAACATAAGGGCCTCATGTTCACCTTAAGATTGCGTTAGTCTATTTACCGCGCAACGACATGAAAATTTTGAGGTGTAACAATATGCACATAAGGTAAGTACATAAATTCAACTAGAGTGATATACAAGGTATACGCCTTTATATACACCAGAGCGTACACAAGTGGTGTATACTTTGTATATATTAAGTATGTTGAATCCAAACATCAACACAGAGCAGAGTAAAAGAAGGTGGTTTCAGTGCGAATAGAAAAATACATCATGGAAAGAAATGACCTAAACTTGAATGTAAACAGACCACCGCACAACCCAACTGTCAAACCAAAACACATGTCATTAACACATAACCAAGAAAGCATAGCATACAAACAGACATTAAAGGTGTTGAAGACTTTTACACACTTATTGTCACGACCCGACTAGGGGCCATGACGGGTACCCGAGGCTAACCACCGAGCACCGCTCATACTGCTAGTAATCATACTCATCCTGCGATCATTCATTAATCTCATGCTTATATTCATAGAAGAACCATTTTCACTTGAAATATATTTACCTTTATATACATAAGCCCTTCGGCTATCAAAATACTATATACAATGAGGAAATCGTGAGACCATACTATCCACACATACGTATCTACGATCCTCTATTAGAGTACTAGACATATGGACGGGACAGGACCCCGTCGTGCCCAAAACATATATATACAAAAAATAATAAATCAATGGCACCTCCGGAACAATGGAGTGCTCTCAAAGTCTACTGATAGCCCCTACGAATTTGGGTCACCTCCCTGTCTATCTGTGGGCATGAACACTGTCACGACCCGTCTAGGGGCCGTGACGAGTACTCGATACTTGTACCGAGCACCCCTTGTCTATCGTTTTACCTTTACCTCTTAGCAAGCCATGTAAAGAGAGCCATTTTTTTTTTGAACATTAACATTAGCGGCGTCATTTTGAATATAGACTAATAAACTTCGTTATCACTTATACATCAACATTAGCATGCCAAAACACCATATACCTAACTATACTTAACTGACTGTACATATCTGTCTACGAGCCTCTAGACGTAGTACACTTATACATAGAAAGGGTTGAGTACTGCCATGCCCGAATATATATACACAAAATAGTACCAAGGAAGTAAGGCTCCGGAATAACTGGAGCACTGTCAACACTGCTGGTAGAGCTTCTAAGGATCAAATCCTCATGTCTGCTGATCTGTGCGGCATGAAACGCAGCGTCCACAAGAAGGGACGTCAGTACGCATAGTGTACCGAGTATGAAAGGCATGAATAGTAATATACCGAAAATATGAATCATGTATAATGACATAACAGAGTTACAACACATGTCCTGGGATAGAAACATAACCTGTATATGTATATACCCTTGGCAGGTGCTATGCGTACTTAGCTTTCCTTTAAGAATATTTCCTTGTTCATATACATATACATATAAAATAGGACATCTCATATTGCCGAGGCGTCGGCAGCCGATCCATTTAACCATAAATATACACATCCCGCGTTCGGGCATCCCGCGTCCGGGACGATATCATATCATGTAATGCCAACTGATCAGGTGGATATGCGTTCATAACGCTCTGCCCTTACCTCCATTTTCCCCGTATACACATGCATATATCATGTACATATATCAGCGTCTATAGCGCTCTAGCTCTTTTATCATATACATATACGTGTGTCGTGTAGGTACATCAGCGTCTATAGCGCTCTAGCTCTTTCGTCATGTGCATGTTTTAAAAAAATATATACACATATCTTACATACATTTACATGTCTTATATACATTTACGTATCCTATTTACATATGTCTCATAGGCACGCAGGAAAGCCCAAAGAAGAATCATGTAGTCATCGGAGTGACGTAAGGTCGGTGACCTCCAATTATATTATAGAATACTCGTGATCGCTTTGTCTCACCTTGGAGGAACGAGTATTTTAAGGTGAGACTACCAACGGGGAATAATATTAAAGTAAACGTAGAATGAAATCGGGGCATCATAGATGACCGTTCATAGACTTTGAAATCTTTTAGAAAATAAAGTCATAGCTAGGAAATATAAATAAGATTCAAAAATTAGTTTATCATTTTCATGTTTACATAAGATACTTAGCTTAGTCATCTTAGTCATAGAGTCGTTCCGGTAGTACGTATCATAGGCATATTCTCTTATCTAACATCATTGTTATCATTATCGTCATGGAAGTGCCCTCGTTAGAGGAGTCATAGTATTTATCATTTGGTATTGAAATCGGGATCAAAGGTTCCCTTTGGATTCACTTCAAGTAAGTCAAGCAAGACTGTAAGAAAAATCCGAGAGTAGCGGGCCCACCTCGGGCCGGATGAGGTAGCATATACGATTTACGTATTTTACGTGTCATAGCGTTACTTGTGAGGGTCTTAGGGTAATCGGGTCCCATTTATTCAAGTTCTAAGGGTGTAGGAGGTTTTTCCAACAATTGGCACACTTTCTAGTTCAATTCTATTGAACAAAAAGTGGAAAACTTTAGGTGCGGATTCCGGGGAACCGAGTTGTCCCCGAAGCTCGTACCCAACTTATTTCAACTAAGACATGCCATAGAAAGAAGGGTGAAGCCTTACATACCTCTTTCCGCTTCTTTTGCTATTCCGAATTCACGTTGCAATCTCGTCAAAATCTGCAAATTGGTCACATTTACCCAAACTTTCATTAGGGTACTTAGAGTTAGAATCTTAAGGAACCACTTGGCTACCGAAATTTCGGCAGCACTTCCTCTGTAAATATACCATCCTCAACATTCAACATAGCCAAATTCTCATCAATCACAATCCGGGAATTCAAACCCGTCCAAACTATTAACATAATTCAACAATCACACTAATAATTCACATATTCCATTCAAGGTGCATTCCAACACTTCAATTAACATTCTACCTCCTTCAATACTCTCCAATTCCAATGAAACAACAATAACCTTATAATACATATATTCCAACAACATCATAGTAATACCATTACATGTCTTCCATACAAAAACATTATTTTCAATTTACACAAACTTCCAATTGCCAATACTTCACCAAACTTGTCAAGTCTTTATTTGCGATATAACATCTACAACACAACGATTAAGATATTAATTACAATTCGCTCATTATTCTTTCACAACTCACCAATATACACGACTATACATCAAGTATACACGGCCACATATACCATGCACACTCACACGGCTCCAACATGTATACACCACTACAATCTCTCCAAACTCATTCAACTTCCATTTTCCACATATCATTCACAACAATAACAACTAAACACTAATTAAAATAATTGAAGCATGACTCCCACACACAAATATATATACACGGCCATATACTATATTTCTCTCCTTCATGAATTTCATCCATTTTAGCATACTACAACACATATAAACCATATATAACACATAAAACAAGATCAAAACTCACCTTTCTTCTTCTTCAACTTTTCACTTGACTACAACTTGACAACTTGTATGATTTTGAATTTTTCTTGCTCCAACAACAACTCCACCTTGTTAATCACCCTTTACTTGGTAGAAAATGATTTTTGGAGAATTTTTGTAAATATTTCTTGTGAAAATTGCTCTTGGCCGAAATGGCCTTAAGTTTTTCTCCTCTCTCTTGTTCTTGCTTTTCTTGAAATTTCTAGAACATTATGTGGAATAAGATGACTTAGTCATCTTATTTATTGACCAAATTTTATTTAATATGGGCTTGGGCCATAACCATGGCCGGTTGGGCCTCACAAATTTGGGCCTTATTATTTTGTTTGATTTTTTTGGGCCAACTCGGTTTGGTCCCGAGTTGGGCCTAGCCCACTGACCTTTCGACCTTAAACGTTCATATCTCCTTGTACCGACGTCACCTGGGCACCCACGACCTATGGTTGGAAAGCTAATTCAATTATCTACAACTTCTAGTTCTTGGTACTTTTCCAAATTCCAAACTTACAATACCGTGTTTGCCCCTTGAAGTCAGATCACCCGAAAACGTTTTCTTAAAATATTCGTTTGGAGGACTTCCACTTTGATTTGGCCCAAGGGTCCTTCTTGAGTTGTGTTTAACTTCTCATATGTGATTCATATGAGTTTTTAGATGTCCCAAAAAAAAATCTCGATGTGTGGGTCCCATCTCAGCAAATGATCTGACGTTAAAAAATATGGGATACAACATTCTCCCCCCCTTTAGAACATTCGTCCTCGAATGTTAGACTGGCCTCATAGTGTATTATAATATTTCGGGGTGGTCTCCTCCGTAGACATCTCACATGTCGCTTAGGTCGCTTTTATGTCGTAAGTCCATTGAGTAAGCTCTGAACGTTGGCCCTACGTTAATAGGTCCCCTTTCTGTCACGCTTTCTCCTCTTCCGTTAGTCTTGTCCGTCTCAGCCTACATGACTTTTATAGGGTTTGTAACCACTCCACACACTCTAATTTACATTGGACTACCTAGCTTCACATTCGTCTCTTGTTCCCACATTTGTGAAAATTTCAGCATATTTCCCAGGGGGTCACCCATCATGAAATTACTCTCACCCTAGCACGCTTAACCTTGAAACTTTAGTGCATTTCAGCGTCTTAGCGTTAGTATTTTCGCCCGCACTCCCTCGCACTACTTATATCACATATTATGGAACGAGTTGGGGTCTTAGCAGTTTTTGAAACGCCGCGTAACAAATCTCTTCTTTTATTTACGGTTCTAACCTCTGCAATCTCTAGTATTCGTCTTTTTACCTGTGCATATGGCTACCTTTCGTCCTAATTTCTGAATTCTTAATATGATCAGCAATATAAAGGCAACGTAGGATAGGATAGAATCCGAATCAATTAACATACACATCATAGAAGGTGCCGAAAAAGTACCTGTGGCCGCGTCTGCGGAAGGCTCAGGGTCTTGTCGTCCTGTCAATGCATATTGGCGGTGCGGAGGACCAGCTGAACTAGGTGTCCCTCCTCTACCTCGGCCGCGGCCCGCTGGAGCTTGGGAGGTCTGTCCAAGAAGGCGTACGGTTGACGATGAACCAACCGCGGACCCGACGGGCTGGGCTTGGTCTCCCTCATACCTCAGTGGGCAATCACGCATCAAATGGCCAACCCGCCCACAAGTATAACATGCACCTGTACCTGCGCGACACTCTCCAGAATGTGGTCTACCACATCGCGCACACCGTGGCGGGGGTGGCATCATCCTGCTAGAATCAGCTCTATACTGGGATCCTGACGCCTTAGTACCCTGATCTGGTCGTGAGTGAGTAGAACGGTCAAGTCCCCTATCCGTAAATCGAGGCGGTGCACTGGCCGCCGGTTGTTCTGAATGCCTGAATAGCTCTTGTGCCTGTCCCCCTCTGTACTCGCTTCTAGTCCTGGAAAACCTGCCCCTTTTTCTGGAACCCCTATCTGGGTAACGCTCCTCTCGCCGTGGCTGATATTGTTCCTCCAGATTTTGGGCGTGGGCCTGGATTCGAGTAATAGTCATCCCGTCCTGCAGTGAAGCTGTCAAACATTCCTTAACCAAATGTGGCCCTAGCCCACTCACAAATCGGTGTACATGATCTCCCTTATCCGATATCATGGCTGGGGCACACCTGGCTAATGAATTAAAACGGAGGCTGTATTCTCGAACGCTCATATTTCCCTGTCTCAGGTTCAAGAACATATCGGCTCGAGCCCGTCGAACCTCTGGCGGTAGGAAATGTCGCAGGAACGCCTCAGTGAACTCCTGCCAAACCGGAGGGGTGCATTTGCTCCCCTCGATGATATCCAGCTACTGTACCACAGAACTGCCACATCCCGCAGCTTGTATGAAGCCAACTCTACGGACTCCGTATCCGAAGCATGTATGATCCCCAGAGTCCTCAGTATCTCATCTATAAAACTCTGCGGGTCCTCCTCTGGTTTTGATCCATAAAACTCTGGAGGCTTCAGGGTGATAAAGTCGCGGGCCCTTGCACTTACCGCTCTGCCTCCCAGGTCTACATCTTGCCGCTGAGCCTGTGCGGCAACGAGCTGGGTTAATAACTGGATGGCCTCTGCCATCTGCTGGCCCGGAACTGCTGGCAGTGGAACTGGAGGTGCGGGGGCTGGAGCTGGAACTCTTTCCTGCTCTGCTGATATAGGGGAAGCAGGAGGAGTCTGAGGGGGAGCTTCATTATGGGATTCTCCTTCTTCTAGCTCCTGTTCAATTCTCCTTCCAGCCACCGTCTCTCCCTTCTGGGCCGCCCTAGCTTTCTTTTTTGGCGGCATTACTGAAACCATAACTCAGGATTAGGAAAAGAATATGGAAACCTAGTAGCATAGCTCTATCGCACGATCTTGAGTACAAAGAAGGTCATATTTCCTAAATGCCCTGTAGCCTCCTGTTTATAAGTGTGGCACGCTACACACCCATAAACAAGACTCTACTGGACACGGCTCGTAGACAAACTCCTAGGACCGAACTGCTCTGATACCACTTCTGTCACGACCCGTCTAGGGGCCGTGACGAGTACCCGATACTTGTACCGAGCACCCCGTGTCTATCGTTTTGCCTTTACCTCTTAGCAAGCCATGTAAACAGAGCCATTTTTTTTTTAACATAAACATTAGCGGCGTCATTCTGAACATAGACTAATAAACTTCGTTATCACTTATACATCAACATTAGCATGCCAAAACACCATATACCTAACTATACTTAACTGACTGTACATATCTGTCTACGAGCCTCTAGACGTAGTACACTTATACATAGAAAGGGCTAAGTACTGCCATGCCCGAATATATATACACAAAATAGTACCAAGGAAGTGAGGCTCCGGAATAACTGGAGCACTGTCAACACTCTGGTAGAGCTTCTAAGGATCAAATCCGCCTGTCTGCTGATCTGCGCGGCATGAAACGCAGCGTCCACAAGAAGGGACGTCAGTACGAATAGTGTACCGAGTATGTAAAGCATGAATCGTAATATACAGAAAATATGAATCATGTATAATGACATAAGAGAGTTACAACACATGTCGTGGGATAGAAACATAACCTGTATATATATATACCCTTGGCAGGTGCTATGCGTACTTAGCTTTCCTTTAAGAATCTTTCCTTGTTCATATACATATACATATAAAATAGGACATCTCATATTGCCGAGGCGTCGGCAGCCGATCCATTTAACCATAAATATACACATCCCGCGTCCGGGACGATATCATATCATGTAATGCCAACTGATCAGGTGGATATGCGTTCATAACGCTCTGCCCTTACCTCCATTTTCCCCGTATACACATGCATATATCATGTACATATATCAGCGTCTATAGCGCTCTAGCTCTTTTATCATATACATATACGTGTGTCGTGTAGGTACATCAACGTCTATAGCGCTCTAGCTCTTTCGTCATGTGCATGTTTTAAAAAAATATATATACATATCTTACATACATTTACATGTCTTATATGCATTTACGTATCCTATATACATATATCTCATAGGCACGCAGGAAAGCCCAAAGAAGAATCATGTAGTCATCGGAGTGACGTAAGGTCGGTGACCTCCAATTATATTATAGAATACTCGTGATTGCTTTGTCTCACCTTGAAGGAACGAGTATTTTAAGGTGAGACTACCAACGGGGAATAATATTAAAGTAAACGTAGAATGAAATCGGGGCATCATAGATGACAGTTCATAGACTTTGAAATCTTTTAGAAAATAAAGTCATAGCTAGGAAATATAAATAAGATTCAAAAATTAGTTTATCATTTTCATGTTTACATAAGATACTTAGCTTAGTCATCTTAGTCATAGAGTCGTTCCGGTAGTACGTATCATAGGCATATTCTCTTATCTAACATCATTGTTATCATTATCGTCATGGAAGTGCCCTCGTTAGAGGAGTCATAGTATTTATCATTTGGTATTGAAATCGGGATCAAAGGTTCCCTTTGGATTCACTTCAAGTAAGTCAAGCAAGACTGTAAGGAAAAATCCGAGAGTAGCGGGCCCACCTCGGGCCGGATGAGGTAGCGTATACGATTTACGTATGTTACGTGTCATAGCGTTACTTGTGAGGGTGTTAGGGTAATCGGGTCCCATTTATACAAGTTCTAAGGGTGTAGGAGGTTTTTCCAACAATTGGCACACTTTCTAGTTCAATTCTATTGAACAAAAAGTGGAAAACTTTAGGTGCGGATTCCGGGGAACCGAGTTGTCCCCGAGGCTCGTACCCAACTTATTTCAACTAAGACATGCCATAGAAAGAAGGGTGAAGCCTTACATACCTCTTTCCGCTTCTTTTGCTATTCCGAATTCACGTTGCAATCTCGTCAAAATCTGCAAATTGGTCACATTTACCCAAACTTTCATTAGGGTACTTAGAGTTAGAATCTTAAGGAACCACTTGGCTACCGAAATTTCGGCAGCACTTCCTCTGTAAATATACCATCCTCAACATTCAACATAGCCAAATTCTCATCAATCACAATCCGGGAATTCAAACCCGGCTAAACTATTAACATAATTCAACAATCACACTAATAATTCACATATTCCATTCATGGTGCATTCCAACACTTCAATTAACATTCTACCTCCTTCAATACTCTCCAATTCCAATGAAACAACAATAACCTTATAATACATATATTCCAACAACATCATAGTAATACCATTACATGTCTTCCATACAAAAACATTATTTTCAATTTACACAAACTTCCAATTGCCAATACTTCACCAAACTTGTCAAGTCTTTATTTGCGATATAACATCTACAACACAACGATTAAGATATTAATTACAACTCGCTCATTATTCTTTCACAACTCACCAATATACACGAATATACATCAAGTATACACGGCCACATATACCATGCACACTCACACGGCTCCAACATGTATACACCACTACAATCTCTCCAAACTCATTCAACTTCCATTTTCCACATATCATTCACAACAATAACAACTAAACACTAATTAAAATAATTGAAGCATGACTCCCACACACATATATATATACACGGCCATATACTATATTTCTCTCCTTCATGAATTTCATCCATTTTAGCATACTACAACACATATAAACCATATATAACACATAAAACAAGATCAAAACTCACCTTTCTTCTTCAACTTCTCACTTGACTACAACTTGACAACTTGTATGATTTTGAATTTTTCTTGCTCCAACAACAACTCCACCTTGTTAATCACCCTTTACTTGGTAGAAAATGATTTTTGGAGAATTGTTGCAAATATTTCTTGTGAAAATTGCTGTTGGCCAAAATGGCCTTAAGTTTTTCTCCTCTCTCTCTTGTTCTTGCTTTTCTTGAAATTTCTAGAACATTATGTGGAATAAGATGACTTAGTCATCTTATTTATTGACCAAATTTTATTTAAAATGGGCTTGGGCCATAACCATGGCCGGTTGGGCCTCACAAATTTGGGCCTTATTATTTTGTTTGATTTTTTTGGGCCAACTCGGTTTGGTCCCGAGTTGGGCCTAGCCCACTGACCCTTCTACCTTAAAACGTTCATATCTCCTTGTACCTACGTCACCTGGGCACCCACGAGCTATGGTTGGAAAGCTAATTCAATTATCTACAACTTCTAGTTCTTGGTACTTTTCCAAATTCCAAACTTATAATACCGTTTTTGCCCCTTGAAGTCAGATCACCCGAAAACGTTTTCTTAAAATATTCGTTTGGAGGACTTCCACTTTGATTTGGCCCAAGGGTCCTTCTTGAGTTGTGTTTAACTTCTCATATGTGATTCATATGAGTTTTCAGATGTCCCCAAAAATAATCTCGATGTGTGGGTCCCATCTCAGCAAATAATCTGACGTTCAAAAATACGGGATACAACATTCTCCCCCCACTTTAGAACATTCGTCCTCGAATGTTAGACTGGCCTCATAGTGTATCATAATACTTCGCGGAGGTCTCCTTCGTAGACATCTCACATGTCGCTTAGGTCGCTTTTATGTCGTAAGTCCATTGAGTAAGCTCTGAACGTTGGCCCTACGTTAATAAGTCCCCTTTCTGTCACACTTTCTCCTCTTCCGTTAGTCTTGTCCGTCTCAGCCTACATGACTTTTATAGGGTTTGTAACCACTCCACACACTCTAATTTACATTGGACTACCTAGCTTCACATTCGTCTCTTGTTCCCACATTTGTGAAAATTTCAGCATATTTCCCAGGGGGTCACCCATCATGAAATTACTCTCACCCTAGCACGCTTAACCTTGAAATTTTAGTGCATTTCAGCGTCTTAGCGTTAGTATTTTCGCCCGCACTCCCTCGCACTACTTATATCACATATTATGGAACGAGTTGGGGTCTTAGCAGTTTTCGAAACGCCGCGTAACACATCTCTTCTTTTATTTACGGTTCTAACCTCCGCAATCTCTAGTATTCGTCTTTTTACCTGTGCGTATGGCTACCTTTCGTCCTAATTTCTGAATTCTTAATATGATCAGCAATATAAAGGCAACGTAGGATAGGATAGAATCTGAATCAATTAACATACACATCATAGAAGGTGCCGAAAAAGTACCTGTGGCCGCGTCTGCGGAAGGCTCAGGGTCCTGTCGTCCTGTCAATGCATATAGGCGGTGCGGAGGACCAGCTGAACTAGGTGTCCCTCCTCTACCTCGGCCGCGGCCCGCTGGAGCTTGGGAGGTCTGTCCAAGAGGGCGTACGGTCGAAGATGAACCAACCGCGGACCCGACTGGCTGGGCTTGGTCTCCCTCATACCTCAGTGGGCAATCACGCATCAAATGGCCAACCCGCCCACAAGTATAACATGCACCTGTACCTGCGCGACACTCTCCAGAATGTGGTCTACCACATCGCGCACACCGTGGCGGGGGTGGCATTATCCTGCTAGAATCAGCTCTATACTGGGATCTTGACGCCTTAGTACCCTGATCTGGTCGTGAGTGAGTAGAACGGTCAAGTCCCCTATCCGTAAATCGAGGCGGTGCACTGGCCGCCGGTTGTTCTGAATGCCTGAATAGCTCTTGTGCCTGTCCCCCTCTGTACTCGCTTCTAGTCCTGGAAAACCTGCCCCTTTTTCTGGAACCCCTATCTGGGTAACGCTCCTCTCGCCGTGGCTGATATTGTTCCTCCAGATTTTGGGCGTGGGCCTGGATTCGAGTAATAGTCATCCCGTCCTGCAGTGAAGCTGTCAAACATTCCTTAACCAAATGTGGCCCTAGCCCACTCACAAATCGGTGTACATGATATCCCTTATCCGCTATCATGGCTGGGGCATACCTGGCTAATGAATTAAAATGGAGGCTGTATTCTCGAACGCTCATATTTCCCTGTCTCAGGTTCAAGAACATATCGGCTCGAGCCCGTCGAACCTCTGGCGGTAGGAAATGTCGCAGGAACGCCTCAGTGAACTCCTGCCAAACCGGAGGGGGTGCATTTGCTCCCCTCGATGATATCCAGCTACTGTACCACAGAACTGCCACATCCCGCAGCCTGTATGAAGACAACTCTACGGACTCCGTATCCGAAGCATGTATGATCCCCAGAGTCCTCAGTATCTCATCTATAAAACTCTGCGGGTCCTCCTCTAGTTTTGATCCATAAAACTCTGGAGGCTTCAGGGTGATAAAGTCGCGGGCCCTTGCACTTACCGCTCTGCCTCCCAGGTCTACATCTTGCCGCTGAGCCTGTGCGGCAACGAGCTGGGTTAATAACTGGATGGCCTCTGCCATCTGCTGGCCCGGAACTGCTGGCGGTGGAACTGGAGGTGCGGGGGCTGGAGCTGGAACTCTTTCTTGCTCTGCTGATATAGGGGAAGCAGGAGGAGTCTAAGGGGGAGCTTCATTATGGGATTCTCCTTCTTCTAGCTCTTGTTCAAATCTCCTTCCAACCACCTTCTCGCCCTTCTGGGCCGCCCTAGCTTTCATTTTCGGCGGCATTACTGAAACCATAACTCAGGATTTGGAAAAGAATATGGAAACCTAGTAGCATAGCTCTATCGCACGATCTTGAGTACAAAGAAGGTCATATTTCCTAAATGCCCTGTAGCCTCCTGTTTATAAGTGTGGCACGCTACACACCCATAAACAAGACTCTACTGGACACGGCTCGTAGACAAACTCCTATGACCGAACTGCTCTGATACCACTTCTGTCACGACCCGTCTAGGGGCCGTGACGAGTACCCGATACTTGTACCGAGCACCCCCTGTCTATCGTTTTACCTTTACCTCTTAGCAAGCCATGTAAACAGAGCCATTTGGTTTTTGAACATTAACATTAGCGGCGTCATTTTGAACATAGACTAATAAACTTCGTTATCACTTATACATCAATATTAGCATGCCAAAACACCATATACCTAACTATACTTAACTGACTGTACATATCTGTCTACGAGCCTCTAGACGTAGTACACTTATACATAGAAAGGGCTGAGTACTGCCATGCCCGAATATATATACACAAAATAGTACCAAGGAAGTGAGGCTCCGGAATAACTGGAGCACTGTCAACACTGCTGGTAGAGCTTCTAAGGATCAAATCCGCCTGTCTGCTGATCTGCGCGGCATGAAACACAGCGTCCACAAGAAGGGACGTCAGTACGAATAGTGTACCGAGTATGTAAGGCATGAATAGTAATATACAAAAAATATGAATCATGTATAATGACATAAGAGAGTTACAACACATGTCCTGGGATAGAAACATAACCTGTATATATATATACCCTTGGCAGGTGCTATGCGTACTTAGCTTTCCTTTAAGAATATTTCCTTGTTCATATACATATACATATAAAATAGGACATCTCATATTGCCGAGGCGTCGGCAGCCGATCTATTTAACCATAAATATACACATCCCGCGTCCGGGACGATATCATATCATGTAATGCCAACTGATCAGGTGGATATGCGTTCATAACGCTCTGCCCTTACCTCCATTTTCCCCGTATACACATGCATATATCATGTACATATATCAGCGTCTATAGCACTCTAGCTCTTTTATCATATACATATACGTGTGTCGTGTAGGTACATCAGCGTCTATAGCGCTCTAGCTCTTTCGTCATGTGCATGTTTTAAAAAAATATATACACATATCTTACATACATTTACATGTCTTATATGCATTTACGTATCCTATATAGATATATCTCATAGACACGCAGGAAAGCCCAAAGAAGAATCATGTAGTCATCGGAGTGACGTAAGGTCGGTGACCTCCAATTATATTATAGAATACTCGTGATCGCTTTGTCTCACCTTGAAGGAACGAGTATTTTAAGGTGAGACTACCAACGGGGAATAATATTAAAGTAAACGTAGAATGAAATCGGGGCATCATAAATGACAGTTCATAGACTTTGAAATCCTTTAGAAAATAAAGTCATAGCTAGGAAATATAAATAAGATTCAAAAATTAGTTTATCATTTTCATGTTTACATAAGATACTTAGCTTAGTCATCTTAGTCATAGAGTCGTTCCGGTAGTACGTATCATAGGCATATTCTCTTATCTAACATCATTGTTATCATTATCGTCATGGAAGTGCCCTCGTTAGAGGAGTCATAGTATTTATCATTTGGTATTGAAATCGGGATCAAAGGTTCCCTTTGGATTCACTTCAAGTAAGTCAAGCAAGACTGTAAGGAAAAATCCGAGAGTAGCGGGCCCACCTCGGGCCGGATGAGGTAGCGTATACGATTTACGTATGTTACGTGTCATAGCGTTACTTGTGAGGGTCTTAGGGTAATCGGGTCCCATTTATACAAGTTCTAAGGGTGTAGGAGGTTTTTCCAACAATTGGCACACTTTCTAGTCCAATTCTATTGAACAAAAAGTGGAAAACTTTAGGTGCGGATTCCGGGGAACCGAGTTGTCCCCGAGGCTCGTACCCAACTTATTTCAACTAAGACATGCCATACAAAGAAGGGTGAAGCCTTACATACCTCTTTCCGCTTCTTTTGCTATTCCGAATTCACGTTGCAATCTCTTCAAAATCTGCAAATTGGTCACATTTACCCAAACTTTCATTAGGGTACTTAGAGTTAGAATCTTAAGGAACCACTTGGCTACCGAAATATCGGCAGCACTTCCTCTGTAAATATACCATCCTCAACATTCAACATAGCCAAATTCTCATCAATCACAATCCGGGAATTCAAACCCGGCTAAACTATTAACATAATTCAACAATCACACTAATAATTCACATATTCCATTCATGGTGCATTCCAACACTTCAATTAACATTCTACCTCCTTCAATACTCTCCAATTCCAATGAAACAACAATAACCTTATAATACATATATTCCAACAACATCATAGTAATACCATTACATGTCTTCCATACAAAAACATTATTTTCAATTTACACAAACTTCCAATTGCCAATACTTCACCAAACTTGTCAAGTCTTTATTTGCGATATAACATCTACAACACAACGATTAAGATATTAATTACAACTCGCTCATTATTCTTTCACAACTCACCAATATACACGACTATACATCAAGTATACACGGCCACATATACCATGCACACTCACACGGCTCCAACATGTATACACCACTACAATCTCTCCAAACTCATTCAACTTCCATTTTCCACATATCATTCACAACAATAACAACTAAACACTAATTAAAATAATTGAAGCATGACTCCCACACACATATATATATACACGGCCATATACTATATTTCTCTCCTTCATGAATTTCATCCATTTTAGCATACTACAACACATATAAACCATATATAACACATAAAACATGATCAAAACTCACCTTTCTTCTTCAACTTCTCACTTGACTACAACTTGACAACTTGTATGATTTTGAATTTTTCTTGCTCCAAAAACAACTCCACCTTGTTAATCACCCTTTACTTGGTAGAAAATGATTTTTGGAGAATTTTTGCAAATTTTTCTTGTGAAAATTGCTCTTGGCCGAAATGGCCTTAAGTTTTTCTCCTCTCTCTTGTTCTTGCTTTTCTTGAAATTTCTAGAACATTATGTGGAATACGATGACTTAGTCATCTTATTTATTGACCAAATTTTATTTAATATGGGCTTGGGCCATAACCATGGCCGGTTGGGCCTCACAAATTTGGGCCTTATTATTTTGTTTGATTTTTTTGGGCCAACTCGGTGTGGTCCCGAGTTGGGCCTAGCCCACTGACCTTTCGACCTTAAAACGTTCATATCTCCTTGTACCGACGTCACCTGGGCACCCACGACCTATGGTTGGAAAGCTAATTCAATTATCTACAACTTCTAGTTCTTGGTACTTTTCCAAATTCCAAACTTATAATACCGTGTTTGCCCCTTGAAGTCAGATCACCCGAAAACGTTTTCTTAAAATATTCGTTTGGAGGACTTCCACTTTGATTTGGGCCAAGGGTCCTTGTTGAGTTGTGTTTAACTTCTCATATGTAATTCATATGAGTTTTCAGATGTCCCAAAAAAAAATCTCGATGTGTGGGTCCCATCTCAGCAAATAATCTGACGTTCAATGAAATAGGGGGATATCAAATGAAGAGCAATCTGTAACTAACTGTCAGTTTTAATAGAAATAATGCATGCTGACTTACTTCATAAACATCATCATCATATTATGTATGCATATATATATATATGTATAAGTTGCCCGACCATATAGATACTGTGTGATCATCATTAGTGGTGTCTACCCATGCCATCTAGACATGATGTATACGCTGCCCGCTTTAGCGATGTCTGCCCGGCCATATAGGCACGGTGTAATATCATCATCATGTACTCATCATAATTCATGCATAAAAACTTAAAGACAACTATCCTTTATCGGGGTGACATAAGGTCGTGAACCCCCGATTCCATTATGGAGCATTCATAAGCATTCTGCCTCACCTTGAAGGAATTAGCATATAAGGTGAGTGTGGCACAAAGAACAACATCAATAAATCATAAATAGGATCATTAGCTTTGTAGAAACATCATGTTATTATCATACTCGTGACGTATCTCTTATCTTGTCTCATATGAAATTCTTCATTAACATAGACTCATAGTTTCTGGAGTATAAGAGAGTCATGGAGAATAAGGGAAGATCATGTCATAGTATTTATGCCTTAGAAAGAAGGGACTAGCCTCACATACCTTTTCGTTTATCTATTCTACCGCTTGGTCGTTCTCCTTCAAGGCTCATGTTTCTACCTTCAAGAGAGTTCGTATTAACATTAGCTAATTGATCATATGAACATGCTCAACTAAGGCTAGAGAAAATTGGGCAGCATTTCCCCATATCATATAGCAACTCCCAATCATCAATAATAACATTCGTAATATCATAATCGATAACTTTTGTCAAGTTCATCATTATCCAACTCCCACAATTTCCTCTTAAGGTCATCCTTAATCATGATCATGATACAACATTACATTCATCCTAATCTAATGTTTCTCCCATATTTTTATCATCATTCATAGCATAATTATAATCACAACATATCGAGAATCATGATTCATTCTAAGCTACAACTCAAAATGTTAATATTCTCATATTCATGACTCATTTTCTATTGGTGGAAAATAAGCCTACCTCTTGGTTCTCCCGGAAGTTGGAATCGAACCACTTTCGTTCTACAATCGACATTTGCATAATAGGAGGCCATCCAATCCATGCACATAATAACATCGAAATATAACATTTTTAGCTCAATCAAATCAGGTACAGTATGACAATCACACAACACAACCACAAAGTTTCTATATACTTGTCTAGCTATTACCGGGTCACCAACAGGAGTAGACACCTCAAAAGGTTTAATTGGATCGGGTTTTACACCAACACGATCAGCAATATAAGGAGTAATATACGACAAAGTAGACCTCAGATCAATCAATGCATAAACATCATGAGAGAATACTGATAATATACCTGTGACAATGTCAGGGGAGGACTCAAGATCCTGTCGCTTAGCTAATGCATAAATACGTGGCTGAGGGACACTTGAACTGGATGCTCCCTCTCTGCTTCTGCCATGACCTGATGGCGCCTAAGAGCCTTGACCCACAGGACGCAAAGATGAAGAAGAGCTGGCTACTGATCCTGTGGGCTGGGTCCTACCTCTACCGCTCATCGATGGACAATCATGCATTATATGCCCAGTCTGACCACAGGCATAACAAGCATTTGAGCCTCGGTGAAATTGTCTCTGTTATAGCCCGTATTCTGTACGTTCGGATGTTTCGGGGTAGTCGTGGCAAGTTAAGGGTAAGACCATTTTCAAAAATTATTTTAATGTACAAGTTGTTATGAATATTATTTATGGATATTATTAGTATGGAAATATTGAGAAAGGTTAAGGGTAAAAAAGGAAATTCACAAAGTGGTTCATGGTAATATTGTGGAAGGCTAGGGACAAAATGGGAATTTCACAAAAGTTTCATGAAAATTAAAGAAGGCCACTTTTGCCGTGTGCTATATATATATATATATTTATATATCTATAGAAAAGTGATGACAAAAATAAAATAATTTGTCATCTTATTTTAATGCTTAAGAAACTTCAAGAAAGAGACATGTGTTCACATGGTATTGGAAGGAGCTATATATATATATATATATATAGAGAGAGAGAGAGAGAGAGAGGGATGACCAAAGCAAGACAAATTTTCATCTTTTAAACTCAAAGAAACTCCAAGAAAAACCAAAGACCCTTTCGGCCATGGCTAGGGAAAACTGGCTCCATGGAGTTGATCAAGAAAAAATATTTTCTCCTAGTATTCCAACCAATTGGAATGTCATTATTAACATGAAGGAGTTGTTGGAGCAATTAAATCATTCATTTGTGCAATATATACCCCTAGCCGAGTAAAGAGATAAGGGGAAAAAGGTATGTGTTCAACCTTCTCTTACATGTTTTATGGATGAATTGTGAGTATTGTAGAAGGTAGAAATGGATGAAGATCATGAACTTGGGGTGTTAGGTTGGTGGCCGAATATGGCCTACCTTGTATGGCAAGAAATGAATTAATTTTATGTAGTATTTTGGTTGATATTGCTATGGATTCTATGATGATAATGAAAGTTTAATGAGTAAGTTGATATTGAAATTGTTACGGGTTGTTTTAGAAGCCAATGTGATTTGAATATAGCTTCTTGTATTTATATAAATAATGTTAATAGTGTGTGAATTGTTGGTGTGGTTCATGAATTGGAAAGAAGAAAATGTGTTGTTATCGTTCTTGTTGAATCTGGAAGAATTCGGGTAGTGTATGTGTTGGTTGGGCCGTTTGAAATGTTGTGCGGTTCGTTGAAGTGCTCTTGAATATTGTCGAATGGTTTCGGATTAGTATTTGAATATGTGAACAATTATGAATTGAATATAAAGGAAATTTTGTTGAATTATGTAGAAGGAGCTACTAATGTTGGAATGTATTTTGAATTAATTGTTGAAGTTCAAAATACGATTGTTGGTATTGTTGTTGATGACAATTTGGCCGAGTTGAATTCTCGGATTGTTGTTGATAAAATTGGCCGAGTTAGATTCTCGGGGATGGTGTATTTACAGGGGAGATGTTGCCGAAATTTCGGCAGATTATGAGTGAATTCATTTGAAGAACTAAAGCAAGTGTATGACGACGAAGCTAACGATTGTGTAAATCTTCTTGAATGTAGACTAGCAAGTTTGGACAAATAAGCGTAGCTAGTTGGTCGTGGGACAGGTATGTAAGGCTTACCCTTTCTTTCTTTTGTCATGTCCTAGAGCCAAGTAAGGTATAATATGCATCTTGGGGTTATTCTATCCTATGATTCCGAGTTTGTCTATGATTCTTATTCACTTTTGACTTGTTTTTAAAAGAGTTCTGTAAGTATGATAGCACGTTCGATTATTACATCGAGTCTTTGATATACTTTGATATGTGCATATGGTTCCAAAATCCCTATTTGATTTGATCCATAACGATGTCCGAAAGGTACTTGACATGATTATGGCCTCGATTTTCCAAAAATGGCTTCTGAAATGCTTGTAGAACGTTCTGTACTTCAAACGCTCATAACTTTCTTATACTAAATCGGATTGACCCGAAACTTGTTTCTGAGCCATCAGATGTCGGTAAGTATACTTGTCTATTGAGTCTTGATTTGTGTGCATATGGTTTCTCACTACTCTGCTCGTGCACGCCTCAATGTATCTTTCACTGAGTCCCGGGCCAAGACACGTTATCTTGCGCGTTCCTCTGCATCTTTCACTGAGTCCCGGGCCAGGACATGTTCTCAAGCGCACTCCACTGCATTGTTCACCGAGTCCCTCATAGGCGGGCCGGGACACGTTACATGAATATGTATATGATGATGTGATGATATGGGGATGGCGGCCAGGATGGCATATGATAGCTCTATTCACCGAGACCCGCACTAGAGGGCCGGGACACGTTATATGTATATATGATACATGATGTTGCATGCATGATTCTATCCACCGAGTCCCTCACTGGAGGGCTGGGACACGTTACATGCATCTATGGTATATGATTTTGGCACATGATGATTCTGTTCACCGCGTCCCTCCCGAGAGGGCCGGGATCTGTTACATGCGTACATACAATATATGATTATGGCATATATGATTTGTGTTTGGAAAGTAAGCATTTTGGCATTCTGTACCTTCTGTACTTCTTCTGATATCCGATTTCGGCATAAATGATCCGTGCCTAGAAAACAAATACTCTGACACTCTGGATCCGTACTCCTTCTGACATATGACCTCGGCGTACATGATCTGTGCCTGGAAAACAAATATTCTGACACCCTGGATCCATACTCCTTCTGACATATGACGTCGGCATATATGATCTGTGTCTGGGAAACAAGTATTCTGATATTCTGGTTCTGCACCTTTTCTGACATGTGACCTCTGCATACACGATTTGTGATTGGAAAATAAGCGCTTGGGTAATCTGGATAATGTACTCACTCTTGTACTGTTTGTTTCGGTTAGGGTTCTGTTTTCTGTATTTCATGCCTTACATGCTCAGTACATTTTCCGTACTGACCCCCTTTCTTCGGGGGCTGCGCTTCATGCCACGCAGGTACACTCATATGAGTTGAAGCTATTATAGAAGATGTCCCAGCGAAGATGGCAAGCTCCATTTTCTCCTGCAGTGTTGCCGAGTCATAGTATATGTGCTACGATGTCTCACCGATGTTAGAGACTTTGCAGACAGAGTCGTGGGTATTGGTTGTCAGTTCTGTAAGCGGCTTCATCAGCCGATGTGTCATTTTGTGTTATGATATAAGTTCTACATGATTACAGATTTTGTCTGATTTGAGAACAAAGAAAAAGGATATTTTCGAAAGTTTGACTATGTATTTTATTGTATTTGATTTAAGAGTTCAAAGATATTATGTGCGTAATATGAGTCAGAGGGTTCGCTCGGCCCTAGGTAAGGGTCGGGTGCCCATCACACCCTAGTAAGGTTAGGGTGTGATAGTCTCGCATGTAGTCTACCGGACTGACTGGATCGAGGTACAAGTGGTCTCCTCTGACTAAAATCGCCTCCAAACTGGGAACCTGGAACTCTTGAGCCCTGACCTGGTCAAGAATAAATAGGGCGGTCGAATCTCCTGCCTGCAAATCGAGGAGGTGTACTAGCGGCGGATTGGCCTGAATACCTGGAATACTGTTGCCTTTGATCCCCTCTATACTCACTGCTAGTACCTGCAGATCTAGCTCACTTACTATGTCCTCTGCCAGAATCACGCTTCCCCATATACGGTTGTTGCTGCTCTTCCAAATTCTGAGCATGAGCTTGAATACGAGAAATGTCCATCCCTTCCTAGAGTGAAGCTGTCAAGCAGTCTTTAATCAAATGTGGCCCCAATCCACTCACAAACCGATGCACCCGGTCTCCCATATCGACTACTATGACCAGAGTATACCCAGCCAATGAATTGAAGCGGAGACTATACTCCCGAGCACTCATATTTCCTTGTCTTAGATTCAAAAACCTGTCAGATTGGGCCCGTTAGAACTTGGGTGGAAAATAATGATGGATGAAGGCATTTAGGAACTCTTGCCATACCGGGGGAGATGCATTTTCCCTTCTAGAAGATATCCAGTTATTGTACCAAAGAACGACCACATCCCGTAGTCTATATGAAGTCAACTCCGCTGAATCCGTATCAGAAACATATATTATGCTCAACGTTCTCAGCATCTCATCTATAAAGCCCTGCGGGTCTTCATCCGACTTTGACCGAAAAAATTCTAGAGAAGCTGATAAAATCGCGGGCTCTTGCACTAACCGCTCTATCACCTTGACCCGCACCCTACCGCTGAGCCTGGGCGGCAACTAACTGGGTCAGTAATTGAATAGCCTCTGTCATCTATTGGCCGGAGGTACTTGGAGGAGGAACTGGAGACATTGGAGCTGGAGCTGAGTCTCCTTCATGCTCCTCTAGAATAAGCGGAGTGTGAGAAATATGAGATGGAGCCTCATTATAGGACTCACCCTCCTCTATATTTATCGGTGGATCTCGTTCAGTGTGCCTTCCAGCCGCTATCTTGCCCTTCTGGGCAGCTGTTGCTTTCTTCTTCATAGGCATCGCTGAAATCATAACACACCATTAGGAAAAGGAAGAATCTTATATTATGCCACTATCGCACGATCTGTAAAGAAGATGCATCGCTGAAATCATAACACACCATTACGAAAAGGAAGAATCTTATATTATGGCTCTATCACACGATCTGTAAAGAAGAAGAGCGGTCATTATTCCTAAAAGCCCCGCAGCTTCTTGTTTAAAAGTGTGGCGTGCTTTACACCCATAAACAAGACTCTAACGGACACGGCTCGTAGACATATCCTAGGACGGAACTGCTCTGATACCACTTTTGTCATAAACCAACCGGAGGGCCATGACGGGTACCCGGAGCTAGCCTACCGAGCACTAATTGTCATACTACTTCCAATCTATCTCAGTGGACCACTCCTCTAATTATCAAATAACTCAACCTAAGTAAATGCCATTCTAAAAAATAAAACTCATTACGAAGCATTCTTCGATTCCACATCTAACAGATATATGAACCAGCCGGCAAGTCTACAAAATGATATACAGATTATACACTAATAAGGTCATGAAATATTTACTATCGACACATGTCTACGAGCCACTAACTGGAGTACTGAAAATCATAACGATGGGACACAACCCCGCCATGCCCCAACATGAACACAAAAGAATATACCAATAAACTGCAACTCCGGAGTAGTGGAGTGCTCCTGTGTATCTGCTGATAAAGCTCCTACGGATCTAGACCCTCTCCCTGTCTACTTGCGGGCATGAACGCATCGTCCACAAAAGAAAGGACGTCAGTACGAACGATATACTGAGTATGTAAGGCATGAATAATAACATCATAATGAAATAAAGAAATATGAGATAAAGAGATAACCAATAATTGATTTCCTCTGAAGGCGGATATCATGCATGCTAACTTTTACTTTTCAAACATCATAAACATATATATAAATTGCTTATCATCATTAGCCCGCGTCTGGGTAACCATCGCATACCGCCCACTAATGGTGACTGCCCGGCCAACTAGGCATGGTGTTATCGATAAGCCGCCCACTACGCCTAGCATAGTGGTGTCTTCCCGACCAATTAGGCCCGGTGTAATCATACATAAAAATAAGCATGCATGAGAGCCTAATTAAAAGCTACAATTCTATCAGAGTGACGTAAGATCGGTGACTTCCGATTTATATTATGGATAATCACCATTGCTATATCTCATCCCGAAGGTACAATTCATAAGGTGAGATCAACAACGATGAATGATACCAAGGGATTCATGAAATAACTCAAAAATCTCATAATAACATCAAAATCATAAGCTTGGGACTTCTATAAATGAAATCATCATCATCATCATAGAAAACATCTCATATTTAACATCATAAGAAGCTTTAAGAATCATAAACTTCTAACTTTTGGAAGTAGGAAGGTTATGGAAAATATGGATAAAATTATGACATAGCAATCATGCCTTTGAAAGAAGGGGACTAGCCTTAACATACCTTTATGTCTCCTTAACGACTAAACGTTCTCCTCTCAAGCTCGCAACTCTACATTCATGAGAATTCGTACTAAAGTTAGGTCATTAAAAGCATGATTAAGCTTAAACTCAAGCAACTAAGAGTTAACGGAATTTGGGAAACATTTACTTTGTTTCATGAACTTTATCCATACAATAAACAACTCCCAAACATCATTAGCAACATCCATAATATCATAATCAAGAGGCTTCTTTCAAGTTAAACATTGTCCAATCCTCAAAACTCATTTTTAAGGTCATTCATAACCGTAACTACAACACAACATATTCACTTACATACAATACTTCCTCAACATCATTAGTACCACCCACAACAAGATTATACTCATGAAATACTAAGAATCATGACTAAGTAAGTTTACTACTCAAAAGTATCATTAAATCCATATTTGAGTTTCTTCTCCTACTTTCTTCCCTTATCCAAGTTATTTAACAACCAAATACTCTTAATAACATGAAATAGATGTAAAACTAACCTTTTATTGAGTAGGGATGAGCTTTGGATTAATGAATCTCACTTGAATGAAACTCCAACTGCAACACCAAAGGAAATCTTGAATTCTACAAACCCTAGAGAGTCTGTCCACACTTGATTCTCTTGGTTCTTGCTATATAATATTTGATTTCTCTTGGGTTTGTGTTAATATGGTAAAGAGAATGTTATAGAGCCTTCAAGACTTGGGGAAAATGTGGGAAATGAAAAATTAGAACATGGGTCATCTATATATAAAAAGGGGAAAATCTGAAAAAGATAACCCGATGGGATTATACGAACACTTATACGGTCCGCATAAGTGGTCGTATAATCCTAACAAGGATTGACCCTTCCTTGGAATGTTATACAGACCATTATACAGACCGTATAAGTGTTCGTATAACCCATTTTTTCTAACCGTTCTCTCGTTGATTTGTTTGACTTCCAATCCTTGTGGAACCCTCTTGACACTTATATAACACTTCATTAACTTTCTAAGGAGCCTGTAGCTCTTCCTCAAAACATTGCTAAATAAATTTTAACTCAATTATTGAGCAACCTTCCCAAACACAACTTATATTTCACTTTCTTCAACGAACTTAATTCCACCGGTTCATGTGACTTCAAAATCTTGTAGTACGCACTTTAAACTATCAAATACTTTCCTTAACTTCATAAGGAATTCATGTTTACTTTAAGCTCGCATTAGTCTATTCACAACGCAACAACTAAAAATTTCTGAGATGTAACAACGCCTACATGGTCGGGCAGTATAATATGGCGCCTATATGGCCGGGCTGACACACCACTAGAGTGGGCAGTTTATGATACCATCCTGGATGCGAGATGCCTTGACGCGGGATGATGATGATAACACTGTGTCTATATAGCCGGACAGTATACTATTTACACTGTACCTATATGATAGGGCAGTTTACTATATGCATGGATGTGTATGATTTATTTAAGGGAGCATGCATATTATACACCGCAGAGGTATCTTCAGTTATACAGATTTTTTTAGATATTCAGTCATACAGATGTATTTAGACAGTCTGTTGGCTTATGAGTTTCAGATTCCTTTTATGATTCTTATGTACATGCTACTCTTATGCCTTACATACTCAGTACATTGTCCGTACTGACTCTCCTAATGCTTGGGGGGCTGCGTTCATGCCCGCAGGTTCAGGGAGACAGACAGACGGTCCATCTCAGTAGGACTCCCATCCAGCTGTGGTCAGTGCGCTCCACGTGATCTGGAGGTGTGGTCTATTTTGGTATGCCATTCTTTTGGAGATGTGTATATATTTGTATGGGTATGACGGGGCTTGTTCCGTCCTTTCTACATCTTTATATTCCAGTAGAGGTCTATAGACGTTGTACATAGATGACATGTGATATAGCCTTGTCGGATCCTATTCTTTTGTGTACAGTTCATGTGTTAGCCAAGTCGGCTTGCATTGTTACCTTCAGTATATATATATATATATATATATATATATAGAAACACACACATACATATGCACCGTTCTTGATATTATCCTTTCATAAGTCAGTTTAGCCAGAGTGAGTTGCTTGTGGGCCGTTATTATGCAGTGTTATCCAGATATGAGTATAGGAGTGTTTGGTCACTAGAGTTCAGACACTCATCGCGGCTCATCGATTTGGGTCGTGACAGAAGTGGTATCAGAGCAGTTCCGTCCTAGGGTTGTCCACAGACTGTGTCAAGTAGAGTATTGTTTATGGGTGTGTCGTGCACCATACTTATCAACAGGAGGCTACAGGACATTTAGAAAATTGTTATTCTTTTTCTCTTAGATTGTGCAATAGAGACATGTGTTAAGAGTTCACCTTCTAATGATTTGTTCTGATTTCAGCGATGCCTCGCAAGAAAGTTACAGCTACTTAGAAGGGCAATGGAGTGGCTGGTGAGGCCACTAGCCGTGCTCAGTGAGCTACTAGGGCTCGGGATGCTATACAGTTATTGACTAGATTAGTAGCTGCTCAGGCACTACGGCAGGGAGTTGGTGTTGATCAGGTAGACCGAACTGGTAGTGCGAGGGTTAAATCTTTTCTTGGGTTAGATCCTCCAGAGTTCTCCGTGTTAAAGCAAAATATGGACCCTCAGGACTTTATCAATAGTATGCAGAGGACTTTGAGGGTTATGCACGCTGATGACGTCGAGTCAGTGGAGCTGGTTTCTTATGGGCTCCATGATGTTATAGTGCAGTGGTATCAGGCATGGGAGCTATCTAGGGGAGAGAATTCTCCTCCAGCCATTTGGCGAGAGTTTTCAAATGCTTTTATTCATCATTATTTACCACCAGAAGTCCGACGGGCCCGAGCAGATAGGTTGTTACGTATTGAGCCGGGCAGCATGAGTGTTCAGGACTACAACGTGTACTTCGGTTCATTGGCCAGCTATGCCCTAGCTATGGTGGCTGAGATGGAAGATAGAGTTCATCATTTCGTGACTGCTGCATTACAGCCGGGCATGGATATTTCCTGTATACAGGCATATGCACAGAATCTGGAAGATCGTAAGTGTCAGCAAAGGACAGATCGTGAGCGTGACCGGGGCCATGGTAAGAGGGATAGATCTTTAGATATTGCTGGTGAGTTCAAGGGAGGACAGAGACATTAGCATTCCCGGTATCTATTTTATTCAGCAGGGAGTGCACCTCCGTGATTTTTAGGCCCTTGGTTTGATCAGTCTTCTTATTCCCGAGTTAGCCAGAGTTCTAGAGCATCAGATTCTCAGTGTAGATCGGAGTCAGGCCAAATGAGACCACCGGTACCGCAGTGTAACTAGTGTGGTAGATTACACTCTAGACAGTATCGATTGGGATCAGATGCTTGTTATGCTTGTGGTCGGCCAGGTCACGTGATGAGGGAGTGTCCGTTGAGAGGGAGTGCAGACATTGTTCAGCCTATAGGGTCCGTAGCTGGTTATTCTTCATCAGTACGTCCTTCAGAGAAAAGTTCTCAGATACCAGCAGGAAGTGGTAGAGAGAGGAGCGAAGTATCTGGTTCAAGCGGTACTCAGCATCGTGTTTATGCATTAGTTGGTGGACAGGATCGTGAGACGTCTCCAGATGTTGTTACAGGTATATTATCAGTCTCCTCCTTTAATGTATACTCATTGATTGATCCAGTTATAGCTAGGCAAGTATATCGAGGCTGTGTTGTGATAGTTTGTAATCGCCATACCCTAGCAGATTTGATTGAGTTAGACATGATTGATTTTGATGTTATTATGGGCATGTATTGGTTGGCTTCTTGTTATGCTAATGTCAATTGCAGAACTTCGATTCCAGCTTACCGACAAGCCAATCCTACAGTGGAAGGGTAATGCTGCTTTGCCGAGGGGTAGGTTTATTTATCACCTATTTTAGGTCCAGGATGTGCAAACAGAGTCACCGACCCTTCAATCTGTCCTTGTAGTTATTGAATTTCCGGAGGTGTTTTCAGATGAGCTTTCAGGTGTTCCGCCAGAACGGGAGATTGATTTACTATTGATCTATTGCCAGACACTCATCCAACATCTATTCCTCCTTATAGAATGGCACCTGTGGAGTTGAAAGAATTGAAGGGAGCAATTGAGGGATCTACTTGAGAAGGGTTTTATTAGGCCCAGTACATCGCCATGGGGAGCGCCAGTGTCACGACCCGACTAGGGGGCCGCGACGAGCACCCGGTGCTAGCCCACCCGGGTACCCCTTTAACTTACACTTATGCTTATACTTAGGTGAGCCACGCAATTAACATACATTTCCATTCATTCGTCATACTAATCCCATTGGACGACATCACCACTATATCACAATTGGAATTTATGCCACATCAATGTACATGGCCAACGTGGCCGACAAAATAATGTACAAAACATGGGCCGACAAGGCCAGACATATCTAAACATATACACGTAACTACGAGCCTCTAAGAAGAGTATAACATATCACATGAGCGGGACAGGACCCCGCTATGCCCATAATCATATATGCAAAAGAATAAGTACCCAAAAGCTATGGCTCCTAGGGAAATGGAGCTCTGCTATGCAATCTCTGAATAAGCAGCTATGGATCAAGTCTATCTCCTTGTGCACCTGCGGGCGACGCAGCATCCACAAACAAAAGGACGTCAGTACGAAGAATGTACTGAGTATGTAAAGCATGATCAACATCAGTATAGAAGCATCATAGACAATATATGAAGTGGCATAGGAGGGGAAACTATAATATCATCGTCGCGGCACTTACTTGCTTTCCACAGAGGCATTCTGTATCTATTGCGTATCTGCGTACAAAGATCCATATTCATACTTAATTACTCTCATAATCATTTACATCTCATAGACATAACATATACGTACTCTTAATGATGTCATATACATAGCAAATACACATATATACATAGATACATAGCATACCCGACCATGAAGGTTCGGTGTTTCATACATACTTGGCCAACCAAGGCTCAAGGTCATATCTACCTGGCCCTACCAGGGCTTCAGGGTTATCCGTACCATCTGCAGAGGTGTGCGCGCGTTTCGTAGTCGTATACATACTCTATACATATCTATATACATATATTCTATATAAACATGTACTCTACCCGACACCATAGGCTCGGGGTTTCATTATAGCCCTTCATAGGCACACATACATCTAATAGCCCGTAGGCACCTTTAGCATCATTATTATTATTATCATCATCATTGCTATCATCATCATTATCGTTACGTCTATATTATAGGCTTACTCGTTATATGAGGAGCGTAGTACAACGCGGTACATATCGAGGATTGGGAGCTTATGAGCTCGGAGGATCAATCATTTGGAGGCAACGTACTTGTATAGAGGATTTAGAAATTTCGCCAAAGAACCATGCCTTATGAAAGAAGGGTTAGCCTTACATACCTTTTCGTCGGACTATTCTACACTTGCACGTCCCCTTCCAATGTTAGCGTTTCTACTTTCATTAATATCATAACAATGGTCATTAGTCATTCACATTATCTAGATTTCTCAATTTGTTTCTAATTCACCCATGTTCAAGGTCATAACACCCAACTTCGTCCATTCGTCTAAAGTGTCTAGTTCATGATCTTAATACCATTTATAACATGTTCATATCACAACACAACAACATTCATGATTCAATTCAAACTATTCCTCCAAATGTCACTATTCATCATTCATATCCCATCTTACCGTATTTTCTACAATCCATGTATTTTAATTCTCCAATACCCTAAACATCATGTAAATATCATGAATCTTACCTTAGAAGTTGTAGGAACAAGCTTTAGTTGATAATACTCCACTTTGAGCAAAACCCTAGTTTTCCTCCATTTGGATTTCTTGACTTGGATGGTCTTTGATGGTTTCCTCGCTCTTGATTCACTTGTTTTAATGTTGTTGATCACTAAATATCCTTGAAAACTTGTATAGTAAATGTAGAGAGATGTTCTAGAGAGAAGGTGTGTAATGTGGAAATGAAATAAAACAAGTCTTGGTCCCCTTATTTAATGAATTGCAAATCTGTGTTGAAGTGAACAGTGGTCGTAAATCATGGTTTACGGCCCATATTTCAGTTTACGGACCGTCCCTCGTGGTCGTCTTTAACCTTAACAGAATCAGAAACTTGGGCTGCTTGCATGGTGACTTACGACCATGGTTTACGGGCCGTAAATCACTTTACGGTCCGTATTCCAGGTCGTATTATACCATTTCCTCCACTGGCAGAAGGTTGAAGTCTTGCATGCCAATTTACGACTTCCAGTTTACGGACCGTATACCAATTTTCGGTCCGTATTTGCACTTTACGACCACTGGGCAGATTTCAAATCTGCAACTTTCCATATTTCTTAGGCTTCTCATTCTAATCGTCCACATCCATTTGCATGCATTACTAGTTCGTTTACTTGCGCTCCAATGGGAAATTATCCGAGGTGCAACAACCAATATTATTTGTAAGAAAGAAGGATGACTCTTTGCAAATGTGTATTGATTATCGGTAATTGAATAAAGTTACTATAAAGAATATGTATCCACTTCCCAGGACTGATGATTTATTTGATTAGCTCCAGGGTTCTAAATATTTCTCGAAGATAGACATAATATTGGGGTATCATCAGGTTAGGGTGAAGGAGGAAGATATTTTGAAGATGACATTCCGTACTAGATATGGGCACCATTAGTTCCGTGTTATGTCATTCGGGTTAACTAATGCTCCAGCCATATTCATGGACTTGATGAATCGTGTATTCCGACCCTTCTTAGATTTGGTCGTGATTGTGTTTATAGATGATATTCTTGTTTATTCTTCGTCAAAGGCTGACCATGTAGATCATCTATGTGCAGTGCTTAGGTTCTTTAAGATAGAGAATTATATGCGAAGTTTTCCAAGTGTGAATTTTGGTTGAACTCTGTGGCTTTTCTTGGTCACATTATTTTAGATGAAGGCGTTAGAGTGGATACTCAAAATATTGAAGCTGTGAAGAATTGGCCAAGGCCACGACACCAACGGAGATACGTAGTTTCTTGGGTCTAGCAGCATATTATAGAAGGTTCGTAGAAAGATTTTCTTCTCTTTCAGCCCTATTGACCAAGCTGACTCAGAAATAAGCTAAGTTCCAGTGGATAGATGCATATGAGCAGAGTTTTCAGATATTGAAAGCCAAATTGACCTCAACACTTGTTTTAACTCTTCCAGAAGGAACAAATGGTTATGTTATATATTGTGATACCCAAGGTATTAGTTTGGGCTGTGTATTAATGCAGCACAGTAAGGTTGTTGCTTATGCCTCTATATAGCTGAAGAAGCACGAGAAGAATTATCCAACTCATGATCTTGAGTTAGCGGCGATGATCCATACGGTGTTCATGTTGATATTTATACTGATCACAAAAGTCTCCAGTATTTCTTTAAGCAGAAGGACTTGAATTTAAATCAGAGGTGATGGCTTGAGTTGCTTAAAGGATACGACGTTGATATTCTGTACCATCCTGGAAAGGCTAATGTAGTAGCTGATGCCCTTAGTCATAAATCCATGGGTAGCCTGTCATATGTACAACCAGAGAAAAGAGAGATGGTCCGCAAAGTTCGTTGATTAGCTAGCATTAGAGTCTGGCTGTTAGATTCGAGTGATGCAGGAGTTACGGTTCAAGATACAGTGGTGTCATCATTAGCAGCGAGATAAAGGGATGCCAGTATAAAGATCCTGTTTTAGTTCATTATCGGGATACAACTCCTAAGAAAGAAAACACACCTTTCGTAATCACAGGAGATGGAGTACTCAGGTATCGAGGTAGATTGTGTGTTCCTAATATTGCAGGATTTCGTCTGCAGGTTATGGGAGAAGCACATTATTCTCGCTATTCTATTCATCCGGGCACAATAAAGATGTATCATGATCTCAAGGAAGTTTACTGGTAGGATGGTATGAAAAGAGATATAGCAAAATTTGTCGCCCAATGTCTGAATTGTCAGCAATTCAAGATAGAGCACCAAAAGCCGGAGTTTTATTACAGGCTATGGAGATTCCAACATGGAAATGAGAGGTAATCAATATGGATTTCATTGCAGGTTTGCCCCGTACTCAGCGAAAGTATGATTCAATATGGGTCATAGTTGATAGGCTTACAAAGTCAGCCCACTTTTTTCCAGTCAGAACCACTTATTCAGCTGAAGATTATGCGAAGCTTTATCTTAGAGAGATTTTACGACTTCATGGTGTTCCTACATCCATTATTTCAGATAGAGGGGAGTAGTTCACTGCTAGCTTTTGGAGATCTTTTCAGAATAGATTGGGGACTCAAGTGAGTTTTAGTATTGCATTTCATCCGTAGACAGATGGACAGGTGGAGCGTACTATACAGACACTTCAGGATATGCTGAGAGCTTGGGTAATTGACTTCCAAGGTAGCTGGGATGATCATTGGCCTCTTATCGAGTTATCATATAATAAAAGTTACCATTCCAGTATTCAGATGACTCCTTATGAAGCCTTGTATGCGCGGGGATATAGATCGCCTATAGGATGGTTTGATGTGGGAGAAAATCAGTTAGTAGGCCCAGACTTGATACAGCAAGCGGTTGACAAAGTGAAAGCGATTCAAGAAAGGCTACTCGCGGTGCAGAGTCGACAAAAATCCTATGCAGATAACCGTCGGCGCAAGTTAGAGTTTGAGGTAGGCCATTGGGTTTTCCTGAAAATTTTGCCTATGAAGGAAGTTATGAGATTTGACAAGAAGGGTAAGTTGAGCCCTCGATACATTGGGCCATATAGAATCATTCGTATAGTGGGTATGGTAGCATATGAGTTAGAACTACCTTCTGAGTTGGAGTCTGTGCATCAGGTATTTCAGGTGTCCATGCTCCACAAGTGTCACGACCCAGCTACGGGTCGCGACGGGTACCCGGGGCTAACCACCGAGCACCGCTCGTTCTATTACTCATTATACTCATTCAACGTTCCTTTATCAATTTCATACCCAAATTATAAGAAAATCATCTTTCATTTGAAAACATAAATACTTTTATATACTTAAGCCCTTCGGCCATATAAATAATATATTTTCATAGTAGCAACCTTGTGAGACCACACAACCCACACTGCGTATCTACGAGCCTCTACTGGAGTACTAGACATAAGGACGGGACAGGACCCCGTCGTGCCCAACATATACAAATATACACAAAAGAATAATCAAGCACCTCTGGAACAAAGGAGTGCTTTCAATCAACTATCAGCTCCTACGAGTTTAGATCAAGCTCGCCTCCCTGTGTACCTGTGAGCATGAACACAGCGTCCAAAAATAATGGACGTCAGTATGAACATTGTACTGAGTATGTAAGACAGGAATGAAATAAATATAATAGAAGGATCATGAGCCATAAGAGAAAGATATAACCTCCATGAGTTTCATAGGCAAATACATTTCGTACATATATCATATTTTACATAATCATGGTACATATGTCATCACATCATCTATATCATCACATCATAATCCTCATCGTTAACCCGCGCTCCGGGTAACCATCATATGCCGCCCACTAGTGGTGATCATGCTCGGCCCTCTAGGCTCGGTGTAAACATAGCAGCCCGCCTTAGCGATGACATGCCTGACCATTTAGGTACGGTGGAATCATACGCAGCCCGCCTTAGCGGTGACATGCCCAGCCATTTAGGCACGGTGGAATCCTGTCATTATATAGTCAGTCATAACCCATCATTATTACACCTCTCATGAACATATCATAATCTTATCATAGCTTGGCATTTTCATACATAACATAGGCGTATTACCAGCTAGCATTATTGATCATCTTATAGACATATCATGACATAGCATCATTTCACATTTATCATTAGGAGCATACATTAGGCTTTGAAGGCGACTATGGCTATGTCGGGGTGACGTAAGGTCGTGAACCCCCGATTATATTATGAACATTTATGAGTATCCTGCCTCACCTAGAAGGACATAGGGTATAAGGTGAGTGTTAAAAATAATGACATCATTAACGTTATCGGGTCATCATACCATGAACTCTCGAATCTCTATACTTTAACTCATCATCATCATTATCATGTTTAAATGTAGTTTGGTATATTTACGAACTCATAAGCTCCATCATATAGGAGGATCATGGAAAAACTTGGAAGATTCATGCCTTTGAAGGAAGGGATTAGCCTTACATACCTTTGTCGTTTAACTAATCTATCGCTTGCTTGTTCTCCTTTAATGCACACGTTCTACCTTCAAGAGAATTCGTATCGACATTAGCTAAAAATTATAAGAACGGACTTACTAACGCTAGAGAAAATTGGGCAGCACTTCCTTTGTTTATAATACTTTCCTCATATTCTATATTAACTCCCAAATGTTCATATCAACATTCACAATACCGCACACGACAATCATCATTTATCTACATTAATCACAATACACCATTTCCCTTCAATTTCTCTACAATTATGGTTATGACTCCCTATCGCGTTTTCTCACATATAATACCTATTCCATGGTCTAAATTTCATTTATAACGTATTCACGATCACAACATACCAACATTCATACCAACCACTATTCAACAATGACACTATTCACTCATTTATGACCCATTTTCTATGTCTTTCTATAATTCATGTGTCTTAGCCTTCCAATACCTTAAACAATATGGTATGGTCATGAAACTTACCTTAGATGATGGATGAACAAGCCTTGAATGGAAATACTCTTCTAGCACCAAAACCCTATTTCTCTCACCTTGAGTTTTCTTGGTGCAGATGAACTTTGGCTAGGTTTCATACACTTGTTTTCATGGATTTGGTGTTGTTAATCTTAGTTTTCCCTTGAATTCTTATTGATGAATGATGGAGAATATTCTAGAGGTTTCTTGAAGTGTAGAGAGTGGAAATGAAATGAGAAAGGGTCACTTATATTAAATTTAAAGGTGTCCCGACCAACTTATATGGACCAACATACGGTCCGTACATTTTATACGGACCGTATATGTGTCCGTATGTTTGGTCCAGAGAGTGGTGTCCCTCTTGGCTAATTATACGGCCTCACATAGGGCCAGTATAATTTATACGGTCCATATGTTTGGCCGTATAGTGCCGAGTTGTTCCGTTTTCGTTGTCGTCGACTCGTTTGATCTCCGATCCTTATGGAACCTTCTTGACACTTGTTTAACACCTTAATACCAATCTAAGGGACATTATCACCCTTCTCTAAGACATCATTATGCCATTATTAACTTGTCACTCATAATTCCTACTCGACACATAACATATCCTTTACTTTCTCTGCCAAACTTCTTCCTTTTTGTCACATGTCTTTGAATCTCGATTAGGACAATAAAATGCTATTTCATACTTACCTAAATCATCGTATACCTCATGTTCCTCGCTCGCCTATTCGCTGTACATTAATGGGGATTTTTCCAAAGTGTAACAGTAAATGCAAGTGCATAGGAGATCCTTCAAGGGTTGTACCGGTAGATGATATCCAGGTGACTGAGAAGTTATCATATGAGGAAACTCCAGTGGCTATAATCGATAGGAAGGTTCGTCGATTGTGAACTAAGGATATGGCTTCCGTTAAAGTTTTTTTGAGAAATAATAATGTTGAAAAAATGACTTAGGAAGATGAAGAGAAAATGAAGGCTAAATACTTGTATTTATTTCTGTTATCTCAAGAGGCTCAATCTGAGGCATTATCTTCGCCAGGTATTGATTTTATTTGCAGTTATTGTGACTGGCCGTGTGAGGCCATGGTGTTTTATATTTTAGTATGTGACCCGGTGTGGCATCATTTTGGGTTGTTGTGTAAAGGTTGGATTGGTATATTTACAAGGGAGAATCTGCAGAAATTTTTAGCCCATGACTTGTATGAACATTCGAGGATGAATTTTTGTAGGGGCGAGGGGGGGGGGGGGGGGGGGAGAATGTTACACCTCTCTTCTTCGTCACAAGAAATTCCTTGGATTATGAGTGGTTTATACCCTTAGCATGGAGATCCGTACCCGAGACTTTGGAGATTAAGTGCTTTACCTCACATGTGACAAAGTATAAGTATGCATTCTTTCAATACTATAGGATTAGATGTGAAATGAATCGAACCAAGTCAAACTAGAGCAGCTTAGGGATTCAGGCATCAGTACACATTGACGATCCAAAGGGACTGGCCGTCGACATGTCGACGAGCCTTCCTTTCACGCCATCAACTTGCATTGGCCTCTGAATTTGGGGGTGGAAGATGGACGGTGCAAGTCAACGGCCGTCGATGGGACCATTGACCTGCTAGTCGACTCGCAACCACAGGGGTTGTTTTATCCGACCTATGTATATGGAGCCCCCACGTTTTATTTCATAATTTTCCACTCCCAAATAAGAGGAAGCCCTAGAATATTTCCTCTCTATAATTTCCATCATATTAGTGGAGATTTGGTAAGATCCGAGCCCCGTAAACCCGAGCTTGTGAAGGGGAAGTTATTCCTAGGGTTTCATTGAAGCTATCAAGCTTTGGAAGTGGAATTGAAGTTTGATTCTTGGTATTCGAGTCTCCTCAAGATATGTATATGATTACTACCCTTGTGTTTAAGTTAATTAACAAGAGTTTTAAAAATTTTAGGTGAAGGAAATGTAGTTAAGGAGGTGTGAAGTTGAATAAGGGTAAAGTTAGGGTCAAGGGTTATTTTGAGGGATGATTTGGAGTAGAATTGATTATATTTTGATATATGAGGATTGATATTGTTATTGTGGATGTTGTTGTTGATGTATGGGTTGAATTGAAATTGAGGGATTATTAAGTTTACAAAGGAGATGTTGTCCGAAATTCGTTAAGTTCCGTTCGTAGTAAAATTGGATAGTAAGTGATGCAAATGGTGTAATTGTGGCATATGTTATCTTGATTATAGACTTACGAGTTCGAGAAGTAGATGTTGGACGGTTAGATACATTTCAAGGTACGTTAAGGCTGTCCCTTCTATTCTTTTGGCATGATCCTTATCTTATGAACGAATAGAGTAAGCAAGCGAGTTCCAAAGGCTCTACTCCTAGATGGTATAGGATTGAGCATGTCCTTGACCTCTTATGTTTTACATCTATGGTTTCCATAGATTTTATGTTGCTCAGCATAGTTCAGAGTATTCTCTTCTGAGTGTTTCATATATTTATATATATATATGTACAACTATTTTCTCACACCGCGCCTACATGGCCTGACAGTATAACACCGCGCCTATGTGGCCGGGCTTATGATACCATTACGGACGCGGGATGATGATGATAACACCGTGCCTATATGGCCGGGCAGTATACTACTCACACCGTACATATATGGTCGGGCAGTTTACTATATGTACGGATGTATATGATTTTTTTTAAGAGAGCATGCATATTATACACCACAGAGGTATCTTCAGTTATACAGATGTTTTCAGACAACAGATGTATTCAGACAGTTAGTTGGCTTACGAGTTTCAGATTTCTTTTATGATTCTTATATACATATTACTCTTATTCCTTACATACTCAGTACATTGTCTATACTGACTCCCATATTTCTTGGGGGGCTACGTTCATGCCCGCAGGTTCAGGGAGACAGACAAGCGATCCAGCTCAGTAGGACTCCCATCCAGCGGTGGTCAGTGCGCTCCACTTGATCCGAAGCTGCAGTCTATTTTGGTATGCCATTCTTTTGGAGGTGTGTATATATATGTATGGGTATGACGGGGCCCTGTTCCATCCTTTCTGCAGCTTTATATTCCACTAGAGTTCTGTAGACAGTTTTACATAGATGACATGTGATGTAGCCTTGTCGGCTCCAATTCTTTTATGTCCATTTCATGTGGTAGTCTAATCAGCTTGCATTGTTACCTTCAGTATATCTATATACATATGCACAGTTCTTGATATTATCATTTCATTAGTCAGTTTAGCCCAGAGTGAGTTGCTTGTGGGCCCTTATTATATAGTGTTATCCAGATATGGGTATAGGAGTGTTTGGTCACTAGAGATTAGGCACTCGTCGTGGCTTATCTGTTTGGGTAGTGACGGAAGTGGTATCAGAGCAGTTCCGTCCTAGGGTTGTCTAAGGACCGGTCTAGTAGAGTCTGGTTTATGGGTGTGTCGTGCACCACACTTATAAATAGAAGGCTGCAGGACATTTAGAAAATTGTCAATCTTTTTTTCTTAGATCATGCGATAGAGCCATGTGTTAAGAGTTCGCCTTCTAATGATTTGTTCCGATTTCAACGATGCCTCGTAAGAAAGCTACAGCCGCCTAGAAGGGCAAGGGAGTTGTTGGTGAAGCCACTAGCTATGCTCAGCGAGCTACCAAGGCTCGGGGCGAGTCCCAGAGTGAGAGACCATCTCAGACTTCGCATACTCCGCCTCCAGCACCTGCCCCGGTGCCTCCAATTCCTCATCCAGATGCACCGAGCTAGGATATGTGGGATACTATACAGTTATTGACTAGATTAGTAGCCGCTCCGGCTCAGCGCCAGGGAGTTGGTGTTGATCAAGTAGACTGAGCTGGTAGTGCGAGGGTTAAATTTTTTTAGATCCTCTAGAGTTCTCCGTATTAAAGCAAAATATGGACCCTCAGTACTTTATCGATGGTATGCAGAGGATATTAAGGGTAATACACGCTGATGAGGCCAATTCAGCGGAGCTGGCTTCTTATAGGCTCCGTGATGTTGCAGTGCAGTGGTATCAGGCATGAGAACTATCTAGGGGTGCGAATGCCCCTCCAGCCATTTGGTGAGAGTTTTTAGATGATTTTATTTGTCATTATTTACCACTAGAAGTTCGACGGGCCCGAGCAGATAGGTTCTTGTGTATTGAGCAGGGTAGCATGAGTGTTCAGGAGTACAATATATACTTCAATTCATTGGCTACATATACCGCAGCTACGGTAGCTGAGATGGATGATCGAGTTCATCGTTTCATGGCTGTTCTAGGGCCACATTTGATAGATGAGTGTACGACTACTTCATTACAGCTGGGCATGGATATTTCCCATATACAAGCATATGCAAAGAATCTGGAAGATCGTAAGCGTTAGCGGAGGACAGAGCGTGAGCGTGACTGGGGCCATGGTAAGAGGGCCAGATCTTTAGATATTGTTGGTGAGTTCAGGGGAGGACAGAGACAGCAGCATTCCCTGTATTCATTTCATTCAGCAGGGAGTGCACCTCCGGGTTTTCAGGCCCTAGGTTTGATCGGTCTTCTTATTCTGAAGCGAGCTAGAGTTCTAGAGCATCAGGTTCTCAGCATAGATCAGAGTCAGGCCAGATGAGACCATCGGTACAGTAGTATACCCAGGGTGGTAGATTATACTCTGGACAGTGTTGATTATGGATCAGATGCTTGTTATGCTTGTGGTCGGCCAGGTCATGTGATGAGGGAGTGTCCGTTGAGAGGGGGTGTAGACATTGTTCAGCCTATAGGGTCTGTAGCTTGTTCTTCATCATCAGTACTCCCTTCAGGGCAAGGTTCTTAGATACCATCAGGACGTGGTAGGGGGAGAAGCAGAGCATCTGGTTCAAGAGGTCCTCAGCACCGCGTTTATGCATTAGCTAGTAGACAGGATCGTGAGACGTCTCCTGATGTTGTTACATGTATATTATCAGTTTCCTTCTATGATGTATACACACTAATTGATCCAGTTATAGGTAGGTGATCATTTCGAGGCTGTGTTGTGATAGTTTTAATCGCCATACCCTAGCAGATTTGATAGAGTTATACATGATTGATTTTGATGTTATTATGGGCATGGAATTGTTGACTTCTTGTTATGGTAATGTCAATTGCAGAACAAAGATAGTTCGATTCCAGCTTCCCGACGAGCCAATCCTAGAGTGGAAGGGTAATGCTGCTTCACCGAGGGGTAGGTTTATTTCCTACCTTAAGGCGTGGAAGATGATCAGAAAAGGGTATACTTATCACTTAGTTCGGGTCCAGGATGTGCAAGCAGAGTTATCGACGCTTCAGTCTGTCCCTGTGGTTAATGAATTTCCGGAGGTGTTTCCAGATGAGCTTCCAGGCATTTTACCAGAATGAGAGATTGATTTTACTATTGATCTATTGCCAAAACCCTCAGCCAATATCTATTCCTCCTCATAAAATGGCACCTGCGGAGTTAAAAGAATTGAAGGAGCAATTAAGGGATTTACTCGAGAAAGGGCTTGATTAGGACCAGTACATCGCCGTGGGGAGCGCCAGTATTATTTTTAAGAAAGAAGGATGACTCTTTGTGAATGTGTATTGACTATCGACAATTGAATAAAGTGACTGTAATGAATAAGTATCAATTTCCAAGGATTGATGATTTATTTGATCAGCTGCAGGGTGCTAAATATTTCTCAAACATAGACTTAAGATCGGGGTATCATCAGGTTAGTGTGAAGGAGGAAGATATTTTGAAGACGACATTTCAAACTAGATATGGGCATTATGAGTCCCGTGTTATGTCATTCGGGTTAACTAATGCTCCAGCCGTATTCATGGACTTGATGAATTGTGTATTCATACCCTTTCTAGATTTGTTCGTGATTGTGTTTATTGATGAGGTTCTGGTTTATTCTTCGTCAAAGGTTGACCATGCAAATCTTCTACCTGTATTGCTTAGAGTTGTTCGAGATAGAGAATTATATGCGAAGTTTTCCAAGTGTGAATTCTGGTTGAACTCTGTGGCTTTTCTTGGTCACATTATTTCAGCTGAAGGCATTAGAGTGGATACTCAAAAGATTGAAGTTGTGAAGAATTGGCCAAGGCCCACGACAGCAACGGAGATACATAGTTTCTTGGGTCTCGCAGGATATTATAGAAGGTTCGTAGAAGGATTTTCTTCTCTTTTAGCCCCATTGACCAAGTTGACTCAGAAATCAGCTAAGTTCCAATGGACAGATGTATGTGGGCGGAGTTTTAAGATATTGAAAGACAAGTTAACCCCAACAGTTGTTTTAACTCTTCTAGAAGGAATAGATGGTTATGTTGTATATTGTGATGCCTCAGGTATTGGTTTTGGGCTGCGTATTAATGCAGCACGGTAAGGTTGTTGCTTATGCCTCCAGACAGCTGAAGAAGCATGAGAAGAATTATCCAACTCATGATCTTGAGTTAGCGGCGGTGATCCATGCCTTGAAAATGTTGGGGCACTACCTATACGGTGTTCATGTTGATATTTATACTGATCACAAGAGTCTCCAGTATATCTTTAAGCAGAAGGGCTTGAATTTCCGTCAGAGGCGATGGCTGGAGTTGCTGAAAGATTACGACGTTGATATTCTGTACCATCCTGGAAAGGCTAATGTAGTAGCTGATGCCCTTAGTCATAAATCCACGGGTAGCTTGTCATATGTATAGCCAGAGAAAAGAGAGATGGTCCGCGAAGTTCGTTGATTAGCTAGCCTTAGAGTATGGCTGTTAGATTTGGGTGATGCAGGAGTTATGGTTCAAGATACAGCGGTGTCATCTTTAGCAGCAGAGATAAAGGAACGCCAGTACGAAGATCTTGTTTTAGTTCATTATCGGGATACAGCTCCTCAAAAAGAAAAGACACCTTTCATGGTCACAGAAGATGGAGTACTCAAGTATTGAGGTAGATTGTACGTTCCTAATGTTGCAGGACTTCATCAACAGGTTATGGGAGAAGCACATTATTCTCGCTATTCTATTCATCCGGGCATAATAAAGATGTATCATGATATCAAGGAAGTTTATTGGTGGGATGGTATGAAAAGAGATATAGCAAACTTTGTCGCCTAGTGTCCGAATTGACAGCAAGTCAAGATAGAGCACCAGAAGCCCGGAGGTTTATTAAAGGCTATGGAGATTCCGACATGGAAATGGGATGTAATCAATTTGTATTTTATTACAGGTTTGCCCCGTACTCAGTGGAAGTATAATTCAATATGGGTCATAGTTGATAGGCTTACAAAGTCAACCCACTTTCTACCTATCAGAACCACATATTCAACTGAAGATTATGCGAAGCTCTGTCTTAGAGTGATTGTCCGACTTCAAGGTGTTCCTACAACCATTATTTTAGAGAGTGGGGCGCAGTTCGTAACTAACTTTTGGAGAACTTTTCATAATGGATTGGGGACTCAGGTGAGTCTTAGTATTGCATTTCATCCGCAGACAGATGGACAGGTGAAGCATACTATACAGACACTTGAGGACATGCTGAGATCTTATGTAATTGACTTCCAAGGTAGTTGTGGTGATCATTTGCCTCCTATCGAGTTATCATATAATAACAGTTACCATTCCAGTATTCAGATGGCTCCTTATGAAGCTTTGTATGCACGGAGATATAGATCGCCTAGAGGATGGTTCGATGTGGGAGAAAATCAGTTCGTAGGGCCCAAACATGATACAGCAAGCGGTTGACAAAGTGAAAGCAATTCAAGAAAGGCTACTCGCGGTGCAGAGTCGACAAAAATCCTATGCAGATAACCGGCGGTGCAAGTTAGAGTTTGAGGTAGGCGATTAGGTTTTCATTAAAATTTCGCCTATGAAGGGAGTTGTGAGATTTGGCAAGAACAGTACGTTGAGCCCTCAATACATTGGGCCATATAGAATAATTCGTATAGTAGGTGAGGTGGCATATGAGTCGGAATTACCTTCTGAGTTAGAGTGCATGCATCCAGTATTTCATGTGTCCATGCTCCGTAAGCGCATAGAAGATCCTTCAAGGGTTGTACCAGTAAATGATATCCGGGTGAATGATCATATATCATATAAGGAAACTTCAGTGGCTATACTAGATAGGTAGGTTTGTCGATTGCGAACTAAGGATGTGGTTTCCATTAAAGTTCTTTAGAGAAATAGTAATGTTGAAGAAATGACTTGGGAAGCTGAAAAGGAAATGAAGGCTAAATACCCGTATTTATTTCTGTCATCTCAGGAGGCTCAGTCTGAGGCATTATCTTCCCCAGGTATTGATATTATTTGTAGTTATTGTGACTGGTCGTGTGAGGCTATGGTCTTGTATTTTTTTAGTATGTGGCCCTGTGTGGCATCATTTTGGGTTGCTGTGTACAGGTTGGATTTGTATATTTACAAGGGAGAATTTGCCGAAATTTTATAGCCTATGACTTGCATGAACATTAGAGGACGAATGTTTCTAAGGGGGGAGAATGTTACACCTCTCGTCTTCGTCACCAGAAAGACCATGGCTTATAAGTGGTCTATACTCTTAGCATGAAGATCCGTGCCCGACACTTTGAGAGATTAAGTGCTTTACCTCGCGTGTACCAAAGCATAAGTATGCATTCTTTGCAATATAATATGATTAGAAGTGAAATGCATCTAATCGATATGAACCGGAGCAGCTCAGGGATTCAGGCATCAGTGCACATTGATGGTGCAAAGGGACTGGCCGTCAATATGTCGATGAACCGTCCTTTCACACCATCAACTTGCATTGGCCTCTAAATCTGGGGGTGGAAGATGGATGGTGCAAGTCTACGTGTCGACAGGACAATCGACCTGCTCGTCGACCCGCAACCATAGGGGTTGTTTTATCCCACCTATAAATTTGGAGCCTATGCATTTTATTTAATAATTTTCCACTCCCAAATCAGAGAGCCCTAGAATATTTCCTCTGTATAATTTCCATCATATTATTGGAGATTTGGTAAGATCCGAGCCTCGTATACCCAAGCTTGTGAAGGAAAAGTTATTCCTAGGGTTTCATTGAAGCCATTAAGCTTTAGAATTGGAGTTGAAGTTTGATTCTTGGTATTCTAGTCCCCTCAAGATATGTATATGATTCCTACCCTTGTGTTTAAGTTAATTATCAAAAGTCTTTGAAATTTTAGGTGAAGGAAATATAGTTAAGGAGGTGGGAAGTTGAAAAAGGGTAAAGTTAGGGTTAAGGGTTATTTTGAGGGATGATTTAGAGTAGAATTGATTATATTTTGATAAGTAAGGATTGATATTTTTATTGTTGATGTTGTTGTTGATGTTTGGGTTGAATTGAAATTGAGGGATTGTTAAATTTACAAAGGAGATGTTGTCCGGATTTCATAAAGTTTCATTCGTAGTAGAACTGGATAGTAAGTGATGCAAATGGTCTAATTGTGGCATATGTTACCTTGATTGTAGACTTACGAGTTCGAGAACTAGACATTGGACTGTTAGATACGTTGCAAGGTATGTTAAGGTTGTCCCTTCTATTCTTTTGGCATGATCCTTATCTTATGAATGAATAGAGTAAGAAAGTGAGTTCCAAAGGCTCTAATCCTAGATGGTATAGGATTAAGCATATCGTTGACCTCTTATGTTTTATATCCGTGGTTTCTAGAGATCTTATGTTGCTCAGAGTAGTTTAGAGTATTCTGTTTCGAGTCTCTTATGCATTTATCTATATATGTATAGATATTTTCTCACACCGCGCCTATATGGACGAGCAGTATAACACCGCACCTATATGGCAGGGCAGACACACCACTGCAGTGGGCAGCTTATGATACCGCCTCGGACGCAGGATGCCCGGACGCGGGATGATGATGATAAACCGTGCCTATATGACCGGGCAGTATACTATTCACACTGTACCTATATGGTCAGGCAGTTTACTAAATGTATGGATGTATTTGATTTTTTTATGAGAGCATGCATATTATACACAGTAGAGGTATCTTTAGTTATACAGATGTTTTCAGATATTCAGTCATACAGATTTATTCAGACAGTCAATTGGCTTAGGAGTTTCAAATTCCTTTTATGATTCTTATGTACATGTTACTTTTTTTCCTTATATACTCAGTACATTGTCCGTACTGAGTCCATTATTTCATGGGGGGCTGCGTTCATGCCTGTAGGTTTAGGGAGACAAACAGGCGATCCAACTCAGTAGGACTCCTATCCGGCGGTGGTCAGTACGCTCCACTTGATCCGGAGCTGTAGTCTATTTTGGTATGCCATTCTTTTAGAGATGTGTATATATATGTATGGGTATAATGGGGCCCTGTTCGGTCCTTTCTACGGCTTTATATTCCAGTAGAGGTCTGTAGACAGTTGTACGTAGATGACATGTGATGTAGCCTTGTCGACTCCTATTCTTTTGTGTATAGTTCATATGGTAGCCAAGTCGGCTTGCGTTGTTACATACATACATACATACATACATATGCACAATTCTTGATACATACATATGCACAGTTCTTGATATTATCCTTTCATGAGTCAGTTTAGCCCAGAGTGAGTTGCTTGTGGGCCCTTATTATTCAGTGTTATCCAGATATGAGTATAGGAGTGTTTGGTCATTAGAGATCAGGCACTCGTCGCGGCTCATCGGTTTGGGTCGTGACAAAAGAAACATAAAAATATCTTTTTTGTTTTTTAGTACCCTCTTCTTATTTTTCTTTTATGGACAACAAATGGGCATGGAAGATAAGATGAGATGACAAGAACGCCTAAATTTATGAGGATAATTAAAATTTGATGTTGGTTGAAGAAGTAGACAAGAAGAACCGCAGAGCAAGTCTTAAAGTGGTTAGTCGGAAGGTGCATCGGGTAATCTGGCCCTTTAAAACGCAATCCAATGACTAAAATCTTATTCCTTTTTGGATTCGAGTCCCAACCTTGCCCGATAAATGGAGCTCGGTGGAACAAAATTGATATATGATTTTCTTTTCCGGTCAAATTCTCCTCTACCTTGCTGGAATCCATTTCCGGCCTACTCCGTCCATTTTCTTCTTTTTCTTTTCCTTCTAATTTCGTCAGTTCTCTTTAATGACGTGTCTGGATTTTAGTGGTTGTATTTACAAGATCAATAGGAAGTGAGACTCACACACCTTAGATTGTTTAGAATGGTGAGATTTATGTTCAATAGGAACACTAGGAAATGAGTTTAGGTGTTCAATTAGGAACAAAACTTAATTGAAGTGCCTAGATGAAAAAAATGCACAACTTTAAGGTGTTGTACATGTATTTGGCCTCATTAAAATGATATCGTTCAATGTTTATCCTTTTTTTTAATATTTTTTAGTACGTAACTTTGTGTAAAGACCCTTTTGTTCATTATTGCATTTTTAACCTTTTTACCCCTGTTGACTCTTTCCCTAGGCTCGTTAGAGCGTGTTTGACTTGTGGGAATGGGTAGCACGGTTCCCGAAGCGATTGGACGAGCCTTGTCTGATTTTGAGGAAGTTAAAAGTTCTAAGTTGGATATGTGAAAAACCTTTGACCAATAGTTGACTTTTGGATAACAGACCTTTTTCAGAATTTCATCGATTGCAAAAGGTCCGGAGGGTCGATTATGATTTGGTGGGATCTTTGGTTTGGTTCTCAATGCATTAGGGAGCATTTTGTACCCTTGGTTGGAAACTTGGTGTTGGTCGTTTGGGGGTTGGCCCAGTCAAAGTGACCCCCGTTGGGAATTTCGAGGACACAGTTGAGTTTGTAGCATGTTTTTATGTTACACCTTGTAGTTTATGTACGATGAGATTCGTTCTGTGTTAGCTATTCAATTGCAGATATCGGAGTTATTGTTGAGAAGAGGCAAGATTATAGGTGCTCCTTTTACAATTATAAAAGTCCGAGTTCACGTAACAGGTTATAGAAGGATTGGAAAACAAGTGAACTAAAGAGATTAAGCTTCCGAGGCTTTGAAGGAACGTTGGGCAAGGTTTGGTACGGAAATTTTGGTCCAAATGGGAGAAAGAATATCCTTTAGTATATTAAGAGTTTTGAAGTGGAACAAAAGTCTAAACTGAAGTTCGGGAAGTTTAGTTTTCAACGCAACAAACCGCCCCTCAATAGGACATCGGGGTAAGGAGATATGGAAGTTACAAGTCGGGCTGGCAGACCAGAATATGGTCTGCGGGAACGCGCCAGGGAGTGGCGCGAACGCGCAGGAGGCCAAGGGCCAACACGGCGCGAACGCGCTGAACAATTCTGAAGCCGATATTCGGGATAAAGGTCATATTATAAGAGGTGTAATAATAATATACATATGACATTTGGAGACCATATGGTGTAAATCAGGTAGTATGTTGCTTGAGGAAAGCCCTCATTACTGTAAGCTAAGTGGGGTCCACATGTCAGGGTTTTATAAAGGACATATGAAGAGATATATGAGTAATACATGAAAATTTGAGCAAGTCCTAAGAAGGATCCTTAAGCCAAATTATGGGCATAGGCCCTCCAAAAGGATGATTTAAGGAAACATTTTCGGATGATCTGACTTGGAGGGGCCACAATGACATTATAGGTTTGTAATTTGGAAAATCACTAAGAATTCAATGTGTAGATAATTGAAAGAGCTTTCCAACCATAGGTCGTGGGCCCTCACACGATATCGGGATAAAGAGTTATGACGTTTTTACTGAACGAAGGCGCAGGCAGAAAAACTATGTGAGCGCGAACGCGCCCAAAGGGGGTGCGAACGCGCTGAAGGAATATTAAGTCGGTCCAAGCAGAACCTGGACCGCTATTTAAAGGGGTTTGCCCTTTATTTTCTTCATCAAACACCCCAAATACTCCAAAATTCTAGAGACTTCTCCCCAACCCCTATGCCAACTTTTTAGCCCAAACCAGGTATAATTTCCAAATTTCAGTCCGGATAGCGTATAGTTATTGTTGCAGAATCATATAGCGGCGTGTTGTGGCCTAAACCTAGAGTGGAAAATTGAAGATACAACAATATTAAAGGGAGAAAGGTATGGATCTCTTCCTATTTATGATAATATTGGCTTATTCACGAACATAGAGCGGTAAAATGACTGTATAGTAAGTTGAGTAGTTATGGAGGTTGGAAAACAGTGTGTGGGCTGTTTTATATAATACTTTGGTATGGGAAATGATGTTATGGATGTTGGTACTGTTATTGTTGTTGTTGGTTGTTGGATTAAGAATTCGGGCTAGGCATATAAACAGCGGAGATGCTGCCCGATTTTTGACAAAATATAAACTAGCTTAGTTTGAACACTAGGACAAGTGTATGATAATGAGTCTAACGTTAGTGCAAATCCTCTCGAATGTAGATTTAGGAGCTCGGACGAATAAGCGTATCTAATAGGAGGTTGAACAGGTATGTTAAGGCTCATCCCTTTCTTTCAAAGGCATGATTCCGATGTTATGACTTCAAAAATGTTTCCATATCTTTCTTGTTTTCAAAAGTTAGATTTTTATGACTCCAAGGCATAATTCCTTTCCTAATAACTCATAAATGTTTTCCAAAATGTTCGTATTTTCTAAATCAGAGATTTATGGCTCCGTGAGCTCTTATGATAGCAACGATGAACTTGTTTTCACAATGATAATGATTATGTCAAAGATGAGAATATTTTCCTAAGATGATTATGATGATGATGATTCCGTGTTTAAAGGTTCCAAGTTTACGATTTCAATGACGATATAAAAATGTTGAGCTATTTCTTGATTTCTCAATTTTATTCATGGATGAAAACTATTTTTAAAGATTCCAAAGTATATGAATTGACGTCTTATGAGATTTATGATCCTATTCTATGTTTTCTCTTGATGTTATTCTTCATTGATAGTCTCACCTTATAATAATTGTTCTTTTAAGGTGAGATAAAGCGACCATGATTATTCCATAATATAATCGGAGGTTACCGACCTTACGTCACTCCGATATAAGCATAGTTTTCTTTGGGCTCGCATGCATGCTGCTTATATGATATATGTATATGTATATAGGGAATATGGGGAAAATGGAGTGGCGCTACAGACGCATGACCACCGGAGCAGTTGGCGTAATATGACATCATCCCGGACGTGGGATGCCCCGACGCGGGACCTATGTGGTTAAATGGATCGGGCCGACGTTCCTCGGTATATTTTCTGTATATATGAACAAGAAATGTTTTTCAAAGAAAGCTAAGAATGCATGGCATCTGCCCTAAGAGGCACTCATATGTACAGGTTACTTTTTTATCTTACGATATGCTCTATATTTCCATTCTGTTATTATCCATACTTGTATCACTCATTATATTATCGTTCATGCCTTACATACTCGGTACATTATTCGTACTGACGTCTCTTATTACGGACGCTGTATTCATGCCCACAGGTAGACGGGGAGACGGTACAGATCCTTAGGAGCCTTGTCAGCAGCTTTGTAGAAGCACTCCACTACTCCGGAGTTACCGCATATCGGTAAATTCTTTTGGGTACATATTTTGGGGCACGACGAGGTCCTGTCCCATCCTAATGTTCAGTATTCCATTTAGAGGCTCGTAGATACATGTGTGTGGGTAATAGATGTCTCATGATCACCACAGTATATATTTTTGTATATCACTTTTGACACCTCGAGAGCTTATGCAAATATGCATGTTTTGTGAAGATATTTAGCGATCATTTCACCGCAAGTATGTTGGGAATTATAATTGCACAGGTTGAGCGATAGATAGTATGATAAGGGATGCTCGGTAGCTAATACTGGGTACCTGTCATGGCCCTCTTGTTGGGTCATGAAGAAAGTGATATTAGAGCAGTTCGGTCCTAGGGTATGTCTATGAGCCGTGTCCAGTAGTGTCTTGTTTATAGGTGTGAAGCGCTCCACACTTATACACAAGAGGCTGCGGGGCATTTATGAACCATGACCGTCTTTCTTCTTCATAGATCGTGCGATAGAGCTATAATAAGAGGATTTCCTTCTTCCTAATCGAGTGTTACGTTTTCAGCGATTCTTGAGAAGAGGAAAGCAACAGCCGCCCAGAAGGGCAAGATGGTAGTAGAAAGGCGGACTGAACGGGAGTCACCGGTAAATATTGAAGATGGTGAATCCCATAATGAGATTCCCTCTCGTACTACTCACACTCCGCCTATATTAGGGGTGCAAGAAGAGGTCTCTATTTCAGCTCCAGCACCGCCAGTTCCCCCACCTGATGCTTCAAGCCAGGAGATGAAACAGGCCATCCTTTTGCTGACTCAATTAGTAGCCGCTCATGCTCAGCGGTAGGGTGTGGATCCTGGTGATAGGGGTCACAGAAGGAGGACCAGATCTTCAAGGTTTGACAGTGGGTTTAGAGGTGCCTCAAGGCAGCAGTTCTGTAGGTACCCAGCTCGTTCAACAACAAGTGTACCTCTACAGTTTCCTAAACTCAGGTTTGATAGACCCACTTACCTCAGATCAGGTCAGGGCTCTAGAGTTTTGAATTCCCAGTATAGAGGTGAATTCAGTCAGATGAGACCACCTACACCGCAATGTCCCAAGTGACGTAGACTACATGCGGGGTCGTGCCGCTTGGGTTTGGATGTTTGTTATGCCGGTGCTTGGCCAGGTCATTTTATGCGCGAGTGCCCATTTCGATGTGGCAGAGGTAGGGTTAAGCCCAAGGGAATAGCAGTTGGCTCTTCATCATTGGTACGCCCTCCGAGGCAAAGGCTGCAGATATCAACAGGCTGTGATAGAGATCGAGGAGGAACTCCCAGTTCGAGTGAGCCCCAGCATCATACCTATGTGCTAGCTGGGCAACAGGATCTTGAGTCATCCCCTTATATTGTCCCAGGTATATTATCAGTATTCTCCTATAATTTATATGCATCGATTGATTCAGGTTCTACGTCGTCATATATCGCGCCTTATATTGTGGAACGTATTGGCTTGGAACCGGAGCCAAATTAAATGATTTGAGATGTCTATGCCTGTTGGTGACCAAGTGATAGCCAGAATCATGAATTATGAGTAAGTATACCTCTACGAAGGGAGTTGATTGACATAATGTGTAGAAAAATAATAAAAATAATAATGGAATTCTAGAAAGGATGTGCAGGTTTGGGATTGTTATGTTTACAAAGGAAATTCGGCCAAAAGTCCTCCAGGAGTCTAAGGGATATTGTGAGAACTATGGGTAGGATTGTGGCGAGAAGAAAGAAAAGGGCCCAGCAACGAACGCGCCACCACGAGGCCCGAATGCGCTGAACAATTTTGAAGCCCAGATTCGATATAAAGGTCATATTATAAGAGGTGTAATAATAATATATACATATGACATTTGGAGACCATATGGTGTAAATCAGGTAGTATGTTGCTTAGGGAAAGCCCTTGTTACTGTAAGCTAAGTGAGGTCCACATGTCAGGGTTTTATAAAGGACATATGAAGAGATATATGAGTAATACATGGAAAGTTAAGCAAGTCCTAAGAAGGATCCTTAAGCCAAATATGGGCATAGGCCCTCCAAAAGACATTATAGGTTTGTAATTTGGAAAATCACTAAGAATTCAAGTTGTAGATAATTGAAATATCTTCCCAACCATAGGTCGTGGGCCCTCACACGATATCGGGATAAATAGTTATGACCTTTTTACTGAACGAAGGCGCAGACAGAAAAACTAGGTCAGCACGAACGCGCTGAATGAATATTAAGTCGGTCCAGGCAGAACTTGGACCGCTATTTAAAGGGGTTTACCCCTCATTTTCTTCATCAAACATCCCAAATACTCTCCAAAATTCTTGAGAGTTCTCCCCAACCCCGCAAGCCAACTTTTTAGCCCAAACCAGGTATAATTTCCAAATTTCAGTCCGGATAGCGTATAGTTATTGTTGCAGAATCACATAGCGGCGTGTTGTGGCCTAAACCTAGCGTGGAAAAGTGAAGATACAGCAATATTAAAGGGAGAAAGGTATGGATCTCTTCCTATTTATGTTAATACTGGCTTATTCACGAACATAGAGCGGTAAAATGATTGTATAGTGAGTTTAGTAGTTGTGGAAGTTGGAAAACAATGTGTGGGCTGTTTTGTATAATACTTTGGTATGGGAAATGATGTTATGGATGTTGGTCCCAGAATATAAAGTAGTTTAGTTTGAACACCAGTACAAGTGTATGATAATGAGTCTAACGTTAGTGCAAATCCTCTCGAATGTAGATTTACGAGCTCGGACGAATAAACGTATCTAATAGGAGGTTGAACAGGTATGTTAAGGCTCATCCCTTTCTTTCAAAGGCATGATTCCGATGTTATGACTTCAAAAATGTTTTCATATCTTCCTTGTTTTCAAAAGTTAGATATTTATGACTCCAAGGCATAATTCTTTTCTTAATAATTCATAAATGTTTTCCAAAATGTTCGTATTTTCTAAATCAGAGATTTATGGCTCCGTGAGCTCTTATGATAGCAACGATGAACCTGTTTTCACAATGATAATGATGATGTCAAAGATGAGAATATTTTCCTACGATGATTATGATGATGATGATTCCGTGTTTAAATGTTCCAAGTTTACGATTTCAATGACGATATAAGAATGTTGAGCTATTTCTTGATTTCTCAATTTATTCATGGATGATGACTATTTTTAAAGATTCCAAAGTATATGAATTGATGCCTTATGAGATTTATGATCCTATTCTATGTTTTCTCTTGATGCTATTCTTCATTGATAGTCTCACCTTATAATAATTGTTCGTCCAAGGTGAGACAAAGCGACCATGATTATTCCATAATATAATCGACGGTTACCGACCTTACGTCACTCCGATATAGGCATAGTTTTCTTTGGGCTCTCATGCATGCTGCTTATATGATATATGTATATGTATATGGGGAATATGGGGGAAAAGGGAGTGGCGCTACAGACGCATGACCACCTGATCAGTTGGCGTAATATGATATCATCCCGAGTGCGGGATGCCCAGACGCGGGACATATGTGGTTAAATGGATCGGGCCGACGTTCCTCGGTATATTTTCTGTATATATGAACAAGAAATGTTTTTCAAAGAAAGCTAAGAATGCATGGCATCCGCCCTAAGAGGCACTCATATGTACAGGTTACTCTTTTATCTTACGATATGCTCTATATTTCCATTCTGTTATTATCCATACTTGTATCCCTTATTATATTATCGTTCATGCCTTACATACTCGGTACATTATTCGTACTGACGTCCCTTATTACGGACGTGTTATTCATGCCCACAGGTTGACGGGGAGACGGTATAGATCCTTAGGAGCCTTGTCAGCAGCTTTGTAGAAGCACTCCACTACTCCGGAGTTGCCGTATATCGGTACTTTCTTTTGGGTACATATTTTGGGGCACAGCGGGGTCCTGTCCGGTCCTAATGTTCAGTATTTCAGTTAGAGGCTTGTAGATACATACGTGTGGGTAATAGATGTCTCACGATCACCTCAGTATATATTTTTGTATATCACTTTTGACACCTCGAGAGCTTATGCACATATGCATGTTTTGTGAAGATATTTAGCGACCATTTCACCGCCAGTTTGTTGGGAATTATAATTGCATAGGTTGAGCGACAAATAGTATGATAAAGGGTGCTCGGTAGCTAATACTGGGTACCTGTCATGGCCCTCTTGTTGGGCCGTGAAAAAAGTAGTATCAGAGCAATTCTGTCCTAGGGTGTGTCTACGAGCCGTGTCTAGTAGAGTCTTGTTAATGGGTGTGAAGCGCGCCACACTTATACACAAGAGGCTGCGGGGCATTTAGGAACCATGACCGTCATTCTTCTTCATAGATCGTGCGATAGAGCTATAATAAGAGGATTTCCTTCTTCCTAATCGAGTGTTACGTTTTCAGTGATTCCTGAGAAGAGAAAAGCCACAGCCGCCCAGAAGAGCAAGATGGCAGTAGAAAAGCGGACTGAACTGGAGTTACCAGTAAATATTGAAGATGGTGAATCCCATAATGAGGTTCCCTCTCGTACTGCTCACACTCTGCCTATATTAGGGGAGCAAGAAGGGGTCTCCACTCCAGCTCTAGCACCGCCAGTTGCCCCACCTGATGCTTCAAGACAGGAGTTGAGATAGGCCATCCTTTTGCTGACTCAATTAGTAGCCGCTCAAGCTCAGCGGCAGGGTGCGGGTCCTGGTGGTAGGGGTCACAGGAGGAGGACCAGATCATTAGGGTTTGACCGTCGGTTTAGAGGTGCCTCAAGGCAGCAGTTTTGTAGGTACCCAGCTTGTTCAACAACAAGTGTACCTCTACAATTTCCTAGACTCAGGTTTGATAGACCCACATACCTCAGATCAGGTCAGGGCTTTAGCGTTTTGAATTCCCAGTATAGAGGAGAATTCAGTCAGATGAGACCACCCGCACCGCAATGTCCCTAGTGCCGTAGACTACATGTGGGGTCGTGCCGCTTGGGTTTGGATGTTTGTTATGCCAGTGCTTGGCCAGGTCATTTTATGCGCGAGTGCCCATTTCGACGTGACAAAGGTAGGGTTAAGCCCAAGGGAATAGCAGTTGTCTCTTCATCATTGGTATGCCCTCCGAGGCAAAGGCTGCAGATATCAGCAGGCTGTGATAGAGATCGAGGAGGAACGCTCAGTTCGAGTGAGCCCCAACATCATACCTATGTGCTACTTGGGCAACAGGATCTTGAGTCATCCCCTGATATTATACCAGGTATATTATTAGTATTCTCCTATAATGTATATGCATCGATTGATTCAGGTTTTATGTCATCATATATCGCGCCTCATATTGTTGAACGTATTGGCTTGGAACTGGAGCCAAATCAAACGATTTGAGATATCTATGCCTGTTGGTGACCTAGTGATAGCCAGATCATGAATTATGAGTAAGTATACCTCTACGAAGGGAGTTGATTGACATAATGTGTAGAAAAAAAAATGGAATTCTAGAAAGGACGTGCAGGTTTGGGATTGTTATGTTTATAAAGGAAATTCGGCCAAAATTCCTCCGGGAGTCTAAGGGAAATTGTGAGAACTATGGGTAGGATTGTGGAGAGAAGAAAGAAAAGGGCCCAACAACGAGTGATCAAGGATAAATACGAGCCTCTAAGGGGATGGCATTTCTCGTACCTGCGAGGTGATTTCTTGCAGGCGCACATGCGCATAGGTGAGCATCTTCTGCTTCAGCGGAGATGCTGACTCTTTAATGAAATCCGCCATAGCGGACTAGTATCCGTTGAGGCGGAGTCGTGTAGGCAAATCAGGCTCCACGGAAGCGAGAAACGTTGAGATCAGAAACTTATTGCTTTCTATTCAAAACCATTTCATTCCATACACCAAATTAGAAACCTAGAGAGACTTTGAGGCGATTTGAGAAGTTCTTGGGAGTGAATCTTCATTTGGTTAAGTCTTCCTACTCTATTTATGTTCTAAGTATGGATTCTAAGGTAGAACTAAAGGGAATAGTTGGGGGAAATGGTTTACAAACCCTATTTTAATGTTTGAGTCTTAAGCTATGAAAACTAGTACTCATTTTCTTGAAACAAGACAAAAACACATCAAAACAACACATACTTGCTTAAAAACAAGTAAAACTTATAGTCAAAATGCATAATATGTGTCGTAATTTCATGGAACATCAACACCCCCAACTTAAAGTCTTTGCTTGTCCTCAAGCAAGTAACACAACACAGACGACTCAACTAACTTAGATATAACAAAGTAAAAGTGTCTACAATGGTTTTGACTAAGAACTACCGGCATGCACTTCTCTCTCGACTGGCCCTCTCAATTGCACAATTTTCTAACAAGCTTATCACTCAAAACATGTTATGATCCACAATGAAGCTTTAATCAATGACATAAAGTTATTGGAACTATCAATGTATATGCAAACGCTACTTCGGGTAATCTATTATTTTTATAATTTCATTCAACCCTTATGCCCTCATGAAGACCAAAAAATGTCCCAAACACATATGTACAAGAATAAACGGGACAAAGACAAAGAAGAAGAGAAGCACTTACACTCACAAAGAAGGTCATGTACTACAAATGCATATGCCTTATGCTTGCCCTTATTTTCAATTCCTTCAACCTCAGACTGTTTGGTTGTGATCACACTACGAATTTTTCTCGGCTTGTAATATAGGCTTAGGGAAGGGTATGATAGATATTTGGATATTAGTGAATCACCCTCCTTGAACACTGCATTTTTCTTACCTTTATTTGCCTTTCTTTCTCTCTTTTTCAATCCTTCAACTTTGATGTGGTTTAATAGACTAATACATATTAACTATCTTTTTGTGCAATTTTATTTTATTTTTATAGTCACTACACAACAACTACATCACATACTTTTCTAGGTAACTCACAACACCCCCAACTTAGGCTCAGGACCTCTGTTTCACACATGTTTTACCCCAACTTAGGCTTTTAGCCTCTTTCTATCCTCTTATAGTGTTAAGGAGGGAACAGGTGTAACAAATGGGACAATTTCTACAAGGGTATGGGTTAGTCAACGGCTAGTTAAGAAAAAGGTTAAAGGCTCAAAAGGGGGAAGACTAGGGATCATATACATGAACAAGTTCGGCTTATAAGGCAATTATGGCTTCAAATTTACACAAAGAAAGCCTAAGATCATTTCAACAACCAAACCATCCTTAGTAATCAAGCATGACCAACATGCCAAGTTCTAGATTGCAAGTGTAATACATGAACACCTACTAACAACTCACACACACAGTGGCATAAGGATTGCTTTGCTGACTACCTAGGCAAACATTCGTCACACACGATACCCCAATACTCAAGATGTCATAAAAAGAGTAGAATACTTCTGAAATAAGTACCACAGGGTACATGAAAAGAAATTTTGAATATAGGAATGGACCTTACTTCGGATTATCTTGTTAGCTATTAATCATAATTACGAATACCTTGGCTCATCTTGTTCATTCTCACGAGCGAATTAAAGAGGATTGAGAGAAAAGGAATTATAGGTACTAATTACATGAGATACTTCGCTTTAGAGCACATACATGACATGGAGCATTGGACATGGAGGACATAACGTGGAACATGCATACATGGGAACGTGATTCATATGGTATGAAACGTGAATACGTCAATAGCATGACATAGGGCATGGGACCATGAGCAACCTGACATTTACATGAGTACATCATAGATGCATATCGTGGCGTCTGGACTCGATTTCATGAGTATTGAGCTAATAATAAGACATACGTGTGACTTGCGTGGAGTACAATTGTAGGCTCACTCTTGGGTACTCAGAGACGTAAGACATGGATAAAGTATTACCTGTAGAACTTAGATATACTGAAATGATGGGACATGGTTCAACATAGTTTACTCTTATCAATGTGGGTCGACACCCTCGTTAAAAAGAGGATCATGAAGGAAGGGATCATAAGCATGAATACTTCACTCATCAAACACCTAAGACATGAGTAGAAAGTCACTTTGAACATAAAAATGGCATAGGTACTTCGAAAAAGATAGGGGCATCCTTTGTGCCAAGCTACGAGATGGTTTAAACCATTAGCCAGAGAAACATAAGCATGAATTACATAGAATCATGGGTAGGACATCTATCTTGATTCACCTTCATTATTATCTAACAACATGCTTGTTTCGATACTGCTATAAGTGGGATGCATAAAGAAATGGATTGGGCTACGAGTACGTGGTAACATAGATAACATAATCATAAGGGTCAAGATCATCATCAGATTTGAAAAGCACTTAGATACTAGAACATGGACATGAGTATAAAAGCGTGATAGATACGTGAGACATGGATACGGTTTTAGCTCTTAGACATGAGCACAACCTGATGTGCAAAACATGAAAGAACATTTCTTTTGGATGGATTACTATCATTATGGAGTCTTGGTTCTTGAATCATAAGCATGGAGTGTGAAACGCTAACTTGGGCATGAAATAGTACGGAGGGATGAGTAGAGTATGCCTGGTCATAAGTACCAAATGGTACAAGAATTACTTCATAAACGTAATTGTCACGACCCAACCAGAGGGCCATGACGAGCACCCAGAGCTAACACACCGAGCACCTCTAAACATACATCTCACAAACATTTCTGGGTAGACCACAAAGATAGCTCCTGGATATCATGATATGCAAGGACGTATATCACAATATAACGACACATCTCTATATAATCTTCAATAGTTATGTCCATCATCACCAACCGACAAGGCTATTAAAATGTTATACAATGATATGGACTGGTAGGGTTATGAAATGTCTAACTATATACACATGTCTACCAGCCTCTACATAGAATACAAGTGACCATAAGGACCAATACCAATAGACTACAACTCTGAAGTAAGTGGAGTGCTCCTGAGAATCCACTAATAAATCACCTACTGGTCAAATCCGTGTCTACCTGCGAGCATGAACGCAGCGTCCACAAGAAAGGACGTCAGTACGAATAATGCACTGAGTATGTAAAGCATGAATAACAACATAATAAGAAATATAGAACACGACATGAGGTAAAGATAACCTATACATTTGATTGCCTCACAAGGCGGAAACCATGCATTCTTAGCTTTCTTTAAAAAAAACATTCCTCATATATATGCATAAGTCATAGTGCTGCGGAACGTGCTGCTCGATCCACATATATTATCATTATATATCTATATATATATATATATATATATATATATATATATATATATATATATATATATATATATAAATATATATATATATATATATATATATATATATATATATATATATATATATATATATATATAGGGGATATGGGAAAAGGTGAGGCGTTATATATGCATAACCACCTGATCTATTGGTATATTATGATATCATCCTGGACGCGTGATGCCCGGACGCGGGATAAATGGATAAATGGATCGGGTCGTTCGTTGCACGATAATATATATATATATATATATATATATATATATATATATATATAAGTAGCATGCATGAGAGCCCAGGTACAAGTTACCACTTCATCGGAGTGACGTAAGGTCGGTAACCTCCGAGTTATATTATGGAACAATCATCATCGCTTTACCTCACCTTGAAGGAAAAATGATTATAAGGTGAGATCAACAACAATGAGTAGAATCAAGGAAATCATGAAATAAGCTCAATAATCTCATCTTAGCATTAAAATCATAAACTTTGAAACTTCTAGAAACAGAGTCATCATCATTATCATTATCATCATGAAAACATAACCATCTTTAACGTCATAAAAAAACTTTAAGAATCATGATTCTCTAGATTGTGGGAATAGGGACATCATGGAAAACATGTAAGAGTTCACAAGAAAGGAATCATCATTATCATCATGGTCCTCATAGAAAACATCTCGTCTTTGATACCATAAAAACCTTGAGAAGCATGAACTTGTAGCTTTTCGAGAACAAGGATGTTATGGAAGATATATATAGAATCGTAATGTAGGAGTCATGCCTTTAGAAAGAAAGGGACTAGCCTTACATACATTTTTGTCTCCTACTACTTACCCTTATCCTCCATAGCTCGCAAATCTACATTTGAGAGAATTTATACTATCGTTAGAATTATCGTCGTATATTTATATTAGGCTTTCAAATTAAACTACTTCATATGCTGCCGAAAATCGGGCAGCATCTCTCCTGTTTATATGCCTAGCCCGAAATCATAATCCAACAACCAACGCGAAAACAACAACAACAACGCTAATAACATCATCCTCAATACCAAAATACTCCATGAAACACCCCACACGATGTTTCTCCAATTTCGCAACCAATAAATTCATTATACGACTATTTAATAACTTTATCTCCATAATTAAACCTAAATCAATACTAATAAAGGAAGATTCATACCTTAGTCCCACTACAGCCATGATACCTTCAATATTCGCCTTGAACTCCAGCTAAGATTCACCGCAATACGATATTATAATCGCAACTATACGCTGTCGGTACCCGAATCCGAAGATTATACTTAATTCGCGTTAAAAATTGATGCTTGGAAATTGGGGAAAAGTTCCAGAAATTTGAAAAGGTTTAGGGGTGTTTCGAATGAAAAATGAAGGGGTAAGCCCCCTTTTATAACATTTCAGAGTCTGCCCCAACCGACATAAAAATTACTCAGCGTGTTCGCGCCACCTTAGAGCTTGTTCGGGCTTTGTTGCCCCTGGCTCCTCTGCCCGTTCGCGGAACCCCCAGGAGCGTTCACGCCAACCCCAAGCGCGTTAGCGCAGAGTTAATCCTTGCTCTAGCAGCCTGTCTTAAAATGATCATAACGCTTGATTCCGACGTCCGATCGATGCACGGTTTGTTGCGTTGGAAGCTAGACTTCCCAAAATTCATTTTAGGCTTTTGCTTTTTCTCAAAATTTCTAATATACTAAAAGATATTATTTCTCCAAAAGATATTCTTTCTCCAAATCGAACCAAAATTGCCCTTCATATTTTCTCCAAAGTTCGTACGATCTTAGTTTTCTTAATTCACTTGCCCTCCAATCTTCCCGTAGCTCATTATGTGAGATAAAACCTTCACAAGCAAAAGATAAATGCACAAAATCATATATATCCTTGAAGGTAACTTCAGAGTCCCTACTTAAAACAATCAACACTTATAAATTTTAATGTACAGAACTACGGGGTGTAACAGTAACGTTACTCTAAACTTTTATTTCTCGACACTTATAGATATAAGGAACACATGATATACCTCGGTACGTTATCGTGACATCTCCCCCTTAGTTTAAAAGATGATGTTTAAAGCCTGCGGATATTTTAAGTTAGTGATAAGTGGTCATCTAATCGTTCTGCTGATTTTCTCTAAATTTTATTCTATCTCTAAGACTATCCCATAAACTTGTCTTTTTATCTCTTACCTACCTCCTCTATTACCCATCAAAATAATATTCTTGTGGTAACTTACTAACACCATGCCCTCTAATTCGGCCTAAGCCACGTAAATAAGTTAGACCTATTCCGAGAGACTCGATATATCTGATAATATCTTTTGGTCGAAAGCTACCTTCTTTTAGCTACGTAAACAATCATACTAAAGTAGGTCTATATCCTCGAAGGAAAAATATTTAAAATACCCTAACCTGAAATTACTTACTATTCTCTATTAAACACATGTTAGCACTATGTTCTCTGATTCTGTGTTGAACGATAAAGTGAAACGTAGATTACTTCTAACTTCCCTCATCATCTGACCCTATTCTGTGGTCGTATACTATCTCTTCTGTCCTATAGACACGGATCACACTTAGGGAACTTTTGTCAGTCTTAAATGATAGATTGGGATACTTAACCCCGAACTTTCTATACACTTTAAAATCGTATCATACTAGACACATCTGGGGGTAAATAATTAATCATCTAATCTTAGAGGGAACTATCACATTTTATCATCTTATAGTAGTATCTACTCCTTGTAGTAACTTACTAATGTCATACTCTCTAGGTTTGATCTGAATAAGCTTAAATAATTTAAAACTATCCCCAGAAATTCAATATCGTCTACTCGTGGTTAACTTTATAACATGCTACCTTGTAGGGTCTGAAATCTGAACTATCATCCTTATACTATAGCTCCATGGTCAAAGAATCCAAATAAACTTATTCTGTAAGGTATATAACCGACATGTACTACCATACCAAAACTTACCTGATAAACACACCATGCACCATTTGGTAAGTCTTGGGTCTCAAATTTTCCTCCTCACTGCTTACGCACTCGATACGTTCAGAATTTGATGGAAAGAGAATTGTTACTTACTGCTCTAAACTTCATGGCACGAGTTAGAATTATTCCTTCTAACTCCATCTGAAAGCAACACTTCGATAATGATTAGCTTTACATCTTTCTCATCCATTGAGACGAGGCATATTCGGTAGAATGGGAAACAACACACAAGTTCGAGTGATTTCTGAGAACATAGTTGTATTGCACAATTTACAGTTGAAAGAAATGAGACAATCCTAGATATCTTGGTGGTCAACTACTTACATGTGTGGCACGTACACACAGATAAAACTGCCCCCACTGGACACGATTTCATAGAATCGCTAAGACAATTGAACCTAGGCTCTGATACCAAGCTTTGTCACGCCCCGAACCATGGCCTGCGCGAAACACAACACTCGGTGTCTTACTGCATGTGAACGAGCAAACCACATGTCTTGCTGAATCATTATAACATAACATGTGGGAAATTATAACGTGAAAATATGATGAGCCTTTATAAATCATAATAAGTCATACATATTTAATAAAAAAACTTGTGAAAACATGGATGCGGAAAATGCCAAAATGGCTATCTGACTCTGAATATCTGACATAACATGACTGACTAACTAGTCTATGAAACCCCTATCATGAGTTTGAACTGGAAAACATACTTGCTGGGACAAGGCCCCCAGCATACCTTTAATTCATAACTAAGTAGACGATAAATGACTATCTAAACCCCGAAGGAGATGGGGCTCACCAATAAGAAGATACAAGTGAATCCTACTAAACAGATATGTCGTCATTTAAATTAGAACCTGCATCGTGAAATGCAGGCCCCCAGGCAATAAAAAGGGGACATCAACACATTGAATGTACTGGTATGTAAAGAAACTGAATGAAATAACATGGGACATGAAAATAATATGATAAAAAGTGAAACTAAAAAACCTGGACATGAACATGAGCATGAATACTTGTGTGTGTGTGTGTGCCTATAAATAAATAAATAAATATATATATATATATATATATATATATATATATATATATATATATATATATATATATATATATATATATATATATAAAACATGATAAGTAGGGAGAACATTTCATAAACCGACAACATGATATCATCACGTGGGTACGTGGAGTCTGGTACCTCACCGGACCAGCAGAGCCCCCACACCTTGCCAGGGTATAAGGTGTAACGCGCCTGATGGATCAATTCAGTGAAAAATTAAGGAATCGTCCTAACTGGGAGGAGCGATCCTTATCCTACGGTGGCTACGTAGTTTTAGGCTATCTAAGTCTTCTCGGTAATTTGTGAAACTCCAAAAAACATGAACATGATAGAGTTTTCTTAGAAGCCCTTGATTTTGGTGACATAACTTGTAACTATGGTTTCATGAAAGCATGACTTGTATTTAGCATGAGAGTAATTATATAATAAAATTGCATGAAAACTTGTAAAACATGTAGTATATTTCTTGAAAATATCATAATAGTCATAACTTGCATATAAGAACCCATAGGATGGAAAACATGGGTTTTTCATATATTACGGATAGATTCTCACTAATCATAAGGAATTATCAAGAACTTCAGTGAAGAATTACTAACAATTTCATACATAATATAATCATGAGACATGGGCCTGGGGTTACATGATCATGGTCAAAACCCTAGTTTTCGTATAACTTTATAATTTATGGAAGAAGGGTGTGGGGGAATAATAATGATGTTCCCACACATAGATAGAAACTCTACATACCTTAATCACTCCAAAACTTGAATTAAAGACTTGAACTTTGAAAAAAAACTCCAAAAACTAGAATCTTGATCTTTATATGGGTTTTCTTGAAAACCCTAGGTTATGAATGATGAATTCTTGATTAGTAATCATGGGTACATGTTAGAATTAACTTGGAATGACTTACCTTAGTGTTACACCTCTCATTTTCATACGTTGAGTTTCGCCGAATGCTAATTGTCCTAGCCTTGGGAAGTAGGATAAATCTTTCGAGGTCATGGGGATAGATATGTCCAGCTTTGGTATATAATGGAGAAAAACCATGTTTAGTAAGCCTCGGGAAGGTTTAAGACTCGTCGGATCATCGGAGTTAAGTTTCGGTGGAAGTTTGGTAAAATGTCACATTATGGCGCACTTTGTGGCGCAACATGCGAGTAGCAAAGCACACTTTGCGGCCACGCAGATGCGCAGCAAAGTGTGACAGTGAAATTTGGTGATGTTGCAAGGTCTGCGACACAACATGTAGCTCGCAAAGCATGCTTTGCGTCTAGCAAAGCTTGCAGCATGTTGTGTAGGTCCAGAATTTTCTGGACCACTATAAATAGACCAAATTCAACCCAAAATCATATTTTCACCATTTTTTGGTCATAAAAACCTCTAGAACACTCTCCATTATTCATCCACAATAAACCAAGGGAAATCCATGATTAACTACACCAAAACCACGAAATCAAGTGTATGAAACCTAATAAAAGTTCATCTACACCAAGAAATCTCAAAGGAAGTAGACTAGGGTTTTTGTGCAAGAGGAGGATTCCCACTCAAGGCTCATTCATCTATTATCTAAGGTGAGTTTTATGATCATTCTTGGTTGTTTAAGGAGTTGAAAGTTAAAAACACATGGATTGTAGAAAGATAAAGAAGTGGGTCATAAATGTGGGAATAGTGACATTGTTGGGTGAAGGTTTGGACTGAATTATGAATATTGGTATGTTGTGGTTGTAAGTATGTTGTGAATGAAATTTAGACCATGAAATAAGTATTAGATATGAGAAAACGCGATAGTGAACTATAACCACAATTATGGGGAAATTGAAGAGGAATTTTGAAATGCCGATAATGTAAATGAATGATGATTGATATCTATTATATTGTGAATGTTGTTATGAATGTTTGGGAGTTGATATAGAATATGGGAAAAGTTTTATAAACAAAGGAGATGCTGCCCAATTTTCTTTAGCTTTAGTAAGCACGTTTAAGTAATCGATTAGCTAATGTTCATGCGACTTCTCTTGAAGGTAGAAACGTGGGCATTGAAGGAGAACAGGCAAGCGATAGAATAGTTAAACGGAAAAGGTATGTGAGGCTAGTCCTTTCTTTCTATGGCATGAATCCGATAGCATGATTTCTCCTTCCTCTCCATGAATTCTCTATATCCCGGAAAGCCAAGAGTCGATGTTCATGAATAGCTATATGAGATGAGAGATATATTATGAGTTCAATAATGATGATGATGAGTTAAATATAAAGATTCTAGAGTTCATGATATGATGTTCCAATAACGCTAATGATATCATATATTGTACACACTCACCTTATATATTATTCCTTCAAGGTGAGGCAGGATACCATTAGTTAATGATATCATTAATTGTATACACTCACCTCATACATTATTCCCTTCAAGGTGAGGCAGAATACCATAAAGTTAATGATGTCGTTTACTGTACACACTCACCTTATATTCTATTTCCTTCAAGGTGAGGCAGAATACTTATAAATGTTCCATAATGAAATCGGGGATTCACGACCTTATATCACCTCGATAAAGTATAGCTATGTTTGAGTTATTATACATGCATTATGATGAGTATATGTTGATGATATTACACCGTGCCAATATGGCACGGGCAGACACACCACTGCAGTGGCAGCTTATACCCCGGACGCGGGAGGCCTGGACGCAGGTTAATTATTATTACACCGTACCTATATGGACGGGTAGCTTATACATTTATGCATACATGACATGATGATGATTATGAAGTAAGTCAGCATGCATTATTTCTTTATGATGGACAGTCAGTTACAGTTACTCTTTATTTGATGCTTCCCTATCTCCTTGACATGTTATTATTACTTATGTCTCTCATACTCAGTACAATGTTCGTACTGACGTCCGTTTTCTTTGGACGCTGTGCTCATGCCCATAGGTAGACAGGGAGGTGAGCTTGATCCAGACTCGTAGGGGCTGTTAGCTGACTTGAGAGCACTCCATTGTTCCGGAGGTGCCGTGGTTATTCTTTTGCGTATATATGTATATTTTGGGCACGACGGGGTCTTGTCCCGTCCCGATGTCTAGCATTCTAGTAGAGGCTCGTAGATATGTAGTTGTGAGTTATATGGTCTCACGAGGTTACTATTGTATATATATATATATATTAGTTTGACAGCCGAAAGGCTTATGTCTATAAAAGTATCTATGATCTCCCATGAAAAATGATTTTCCTATGATTTGAGTACGAATTCAATAAAAGAACGTTTAATGAGTATGATGAGTAGTAGAATGAGTGGTGCTCGGTGGTTAGCCCCGGGTACCCGTCACGGCCCCTAGTCGGGTCGGGACACTTAGAGTAGCTTGAGTTTTGGAGAGAAGAATTTCATCCTTAGGGTTTGGGAGAATGAAAAATAGGAACAAAATAAGACCATACCCATTTTGAGTTTTCTTCCAAAAACGAGCAATGTACGTCCCAGGATGTACGGCCCATACATGGAAGTACGTCCAACACTCTTTGGGCATACATTGGGTGAAATTTCCAGTGATGATTCAGCTCTGCCACCCTTCAGTAAAATGGCCATAACTCTTTGTACGGATGTTTGTTTGACCTCCATAATGTACTGTTGGAAAGGTATTTCAAATATATACAACTTTGATGAAGGAAATTTTCTCAATTACTAACACAAAGGCTCTAAAACTAGCAATGAATGAAGACTGTCTTAGATTTAGACGGATTTAGAAGGCCTTAAGGACTTTAATTTTTGGTTTGACTTCAAAATAACTCTCTGTTGCCCGAAATCATTCATATAACTAAAATTTCATTATAATAACAATATTACACATTTGGACCTAACTCGAACTTACGGGATGTTACTGATATGGTTTAGTATGAGAGTACGAGGTGTTATACCTTAAGTTCATCAACCACTACCATATAAGTGATAACTACTCTATTTACCTAAACAACCCAAACATACCAGTTTCAACAAAAATAAAACCCCTTAGGAAATGAACTCTGACAAAGAAAAGTCGAGGGGGTTCCTAAACACACACACACACACACACACACACATATATATATATATATATATATAAATATATGTATGTATGTATGTATATATATATGTTACACATATATAAAATATCCCACCCCCAACCAAAAACTCTGCATTGTCCCCAATGCATTGAAATATGCACAACGATGAAGGTTAGAACTACCTGGGGCTCACTAGGAGCTGGAAGCATCATGAGGCATCTCTACCTCTGATGTCTGAATTGACGCCACATTGGCAGCTGGCTGAGAGATAACAATTGGCAATTTCTGGCTAAGCTCGGGCACCTCTTCCAGTGCGCCTCTCGAAGATGCCTCTAACTCACCACTAGCTCGTGCTGCAGGGCGATACTCTATCAGGGAATTATCGACGACCATCTGCATCTGCTCCTTCTCCTATTGGTCCGTCTTAAAATCCTTACTAGGATTCAATTAGGTATAGAAAAACACAAATCTAATGAAATTGAACCTGGGAATCATGAGAACTTGTGATAAGGAACAAAACCCCTCAAAAATCCGGTGAAAAACAGTCGTGGGCCTGAATTAGCCATCAACGGCGGAACCCTAGAAACAAATAGATCGCCTGAGAATGGGAGAGGAAAGGTTGGGGTGAAAATGAAAGAGGGTGAAAAAGAAAGCCCACCTTAAGTTTCTAAAAGTTTTAAATTAACCCTTACTCTTAATGAAAACATCATTCCCAAACAATGTACTCATTTAAAAAAATAAAATACATATTCTTTAAAAAAAAGTATTCATGTAAAACCTCCTCGAAAAATAAATTTTGACGGAAACAAGATTTATAATACATAGTTTTAAAATAGAAGCCCAATATTGACATAGTTCCGAGCAATATTTAAAAATGTGAAAAATGGGTCAAAATGAGCCGTAATTCATACGTCGTTTTAATTAGTAATTTTCCCTATTTAGGCGAAGCGGGATATTTGTCTTTATTTCAAAACGTGTTTGTGAAAGTAAATAACTTGTAATTTCTCGTAATTGTCAATTTCATGAAGTAATTATTAAACGTTAGTTTAGCAATTTTCTCGGGGCTTTTAAAATTTTAATTTTTAAAGGTGCATCCTTGCTTCGTCTTTGTCTCGGGAAATTTAAAAATTAAAACACGTATCTTATGAGGTGCAAAATTAGGTGTCAACAACTTCCACTTCAGAGTTCGAGGATGGCAAAGCCATCCTTGAGCTACGAATTTGACAAACCTAATTTTTACCGAATAATAGAAATTACAGCTTTCTTTGTGCAAGATTTCGAAAGTATGGCGGACACTGGTTTTTGGGATTCCTACATATCTCAGGTTACATGAGAATTTAGGTCGTTTGTAGTTCTGACTCTATGAGGACTATAAAGTAAGGAATTTTCGTTTAAACCTTCTCGAGGTGTCCCGAGATAATTATAGGAATATGGCCGATCCTCGAAACTTGAGTAGCCTACATATCCCTGGCTTTGGGCATCAGCCCAATTGTAGTTCGACTTGATAGCCCGAAAAGAAATATCCTTTTATGTGGGAATCCCCTTGACTATTTCCGATTGAAAATCCAAACCCGAAGCATTGTTTTTAAAGGATTTATTAGTGTTGGTGCTTCAAGTGATTTTCCAATCCCTGGTGTTGAAAGCTTGACTCTCGTACACGGTTTCTGGCTGGTTGCCCAAGAAAAAGTCCCACGTATGCACCGCATGTTCTGAATCCGGCTTTTTGCTTCCGTCCTCGGTAGCTTCTAGCTCGTCTCCAAATGCTGAGTCCTGCATGTTAGCTAATCAAAAATTTGATCTTAACATAGTCATACCTGAGCGGTAGTTTTCCATTTTGTTGACGTTGACTTGTCATCCTCCTATATTATGTCTGTCTTTTTGCAAATGCTTGTCCGTTTTATTTCTTATTCTCTGTAAGTGTGTGCTTTCGTGTATTTTTTGAAAAATAACTTTTTGACTCCTTTGGATAATGATCATGACACTTTGGTCATCTCTTTTCTCATCATTTTCCGATGTTTTCATTGTTCAATGATAAATTCCGTTGGGATCTGAGTCAGGTTATACTGCATTCTTGCAAAACCTTCACACCTCAGTCCGGTTTTTGTTTTCGTCAGCAGGATGCTGCTAATGAAGACCATGTTTCAAAGTGCGGGGTCATTTTTGTTTCTTACGACATCCGCTACCCCTAAAAATTTGGGATCACATCATTTTCATATACTGCGGTGACTGTTGCAAATCTGGTGTCGACTGCATCATTATCCTCATACGAAGTCTGCATTATACCAGTTTGGGACTACATCACTTATAGTAAAAAATACCCAAATGAAGACTGCACATCAAAGTGCAGTATCATATTTCTTTCATGATAACCACTAATCTCGGTATCCAAAATTACAATATTTAGTCAGAATATTTCAAGTTAACGACTGCATACTCAAGTGCGGGCATTTTCTCATGACCATTGCTACCCCTGAACCATAATTACATCAACTTGAGATAAACTGCAGTAGCGACCGCAAATCTTTATGTAGGAATCACATTCGTATTTCAAAGATTGTGGACATCAACCTCGGAATTATGCTACCTATTTTTGGCTATATATATATGGACGACGAATCAGCCCCTTCGGCACATAGTCGTTTAATCAATATCGTCGTTTTAAGGAATGAAGCTTACCTCGGTGGCAAGACTGGCACTTTCCATTTTTGACTCCGGGGAAATATACCCGCCCGTCGACAGGGTTCACATCTTCCAAAAGGACTAGACTCTTTCTCAGTGAATACGACACTACAATGCCGATGTCAACTCTTTGTCTTCAAATCATAGATTGTCAATATGAAAACTGTAAGCACCCTTTGAGCCAGGATTAATCCATCTTTTGCTGACACTCCATGTCGACGATCTTAAATTTGATGTCAGAATTATGTTAATTTCAGGTGAGAACCGTGCTTACCAAATTTAAAACGTCTAATCAATCAATGCATCAACGCAAGCCATGCGACGTCTAGGTCGGGGTCTCAATACCTTGACACAATAATGTTTAGTGGAGACCAGGCTTCGGTAAGCCGTGATTATATCTTTCAGTAGTCTTAAAACTATAATAATTTTCTCTTTCTAAAAATTTTTGTGCTCTACAAAATGAACAAACTCGTCAATGTAAAACAACTTTACTTAAGGAGAATTTTGTTACCCTTTTTTTGGATAACCTTTTTTGCCATTTCTTCTTCGTTTCGCTTTGTTATTGTTATCCCTGTTTCAAACATTTCTAGCAAACAAGTTAGTGTAAATATCCTTGCTTGTTTGTTCCTGCATCAAGAGAAAGATTAGTGAGTTTCCTATATGGTCGACCACTCTTCCTGCATGTGGATTTCTACCGTTCACACTTTAGCAGGAAAGAATGATCATTTTCCTTGAAAATCTTTTGTTTTCGCAAAGCGGAAATTCTTTGGGCAATGATTTTTTGAAAACATATATATTTGTAGTAATAAATCTGTAGTAGTGGTATATATGTATTTTGAAAATGATATATTTTATACACAGCCTTTTAATGTCATGACATTGGTTCTTGATCTTGTCTTGCACTAAAGTTTTCAAAAATTTTGCCCCAGTTTATATACATCATTGTACAAAACTGTATTTTGCCATGTCGAAGGAATTTTTGAGACCTTCTCAAAAATTTTACCCCAGTGTAAAGGTGTACTTGTTAATTCTGGATCTTATTACGTTGGAGGAATTTTTGGGATCCTTCTCAAAAATTTTGCCCCAGTGTAGAAGTTCGAATCAGTTCGTTCCTTTGAACTTGTATATCAAATGAATTTTTGAGGTCCTCTCAAAAACTTTGCCCCAGTTTCCATTTGGGGTTAGCTTTGTCTTTCTTTTGCCAAGGCATCTCTGAGGATTCTTAGGGTTTATTGAAAATTTTATTTGGAACGACTGAGCTCGGGAGAGCGCCTACGTACCCCAAATTTGGAATCAGGTAATAACGTAGTTCGGGATTAATATATTGGATTTTTATTGGTGAGACCGAACTCATAAGAGCACCTACGTATCCCGAATGGGAATCAGGTCATAACGTAGTTCAGACATAAGATTTGGTTTTTGGTTTTCTGCAAAATTACAACGAATGAAAATGCAATTACAAGCAAATAAAACTAAAGCTACGAATCTCTGAAGTCGTTTTCTTCCTAAAAAACGTAGTATATCTTGATGGAGTCTAAATTGATTGCTCTCGGCCACTCTTGGCCATCTATTTTAGCGAGGACAACTACTCCTCCTGATAACACCTTTCGCACCATATAAGGCCCTTGCCAGTTTGGCGCGAACTTCCCTTTATATTCTTCATGATTTGTGAATATTCATTTGAGCACCAGTTTCCCTACCTGGAAAAGTCTGGTCCTAACATGTTTTTTAAGGCTCGCGCCATTCTTTGTCGGTACAACTAACCATGGCAAACAGCGATCATCCTCTTTTCATCTATCAGAGCTAGTTGCTCATGCCTTTTACGAATCCATTCCGCATTGTCCCATTCTGTTTCTTGTATGATTAGAACTTCAACTGAAGCCACTCCATACCTATTCTTAAGGTTTTCTTTGCTAGCACGAACCCATTCATGTGAGGCCCGTAGGTTCTAGCATACACTTCTTCAATAAATCTTGTGGCTTCGACAGAGTCAACACATCTGAGCAGACCCAAATCTGGGGTTCTTTTGTATAGAACATTCTTAGTGAGGAAGAAACCATTTACCAACTTCATGATAGTCTTCTTCTGATTGATGGTGATTCGTTCAGGATATTCTCCTTTCTCCAAGTACATTTTAACGTCGACGTACAAAGGTTTTCCATCAATCTCTACTTCTACAAAAGCATAGTGAGCTGGTTGATCTCTGATTTCCACTCTGACAGGATCAATGTATTTACTGTCAGGGTACTGAATCATGGATGCTATTGTTGCCAATGCATCAACTAACTCATTCTGGGTTCTTGGTATATGTTTGAACTTGACTTCTTGGAACCGATTTGCCAGTCTTTGCACAAGTCCAACATACGGTATGATCTTTTTATTTTTAGTGTCCTATTCTCCTCGAACCTGATGAATCAACAAGTCCGAGTCGCTAATTAATTGAAGGTTTCACACATCCATATCAAGGGCTAAACGAAGACTATGACGCAAGCTTCGTATTCAGCCATTTTGTTGGTGCAGCTGAAGTTCAACTTGTCGGCCACTGGAATATTGGCCTGAGTCTGAAACCATAACGGCTCCGATTCCTGATCCTTTAAAGTTGACCGCTCCATCAAAATATACTTCCCACCCTAGTTAATCTTCATTTTCTTCGCCCTCAATTGTCATAACTTCTTCATCCGGGATGTAAGTCCACAAACGTATGAATTTGTCATCCACTGGGCTTCCTGCCAGTAAATCTGCTAATGCTTGCCCCTGCTTTCTGTGCGACGTATTGGATGTCGAACTCACTCAATAGCATTTTCCATTTAGGCTTCCCTATAGGCATAGGTTGCCAAAATATGTACCTTAGGGGTTCCATTCATGAGATAAAATGATTCGTGTATGCATCCATATAATGTCTTAACTTCTGAGACACCCAATTTAGAGCGCAACACGTCTTTTCCACCAAGGAATATCTGGATTCACAGGGCGTGAACTTCTTACTGATGTAATAGATGGCTCTCTCTTTCTTGCCTGTTTCGTTGTTTTGTTCCAACATGCACCCAAAAATATTATCCGATCCTGACATATACATCAGTAAAGGGCTTGCCGGCCTTGGAGGGACCAAAACGGGTGGATTTGACAAGTATCTTTTGATTGTGTCGAAGGCTTTCTGACAATCTTCTATCCATTTAGTCAGAGCATCTTTCTTGAGGAGTTTGAGAATTAATTCTACAATTACTGTGGACTGAGCAATGAAGCATCCAATCTAATTCAACCTTCGTAAGAAGCTCATGATCACTTTCTTTGTCGTTGGCGATGGGAGTTCTTGAATTTCTTTGATCTTTGTGGGGTCCAACTCAACACACGACAACTGACTATGAATCCTAGCAATTTTCTAGCGGGCACTCCAAATGCGCATTTTGCAAGATTCAACTTCAAATAATATTTGCGAAGTCTGTCGAAGAATTTTCTCAAATGCTAAAGATGATCATCACCCACTCGGGACTTGATGACAACGTCGTCCATATGTACCTTAATCTCTCTATGCATCATATTATGAAATATGGCGGTCATTGCCCTCATGTAAGTAGCGCCGACATTCTTGAGCCCAAAAGGCATTACCCGGTAATGATATACCCCCATGGTGTGATGAACGCCGTCTTCTAAGCATCTTCCTCATTCATCAGTATTTGATGATAGCCCGCGTAACAATCCACAAAATATTGCACCTCATGCTTGGCGCAATTGTTAATACGTACGTCAATATTTTGGAGTGGAAAATTATCCTTTGGCTAGCGCGGTTAAGGTCATGATAGTCCACACAGATCCTTATTTTCCCATATTTCTTTGGTATCGGGACCATTTTCACTAACCATGTCGGGTATGGTGTCACTTCCACAACTCCCGATTGAATCTGTTTTTCTACTTCTTCTTTAATTCGAACGCTGACATCAGGCTTAGGCTCCCTAATTTTTTGTTTTATCGAGGCGAATCCCTGTAGGATCAGCAACCTATGAGCAACAATGTTTGTACTCAAACCCAGCATATTGGCGTATGACCAAGCGAAAACATCTTCATACTCTTTCAACAAGCTTTGATACCCTTCTTTCTCAATCTCTGTCAGATGTACACTTATTCTAGTTTCCCAAATCAATTCCTCATACCCTAGATTAACTACCTCTATTTCCTCTTGGTTTGGTTTCGATCTATTTTCATATTCCTCTTTGACGTCTATCAATCCTTCCGGTTCAGTTATCTCTTCTTCTTGATCGTTGTTTTGTTCGTCTTCGTTTTTACTTGTTGCGTAACATGTCATGACATTATTTGTGGCTTCCGTGTTATTACTGTATAGCAAGGTAACACAGTTATCAATCATACAGAGTGTGTTCCTGACTCGGAATGGAACATCGAGTCATTTCCATTATTAAACAACACGTAATAAGGAAATGTAAAATCACGAAAGGGCGATAAGTTGTGGCCTCAAAGCCAACTTTCGTTGTTTTTCTGAAAACGAGCATTCTTTCTACCGCAAGGTGAACAACGGGGTAGAAGTCCATCCATTCGACCTTTCTCCTGGCTCAGTATGACGAATCTCCAGTGCTTCAAAGCGTTCTTCAATGAAGGTTGCACACTCCTCTTCCCAAAACTATGTCCTTAACCCCTCTTCTAGATCTTCGCTATTGTGACTCAATGAACATACTGTGAAGGACTGGTATAGTTGAGGAAATGGCTTTCTTATTTCAACAGGACCTCTCTGTCCAAGTTCTGCTTCTTCTTCTTCTGCCTCACATGGCTCGTATCCAACCCCAAATTGATACTTCCCATTTATTGTATTAACTGGTTCTTTGATTCCCTGTAAGTACCTTCCCAAACCTTTCCCGGGATCAAACCCACTTCTTATCATAGTCGTAGCAACCATTTTGTAGACGGTGGCATAGGGATATCTTCATCATCTCCCCCGCGATTTTCATGGCTGATTCGACGGTGTGAAAATCAGTACCGACTGGTGACTTCTCTATGATCGGTACTGAATTGTCTGGATAGTTGTGAATACTTCTTTACTATGAATAACTACTTCTTGATCATCCCATATAAATTTGAGAGACTGGTGCAACGAAGATGCCACGACTCCTGCGGTGTTCAACCATGGTCGTCCCAATAATAAGTTGTAGCTCGTTTTGATATCCATGATGACGAACTCCACCACGAACTCTGCGGGACCTATTTGTATGTGTAGATCTATTTCTCTAATTGGGTCGCTGGTTGCACCATTGTAAGCTTTTACATTTGTTCGACTCTAGTGGATTTTGCCAACATCATATCCAAGCTGTTTCAATGTCGTCACGGGGCATACATTCAGCCCAACCCCTCCGTCAATCAGCACTTGAGGGATAATCTTATCACGGCATTTGACTGTTATGTGTAGGGTCTTGTTATGGGTCTTACCCTCTTTTGGTAATTCGTCATCAGAAAATGATAGCCTATGCGCTCGTACAACATACCCAACAATCTTGGCCAATGTTTCACTTGTAGAGCCGGCGGGTACTTGGACTTCATCCAAAGCTTTCATTAAGGCTAAGAGATGTTGAGACGAACTGAGTAATAATGACATTACTGATATCTTGGCAAGAGCCTTATGCAAGTGTTCAACAATCGAGTAATCTTTGACTGGCATATGCCTCCAAAAGTTTTCAGCTTCACCTTCAGTGATTGGTCTTTTGTAAGGATTTTCGTTACGTGGCGCTTCGAGTGCAGGCTCCTCTGGAGCATAACACCTTTTAGACCTGGTCATACCCTGAACTACAGCGGCTATCTCTTTTCCTTTACTGACCATCGTCAGGTGCAGTGGTTTAATCACAAAAGGTGCATTCTCAACTGGCCCTGATGTTTTGAGTACGAACGGCTCATTCTGAATTCGAGCAACTGTTGAGGGATATTTGAGCACAAAACGCTCTTTCTTGGCTACAGCAGATGACTGGGACATCTCAGGTTTCCTTGTCAAGGGGCCTAACGCTTCTTTTCGCTCTTCTAAAGACAACGGACGGTGCTTTCCAATCCTTCAATATCTGGGAAATTGACCGCAGGGCTCTCTTTCCATTCCTCACCTCTTTCTATCATGTGAATTTGATTCCCTCCATGCTTCGGGAGAGGATTTGGGTCCACATTTGGATTTTTGGCTCCAAGATAAGCTCCTGATTGTCAATCATATCTTGTAGCTTGTGCCTTAAGTTTATGCAATATTCGGTAGTATGACCAACTTGGTTAGAATGATAGGCGCAAGTGAAATCTGGCCTGTACCATCGATCCTTGGGGTTACCAAGTTTTGGTGGAATAGCATTTATTCGACCGGCGTCTCTTAGTTTGGCAAACAAACTAGCCCTTGATTCTGGTAAAAGAGTGAATACGCTCAGAGGTTTCTTTTGGTTTGACTCATAGTTCACTGGTGGAGGCTGGTTTTGGAAGGTATGGTTTTGTGGAGCTTGGTTCTTGGGTGTTGGCATTTGATAATTTGGTCGTGGAGCTTGCTTGCTAGGTGCTGGTATTTAGTAATTTTATTGTGGAGATTGGTAGCCAGGTTGTGCGTAGCACACAGACTTAGGGATATATTAGGGTGAAGTGGTTATATAGTTGGTTGATAGAGGTGATTGCTAGTTGTCTTGATTTTTGTGGGCTATCTCTTTTCCTCGGCTTTTTTGGGCTAGTAGCTCTAGAAACATAAGCTACATCATCTTTCTTCTTTTTTCCACTCGTGGCACCAGACGCACCTGCTCTATTTAATACACTGACAATCCTACCGGTCTTGAGGCCATCTTCGATGTTTTCCCCAACGGCGACTAAATCGGCTAAGGAGCTCCCTTTAATAGTTATCATTTTGTCAAAACAATCAGCTTCTTGGTACCGTATAAATCCGGCTACCGGCTCAGCATTTTTCATAGGTGGTAGCACACGCACTGCCTCGTCTCTCCAACTACTGGCATGTTCTCTATAGGTTTCGATCGATTTCTGACGAATTTTCTCCAATGAGAAGCGATCAGACAAATTTTCCATATTGAAGCGGAATGTCTCCATGAATGAAATTGCCATCTCCTCCCATGTCTTCCATCGACTGATCTCTTATGAGATGAACCACTCCATAGTTGTTCCTGACAGACTTTGACTGAATAATCTCACGAGCAAAGCTTCGTTTCCACCACTCCCGACAAACTTGTCACAATAAGCTCTCGAGTGGGCTTTGGGATTGCCCGACCCATTGAAATGGTCAAATTTGGAAATTTTGAAACCTTATGGTAAACCCAAGTCCAGATGTATGCACAAATCAGATTATCTTAGCCCCTCTTTCTTTTTAGAGGCATGTTCTAGTTCAGTAATTTTCTTCTCCATCTCCTTCTCGATTTTGTCTATTCTTGCCTGAAAGAAAGTTTTCATGTTCTCTAGTTCAGGCGAGGAGTCAATATGGGTGATATGGTTTTAAAAAGTAACATTTGGTTGCACGGGGAGGATTGTAGGAGTTCCCGCTGCCCGATGGGCTTGATAAGTGTTTGTGTTATGAGATGTTGTAGCGTGAGAAGGTATTTGGTAAGCTGGTGTTTTGTGGGAGGAATCCCCCACATGGGTGGTGTTTCGGCCCATTGGAGATTAAAAAGTAGCCCTAGTCTGAGTTTGTGGGAAATGGTCAGGGATTGGTAAGTCCAAATTTAGGAACACGGGTGCAAGTCTTCTAGCCTCAGTATTAGTAGCATTTTTCTTTTCAGCCCTTAGGCGAGTTGCTTCTTCTCTCAGCTAATTGCCTTATTAGCAGGTTAATGGACTCTTCCAAAGGCATCCCCGTTATGTCAGCTGTTGGGGTACCCTCGACTAAAGCAGTTCTGTTCTAGCAGACATATTTTATGTTACACCCCGAAAAATTTCGCGTTACCAAGACTTTGGACGGCTTAGTATGAGCTCAAGGGAGAGCAAAGTTATACAAGGATTAGGGATGAAGATTATATTATCTGAGCATAAGAATATATATATATATATATATATATATATATATATATATATATATATATATGACATTTGGAGATTATGGAGTAAATCAGTTAACACGTTACTCGATGATAGCCCTCGTAACCATAAGTTAAGGGGGGCCCACATGTCGGGATTTTATAGAGGATATATGAAGATATATATGAGTAGTACATGTGAATTTGAGTAAGTCCTAAGAAGGACCCTTAAGCCAAATATGGGCATAAGCCCTCCAAAAAGATGATTTAAAGATACGTTTTCGGATGACCTGACTTGGAGGGGACAAAACGATATTATAAGTTTGGAATTTGGAAAGACACAATGAATAAAAGTTGTAGATAATTGAAATATCTTTCCAACCGTAGGTCGTGGGCCCTCACACCATATCTGGATCAAACGTTGTGGCCATTTTAAGAGCGGGACCCTAAGCTGCCAAAATGGCTCCGCGGGCCCCACATGAGTAAGTCGGTGGAACCGACCTAGGGGGGCTATAAATACCCCATAAACCCATTGTTTTAGCATAATAACATTCTCAAAGGTCCTAGAAAATTCTCCACACCTTCCCCAAATATTATAGTCCGATAAATCAAGAATTTAACACGATTACACCAAATCAGTCCGTGAAAGGTGATTGTTCTTGCTTCTACTTAAGTGTGGCATTGGAGAAAGTTTTTGTGGCTGAGTTTCTTCAAGTATAAGGTATTTTATCCATCCCATCTCTTATGTTGAGTTTATTTGAAGGTCTAGCAAGCCTTAAAAATGAAAATAGTTATGGAGGAAAGGTCATAAAGTGTTATGTTGTAGTTGTTGTGTATATGGGCTGTTTTGAGCATGTTGTGGTCGTGTGGATTGGATGATTTATGCATATAAAAATGGTATCTAACATTTTTGGTGTGTTGATGAGATTATACTCTTTGATTGGGATAGAAGAAAGTGTATGTTGTTGTTGTATGTTGAAAAACATCGTGTGGAATGTTTATGGAATATATTGGTATGGATAATAGTGTTGTTGATGTTGGTAATGTTGTTGTTGATTGGTAGCTGAATTGTAATTCTGGGCTAGGCATATAAACAGGGGAGATGCTGCCGAAATTTCAGTAGATTATAAATGAATATATTTGAAGGACCAAGACAGGCATATAACGACGAGTCTAATGATTGTGTAAATCCTCTTAAATGTAGACTTGCGAGCTCGAACGAATAAGCGTAGCTAATTGGAGGTCGAACAGGTATGTCAAGGATCTTCCCTTTCTTTCAAAGGCATGATTCCTATTTTATGAGTCCATAAATGTTTCCATAATAGCCTTGTTTTCAAAGCTCTAAGTTCATGACTCTTAAAACCTCTTATGACGTTAAATGGAACATGTTCTATGATGACTGTGACGATGATGATGATTCTCTTCTTTGAAACACCGAAGCTATGATTCGAGCGCATTATGAGATTATTCAGCCATTCCATGAATCCCTTAACCATACTTATTGTTGATGGTCTCACCTCATGTTACTCGTTCCTTCGAGGTGAGATATAGCGATGATAACTATTCTATTTCCAGTGCTACCTAAGTTCATGATTCTTGAGACTCCCGTGACATCGTCGATTTCACCTCGCGATGGTTGATCTTTTAAGGAATGATATAGTGACAATGGCAATGCTAATGATGATGTTGGTTTCATTTATGTATTGTTATGTATGTATGTATGTATGCATTGCATCCCACTGATCAGTTGGGGATAACACCGAGTCCCGAAAGGGCCGGGTATGGATAACACCGAGTCCCGAAAGGGCCGGGTACGGATAACACCGAGTCCCGAAAGGGCCGGGTACGGATCACACCGAGTCCTGAAAGGGCCGGGTACGGATCTCACCGAGTCCCGAAAGGGCCGGGTACGGATATGATAAATGTATGTGTAGTGAGTGTAAGTGTATGTAAATGCATATGTATGTATGTTATATATGGATATGTATGGAAAATTTCTTAAAAAGTTAAGCGTGCACGATATTCACCTTGAGAGGGCATTCAGAGGCACAGGTTGATCTCTTTTATATTACTTTACCCCCATACGCCCACTATATTATTTTCCATGTTCGGTATTTCTTACTATGTCACTGTTCATGCCTTACATACTCAGTACATTTCTCGTACTGACGTCCCTTCTTGTGGACGCTGCGTTTCATGCCGTGCAGGTGTATACATATGAGTAGAGGATATTGCTAGAAGATGTTCCAGCTGGATTGGCGAGCTCCATTTCCTTCTGGAGTGTTGCCGAGTCAGATCTATGTTATCGTATATTGATTCATGTTAGAGACTTTGCAGACAGAGTCACGTATATAGCATGTCAGTTTTGCAAGCGGCTCTGCAAGCCGATATAGTGTTATGCATTAGGTTACAAGTTTCATATGATTGTAGGTTTTACTTGATTTGAGAACGACAAAAAGAATGTTTTTGGAAAGCTTTCATTATGCATTTCATTTTGTGATTTAAGAGTCCGGTGAGATTATGAATATAGCGAGAACTAGCGGGTTCGCTCGGCTCTAAGTAAGGGGTCGGGTGCCCATCATGCCCTATAAGGAATGGGGTGTGACAAATTGGTATCAGAGCAGTTCGTCCTAGGGGTTGTCTACAAAGTCGTGTCCAGTAGAGTCCTGTTTATGGTGTGAAGTGCACCACATTTATAAACAGGAGGCTACGGGGCATCTAGGGTGGTTACCCTTCTTTCACATCTAAGATCGTGCGATAGAGCCAAGTCATAGGAAATGAGATTCCTTATACTAACCTTTGATCTCAGCAGAAGCACAATATCGACGGGAGAAAGTGAGTGAGGATATGGGAAGTCATAGATGTAAGTCATTTCGTTGAGGCTACGTTATCAGAATATATTTATATGATAATGGATCGGTTGACATAGAGGTAAATCTGTGTATGTACAAGTAGAGGAATTCATTAAATGTTTCTCTTAATGATGAGTTCAGTCATGAGTTTTTGAACTGGACAATTGAGTGAATCAGTACAAAGGTAAGCAATGGCACGAAAGATGTGTGTCGGGTAAGGTAAGAATATTGCATGTATGATTGAGATGTAAAGATGAAGAATGAAAAGGGAAAGTAAATAAGAATATATAACAGGGCAGATCGCTAAAGGATCAGGTACATCTCGAGGCGTGATATATGAGGTAAGTTTTGATATCTTTGTTCTTTTACCGAAAATTGGGAGCCCTGGGTGGCTAGGATATGTCGTGCATATGTATATATATATGCCCTTTGAGGCGTTTCTGGTATTTGTTGCATGCAGGTTTTGGATAGTAAGAATTACAAAGGAGACTCTGCCAAAATTTTTCAAAATCAGGTCATTTGGTTAGGTACACCTAACAGGAAGAAGCGTGAAAAGGAAATATCATAAATAGAAAATAAGTGGGATGTGTTGCTTTAAAGGAGTTATGGATTTGGCATGGCTTGAAGAATGATCTGTGAGGAAGGTGAGTTATAAGAAGAGAAGGTTATTATGACAAATTCAAAGATATTAAAGTATCGAAAGGATTATGGGATCACTTATACATTTAGGTCAAGTTAAAGAGTGTTACCGCATATAGATACGACCTAATCTTGACACATTATAGATGTCAAAGCTACAGAGATAGTTGTATACAAGTTGGATTGAGGGGAATAGTAGAGTTGCGTTAATGAGGCGATACAGTATGAAGGGACTATGCGAAGAGTTGAGGCCAACGGTAGGATGATAAGCGAAGGACATACGCCTATGATATTACAGAAGAATAGAGGAAAAGTGCAAGGCAACTCAGGTTAGAATGTTAAGGAATGATAAGAGTGAAAGGACATAAGGCAAGCTATGAAAGTATCGTCGAGTTAAGCTAAATGGAACATAACGAAATTGAGATCCCAAGAGGACCAAGGACAGAACTAGAGTACAAAAGGAAAGGAAGCATTAAAAGATAACCAGAAGTGAAAGGAAAGAGGAAGGTAGGGATGATTACACGGAATGGTGTTTATGGTAAAATAAAATACCCTAGAAAATTTGGAAGATTGGTACCACTAAAATATGATTTAAAAAGGGGAAAGGTTAACTCTAATAGAGTGTGATACGGAAGTATTGATTAGGATGGATAACCACAAGTGAAATACGACGAGTCTATTAGTAAAATGAAGTAACAACATGACAGAGACAGGGACATAGAATACGAAGGTTTGTAACGAATGTGAATAACTTGGTAAGAAAACTTATGTGGTAAGCGTAATAGGGTCAATCACAAAGAGTTATAGGTTATGTATACTTACTCCATGAGGTTTATTCTGTTTTATAAGCAGTGTTACGAATGAGATCAAGAAGTGGTACCCTATAGAATTGGTTATGATTGGGATATAATGAGAACGTAGCAGGAACTGTAATACAAAGTAAGTAAAGTATGGCGAGAGAACGACTGAAGAGGTGACACGTTCTATGTGAATAGAGAGTGAATGCAACTGTGAAGCTAATAAGCGAGCCATGAAGCAGTGGACAAGAAAACTCATAAGACCTTGTTATTGAAAGTTCAGCATAGTGGTTTCATAATGGCAGGAGTGATAGAAAGCATGAGGGAAGAGGAAGTCAACTCGAAAAAGAAGTCAGAGAAAGGAGACATAGCAAAGTAGTGGCGGAGAATCGAGATCACGAATGATATTTTGGCTGGATGTAAAAGACTATGACTATGGAAAGATGAATGACTGAATAGAACAATTGTTAGGAAAAGGATCAGCATAGTAAGAATGAGAGGGAATGAGTAAGATAAGTGTTCGAAGAGAAGAATGGATTGTATGGAAGTAATATATTTTTAGGACAAAGCGGTACTGAGTTAAGAATAGGGTTCCTTGTGCGAGGAATAAAGGTAATTATAAAATGGAGTAAGTATGGGTTAAGAAAGAAACGGAAATGTGCGAAGTACACAAGCTTAAGAAGTAGTATTATGAGAAAAGGAAGATGCGTCTCCTACGGATACCCTATACTAAGACGGAACAAGTAAAGTACATAAGGGAATAAGCTGGAAAGAAAAATATGTGGCTATGAGTTACGAGTTTGCCACGTGACGATAAAGTGATAAAGTAAGGCTATCACCAATAATAAGTAAAGATATGATTATGATTGTCTTTGAAATCAATGCTGAGTGCAACGCAAGAATAAAAGAGTATGACGTACAAGGGGGGTATTAGTTGAGCATGAGACTTAGATCCTTGATAAGAAAGATGGTGGTTTAAGGGAAATGCATTTATGGTTGCTATAAGTCGATTACGGGAAAGAGAGAAATAACTTGAGATGGAAAGAAAAGGGGAAGATGACGCTACCAGTAAATGCTGACTATCGAAGAATGGGATAAGTAACACTACATGGATGGTACAGACGGTTAAACATACTATTATTTTGAGTATCCCCATGGGACAGAGTAGTTAATTGGAGCGGAGGTAAACATTGACTCATAATTAACGGTTGAGCTAAGAAAAATACATCCTTGTTTGGATTGCTCCGTTGGCTGTACTACTGAATTACACAACTGCAAGATGAGTATGTTAATACTTCACACATGAATTACTGCAACTATAAATTATGGGAAATGGCATGAATATGATGCAGTATAATAAGGGAATTGAGGAAAGAGATACATGAATTCAAGATTGGAGATGAGGTAATGGATTTGTGAGTGATATAAGTAAGACCCTAAAAGGGGGGAAGCAAGTAATGAAAGCATAAGTGTAGTGATTGAAACGACGAATCCTAAGATGTGACAAGTATAGACCCTAAAACAAAAAGTGAGAATTATACGGAAATGATATAGTTATTATCGTTATACATTTCAATACGGACATTAAGTGAATCGATGAAAGGGAAGTATTAGGCTTAAAATTGAAAGTATGGATTAAAGATCGAAGTTTGGATTTGTTTTGGAGACATCGTAAGGTAAGACTCATAAGGAGAAAGAGAGCGAATAGAGTGCAAAGATTCTAAACGTGCTCATATATGAAAAACAGATGCAGTTTGAAGTGAAATTTTTTGTAGAAGCGAGTTCAATAAGATCTAAGAATTAGTCAGTGAAGGAATAGAGTGATTGAAGGGTACCTTTTGAGATTGGACTGAAAATAATTTGTGAGGAAGAAAAGAAATTGAACGATATTCCAGTGAAGGGGAAAAATATTGACAAGATATTAGAATACCTACGATGCTTACTATGGTATGATCACCCAGTAAAGGGAGACTACAAAACAGCGCGAGTTGGACAACTAAATGATCAGGTCATAGAAAATAAATGCAACAGTGCATCAATTATGGTAACATCAAAGGAAGAATGATCCGATAAAGGGATGTACTCGAGAATGGGATCATGGACAGGGTACGAGACTAGTATAAACATTCGGGAACGAATGTTTCTAAGGGGGGAAGGATGTTACACCCCGGAAAATTTCGCGTTACCAAGACTGTGGACGGCTTAGTATGAGCTCAAGGGAGAGCAAAGTTATACAAGGATTAGGGATGAAGATTATATTATCTGAGCATAAGAATATATATGACATTTGGAGATTATGGAGTAAATCAGTTAACACGTTACTCGATTATAGCCCTCGTAACCATAAGTTAAGGTGGGGCCCACATGTTGGGATTTTATAAAGAATATATGAAGATATATATGAGTATACATGTGAAGTTGAGTAAGTCCTAAGAAGGACCCTTAAGCCAAATATGGGCATAAGCCCTCCAAAAAGATTATTTAAAGATACGTTTTCGGATGACCTGACTTGGAGGGGACAAAACGATATTATAAGTTTGGAATTTGGAAAGACACAAAGAATGAAAGTTGTAGATAATTGAAATAGATTTCCATCCGTAGGTCGTGGGCCCTCACACCATATCAGGATCAAATGTTATGGTCATTTTAAGAGCAAGACCCTAAGCTGCCAAAATGGATCCGCGAGTCCCACATGAGTAAGTCGGTGGAACCGACCTAGGGGGGATATAAATACCCCATCAACCCGTTTTGTTCAGCATAATAACATTCTCAAAGGTCCTAGAAAATTCTCACACCTTCCCCAAACATTATAGTCCGATAAATCAAGAATTTAACACGATTACACCAAATCAGTCCGTGAAAGGTGATTGTTCTTGCTTCTACTTAAGTGTGGCGTTGGAGAAAGTTGTTGTGGCTGATTTTATTCAAGTATAAGGTATGTTATTCATCCCATCTCTTATGTTGAGTTTATTCGAAGGTCTAGCAAGCCTTAAGAATGAAAATAGTTATGGAGGAAAGGTCATAAAGTGTTATGTTGTAGTTGGTGTGTTTATGGGCTGTTTTGAGCATGTTGTGGCCGTGTGGATGGGATGATTTATGCATTTAAAAATGGTATCTAACATTGTTGGTGTGTTGATGAGATTATACTCCTTGATTGGGATGGAAGAAAGTGTATGTTGTTGTTGTACGTTGCAAAACATCGTGTGGGATGTTTATGGAATATATTGGTATGGATAATAGTGTTGTTGATGTTGGTAATGTTGTTGTTGTTGATTGGTAGATGAGTTGTAATTCTGGGCCAGTCATTTAAACAGGGGAGATGCTGTCGAAGTTTCAGCAGATTATAAATGAATATATTTAAAGGACCAAGACAGGCATATAATGATGAGTCTAATGATTGTGTAAATCCTCCTAAATGTAGACTTGCGAGCTCGGACGAATAAGCATAGCTAGTAGGAGGTCGAACAGGTATGTCAAGGCTCGTCAGTTTCTTTCAAAGGCATGATTCCTATGTTATGAGTCCATAAATGTTTCCATAATAGCCTTGTTTTCAAAGCTCTAAGTTCATGATTCTTAAAACCTCTTATGACGTTAAATGGAACATGTTCTATGATGACTGTGACGATGATGATGATTCTCTTCTTTGAAACTCCGAAGCTATGATTCGAGCGCATTATGAGATTATTGATCCATTCCATGAATCTCTTAACCGTACTTATTGTTAATGGTCTCACCTCATGTTACTCGTTCCTTCGAGGTGAGATATTGCGATGATAACTATTCTATTTCCAGTGCTACCTAAGTTCATGATTCTTGAGACTCCTGTGACATTGTCGATTTCACCTCGCGATGGTTGATCTTTTAAGGAATGATATAGTGACAATGGAAATGCTAATGATGATGTTGGTTTCATTTATGTATTGTTATGTATGTATGTATGAATGCATTGCATCCCACTGATCAGTTGGGGATAACACCGAGTCCCGAAAGGGCTGGGTACGGATAACATTGAGTCCCGAAAGGGCCGGGTACGGATAACACCGAGTCCCGAAAGGGCCGGGTACGAATAGCACCGAGTCTCGAAAGGGCCGGGTACGGATCACACCGAGTCCCGAAAGGGCCGAGTACGGATATGATAGATGTATGTGTAGTGAGTGTAAGTGTATGTGAATGCATATGTATGTATGTTATATATGGATATGTATGGAAAATTTCTTAAAATGCTAAGCGTGCACGATATTCGCCTTGAGAGGGCATTCAGAGGCACAGGTTGATCTCTTTTATATTACTTTACCCCCATACGCCCACTATATTATTTTCCATGTTCGGTATTTCTTACTGTGTCACTGTTCATGCCTTACATACTCAGTACATTGCTCGTACTGACGTCCCTTGTTGTGGACGCTGCGTTTCATGCCGTGCAGGTGTATACAAATGAGTAGAGGATATTGCTAGAAGATGTTCCAGCTGGATTGGCGAGCTCCATTTCCTTCTGGAGTGTTGCCGAGTCAGGTCTATGTTATGGTATATTGATTCATGTTAGAGACTTTGCAGATAGAGTCACGTATATAGCATGTCAGTTTTGCAAGCGGCTCTACAAGCCGATGTATCGTTATGCATTAGGTTACAAGTTTCATATGATTGTAGGTTTTACTTGATTTGAGAACGACAAAAAGAATGTTTTTGGAAAGCTTTCATTTTGCATTTCATTTTGTGATTTAAGAGTCCAGTGAGATTATGAATATAGCGAGAACTAGCGGGTTTGCTCGGCTCTAAGTAAGGGGTCGGGTGCCCATCATGCCCTATAAGGAATGGAGTGTGACATTTTCTTCTTGTGGAGGGTTTAAGGACGCCGCAGCAGCTTTTGATCGAGTAACTAGTGCCATCGAACGACCTCCGTCCATAAGAGAAAACAACTCAAAGGCTCCCAGATTAGTGTTATTTTAGGCACAAAATACAAAATATCACACTGTTCGCAGTTTATAGCACATAGATTCGTATATCTTATTTCAACCCTTGATTGATTTACATTCTGAGGGTATTTTGGTCTTTTTGTGTTCTTAGGAATATTGATTTTGGTAAGTGATCTTCATGGTTGATTTGCTTTTACCCATTCTTTACTAAAGGGGATTTTCAATTTTTATTATAAAAGGACTGAGTCTCAAATAGGCTGCCTACATATCCCACCAAACGGAAATTAGGTCCATCCGTAGTTCGGGCATTACGCAGATTTTTTTTTCCTATGCTACCAAAAACTTAGTTTTCTCCCCTGATCAGGCCTTATGTAGGCTTCCCACATATCCTCAATGGGACATCCGTCCGGCGTGGTCCCGTTTACATAAAAAGGGAAAGGGATATTCTATCTTATTAAAAGAAGTAAAGGGATACTTATGTTTTTCTACCCAACCATGCCAAGCAGGTCTTCATTGTCTTCTTCATCTTCATCTTCTAACCTTGCCATTCTGCGACAATCCAAACATGGCCTTCATTCACGAGGCGTTCCAATTCAAGCTTAAAATCCACACATTCCTCAATGTCGTGGCCAGGGAGACCATGATGAAATACACAAACCCTTTATCTTGGAGGTCCTGGACGACCCTGATAGGTTTGCAGAACTGCTCTTCTCTTATTCATGCTACACAGTAGGGAGTGAATCCTAGCATATGACTCGTCGAATTTGGAGAAGTTGCTTCTCCAGAACCTGACCCTCGATATCTTTTTGGGATGATGTTTTCCTTGGTCATGGGCCAGGAAAGAGTGGGGTCCCCATAGTTGGCTAATTCTCCCTTGGTCAATCCATTGGATCAACTTTCTCTCCAACGCTCCACACTCATTGGTTGTATGCCCAGACTGACTTCGGTGGTAGAGGCATTTTTTGTTGATCATGGAAGGAGCACATGGTGGCAACAGATTTGGGCTATACACATACACTACAAAACTCCCCAAAGTCTCTAAGAGTTCTCATTTGGACATTTCTACTGGCGTACACCAATTATGCCATCTTGTGCCCTTGAGAACAATTGTGCATGAAACCGGAAAATCCTCGAGTTGAGATTCGCGTCGGTCTCTATAGACTTCTCGCTTCAAATTGGGGATAAGTAGTTCGTCATCTCCGTAAGGTATGGGGTCAAGCCCTTCTTGTTGACTGAGTGGGACATAACTCCCAAGTGGCGGTTCAGGCTCCTTTCCCCGTTTTACCCGATTGGCAGGATGTTGCTTAGTTAGTTCTTCAACATAGGCTAAGAGAGTTTTAGCTTCTTTCATTTTCTCATTGGCTACCCTAGTGGTTTGGACAACTTCTATCATTCTAGTAGTAGCTAGGGCTAGGTTGTCATCCGACTGTTATTTCCATGTCCTCAACGTCATTGACTAGATTGACGTAAGAAGAAGTTGCACTCATGCTGCCCGGAGTCTCCATTTCTTATTAGCAAATCAACCTTTTAAGAGTGGAGCTAAATTTGTTTTACAGGTTGTCTTCTTGGTTTTTCTTTTAGGTAGTGTCCGGAATGTGGACCAATCAAGAGTTTTAATAATAAATATGATTTTCACACAACAGTTATATCAAATAAGCATTTAGACGATATATAATTCGTTTTCCTATACCTCGTTACTCCAAGGCTACTAACGCATGAAGTAAAATTGCGCTATATGTAAAAAAAAATTATTTTTTCCCAAAAATAAAAATCTCAATGCTTTTCATTAATAATATCTTTCCCAAGTGGGATTACAAGGCTTTAAAGTAGATGAATGCAATAATATCAAAAGAAGTCCACTCCTCGGATCGAAATCTGCTCCCTCTCAATCTGTGCCTTCTTAGCCCTTCGGAGGGCAGTCTGAATGGCTACATGGGCTAGCATAAATGCTTTCCCGACCTATTGGCACCTCTGAACATCTGTCAATGACGTCCCTGTATCTATGGCTCCTCTAATAAAGGTGTCGAGCCACTCCAAACTCGTCAATGAGGCATCCACTTCACTTGTCAAACTTTTTATCACATTTTGGTCGTATTCTGTCTTTGCCTGACAATTTGCTGCCCTTTCTTCTGCTCCTCGTTTCATCCTTCTAACTTGAATCGCATTCGCGGCTTCTCTATAACGGTATAGTCTTGGAGTGGCAGTACCTGCTAAATCAGCCCTAGCCACTTATAGTAATCTTCGTCATGACTGGGATTATTTGGATCCTCATCTAATTTATCTTCTCTCATTACGTTCTTCTAATGTTTTCTAGCATCCTGGATACCCTCGATACGTTCTTCTTCGTAATCTCTCACAAAATCTCCATATCTCCCACATTTTGGATAACCTGTCGCATACCAAACAGTCTAAGTACTCTCAATGCTGCGTAGGGTCTGATCCCCCTAATACCCATAAGCGGTAAATAGGGACGCCTACGGCTCTTAATACAAACAGTCTTGGAATGAAAATCAGGTACTATCCACCTAATATGTTCTTCTCTTAGTTTGGAAAATATGTGAGCCCATCCTCTTTTATCTTTAACCTTATAAGGCACAGCAGTGACTCCTAAATCATCCTCTCTCAGGGACGGATCTCAACGGGAAGATAAACCACTCCTATCTAAATGTTTGAGTATCCACTGGACTAAGAGGTGGAAACCCTGGAAGTAATAATAATGGTTGCGGCACTTTCCTAAAGCTCGGTATATATCTGATAGGATGATAGGGATACATTTATTGTAACTCCTCTAAGGACAGCATGGGCAACAAAGACGACCCGAGTGTCGATGGATAGGGAGGCATTTAGTAGAAATACCATGGTTCCCAATAGGTAGGTAATAAAGGCTAGTGTTTGGTTAGCTTTCCAGGACTGGAGTGAAGAAAACTCAAGAATATGGTTTTTGTACCCATGTTTGGATGAATACCTCCTATATAACTCTCTAAAGGATATAGTGGGTCCCTATTCCTAATCAGCTTTGTTGACAACAAACATGTCTTTGATTTCTTTTGGAGTAGGTTTGTGAGGGATGAGGATATTTTGAGCTAACTTCTTTTTGGACCTGTTAGCGCTTCCCACGCTTTCCAAGACATTTCTAATTTCTTCTAAAGTGGGAGTCATCTCTATTTCTCCAAATCTGAATACCATTCAGTTATTATCCCAATAACCAGTAATAATCTCTAGCAAACTCGAATCCCCAATCATATTCATCAAAGAAGGTAGATGCCATATGAACCCTTTATCTCTTTCTTCTGATCATTAGTCAAACCTTCCCATCAAGTCACTAAACCTGGTGGTGGACCCACAATCATATCAAACTGCACATTAGGAGACATCTGTAAGACAGAACATTGTTAGTTACCCACCCCCAGGAACAGCAATTTATTTCACACAAGGCACAATAATGCTTCCAAATAGCAAGTAGTGGGATGCAGTGTCTTTAGCTTTTTACACCATCTGAACATAGTAAGGTGTCCATCCTGTTCGATTCAGGTAGGTCTGAGATACCCAAACCGATCTATGGTCAGTATGCGCTATATCAGTAAGGATTTGGCTTCGCTGTACACTAGTTATTCTAGAGTGGTTTTTCAAGCAAACGACACAGGTTACCCAAGCGGACAAGCTGGGGGTGGGCTCTCTAAGGTTGTGGGATGACCGCGTGCCCACTCGACCTTAGAGACCACCAAAGAATATAGCAAAAGGGTTTTCTTAGTGAAGGTATGACCGCAGCTCATCCCGCATCGTTACCCTTGGAAAAAGTGTAAAATAAATGCCAGGTGTGGCGGAGTGTGCATGCATGAATGACAGTTATTTTGGGGGAATTTAAACACATAAACAGTTTATATCACTTAGACAATTTATATCATACAAAGCAAACAAAATTATTGGAACCCTTATGGTTAGAACCTTAAATTATCCCCAGCAGAGTCGCCATCTGTAGGGGGTCGTATTTTTTCCTATTCGTATTTGCACTTGCCTCATTTAAAAAGGAAAGTGTCCCGGAAAAGTATGGTTGTCAATCGTACCTGGAAAAGGAAAAAATATATTTTTACGTGGATGATGCTCTAAATGGATATCGTTTTAGAGTCGCCACCTAACTTATAGGTAATTTAGGTAAACTAGATCGAAAGGGTTCTTTTAAAATGGTTAAATTTTAAAAGTAACCAATCTATACCAAAGTATGGGCAAGGGTTGTGGTGGTCTCCCGGGGAAGGTGTTAGGCACCCCGGTATTAAGGATACATAAAATACGGTTGACCTGCGGTTCTAATAGTATGCCTTGTAGATATAAATTGTTATTCGATAAAAAATGCTTTTGTCTTATATTTTCGCAAATAAAGGTTATTTATTTATGCAAAAACTACTCATTTTCAAAAAATAAAAATGATAGAGTTTTGCACAAATTGGGCATTTCGGGTTTCGGACTAGAACACCTAGGTTAAAACCCGAAGTCGTTTAGCCTAAGTAGAACACCACGTAAGCCCACCCATTTAATTTTCAAGTTTTTTTTTTTTTTAAGTTTAGAAAATAATTTAAGGCATATTATTATTGTCCATTTGTCAACTATATTTGCATATTTTTTTTATCAATTTTAGTCTTTTTTAGATAGTCCAAGTTTTTGGAAGTCCAAATCAGTCCACAAGTCTTAAATCAGTCTATATAGTCCACAGGTTCATATCAGTCTACAAGTTACAAAAATGTCCAAATCAGTCCCATAATTTATGAAATTGATCATTTTTAGTCCGAATCATACCAAATCAGTCCGTTTTCATCTTTCAAAATCACAAGTTATATTAAAGTTTCCAAAATCAGGTTTTGTACTGTATTAAAATCGTGTTTCGCGACTTTAAATGTGGGATAATCTTTAAGGGTTCTAATTTATAAAGAAATACACAGATAGGAATTTAAATACATAAGTAAATAGATGAGGAATTGGGCCGACCAAGGCCAATAAAAAGGTATGCATTCAGGGTAGCCTCCAATCCAAATACGTGTGCTCCATTTTTTTTGCTCCAAGGTTGGTAGACTCGATCTAGATACGTTAGTGGGCCCCAGCGGATTTGGGTGGACAAGGATACAAACGGGCATACATAACATTAGTATATGTTCACAAATTAAACTAAGTACAAAATTAAAGGGCTATAATAATTATTACAACGCCAAAAATGAATTATAATTTTATTGGGCTAGGCCCATATATTATAGCTAACAACAGATAACAAGATGACCCAGAGGTGAAATAGGCCCAAAATAGTAATGGCAGCCGGGATGCGAAATTGCAATGACAGGCCCAAGTAATAGGCCCAAGCTATTCTTTCACTCAAATTTTCTAAGGATCAAAGTTGTGGTATACATGATATACCACTGGTATACTTTCTAAAGTAGAGAGAAAAACCCCCGAGAGGGAATACCCTTTATACACCTCATTATACACTATATATTCAACTGATATTAACCCTCAAACTCCTTACTTAAATCAGAACAAAAAACTTCAAATCTACTCAATAATCCTAGCAGTCCCCAAACTCATATTTTAACTATAAGCAAGGCCAAACAAGAAAGCATAGTTTTAGGACTAGTTACAAATGCAAAAGAAAGGTGTCACAGAGTTATTTAGCAGGCAACCAGAAGAAGAAAACCAAAGCAGTTTCGAGCAATGCAAAGGTGCGTATTGCAAGACACATTAAATGTCACAACTCCGAACACAACAATGGCATGGTCAAGAGGGGGCATGGCATACTTCAGAATGACAAATGAGTAGCAACAACAATGGCAGAGTAAGGAAAACAAAGTAGTACAGAAACAAGAGTGAAAAATGACAAGGCAAAGGCCATAATTATTATACTCAAAATCTTAATTTCTAATTCTTTTCTAGGAGATCAGTAGTTAATAAAGGCAGGGTGATACATTATCTAGCCAAGAGTTCATTTTTTGCCAAGAAGAGACTAAACCAAGTTCTAGAAAACCATTTTTTCTAACCCATCCCCCTTACCAGAAGTCGCAGAGGTAAGTTTTTATGGTTCAAAGTCATTTTTATGCTAGTTTTAGCTTAAACAAGTTTAAATACCAGTCAGGTTTAAAGTTCAGGTCCCATTGTATCCCTTAAGTTTCTAAACTCTAGTTTAAGTTCAATGTTAGGCACAAAAGTCTCAACTGATCACAAGGATCATCTCAATATATAAGCACTTCCCTAGAGCATTTGTAGGGTTTAAAATGATAGTTTTATCATAGTTTAATTCTCAAAATTAAAACAAACAAGTTAAACACAAATGTAGGATAAAACAGGGTCCAACTAAGGTGTAATGGGTAGTCAAGACAATGCCATAAAGCTCACAAAAAGGTAAAAGGGAACATGAAGTTGTCCGAGGTGTAACCATAAGTCAACTATAGTCATAGCAAGTCACAAATGATGGGAAGCTCATATGGGAGAAATTACAAGTCCAAAGAGCCTAAACTATGGCTGAAGAGGGTTCATGCCACTGTCCTAGTGGGCAAAAACTATCACATTAGTCATGTTATGGTTCAAACAAGCAAGTAGGAGTAGGAAATCATATATATGTGGATCTTAGAAATTCACAAACAAGCTACACAGATAGGTACAACTAAGCAGGTGCTACGTTTGTTTTTTTAGGAAGCAATTTTAGTTCTAGTTCTAGCATGGCATTAGGTTCAGTCAAAAATCCAATGTGCAAAAAGAGAGATTTTAGTCAAAAGTTCAGTTTCAGTCCAAAATTCAAGTCAAGTCATAAACTTTAGTTGCAATAGTTGTCACAAATACTACAGGTTTAATTCAAATCTTAGAGACAGTCTAGTCATAAAATAATTCTGAGTAACTTAATGTAATCCAACAATGCAGGCAAAGTATGTGTACTATTAATAGTAGATACACAACTGGATATAATGCACAACAATGGGCCAGTGTTCATATGGTGAACAAATAAGGTACATGCTACTTCTCCTAAATCACAAAATGATGTACTCATAAGCAGTATAGGCCATAAGTGTATAATGAAAGAGATATGCAGGTTGCAGGATCAAGTATAAGCAAGAAGGGGAACCTAGATTGTTGTTGCACCTAGCCCTCTTTCTTTCATGTTTTAAACAAGAAGACAAGTTCTCTTATTTTTCATAGATTGTTTTCCTGTAACTGTTCCAAAAAACAAGTAGTTAACTCACACACAAGATCAGATAAGACTCAGATCAATCCCAAAATTAACAAGACAAGCTGTAAATCCATCAAGCTCCTATATTTTAGACAGGTTTTCAGTTTTAGGTGGGGCCTTGAGTCATATTTAGCAGTCATAAAATACACAAGATAAACTAAGAAGTTCATTTTTTACTTCTTCTAAAGCGTTAGCAAGATTCAGAAGTTATAATATGTGTATAAGTGAGGCAAGGCAGTCACAAGAACATAAAAATCCTTTTCTTATTGTCTTAACATTCATTTAGTGAAGAATAGAAGAATCAGAGGTTTAATTTTTTTTTAAAGGTTCATAAGACTTTACAAATAGATCAGTTGGTTTAGGGATTTGAAAAATATTTTTTACCACTACCATTCTGTTACAACAAACAAAAATATACAATGCCTCACAGGGCTACAACATCAATATCTATTCTGGCCACACACGACTAAGAAATTCTTCAAAGAAGCATTACGTACCTGAAGGTGCTGGTATCTCTGTCTGGAGCTCTTCTGGTATGGATATAGATGCGGATACCTGGACTTCATATCTTCCTCTGCTTCCCAAGTCATTTCCTCTTTGTTATTGTTTCTCCACAGGACTTTAACTGAAGCTACGTCTTTCGTTCTAAGTCTTCAAACTTGCCTATCTAGAATGGCAATGGGTACTTCTTCGTAGGACAATTTCTCAGTAACTTGGACATCAATCTACAGGCACAATTCTGGAAGGATCTCCCACGCACTTTCGAAGCATTGACATATGAAAAACTAGGTGGATTGACTCCAAGTCCGAAGGAAGATCTAACTCATAAGCTCCTTGGCCTACTTTGCGCACAATCTTGTAAGGCCCGACATACCGGGGACTAACCTTACCCTTATTGCTAAATCTCATTACACCTTTTATCAGCAACACTTTCAAAAGTACTCAATCTTTAACTTTAAATTTCAAGTCTCATCGACAATTGTCCACATAGGATTTTTGACGACTTTGGGCTGTTAATAACCGATCTTGAATAAGATTGATCTTCTCCACTGCTTGCTGGACAAAGTCTGGGGCCACTAACTTTGTCTCTCCTACTTTGAACCATCCAATAGGCGATCTACATTTCCTCCCATATACAGCTTCATACGGGGACATCTGGATACTGGAGTGGTAGCTATTATTGTACGCAAACGCAATAAGCAGCAATTTCCTCCAAAATCTAGCAAACATGTCGTTAACATATTTTCAAGGGTTTGAATAGTACACTCAGCTTGCCCATCAGTCTGTGGATAAAAGGTTGTGCTAATTCTCACCTGCGTTCCCAAACCTTCTTGGAAGGGCCTCCAAAAATTAGTTGTGAATTGTGCTCCTCTATCAGTAATAATAGATACTGGAACACCATGAAGTTGCACTATCTCTTTGATATACAACTTTGTTTAATCTTTTGTTGAGTACGTGGTTCTGATTGGCAAGAAATGATGTGATTTTGTAAGTCTATCTACAATCACCCATATAGAGTCATACTTACGCCAGGAACGAGGCAAGCCTATAATGAATTCCATATTAATCACTTCCTATTTCCAAGTTGGAATCTCTATAGCTTGCAGTGATCCTCCAGGCTTTTGATGCTCGGGTTTCACCTGTTGACAATTAGGACATTGGGCCACAAACTCCACTGTATCTTTTTTCATTCCATCCCACCAATATATAGATTTAGGATCGTGGTACATCTTTGTCGCTCCTGGATGGACAGAATAACTGGAATAATGGGCTTCTTCCAGAATCTGTCGACGTAGCCCCGCAACATCAGGAACATATAATTTGTCTTGATACTTGAGAACTCCATTTGCAGGAACATCAAATTGTGACTTCTCCTTCTGAGGAAGCGCATCTCTATAATGAACTAACACGGGGTCCTCATATTGGCGTTTCTTTACCTCCTCTACTAAAGATGACACAGCTAGATTCTGGACAGTAACTCCCGTACTGCCTGAGTCCATTAAGCGAACTCCTAGGCTGGCTGGTTGTCGAAGCTCACGAACCAACTCCCTCTTATCTGGTTGAACATGACCTAAACTACCCATGGAATTGCGGCTAAGAGCATCGGCTACTACATTCGCATTTCCAGGATGATATAGGATACTCACATCAGAGTCTTTTAATAGTTCCAGCCACCGCCTTTGCTGCAAATTCAATTGCTTATGTTTGAAGATATATTGGAGACTCTTGTGATCTGTATAAATATCGACATGAACTCTATGCAATTAATGTCTCCACATCTTTAATGCATGAATAACCGCAGCCAACTCTAGGTCATGAGTCGGGTAGTTTTTCTCGTGTTTCCGCAATTGCCTCGAAGCATAGGCAATAACTTTTCCATGTTGCATCAACACACAATCGATCCCAAAACCTCAAGCATCACAATAACTAACATAGCCCTCCGATCCTTCTGGAAGTGTTAGGACTGGGGCCGAAGTCAATCTATCCTTCAACTCTTGAAAACTGCGCTCGCACCCGTCCGTTCACTGAAATTTAGCTGACAGCTTCATTAGCTTAGTCAGTGGTGCCGAAATGGAAGAAAATCCTTCTACAAATCTTCTGTAGTAACCGGCCAACCCCAGGAAACTATGGACCTCGGTAGGCGTTGTAGGCAAACCTTCAATCTTCTGGGTATCTACTCGAATACCGTCAGCTGAAATAATATGCCCCAGAAAAGTTAAAGAATTCAGCCAGAACTCACATTTTGAGAACTTGGCATATAGTTCCTGAGCCCAAAAAATTCCAAGAACAGTATGTAGATGGTGTGCATGCTCTTCCTCTGACCGAGAATATACCAGAATATCATCGATTAACACAATCACGAATAAATCTAGGAAAGGCCTGAATACATTATTCATCAAATTCATGAATATCGTTGGGGCGTTAGTTAATCCAAACGACATTACCCGAAAATCATAGTGGCCATATCTAGTTCTGAAGGTTGTCTTTGGGATGTCCTCTTCTTTAACCCTTACTTGGTGATATCTCGATCTTAGATCTATTTTTGAGAACCACTTGGGACTCTGCAACTGATCGAACAAACCATCAACCCTTGGAAGTGGGTATTTATTCTTTATGGTCACCTTATTCAATTATCTGTAATCAATACACATCCGCAAGGAACCATCTTTCTTTCTTACGAACAACACTGGCGCTCCCCATGGTGATTAACTAGGCCTAATAAAGCCCTTTTCAATCAGATCTTTCAGTTGCACCTTTAACTCCTTTAATTCTGCAGGGGCTACTTGATAAGGAGAAATTGATATAGGCTTAGTATCCGATAACACATCAATGCTCCTGTTCTGGTGGCAGACCTGGAAGCTTGTCCGGAAACACATCTGGAAACTCATTCATTATTGGGACAGATTGGAGAGTTGGCGGTTTTACTTCTGTGTCTTGAACCCGGACTAAATGATATATACAACCCTTCGCAATCATCGTTCTCGCTTTGAGATAGGAAATAAACTTACTGCTCGGGGAAACGGTGTTACCTTTCCATTCTAAAACTGGTTCTCCCAAAAACTGAAACCGAACCATCTTCTGTTCTACAATCAACATTGGCGTAATAGGAGGACAACCAATCCATACCCATAATAACGTCAAAATCTAACGTTTTCAACTCATGTAAATTAGCCATAGTATGGCGGTTGCAAACTACAACCACACAATTCCTATATACACGTCTAGCTACCACTGGCTCCCCTACAGACGTGGGCACCTCAAAAGGTTTGATTGGTTCAGGTTTCACCCCAATACGATTAGCAACATAGGGAGTAATATATGAAAAAGTAGAATCTGGGTCAATTAATTCATACACATCATAAGAAGATAATGACAATATACTTGTGATAACATCAGGGGAGGACTCAAGATCCTGTCGTTCCGCTAGTGCATATATACGGTTTTGAGGGCTGCTTGAACTGGATGCTCATCCTCTGCCTCTACCAAGACCTGCGAACCTTGCCCTACAGGCCATACGGATGATGAGGAACTGGTTACTGATCTCGTAGGCTAAACCCTATCTCTGCCGCTTCTCAATGGACAATCATGAATCATATGACCAATCTAACCGCTGGAATAACAAGCGTCTAAGCCTTGGCGACATTGTCCCGAATGAGTCTTACCACATTGATTTCACCGCAGTTATGGTAACGGCGATCTCATCTATCTGGAATCACCTCTATACTGGGAGCCCGAAATCCTGGAGCCTTGACCTGGTCCAGAATAAATAGGACGATCAAATCTCTTGCCCGCGAATCGAAGAGGTGCACTAGCTGCTAATTGGCCTGAATGACTGGAATACTGTTGCCTTTAACTCCCTCTGAACTCACTAGCGGCACCGAAAGATCTGGTCCTCTTACTATACCTTCTATCAGAATCACGCTCGCCCCTTTGCGGTGGCTACTGTTCCTTCAAATTCTGAGCATGGGCTTGAATTCTAGAAATATCCATCCTGTCCTGAAGCGAGGCTATCAAGCACTCCTTAATCAAATGCGGCCCCAACCCACTCATGAATCGATGTACGCGGTCCCCCATATCAGCTACCATGGCGGGAGCATACCTAGCCAAGGAATTAATGCAAAAACTGTAATCTCGAGCACTCATATTCCCCTGTCAGAGATTCACGAGCTTATCAGCTCGGGCCCGTCGAACCTCTGGTGGTAAATAATTTCGGAGGAAAGCATCCATGAACACTTGCTATACTGGGAGAGGTATATTTTCCCCTCTCGAAGACATCCAAGTGTTATGTCAATGGACAACCACATCCCGTAATCTATAGGAAGACAATTCCCCTGACTCAGTATCAGAAGCATGTATTATTCTCAACATCCTCAGTATCTCATCTATAAAGCCCTGTGGGTTTTCATCCGACTTTGACCACTAAAATTCTGGAGGGTTCAGACTAATAAAATCACGGGCTCTTGCGCTGACCGCTCTATCACCCTGGCTCGCGCCCTACCGCTGGGCCTGAGGGGCAACTAACTGGGTCAGCAATTGAATAGCCTCGGTCATCTGCTGGCCTGAGGCACCTGGTGGAGGAACTTGGGGTACTAGAGCTGGAGCTGAGGACCCTTCATGCTCCTCTAAAATGGGTGGAGTATGGGAGGTCCGAGATGGAACCTGATTATGAGACTCACCCTCTTCTATATCCGTCGGTGGCCCCGTTTAGTCCTTCTTCCACCCACCGTCTTGTCCTTCTAGGCCGCTGTAGCTTTCCTTTTCATAGGCATTGCTCAAATCATAACACACGATTAGGAAAATAAAGGGATCCTGATAACATAGCACTATTGCACGATCTTAGATAAGAAAGAAGGTCAATTATTCCTAAATGCCTTGCAACCTCCTGTTTATAAGTGTGGCGGGCTTCACACCCATAAACAGGACTCTACCGGACACGGCTCGTGGACACACCCTAGGACGAACTTCTCTGATACCACTTTTGTCACGACCCAACCAGAGGGCCATGACGGGCACCCGGAGCTAACCTACCGAGCACCTAAGAACATACATCGCATAATCTTTCCTAGGTGGATTGCATGAGTATTATAATCTTTTAAGTAGGTATCACTAGACAATGACACATTTTTATATAATTATCAATAACTATGTCCATAAACATAGGCCAACAAGGCAATCAAAATATAACACAACAATATGAACTGATAACGATATGGGACTTCTAGCTACACACCTCTATCTACGAGCCTTTATATAGAATACAAGAATCCATAAGGCCAGGGTAGAACTCCGCCATGCCCAAGTATGTATATACAAAAGAGTAGTACCAAAAGAATACAGCTCCCGTACAACTGGAGCATTTCGGAGTCTCTGTTGATGAAGCTCCAATGGATCAGATCCTTCTACCTGTCTACCTGCAGGCAAGATTGCAACATCCACAAAAAGGGACGTCAGTACGAACAGTGTACCGAGTATGTAAGGCATGAATAACAACATAACAAGAGATATGGAGCATAACATGGAATAAAGAAATAACTTGTACATCTGTTCGCCTCTTAAGGAGGATACAATGCATGCTATACCTTTTAAAGAAAATGTTTTTCATGCAGATATAACATAATAGTGCCGCGGAACGTGTAGCCCGATCCATATGTATATTGTAATGTTGCAGAACGTGCAACTCGATCCATATATCATATAATCAATATATATATATATATATATATATATATATATATATATATATATATATATATATATATATGTTTCTGCGGAATGAATGGCCGGATCCATACCCATATATCCAGCGTCCGGGATGATATCATAGTATACCAACTGATTAGGTGGTTATGCGTATATAACGTCTCGCCCTTTAGTAACATGCATGAGAGCCCAAATAAAGGTCACCACTTTATCGGAGTAACTAAAGGTCGGTAACCTCCGATTTATATTATGGAACGATCATCGCTATATCTCACCTCAAAGGAACAAGTAACATGAGATGAGATCAACAACAATATATAAAATCAAGGAATTCATGAAATAAACTCAATAATCTCATAATAGCATGAACCATAAACTTTGGAATTTCTAGAATGGAATCATCATCAACATCATCATTGTCATCATACAAAACATCTTATCTTTAACATTATAAGAAACTTTAAGAATCATGAACTTCTAAATTTTGGAAACAAGAATGTTATGGAAACATGTATGGAATCATAACATAGGAATCATGCCTTTTGAAAGAAAGGGACTAGCCTTAACATACCTTTTGGTCTCCTACTACTTAACGTTTATTCTCCCGAGCTCGTAAATCTACATTTAAGAGAAATCATACTACTGTTAGGCTTAGCATCATATGCCTATCTTAAATCTTCAAATTTATCTCCTTTAGAATCTACCAAAATTCGGGCAGCAACTCCCCTGTTTGTATCCCTAGCCCGAAGTCACAATACCAACAACCAACACAAGAATAAGAACTCTAGCACCAACAACATCATCATCCATACCAAAATATTCCATAAAACATCTCACACGATGTTTATCCAATTTCTCAATCCACAAATTCGTTATACGATTATTTAATAGTTTTATCTCCATAAATAACCCTAAATTAATATCAATAAGGAAAACTTCATACCACGCTCCCGCTAGAACCGTAATATATTTAATTTCCGCCTTGAGTCCAAGCCAATATTCCTCGCAATACGATATTATAATCGCAACTATACGCTGTCTGAACCTAAATCCGGATATTCCACTTAATTAGAGCTAAAATTTTATAACTGGAAGTTGGGGGAAATTTCCAGAGAATTTGGGGTGTTTTGAGAGGTGTTTGAATGAAAAATGAGGGGGTAAGCCCCTTTTTATAATGTTATAAAGTTGGGTTGCACCGACCTAGAGTTTACTCAGTGCGTTCGCACGGAGTTATCCCTTGCTTATCTATGCGTTCGCGCCACCTACAGGCGCGTTGGCGCAGAGTTAATCCTTGCTCTGACAGTTTGTCTTAAAATTCTCATAACGTTTGATTCCGATATCGGATCGATGCGCGGTTTGTAGCCTTAGAAACTAGACTTTCCGAACTTCAATTTAGGCTTGTGTTTCACTTTGAAACTCTTCACATGCTAATAGATATTCTTTCCCCAAGTTAGACCAAAATCATCGTACGAAATCTTGCCCAACTTTTCCCCAAAGTTCCAGAAGCTTAATCTCCCCGATTCACTTGTTCTCCAATTCTTCCATGACCTATTTCATGAGCTTAAACCCTCATAACCACAAGATAAGCACATATAATCTCATATATCTTCGACAATAACTGCAGTTTCCATAATTGAAAAACTAACACCTAGCGAATCTCAACGTACAGAAACTACGAGGTGTAACAGAGCTCTTGTGAACTGTTCTAGAAGATTCTTGGGGAAAATTCTTAGTGGTAAGTCTTGAGTCTTGATAATTTCCTTACTAATCCCTTATTCCTAATCATCTTAGAATTCCTCTTTCCTTATTAGTTCATTAGACTTCGCGAGTCACCTTGGATTGTGCTACTGAGACGTGGAGGTATTCCGTCTAAAGTAAATGTGTACACAGCATTGCATTTGCATTCATACATTATTGCATCGTATTGGATCGTATTGCATCATGGCTTATATTGAGATGGTTCGGTGCTTTACTTAAGATATTGGTTTCAGATTGGAGATATTGTGACTTGGCATATTTGGGTTTAGATGCTCTACTTAGGCTATGACGTGTACTTGGTTCTGGTTATGTTGACTTATACTTGTTGATTTATCTGCCTATCTTGATTTATTGTCTAGATTATGTTAGCTATACTTAGTAGGCCTATGATACCTACTAGTGCTGTGGTTTTGTACTGACCTGCACTTGCTGCATTCTTTTATGAGTGCAGAGTTCTAGGTTGGTTTTCTTCCCTCTCCCGTGGCTGATAGTCTCTTTCAGGACTGTTTCGAGTTTACAGAGTGCGCACAAGACGTTCGCTGCCTTGAAGACTCCTCCTATTATGTCTTTCTTTTCTATTCTGAGACATAGACAAATTTTATGTATTATTATATTCCAAACTTGTATATTTTCACTTAGATGCTCTAGTATGGATTAGACCTGACCCTAGGTGTATTTTCTTATTTCCACACTATTTCTATTTTATTATTGTAAGACTTACGTGATTATTCTCTTCCGCTTGATTAATTAATTATTTATGTTTTATTTCAGTTGGGTTGAGGGTTCACTTACTAAGGTGAAAAAGGTAAGTGCATGCACGACTTAGATAAATTGGGTTGTGACATGGGTGATATCTTCAGAAGAGCCTGCTCGCCCTCTATAAATTCTAAATCCCAGACCTTCCGGTCCACATACATCTTTTGCTGACTCTGAGCTGCCAGAAGCATTTCCTGAATAAACTTCGCCTTGTCCAAGGACTTGTTACGGTTCACTTTTACGCGGGTGCATAAAAGCTACTAAGAGGTTGTTGGTGCTCTAAATGAATTTTAGTATTTTTAGATTCCCCACCTGATTTATTAAGCAAAATTAGGAAAATCGGGTAAAAGGGTTTATTCAAGCAAGAGAAAATTCCTTTTTAGTACCAGAGTTCGAGGTAAGGGTTCTGGTGATCCCCTAGGGAAGGTTTTAAGCACCCTCGTATTAAGGATCCGTAGAATAAGGTTGACCTACGAGCTTCAATGTGTGATATATTGTGATTATTTGCTAAAATATTTCCACATTGCTAAACTTGTCATGCTAATCATAAAATTCAAAATTTCGGCAAAAAGTCCCCTCAAAATAGGGGTTTTGGTTTCAAAAATCCTTACGAGTGTTCAACTCACTTTTTTGCCGGACTACGACACACTCGAGGTTTCTCCCAAGTAGAGTCACTACTATTTTAGTCCTAATAAAATGAGTTTAGTACTTATAGGTTTTATAATACATATATAAGAAAATATCGAGTATATAGGAAAAATCCTTACGAGTGTTCAACTCACTTTATTGTCGGACTACGACACACTCGAGGTTTCTCCCAAGTAGAGTCACTACTATTTTAGTCCTAATAAAATGAGTTTAGTACTTATAGGTTTTATAATACATATATAATAAAATATTGAGTATATCTCCTCTATATATATATATATACATATACATACATATATATATATAAGAAGGAAAATTTATTTAAGTCCATTTTATACATTTGAAGCTCGTAATCAACCATTGTTCCACTTTCCAAAGCCATCTTATGTAAAAGATTGGTCTAAGTATAATTCCTCTTGTTTTTGGTCTTTAAGGTTTGGGCTTTTGGCCCAAAACAACTTTGTTCTTTTTCCGAAAAAATAAGCTTAAGTCCCATCAAGTTGTAAAACAGTTTCATGTTTACTTGATGAAAAGCAATTAGGAGACTTCCTAATAATACTAAGCATCTCCCTAAGTTCTAGCATCCATAAGAGGTTTCAATATGTACACGTGTTGTTTACATATACAACATATATACAAATAATAAAAAGTCACATACATATATATATATATATAGGAGAAAAGGGTTAGGCTTGTGGGCCTAGATAAGCCCACCAGTTTGCCTATTTTCACCCATAGGTGGGCCTTCATCATATTTGCTTCCCTTATTTGTTCATCGGACTAGATCAATGATTGGTGTTGGGCCTCAGACCCGACATATTTGATAGAAGGGATGGCCCAAGTGGCCAGAGGTGAAGTCCCATGCAAAAATAGAAGGAAAAAAGGGAAAATACGGTTAGAGGGTATCTATACTTAATGACTAAATTAACAAAAGTTTAAGTAGATATGATACCACATATAAATCATATATATATATATATGTGTGTGTGTGTGTGTGTGTTTGTGTATATTTACTAAGTGTACGTACTTATACTTCAACCCTAAACACAAATGAAAACAAAAGCCCAGAAACTAATTATCAGTTAAAACAATAGGCCCAAAATGTAAAGTAAATGAATAAACAGATTCTGACTATAAGCTAAGGGAATAGGACCAACATGTAAGCAGATGAAGGACCAAGCCCAAAAGGCCTAAAGTCTTACTATATAAGTGTCACGACCCGACTAGGGGGCCATGACGGGTACCCGAAGCTAAATACCGAGCACCACTCATTATGCTAATCATCATACCCATCCAAGACACACATAATCTCCACGGCAATACATAAATATACATAAGCCCTCGCGGCTGCAAAATGATATACAAAAATGTACACTGATGTATCCATGAGAAAACTGCTACCCACGCATACGTATCTACGAGCCTCTACTAAAGTGCTGAGACATAAGGATGGGATAATACCCCATCGTGCCAAAATATGTACACAAAATAATGTATGAACAAATGGCACCTCTGGAGTAGTGGAGTGCTACTGTGAATCTGCTGAGTAGCTCCTAAGAATCTGTACCGCCTACCTACCTACCTGTGGGCATGAACACAGCGTCCAAAAATAAAGGGCGTCAGTATGGGCAATGTACTAAGTATGTAAGGCATATGTGATAACATGATAAGGAAATATAGAAAACATAAGGAGAAAGTACAACTACAACTGCTTGCCTCTTGAGGCGGAATTATGCATGCTCCTTCTTATCTTTAAAACAAATCACACATACATACATAAGCTGTCCAAGTCAATAACATCATTAGCCCGCGTCCAGGGTAAACATCTTAAGCCGCCCATTACTGGTGCCTGTCCATGCCATTTAGTCGTGGTGTATATGCCGCCCGCCTTAGCGGTGTCTGCTCGGCCATGTAGGCACGGTGTAATCTCATCATTTTATACTTATCATAAAGCATGCATAAGAACTCAAGTGAAAGCTACAACTCTATCTGGGTGACGTAAAGGCGAGAACCCCCGATTCCATTCTGGAGTAGTCATGATCATCATGTCTCACCTTGAAGGAACTAGCATTATAAGGTGAGCCTAACAAAAATGAATGACATCAAGGAATCATATAAGGATCATTAGCTTCATAACACTATCATATCATAAGCTTTGGAGTCTCTAGACTTAGATTCACCATCATCATTGCCATATTCATAACACATCTCTTATTTTTATCTCATGAGAAGCGCTTGATAATCATAGACTTATAGTTTACGGAATATAAGAGAGTTATGGAAAGATAAATAAAGTCATATTATAAGGATCATGCCTTAGAAAAAGAAGGGACTAGCCTTACATACCTTTTCGTCTCCTTAACTCTATCAACTAAATGGTTTCCGTCGAAACTGGCGATTCTATATTCAAGAGAATTCGTACTAAGATTAGACAATCGATAATATACTTAAGCTTAAGCTAAAGCGACTAAAAGCTAATGAAAATTGGGCAGCATTTCCTTTGTTTCTACAACTTTCTCCATATAATATAATAACTCCCAAGCATCAACAACAACATCCACAATATCATGATAAATAAACTTGTTAAGCTAGATATTATTCAATTCTCAAAATTCCCTCTTCAAGTCATCCTTAACCATGGTTATCACCTAACATCGTATTCATTCATATATAATGCTTCTTTAACACTCTTAATATCATTCATAACAATATTATACTCATAATATGTCAAGAATTATGATTCAAATCAAATTACCACTCAAGAATTCCACTATTCTCATATTTGTACTCCAGTTTCTACTTCCTTCCATAATCCAAGTCTTTCAACCATTCAATACTCTTAATAGCATGAAATGAACATAAAACTCACCTTTGGTTATGTAAAAATGGGTTTTGGATGGAAATGCTTCACTTGGAGAAAACCCTAACTTCAATTCCAATGAAATTTCTAGCTTCCATCAAACCTAGTTAGCATTCTTGCACTTGATTCTACTAGTTTTTGGTATTTGATCTTTGATTTCCCTTGAATTTGTGTTAATAGGATGTATAGAGAGTTCTAGAGGTTTCATGAAGTGATGAGGGGGTGAGAAATGAAAATAATAACTGTTGTTCTTAAATTTATATAATGGACAAAGCTGCCCGACGTGAATTATACGGAAACTTATACGGTTCGTATAAGTGACCGTATAATGCTTCCAGTGATCACCCCTCTCTGTGACTGTTATACGGACCGTATAAAGTTATACGGACCGTATAATGGGTCGTATAACTCACCTTTTTTCCGAACTTGCTCTCGTCATTTAGTTTGATCTCCAATCCTTATGGAGCCTTCTTAGCACTTGTTTAACACTTCATTAACAATCTAAGGAGTGTTATAACTCTTCCTCAAGACATTATTAAATCAACATTAGCTCGGTACTTTGCAAAATCCTTCCAAAGCACGACTTATACCTTACCTCCCTTTGACGAACTTAGTCTCACTAATTCATATCACTTCAAAGTCCTATCGTATGCACTTTTAGGCCACCAAATAGCCTTCTTCTAATCATAAAGGACTCATGTTCACCTTAAGCTTGCATTAATCTAGTTACTGTGCAACGACATGAAATTTCTGAGGTGTAACAATACGCACATAAGGTAAGTACATAAATTCAACTAGAATGATATACAAGGTATACCCCTTTATATACAATAGAGCATACACAAGTGGTGTATACTTTGTATATCTTAAGTATATTGAATCCAAACATCAACACAGAGCAGAGTAAAAGAAGGTGGTTTCAGTGCGAATAGAAAAGTGCATCAAGGAAAGAAATGATCTAAACTTGAATGTAAGGTGTGCCTAAATCCGAACTGTGATACTACATGATATTTTAGGAATGAAAACAACTTAGTTTCAAATACCTAAAATTCAGAACCTGATAGGTCTCCACCTAATTATAAACTTACTAATCAAAGGAAAAGAAGACAAACTTTCGTGGTGTTTAAGTCTAAAGAGAGAGGAGGGCAATTTAAGCCTTTGACTTCTTTTAGAGTGCAACAGAGCCAAAAACTAAGCATTAATGATATGTACACAAGATTTCACAAAATAAAATAGGGTGACAAAGACTGATTTACTTCTAAATAGACCACCACACAACCCAACTGTCAAACCAACTTTGTTGCACCTGGGTGAATAGAATACCGTGAATAATGAGCTTCTTCTAGAATTCGACGGCGTAATTCTACAACATTCGGAACACATAGCCTGCCTCGGTATCTAAGAACTCCATCTATAGAAGTTTCATATAGAGACTTCTCTTTTTCATGGAATGTGTCTCTACAGTGGCTCAACTGAGGATCTTCATATTGATGCTCTTTCACCTCTATGTCCAAGGATGAAATAGTGAGATTATTGATATCAATTCCTGTACTGCCTGAATCAATTAGGCGAATCCCAAGACTAGCTAGCTGGTGGAGTTCACGAATTAATTCCTTCTTCTCCGGAGGAGCTTCACGTAGACTACCCATTGATCTGCGGCTAAGCGCATCAGCTACTACATTTTCTTTCCCAGGGTGGTATAAAATACTCACATCATAATCTTTCAGTAGCTCTAACCACCGCCTCTGCCGTAGATTTAACTCCTTCTGCTTGAAAATATATTGAAGACTCTTGTGATCTGTATAGATATCGACGTGAACACCATACAAGTAATGTCTCCACATCTTTAATGCACGAATAATTGCAACCAATTCGAGATCATGAGTTGGGTAGTTGTTTTCATGTTTCCGCAGCTGTCTCGAAGCATAAGCAATGACTTTATCGTGCTGCATCAATACACATCCTAACCCAACGCCAGAAGCATCACAATATACAACATAACCATCTGGCCCTTCTAGGAGTGTCAAGACTGGACCTGAGGTTAATCTGTCCTTCAACTCTTAGAAGCTGCATTCACAAGCATCATTCCACTGAAATTTAGCTAACTTCTGGGTTAGCTTCGTCAATGGGGCTGAAATAGATGAAAACCCTTCCACGAATCTCCTATAGTAACCTGCCAATCCCAGAAAACTACGGACTTCTGTGGGCGTTGTAGGCCTTGGCCAAGTTTTCACAGCTTCAATCTTCTGAGTATCCACTCGAATGCCATCATCTGAAATAACATGGCCTAAAAATGTCACATAATTCAGCCAAAACTCGCACTTTGAAAACTTTGCATACAATTCTCGAGTCCAAAGAATTCCAAGAACTATACAAAGATAGTCTGCATGTTCTGATACTGTCAGAAAGTATACCAGAATATCATCAATGAATTCTATCATGAATAGGTCCAAAAGAGGCCTAAATACATTATTCATCAAATTCATAAACACTGCCAGAGCATTAGTTAACCCAAATGACATCACCCGAAATTTATAATGGCCATATCTCGTTCGAAAAGCTTTTTTGGGAATATCTTCTTCTTTAACTCTCACTTGATGATAACCTGACCTTAGATCTATTTTGGAAAACCACTTGGAACCGAATAATTGATCAAACAAATCATCAATTCTCGGAAGAGGATATTTATTCTTTATCGTCACCTTATTTAACTGCCTGCAATCAATGCACATCCGTAGGGAACCATCTTTCTTTCGTACAAATAGGACTGGTGCTCCCCACGGTGATGAACTAGGCCTAATTAATCCTTTTTCAAGCAAATATTTTAATTGTGTCTTTAGCTCTTTCAATTCTGCAGGAGCCATTCGGTAAGGAGGGATGGAGATAGGCTTGGTATCTGGCAACACATCAATAGCAAAATCAATCTCTCTTTCCGGAGGAAGACCTGGAAGTTCATCTGGAAATACATCCGGAAACTCATTCACTACCGGAACGGATTGGAAAGTTGGCGACTTTGCTTCGGTGCCATGAACTCGGACTAGGTGATAAATGTAACCTTTAGCTATCATCTTTCTCGCCTTAAGGTAGGAATAAACCTACCTTTTGGAGATGTTGTCTTACCCGTCCATTCAAGCATGGGCTCTCCCGGAAATTGAAATCGAACTACTTTCATTCGGCAATCAACAGTAGCATAACATGAGGCCAACCAATCCATACCCATAATCACATCGAAATCTAACATTTCCAGTACAACTAAAACAACTTTAGTCTTGCGGTCACATATCATAATTACATAATTACATAATTTTTGTACACTTGTCTAGCTATCACGGGATCACCAACCGGAGTATATACCTCGAAAGGTTTAATTGGCTCGGGTTTCACCCCAATACGACTAGCAATATACGGAGTGATATAAGATAAGGTAGAACCCGGATCTATCAATGCATACACATCATGATAAAATAAAGATAGTATACCTATAACCACATCCGGGGAGGACTCAAGATCCTGTCGTCCGGCTAAAGCATAGATACGGGGCTGGATACCACCTGAACTGGACGCTCCTCCTCTGCCTCTACCCCGACCTACTGGAATCTGGAGAGTCTGCCCTGTCGGGCGCACAGAAGAGGAACCAGCCGCTGATCTGGTGGGCTGAGCCCCAATTCTATCACTCATCGATGGACAATCTCGCATCATATGTCCAACCTGGCCACAGGCATAGCAAGCATCTGAACCTCGGAGACACTAACCAAAATGTAACTTATCGCACTGACTACATCGCGGTACTGGTGGTATCCTTTGGCTATGATCACCCCAAACTAGGAACCTGAAGCTCTCGAGCTCTGACCCTGTCCTGAATGAATAGACCGGTCAAATCTTCTACCTGCAAATCGATGAGGTGCACTAGTCGCTGACTGGCCTGAGTGTCTAGGATATATCTTCCTCGATCCCCCTCTATAGCCTCTACCTGCTCCCATAGGTCTGGCCCTCCTGCTTTGCCCTCTATCAATGTCACGCTCACCCTTTTTTGGATATTGTTGCTCTTCTAAGTTCTAGGCATGGGCCTGAATGCGAGAAATATCCATCCCATCTTGTAATGAAGCCGTTAGAAAATTCTTAAACAAATGCGGCCCTAGGCCACTCACAAATCTGTGCACTCTATCTCCCATGTCGGCGACCATAGTCGGAGCATATCTAGCCAATGAATTAAACTGAAGGCTATATTCCCGGGCACTCATACTTTCTTGCCTCAGATTTACGAATCTATCCGCTCTAGTTCGGCGAACCTCGGGTGGTAAGTAGTGGCGAATGAAGGTATCTACAAACTCTTGCCAAACTAGAGGAGGCGCATTCTCTTTTCTTGAGGATATCCAATTATTATACCATAAGACCGCCACATCCCGGAGTCTATAAGATGCTAACTCCACAAATTCAGTTTCGGAGGCATGAATAATCTTCAATGTTCTTAGCATTTCATCAATAAAACCTTACGGATCTTCATCCGACTTTGACCTGAAGAACCCTGGAGGATTCAAGCTCATGAAATCACGAGCTCTAGTACTAACTTCTCGGTCACTTGGACCCGAACTCTGCCGCTGTGCCTGGGCAGCAACTAACTCTGTCAGTAGCTGAATAGCTTCGGTCATTTGATGACCCGAAGTAGCCGGTGGAGGAACGGTAGGAATAGGAGTTGGAGCAGAAGCCCTCTCTTGTTCTTATAAATTAGGCGGAGTGGGAGAAGTATTAGATGGAGCCTCATTATGTGATTCACCCTCTTCTATATTCGTTGGTGGCTCCCTTTCTGCCTGTCTTTCTATCGTAGTTTTTCCCTTCAGGGAAGCTGTAGCTTTTTTTCTTTACCGACATTTCTGAAATCATAACACACTATTAGGGAGGAGAAAATCTTATAACATGACTCTATCACACAATTTCATAAGAAGAAGAACGATCATTTTTTCTAAATGCCCTGTAGCCTCCTGTTTATAAGTGTGGCGTGCAACACACCATAAACAAGACTATACTAGACACGGTTCGTAGGCACTTCCTAGGACTGAACTACTCTGATACCACTTTTATCACGACCCGACTAGAGGCCATGAGGGGTACCCGGGGCTAACCACCAAGCACCGCTTATACTACTAGTAATCATACTCATCCTGCGATCATTCATTAATCTCATGCTTATAATCATAGAAGAACCATTTTCACTTGAAACATATTTACCTTTATATGCATAAGCCCTTCGGCTATCAAAATAATATATACAATGAGGAAATAGTGAGACCATACAGCCCACACATACGTATCTACGAGCCTCTACTAGAGTATTAGACATATGGACGGTACAGGACCTCGTCATGCCCACAACATATATATACACAAAATAATAAATCAATGGCACCTCCGGAACAATGGAGTGCTCTCAAAGTTTGTTGATAGCTCCTACAAATCTGGGTCACCTCCCTGTCTACCTGTGGGCATGAAAACAGCGTCCAAAAGAATGACATCAGTACGAATATTGTACTGAGTATGTAAGGCATAAATAATAACAATACATCAATGAAATAGGGGGATATCAAATGAAGAGCAATCTGTAACTCACTGTCAATTTTAATAGAAATAATGGATGTTGACTTACTTCATAAACATAATCATCATATTATGTATGCATATATATATATATATATATATATATATATATATATGTATAAGCTGCCCGACCATATAGATACTGTGTGATCATCATTAGCTTGCGTCCTGGCCTCCCGCGTCCGGGGTAACCATCTCATGCCGCCCACTAGTTGTGTCTACCCATGCCATCTAGACATGGTGTATACGCTGCCCGCTTTAGCAGTGTCTGCCCGGCCATATAGGCGCGGTGTAATATAATCATCATGTACTCATCATAATGCATGTATAAAAACTCAAAGACAACTATACTTTATCGGGATGACATAAGGTCGTGAACCCCCGATTCCATTATGGAGCACTCATAAGCATTCTGCCTCACCATGAAGGAATTAGCATATAAGGTTAGTGTGGCACAAAGAACAACATCAATAAATCATAAATAGGATCATTAGCTTTTTAGAAACATCATGTCGTTATCATACTCATGACGTATCTCTTATCTTGTCTCATATGAAATTCTTCATGAACATGGACTCATAGTTTCTGGAGTATATGAGAGTCAGGAGAATAAGGGAAGATCATGTCATAGGATTCATGTCTTAGAAAGAAGGGACTAGCCTCACATACCTTTTCGTTTAGCTATTCTACCGCTTAGTCGTTCTCCTTCAATGCTCACGTTTCTACCTTCAAGAGAGTTCGTATTAACATTAGCTAATCGATCATATGAACATGTTAAACTAAGGCTAGAGAAAATTGGGCATCATTTCCCCATATCATATAGCAACTCCCAATCATCAATAATAACATTCGTAATATCATAATCAATAACTTTTGTCAAGTTCATCATTATCCAACTCCCACAATTTCCTCTTAAGGTCATCCTTAATCATGATCATGATACAACATTACATTCATCCTCATCTAATGTTTCTCCCATATTTTTATCATCACTCATAGCATAATTATAATCCCAACGTATCGAGAATCATGATTCATTCTAAGCTTCCACTCAAAATGTCACCATTCTCATATTCATGACCCATTTTCTATCTCCTTCTACAATCCAAGTCTTTCAACCTCTCAATACCTTAAACAACATCGAATGATCATAAAACTTACCTTAGATAGTGTGGGAATGAGCCTTGAGTGGAAATACTTCACTTGAGCCAAAACCCTAGTTCACTTCCAATGGGATTTTCTTGCCTTGGATAAACCCTAATGAGTTTCTTGCACTTGGTTCTCTTGGTTTGATGAAGTTGATCTTTGATTAGTCTTGATTTAATGTTGATGAAATGTGTAGAACACACTAGAAGCCTTGCGAGAGATGGAGAAGAATGGGAAATAAAAATAATGAAGTGGGAACATCACTTTATACTTGGGCTTAATTCAACCTGTCGGGACTTCCACGGGCACTTATACGGTCCGTACAACATTATACAGTCCGTATAAGTGATCTTACTTCACCATCAGAGAAACAACATTTATTTTGGGTGTTATACGGACCCTTATACGGACCGTGTAATGTGATATGAACCGTATAAGTCGATCGTATAAACCCATTTCCTTGAAATTATTTTCATCGTTTGTTTGATCTCCAATCATTATAGAACCTTCTTAACACTTGTTTAACACCTCATTAACAACCTCAGGGATGTTATAACTCTTCTCCAAGACGTCATTAAGTTACCACTAACTTGTTACTCGTAAATCTCTTCTGATATACAATGTATACCTTGCCTTTCTTGGCCAACTTTCTTCTCCTACCTCGAATGTCTTTGAAATCTCAATCAGGATCATCAAATGCTATTTCTTGCTTATTGAAACTTCGTATACTTCGTGCCCTCCGTTAGTCTATTCACTGTGCGTCAATGAAATGTTTTTCGAGGTGTAACATCTATGGCTGAACATTAACTTCAATAAACAAGCTAACAGACTTTCTAAGCAAATTTTATGTGACAAAGTAGATTAGTTGAGCCAAATCTAGTTATTAGTCATTTCTTATATAATAACTTGGACTGACCATTGTGATTAATCAATTCTAAGCTATAACTTAAATTGATATTAGCAAACTTAATCAAACAACTAAACAAGGACACATAATTAATCAAAAGCTTCAAAACTAACTAACTAAACACAAATAATGCATGATTACACAGCAAAGCAAATAACTAAAATACTAGAAATGAACTAAAATATAGATTGAAAGGAGAAAGAATTATCTTCTTTAAGAGCAGCCTATTGTCGAGAACAAACTTGGAAGATGCTCCTTGTTCTACTCGAATTGCTTAGCCACACCAACAAGAAAGAATAATTTTAAAACTTAAACTAAGATCAAATAGGTAAAGATCTCTGAAAAATCAGAAACCATAGTTAATTTAATCTTTTTTAGCATAGTGATTTTTCCATCTTCTCCCAAGTCTCTTAAATAGTCGAGAATGGGGTTCTTTATATAGAACCCCCAAATTCTCACAATGATAGTCGGGTCCTTTGTGGGACATCAAGGTTTTTTACGTGAAATCAAACTCCAATCAATAGTCAACGAACCAAAATGAAGGTAAAAGAGGAATCAATGGTCGGATTTGACTCTACAAGGTCAATCTGCATGACTCTATCCAAACCAATGGAAATCGCCCATTCAAAAATGAATACAACCAAATGAAATTAAATAAAATTAGTTCTTCCATTGTAAATCACAGAAAAGTGAAGAAAGAGGAGAGTTTTGTACTGTGTTTGGGTGGGTATTGGTGGAAATAGTTGAGAATTGGCAGAGCAATTAATGCTCTTTCCATTCTCGGCCAATTTCCCACCTGCAAAATCCATGCAAGCCCTTATCTTTGCCAAATCTAGCATTAATGACGTAGGAGTTTCGCATAACCTTGAAAAGAGATGACTTAAGGGGTTATTTGTTTTGCTAAAGAGTAGAATGAGGGTAAAGAGGGGTATTAGCTCTTTAAAAGCCAGTTGGGCCAGGTCAGTCCTTGATGGACTGGGCCTGGCTGAGAAAAATAAGAGGGGGAGGGAAGGCTATCATGTATACATACATATACACATGATATACATGTATACACATGTATATCTATGTATATATGTGCGAGGGTAGGGTACTAGTTAAATAAATAGACCCAAATTAAGCCATTCAATTAATTTGAACGCCCTGATTAAGGTCAAACATGATTAATTAACAAATTGCGCTAATAATCATGGCTAAATACGCAAATGGACTGCAATTGCAAATATGACCTTAATTTGTCTTAACCTATGGATCTGGCTATTTCAATTATGGCCATATTTGGCTCTATTAACTAATTAAAGCTAAATTGATTTAAACCAATGAATTTGAATGTTTTAATTAAGGCCAGAATCAAACTAATCAAACAATTTAAAGGCTAATTTTGCAACTATGACCTTAATTGATTTGAACCAATGAATTTGGCTATTTCAATTAAGGCCAGAATTAACTAAAAATTGATTTTTCGAATGTAGCCACTATTGGCCATGTAGTAAGCCATTTATGGAATTTAACCACATTAAACACTTGATTAATTATGACTAATTCTAATAAATTGTACCAATGCAACATTAAATATGCAAAGTTAAGAGTTGAGGGGTAAAAATGATTGATTCATTTAATTAATCATATTTCTTAAATTAAACAGAGTAAAAATGCTTGCTAATTGATTTATGATAATTTTAACAATTAAATAAATAATTGTCTTAAATTATTCCCTTGATTAAATTAGCAAATGTCTCAAAAATATGTAAATTAATTTCCAAATGATTCATAATGTTATAGAAATTGTTTTGCCAAATGAAATGGCAAAATATTATCTAAATAATTTTATAAAATCATTTTGACTTGTAGAAAATACACATTTCACTTCGTTTGATATCCAAGGACTCTGGGTAATTAAAGTAAATTATGGGAGGTCAAAAATTAGGTGTCAACAACTGCCCCTTCGATGTTTAGGGATGGTAAGGCCATCCTTGAACAACAAATTTTGACTAACCCTAACTTTTTACTGACCCATCTCCATATTGCCTCTCATTTTTATGCGATTTTCAAATATGTGGCCGGACCCTGGTTCCTGGATTTCCTACATATCTCAGGTTGCATGAGAATTCATGCCACTTATAGTTCGACTCAATCTAGACATTTTAAGTTCAAATTTAAGCAAATTTTGGATTTCTCGGTTATCAAAATCGAGATGTCCGGAGTGATTGGTCGGAGTGTGACAGACTCTCTGGCATTGAGGTCGCCTACATATCCCTGATTTTTAGAATCAAGTCACTTGTATTTCTACTCGATAGGAGGAAAAGGATATCCCTTATGCGGGAATGCCTTTGTGTGTGCCGGGGTTTCCCGACTGGTCGCGAGAAGATTAAGTAAAAGTATAAATAAAATAACAAAATAAACACTTTGTGTGGCTGAGCATGGGGCAGAATCATATTCCAAGTCCTTGCCGGAGAGCATGACTCTCACGGGCACCTTATCTTCACTGGTTGTGCAAGAAAAAGTTCCACGTTTGCTCCGCATATTTTTGGATCTGATCGGATCATCTTGCTTCTCATTCATTGGTTGTCAATCTGCTTCATTCTATTGGGAAAACATTGCGATTATTATTGAAACGAATACTACAATCGTCTGGCTGGATTTACATCGTTCTAATCTTTGGAGAGAATACAGCAGTCGACTGACCGAATTTATATCTCTTTGATATACTGGCACAAAAACTACAACCAATTGGCCGGATTTACATCGCTTGACCTATGTAGATATGACTGCAACCAATTGACCGAATTTACATCGTCCGACTCTTGTAGCAAAAAATGCAGCCGACCGGCCGGATTTACATCGCTTGACTCACTGGAGCGAAAACTGCACCCGACTGGCCGGATTTACATCGCCTGACTCACTAGAGCGATAAATGCACCCAAATAGATGGATTTACATAGCTTTACCTTTGTAGCGAAGACTTTCACCAATTGATCGGATTTACATCGCCTGACTTATTGGAGCGATAATTGCGTCCAACTGGCCGGATTTACATCGCTTAACCTATGTAGCGAAGACTGTAACCAATTGATCAGATTTACATCACCTGACTCTTGTAGCAAAAACTGCAACCGAATGCCCGGATTTACATCGCTTGATTCACTAGAGCGAAAATTGTAACCAACTCGCAAGATTTACATCTCTTGACCTTTTTAGCGAAGACTGCAACCAACTGACCAAATTTACATGGCCTGACTAACTGGAGCAAAAACTACACCCAACTGGCTGGATTTACATCGCTTGGCCTTTATAGAGAAGACTGCAACCAATTGATCGAATTTACATCGCCTGACTCATTGGAGCGAAAACTGCACCCAACTGGCGGATTTACATCTCTTGAGAAAATTGCAACCAATTGACGAGATTTACATCGCCTGACTCTTGTACTGCAGTCGACTGGCCGGGTTTACATCACTTGACACACTGGAACAAAAAATGCACCCAACCGGCCGGATTACATCATTTGACCTTTGTAGCAAAGACTGCAACCAACTGACCGGATTTACATTGCGTGACCCACTATAGTGAAAACTGCACCCAACTGGCCGGATTTACATCGCTTGACCTTTGTAGCAAAGATTGTAACCATTTGACCGAATTTACATTGCTTGAGCCAACTGGACGGATTTACATCGCTTAACCCTTAAAACATTCGATGTGACCCTCTCGGTCTGATGTACTGCTTCATTACTTTTGATTTTCACCATGACCCTGTTGGTTGGATGTTTGCCCTCACAGCATTTTCACTCATTTGATATCCCTCGCGGCTAGATATTTTCCCTTACGACATTTTGATCCTTTTAAAGTCCTTGTGGCTAGTTTTTTACCTTGTGGCATTTTGAAACTTCTATAGCCCTTGTGGCTAGATTTTTGTCCTTGTGGTGTTTCGATCCTTTAACACCTTTGTGGCCAACCGGACTTCGAACCTCACCTCTGGCGATGCCTGCTATGGTGCATGGCAAATACTTTTCAGCTGCAAGTGAAACGAAGTTAGAAATATGGGTCGTCCTCCTGACGACATGGGGACCTGAATTAGCAAAGGGTTAGTTTTCCTATTAAATTTTATCCGTCTCACCATCCTTGATTGTATCGCTAGCTTTGCCGACTTCGGGCTAAATCCCTCTTGGGGTTGGTATTTGAAAGATGAATTTATTTTAATCATGCAAGGGAAAATGTTTTTCATAATTTGTTGGCTAAAAACTACTTTATGGAATTAACTTCATCCTCTAATTTCTATGAAATTGTTTGAGTTAATTGTCATGACATGCGCTTTGTATGAGAAGTATTTCCTTCTTTGTTGTTCGAATGGATGATGGCACCTTCTTTTCTGTGGAATGTTTTGAGATTTTATCAAAAATTCTGCCCTAGTTTGGCTATATTTTCTTGGCGAACTCTAGTGCCGAGTAATAGCATAGAAATTTTGAAGGGACCTCAAAATTTCTACCCTGGTTTAGGGCGTCGAATTGATCAAGCCTTGTTGACTGGTTGAGGGCCCAGTTTGAGACTCTGGGTCGACTGATACTTGTGACGGACTGGCGGCGCGAATATTTTGGCACATTCTTAAAAACTCTGCCTTTATGTGACGATCTCTTCGTGCCTGATCTATATCCTTCGTGAAGTTCTAATTTCTGGGGCATCCTAGGTGTTTCTTAGATTTTTCTTTTGGTACGACCTAGCTTAAAGAGCGCCTAGGTATCCTGTCACAGCAGGAATCAAGTCGAACGTAGTTGAATAAAGTAATTGATTTTTGGTTTTTACTAATAATGTGACCAGGTCCCAATGGACTGCCGACGTATCCCACTTTGGGGAATTCAAGTCATTGCATAGTTCATATTACAAAAGTGGTCATTTATTTTTCTTCTAACTATTACAAATAATTACAAGCAAAGGAATAACTTATACACACAAATGACAGCAAACTCTTACAAACAAATGAAAAACAAAATTTTGCAATTGCGGAGGTATGTCTTCAGGCATAGTACCGCTTGATTGCATCTACGTTGATTGGCCTAGGCCACTCTTGCCCGTCCATCTCTGCTAGCACTATTGCTCCTCCAGAGAGCACTCTGCGAACCACGTAGGGGCCTTTCCAATTAGGGGCGAACTTCCGTTTGTACTCGTCCTGGTGTGGGAATATTCTTTTGAGCATCAATTGCCCTATTTCAAAAAGCAGCGCTCTCACGCATTAATTGAACGCCCGCGCCATCCTTTGTCGGTACAGTTAATCATGACATACAGTAATCATCCTTTTTCTATCAATTAAAGACAGTTGTTCATATCGAGCTTTAGCCCATTTTGCATTATCGAACTTCGCCTCTTGAATGATTTTGAGTGAAGATATCTCGACCTCAGCGGGTATGACGGCTTCGGTATTATAAACAATCAAGTAAGGAGTTGCCCTTGTTGAAGTGGGGGCTATTGTGTGGTATCCTAACAAGGCGTATGGAAATTTCTCATGCCAACCTTTGTGGTTGTCCATCATCTTCCTCAATATCCTTTTGATGTTCTTATTGGCTGCTTCTACAGCCCCATTCATTTGTGGCCGGTAGGCCGTTCAGTTCCTATGAGTGATCTTGAAATGCTCACAAGTGTCCTTCATCAAATGACTATTCAGATTTGGCCCGTTGTCGTTATGATGGACTCGGATATGACAAAATGGCATGGGATATTGTTTCGCACAATGTCGACCACTACTTTCTTTGTTATTGATTTGTGGGATGTTGATAAGTTGGCCATTACTTTCTTTGTCACTACTTTGTGGGATGTTGCTTCCACCTATTTGGTGAAGTAGTCGGTCGCAACTAGAATGAATCAATGCCCATTTGAAGCAGCAGGCTCGATTGGTCCAATGATATCCATACCGCAAGCGACAAATGGCCAAGGTAAGCTCATGGCATTGAGTTCACTGGGCGGGACTTTGATCAGATCTCTATAGATCTGGCATTAATTGCACTTTTTTACAAATTGGCAGCAATCGCTTCCCATCGTTATCCAATAATATCCTGCTTGGAGGATTTTCTTGGTTAACACAAAACCATTCATATGCGGCCTGCAGGTCTCGGTGTGCACTTCTTCTAACAACTTTGTGGCTTAAGCTGCGTCTACACATTGGAGAAAACCTAAATCCAGGCTTCACTTGTACAATATTTCTTTGTTCAGGAAGAAACCATTGGCCATTTTTCGGATGGTTTTCTTTTGATTACTCGCGATGACTTAGGGATACTCCCGCATCTCCAAATACAACTTGATGTCATTGTACCATGGTTTGCCATCTGGCTCTACCTCCATGTGAGAACAATATGCGTGCTCTTCTTTCAACTGATTTCCAACGGGTTAATATGACTGCTTTCGGCATGTTGGATCATGGATGCCATGGTGGCTAAAGCGTCAGCAAACTTGTTCTGAACCCTTGAGGTATGCCTGAATTCGATCTTCTTGAACTTTTTGCACAGTCTTGTACATTAGGAGATCAGAGTCTTCTATGAACAACAGCTCGTTGATGTCCATATCTAATGTCATTCTCAGACCCAAGACGCAAGCTTCATATTCTGCCATGTTGTTGGTACAGCAGAATTTAAGCTTTGCTGCCATCGGGTAATGTTGGCCTGTTTCTAATATCAAAACTGCTCCAATTCCTGAGCCTTTGTAGTTGACGACCCCATCGAAGAACAATCTCCACTCGGTGTAGGGTTCTACTATTTTTTTTCGATGGCCCGCACTCCCTCATCTGGAATGGGTCCGCAGGGGTTCGAGCTCTTTATCTACAAGACTTTCAACTAAGAAGTCAGCAAATGTTTGTCCTTTGACGGCCTTTGTGCTAAGTATACTATATCAAATTCGCTCAATAGCATTTGCCACTTGGCTAACTTTCCAAAGGCATGGACTGGCGAAAGATGTACCCTAGCTCTTCCTTTTGCGGTGCTTCTAGGTGCATACTTATCCTAGTTTCTCTAATGTTTTTCTCAACACCTAGATTGATTGCTATAAGTTTCTCTAATGTTTTCCTCAACACCTAGATGGATTGCCTCTGTTTTGTCCTTATTTGGCTTCCGCTCATTTTCCAATTGTTCTACTTCCTCTACTAGGCCTTCGGGTAACATTGTCTCCTCGTCGTATTCTTCACATTCCTCTTCTTCTACCCTTTGTGACTCATTCTCATTGTAACATGTCATGACATTTAAGGTTGCATTATTGTTTTTATTATTAACATTGTCTCCTCGTCGTATTCTTCATATTCCTCTTCTTCTACCCTTTGTGACTCATTCTCATTGTAACATGTCATGACATTTAAGGTTGCATTATTGTTTTTATAATTAAAAAACCAAAGTAAAGTGGGGTTAGTGTATGCATGCAATTTAAGAAATACTAAATGCAAGTTATGTTTCCGTGGTTCAAGGCTTCATCGATTGATTGAAAATAAAGTACAATTATGGTCCTGGCTCGGATCAACGTCGAGCCATTTCTATTTTTGAAAACATTACCAGGTAAAGTAAAGTACAAAGGGTGAGTAATCGGGCCTCGACCGATTCTTGCCGCTTTAAAAAATAAATTCATCATTTCTCTACTAAAGGACCCAAAGCGAGATGGAAGTCCAGTTTGATAGTTGTTCACCCGGCTTAGCATCTCTGATGGTGGGCGTCTCTGTGTATTCTTCTAGCACCACAGAGTAATTTTCCTCTTGGAATAACATCGCTATCCCTTCTTCTATGTTTGTATCATTTGGCATCGGTATTCTATTGGGGAATGACTGGTATAAGTTCGGGATATGCTTGTGGAGCTTCGCAACGTCCTTCTTCTTTTTAACAGCTATCGAGACCTTATCCTCGGTTGGGATATACCTTAGTCCAAAATAGAAATTTTCTTAAGGAATGGGGATCGGCTCTGTCATGCCATGCAAGTTTCTTCCCAAACCTTTCCTGACTTCAAAACCATTCTGAAGCATAGCTGATGCAATCATTTTATACACTGTAGGCATGGGCGCCTCTGTAGAATCTATCTTGTGAGCGGCTCCCACCAGTTCCGTTATATGGAAATCTGTTTCTTTGGGTGCTGCCTCGATGACTAGCACCGAATTGTCTGGGTAATTGTGGATGCTACCTTTCCATGGATTACGACCTTGTGGCCGTCCTATATAAATTTTAAAGACCGACAGAGTGAAGATGGCACGGATCCTGCTATGTGGATCCATGGCCTTCCCAGTAACATATTTTAACTGGCAGGTATCTCCATCACATGGAATTCAGTGATGAACTTTGCTGGCCCAATTTGAATGTTGTGGTCAACCTCTCCAATGGCATCACATCGACCTCCATCGAATGTTCGTGTACTGCTATGGCTCTGACGCACTTTCCCAAGGTCATAACCAAACTAAACCAACATGGACTCGGGGCAAATGTTGAGCCCAGCACCATTGTCGACCAAAACTCAGGTGACTACCTTGTTGTGGCACATAACGACAATGTGTAGTGCTTTCTTGTCATTCGTGCCCTTTTTAGGTAGCTCCTTCTCAGTGAAGGAAATTTGATGATCCTCCATGACATGTGCGACCATTTTCACTAGATTTTCACTGTTTGTCCCAGCCGGGACATAGGATTCTTCTAACACTTTCATCAAAGCCAAATAGTGTTGTCAAGAGCTTAATAAGATGCCAACACTGATATTTGGGCCGGCGCTGTCTTTAAATAGCCCACAATAGAGTATTCTTTTGGCTGCATTCGGCGCCAGAAGTCATTTGCTTCATCCTCGAAAATGGTCCTCTTTTGGTTTCCCTCATTCCGTGGCCAAATCTTCAGGAGTATAACATCTTCCTGATCTCATCATCCCATGTGCCACATCCACTTGTACCATGAAATCTTTTTTGTGTGGCACTTCTATTATCTGAGCAACGTTCACGACTACTAGCGCTGGTATTAATAACTTAAACTGTTGGCGCTCATGTATGGTAAGTGATGCCACTGTGCGCTCGAGTGCTTGTATAGAGTCTCGAATCAACGGTATTCCTGTGATCTAATATTTCTCCTTTTCAATCATATGAATTACATTATTGCCATGATTAGGCAAAGGATTGGTATTCACATTAGGCGCAGCCGTTTGGAGGGAAATTTCCTTTTTGTCTATTAAATCCTGTATCTTATACTTTAGATTGATACAATCCTAGGTATTGTGCCCCACCCATTGGAATGGTAGGCCCATGTTTGGTCTGGCTGATAGAATTGATTCTTGGGATCAACCACCATTCGGGGAAGCGTTTGTACCATTCCAGCAGCGCTGAACCGCTTGAATAACTCAGTTTGAGTTTCCATTAGGGGCGTAAATGTGCGAGCGGGATTTTTCACAAAATTTTGATGTGGCGCATCGTAAGTATTTGGTGGCTTTTAGTTTTGATAATTTTTCTGGGGATCGTTTTATTGGGGTCCAAAAGCAGGTGCGGGAGATTGATAGTTCGGTGGTGGTGATTGGAAAGTATTTGGTGGAGCTTGGTAAGTGGGTTGTGGTGTTTGGAAGGTATTTTGTGGAGCTTGGTAGGTAGGCGATGGTATTTGGAAAGTGGGTTGTGCGTAGTAAAAAGGCACTGGGTTGTAAGGGGCGGTTATGTAGGCACTTGGCGGTGGTGAAGAATATATGTCTATTGGAGACTGTAAATCGTCCTTCCTCTTGTGTCTGGGTCTGGCGGTATGAGAAATCATTGCCATGTCCTGTTTCTTCTTTCGAGAAAACTATGTCAAAATTATTCCAGTAGCCCTACTAGCTACACTCATGATTCGTCCTGATTTAAGGCTATTTTCTATGGCCTCCCCCATTTTGATGAGTTCGGAAAATTACCTCCCAGCCATTGAAAGCATTTGATTGTAGAAATCCGTTTCTTGGGAACGGATAAAGATAGAAACAAGTTTTTCTTGCCCCATGGGTGGTTGCACTAGAGCAGCCTAGGTTCTCCATCTACTCGCGTACTCGCGGTAGTTCTCGGTGGATTTTTGCTTTATTTTCTCCAGATAGTACCTGTCTGGTACCATTTCTATGTTGAAGCGTAATCTTTCCATGAAAGCCCTAGCCATGTCTTTCCACGTGGTCCATCGACGTATATCTTGTGCCGCGAATCGTTCAGAAGCCTCTCCAGTCAAACTTTGACTAAATAATCTCATGATAGGTGGTTGGTTATTTCGCACGCCAACCATCTGGTCGCAGTAAGCATGGTGATGGGCTTTGGGGTTCGCGTTCCACTAAATATTTCAAATTTCGACAGCTTGAAACCTTCGGGAAAATCCAAATCGGGATGCATGCATGGGTCATCATAGCTCAAACCTGTGGCTTTTCGAGCAGACCTCGTGGATTGTTCCAATATCTCAGCAATTTTGTGCTCTATTTCCCTGTCGTGCTTGTCCTATTCGGCCCTCCATGCCTTCTCCATCTCTTCATAGTGGTCAATTTCTTGGTGGTCAGGTGAGAAGGTATCTGTGATAATAGGTGTGCGGAAAGAGACAGTGAGATAGGCAGGGTGATATCTGGGGGCATAAGTGGCTTTTGTCGTTGGTGGTGGAGCAATGTTTGTTTGGGTAGCAGAGCTGGGTGGGTGTTTTGTGGCATTTGGTAAGATGGAACGGAATGTGTGGTTCCAGGGATTCGGGTAGTGCCGGTTGGCGGTGGGGTTTGGTACAAGGTGCCAATGTGTTCGGTGAATGGTGCGAGGGTCCCAGCGGGATAGGTGGGGAATTGGTCGGTAATGGAGAGCTTAGATATGGAAAAGGCGGCGGAGGCCTTCTCCTTTCAATGGCTGCTTCCCGGGTAGCATTGGCTATTTTAGTTCTTGTTGCCTTTTCCTGAAGATCAACGACCTTTTCTAATAGTATCTTGATTATATCCTCTGAAGACGAGGGTTATTATTGTTCGGCCACTGGCAAAGCTCTGAGAGAGAGGTCAGTTTGGTTCTGCTCATTCTCTGGTATACCAATCATTTTCCCTTTTCCTCGGTCTTGTTGGGAAAGGGATTCTATTGCAACTTTAGATCTTGTGAAGTATGCCAGTGTGAGCTCGGATTAACTTTCTCCTCTATAAGAAGAAAATCACTCAAAGGTAACAAATTTAGTTGTAAGACCGTGATAAAATAAGCAAAGATCGCACAGAGTCAACATGTAAAGCAAATAGCACACAAATCATCATACATTTGATTCTAATGCTTGATTAATCTCACATATCTGGTTTTTGGGTATTTGGCTTTTGTTAATTGGGGGGAATATATATTTATAAAATATAGGGACTGAGTCTTACGTAGACTGCTTACGTATCCCTCCGCGGGAAATCAGGCCCTTCCATAGTTTGTTTTATATAAATATAAAGACTCTCCTACTAAACCTACCCGGACCAGCCCATATAGGGCCTTCCTGCGTATCCCTCCGCGAGACAACAGGTCGGACGTAGTTTCTTTTACAAAATATGAAAGGGGGACCAGTCTGCGTAAAATTAGAAAAGGGGATCCCCCTCAAATAACTACCCAAAAGGTGGCCTCTCCCTGAGATCAAAAGTGGTTGTTTGTCCTTTCAACCATATTTCCCGACCAAGAGGCCTTTACTTTTAATATTGAGGAGGGAGTACTACCCAAATTCCTCCCGTATGGACCAGATGTTCCAGCTCGAACTTAAAAGCTTCACATTCTTCAATGTCATATCTCGAAGCCCCGAAGTGGAAAAGGAAAATCTTTCTTCAACTTGTCCCTACTGACGAGTCTCTCCAAGCAGCTCAGATTGTCTGAATCTTTCCTATGCCAGCCAATTTCTGAAAACTACTGGCTTATGAATCTTTGAAGACAGTGAAGTCATAACGCCAAAGATGAGTGTTTAGCATGATTCCTTTGTTTAGAGAGACTGTATCATGAACCACAAGGGAATAGGGCCCACATATCTTGGTGATGGTTTTGTCATCGATTATCCTTATGATTTTCTTTCTAAGAGGCAAACATTTTTTGGCAGTATGACCTGATTGCTCTTGATGGAATGGGAAACTTTTATGTGCGAAGACTGGTGCAGATCAGGGCAGATTTTTGCGGCTAATGTAGATGGCATCCATGCTCTTGAGTTTGTTAAAGATTTCCTCGCATGTCACGTGCCTTGGTAAGATGCGATATGGACAGGTGATGGCTTTAAGCGTAATTGCCCACCAGGTTGGTGAGGCTGGGTGGATGAACTCTACTTGCGTTTCTGGTTCTCCTTCTTGATATACAGAGCCGACAGAGGTGATCTCTCCTGATGGCAACTTGATTCTTGTGGATCGGACTCTGTTCCGCGCTCCTCACTTTCTTGCTCTTCGAACAGAGGTATGTATCCCGGTGATATTCCTTTCCTCTTGCTTAGCAAGTCCCTTGGTGGCATCTTATCTCTGTAGGTTCCTTGGATGGGCATTCTGCCGAGTCCACCAACTCGTCAGCCTCTTTGATCTTGGCCCTAACCACACGAATCCTCCTGTCCAACTCTTGGATTTTCCTTTTGATAGCGGTATGCTTTTGGGTTCTTACGACATCCCTTTCGACCTTAGGGTTAATAGGGGTTGTAACCATTTTGGTGTTTTTCGTTGGCTTTTCTTTGGGTCGTGGTCAATACCTGAGATTAATCAAGCTTTTAAGATGAAACGCAAGAAACAAACAAAGCATATATTCACATAATAATATTAACACATACTACTTGGGTTTCTAAAGCTCCTAGTTGTTATCCTTATTTTCCTCCCAGGGATAGTTAGGAATATGGGTGCAGGAGGCTGAGGGACGACCACAACAGAAAAGAAAATCTCATGAGAAATTTTTTGAGTTGTCAAATGAGAAATTGGATAAGGTTCATTCCATTCCTATTCCTAGCCACTATCGTTTTCTTTTTTTATTGATATATGAATGTGCCAATTATGCCAAACCATTGCCCAAAATAGAAATAAACTTTCATTAATAATATTCTTCCCCGTAGGGGCACAAAGATAAGTAAAGACAATAAAATAAATCAATAGAAATGTCCTCCCGTAGCTGATGATGAAGCCCTATCTATCCTTGCCTTCTTGGCCTTTCGAAGGGCGGTCTGGATGTGGATGTGAGTTGACAGCGTCCATTAAAACCCCTTTTATGTGAAACTCATCAGAGTGACGTCATTCAAAGTCTTCTTCATTCAATCATCAAGCTCTACCAAACAGTCATGAGTGAACTCCAACTCGTGGTTCAAACTTTTTATGGTAGCTTGGTTATGTTCTATTTTCTCCAGATACTTAGCATCTCGATCATCGGCCCTTCTTTGAATCAAACGGGTTCTAATCTCGGCCTTGGAGGCTTTATATTGCACACAATTATATAGAATGGGTTTGGGGGAGAGGGTGTATTGCAAGTCAGCCCTCAATCAATCCTTATATTCCTCCTCATACCCCGGATAGAACCTGTCGGGGGCTAATATGTCTGGGCCCCATATTGTGCAACCATTCCATTCACGAACACAAACCCCGGCCCTCAAGATCCTATCCCCCTCATAGTCAATGATAAAATCCCCTATGTTCTCAACTTAGGGTATGACTTGGGTCCTCTCGAACTGTGTCAAAACTCTAGAAGGTGCATAAGGGCGAATCCCTCGAATTCCCATAAGTGGAAAAAATGGACACTTTCTCCCTTTGACCACAATGGTTCCTGTTATGAAATCGTCAAACATCCATTGTACATTATCCTCCCGAAGCCTGGAGAATGTGAACGCCCAACCTCATTTGGTTTGATCCCAAAAATTTAGGCAAAAATTAAACAGGCCGTTTTTTTCTGCCGGCTTACTTAAGCATTGGGAACCCCCGACTCTGATCATGTGCTTGAGAATCCACCATGTTAGCAGTAGGTTGCATCTTTGGAAGTATTTATAGTGGTTTCGGCAAAGGCTTAAGGCTCGGTACATATCGGCTAAAATTGTGGGGATTAGGTCGAAGTATTTAGTGTCTTCTTGGCGTATTATGCCGTTAAAGATGGCATGGATGGCTGAAATGATTCGGGTGTCTATGGCTAAAGTAGCGTCTTTGGGAAAGGCCATGAGTCCCAAAAAGCATATGGAAAAGGCTAAGGGTCGATTAGCATCCCACTTGGCATAGGTTTCGAATTCGGCTGGATATTCCACAAATCCTTTTGGATTATTGTATCATGTGTATAATTCTCTAAAGGGTATAGTTAGTCCGTGCACCCAATTGGTGTGGGATAAGGAAAGCATTATGAGTATTTGGTGGTAGGTAGGTTTTTCTGGGATTAGGATGTGGTTATCGGGTGTCTTCCTTCTTTTTATACCCAGTTCTACACTGGTCAAGACATCTCTTAGCTCTTCCAAAGTCGGGGTCATTTCCACATTATCCCCAAAGCGGAAAACCCCCGATCCCAAAATCCGGTGATCACCTCTATTAACTCCCTACAACTCTTCATAGTCATAATCGAGGTTAGATTCCCTAAATGGCAAGAAATTTCCTTTTTCTCCTCTTGACTCAACCTATTCCACCACACGTGCAATAAATCCGGTGTGTCGATGATCATGTCAAACTGTAAATCTATCAACATCTACAAAACAAAGACAAGGTTAATATTCACCACCAATAGGCAATGGTTCGGCACATTGGCATATTACATGTTTCCATTTAGCACATAAATGAGTTGCGGTATTTTTAGGTCATATGCCGTACTTTACGTGGGGTAGTCTCCCTATCGGGTTTAGATACATCTCAAATATCCAGACCCTTCTAGTTCTTCTTTGGATTTATTTTAGCTCTACCCTAGGCATATGCAAGAGTGGTTTTTCGAAGTGACCTTGGACCCGAGCGGACTACTCGTTGTGAACCGTTGTCGGTTGTTGGGTGAACGCACACCAACTCTGCGTTCAACATGTTCCAAAGAAAAGTGCTTCGGGCTTGTTAGTGAACGCTAGACCGCGAGCCCGTGTCCCCTTTTAAACCGTGATTTTTTCCAAGAGTGGCGGAATTTATGATATGAATGCATGACAGTTTATAAATTGCAAGAAAGTAAACAAATAAGAAAATATTCACTATTAATATTACATTATATTGAAACCTTTATGGTTAGAACCTAGAAAATCTCCAGCATAGTCGTCATCTGTTACGGTTCGCTTTTATGTGGATGCATAAAATCTACTAAGAGGTTGTTGGTGCTCTAAATGGATTTTAGTATTTTTAGAGTCGCCGCCTAATTTATTAAGGGAAATTAGGAAAAATAGGTAAAACGGTTTATTCAAGCAAGAGAAAAATCATTTTTAGTGCAGAGTTTGAGGTAAGGGTTCTGGTGATCCCCTAGGAAAGATTTTAAGCACCCTAGTATGAAGGATCTATATAATACGGTTCACCTACGAGCTTCAATGTGTGAAATATTTTGATTATTTGCTAAAATGTTTATTCATTGCTAAACTTGTCATGCTAATCATAAAATTCAAAATTTTTGCAAAAAGTCCCCTCAAAAGAGGGGTTTTGGTTTCAAAAATCAGTACAAGTGTTCAACTCACTTTATTACCGGACTAAGACACAGTTGGGGTTTCTCCCAAGTAGAGTCGCTACTATTTTAGTCCTAATAAAATGAGTTTAGTACTTATAGGTTTTATAATACATATATAAGAAAATATTGAGTATGTCTCCTGTTTTTTAAAATATGAAGTGTGTATTTATATAAGAATGAAAAATTTTTTAAGTCCATTTTATACCTTTGAAGCTCGTAATCAACCATTGTTCCACTTTCCAAAGCCATCTTACCTTAAAGATTGGTCTAAGTATAATTCCTCTTGTTTTTGGTCTTTATTGTTTGTGCTTTTGGCGCAAACAAGCTTTGTTCTTTTTCTGAAAAAATAAGCTTATGTCCCATCAAATTGTAAAAGAGTTTTATGTTTACAAACTTTCCTGGTTTTTCTCAAAATCAGCCCAAGTTCAGAAATGGATTTCTTTCCAGTCCAACAATTTAATATTGGGGCCCAAAAAGGAGACATTCATATCAGTTGATTCAAAAGAGTTTGAAATGGACTTAAGGCCCTAAGAAAAACATCATTTATGCTAACCCATTTTTATTGACAGATTTTCCTCAAGGGAAGAAGGCACAAAACTATAACTTAGTGCCAAATTAGAACTTGTTTAGACTTAACCGAATAATGAACCCACCCATCAAAGCCCATCACAATACCAGCCAACTTACTCACCTCAACCCCAATACCAATCACCAAACCGTCCACAAAATACACCTCGACCTCGCCCAAACTTTGAAAGAAAGCCAAACAAAACCTACACACCATTACCCGAACCATTAGCCCAACTGTATGAAAGATTGAGAGCCGTAGGGATACTACAACAAATTCAGGAAAGAGTCCCTAATCCCCTTCCTGGATGTATGACGGGACTAAACGTTGTGCATATCACTCATGAGTCACGGGACATGATACTGAAAATTGTCTTACTCTCAAAGATAAAATCAAAGCATTGATCAAAGAAGGGGTTATCCAGCTCAAAGGAGCTCCCCCAAATATAAACAACAATCCACTGCCCAATGATGGCGTTACGAATGTGCACATGATTACCATTGACGAAGAATGAAATTTGGAAGGGACTAGCGTGCTGGTTAAGAAAGAGGAGAAGGTTGAATCATCAACCTTTGTTGCTCCAGTGATCACGGTCCAAATGAGGGCCCCATTTGAAGTGGAAGTACTTACTCCAAGGCCTAGAATCACGGCCTTAGTTGCTCAAGCACCTTCTTGCAACACCAAAGCAGTTCCCTGGAATTATCAGTCTGATGAAAGGGACAAAGAAAAGGGAAGATTGGTTGTGGAAACTGTTGCGGCCGGAATGACTAGATCTTGGCGGTGTTACGCCCCCGAAGAGGCAGCACGAGAAGCACCAAGCAAAGAAAATGGCCAAAAGAAGGATGTGACTGAGGCTGAGGTTAAAGAATTTTGGAGAAAAATGCCGACCAAAGAATATTCCGTTTTAGAACAACTAAAGAAAACACCAGCCCAGATTTCTTTATTGGCATTGTTGATGAGTTCTGAAGCTCATAGGAACACTTTAGCAAAAGTACTGAGTGAAGCTTATGTTCCGCCTGAGACTTCCAGCGAGAAACTTTCAGCCGTGGTTGGATAAATCCTTGAAGCCCACAGAGTTTCTTTTCATAACAATGAATTGACGCCTGAAGGTTTGGGGCATGACAAGGCACTGAACATCACAGTCAAATGTAGAGACAAGTTTATTTCTAAAGTATTGATTGATGGGGGTTCAGCTGTGAATATATGTCCTGTCACTACTCTCCGAGCCTTAGAAATTGATATCGGAAAACTTCGCGACAGCCAGGTAAGAGTTAAAGGTTTTGATGGAGCCCAAAGAGGTGTCGTGGGGGAGATTGACTTAGCCTTGGAGATCGGACCCGTGGAGTTTACGGTGGAATTCCAAGTAATGGATATATCTGCTAGCTACAATCTGCTGATAGGAAGGCCATGGATCCACATGGCTGGTGCAGTTCCCTCTACCCTGCATCAAAGTTTGAAGTTTGTCTGGAACCATCAAGAAATTGTGATCCATGGAGAAGGAAGCAATTCAATCTATCCTCAAAGCTCAATTTCGGTTATCGAAAGTGTAGAAAGGCTGGATAGATCTATCTTCCATATCAAAGAAACTATGTGTGCTGCTCAAGCGGAAAGGGTAAAATTGCCACAGGTGCTTATGATGGTGGCATGGGAAATGTTGAAGAATGGTTTTCTACCTGGTCGAGGCCTCGGGTTGAACTTGGATGGCATCGTGGAACCGATTCAGTTACCCGGGCAGAAGGATACTTTCGGTCTTGGCTACGAGCCCACTCCTGAAGAGATTGCACTGGCTAGTCTCAAAAGAAGAAGTGACATTCCCTTGCCAAAGCCTGTTCCTCTCCTGAATCAGTCATTTTCTCAAAGCATCCGCCACCCAAGCATTAGAAGAACAACTTGAAGACAGCCTCGTGGAAGGTTTTAAGAATTTATTCAGTGCCGAGGAGGAAGCTGAATGCAACGTGGTTTTGGATGAATGCTCTGAAGGCCCGACTATCTGGAATGCTGAGCCTGGATACATTTTGAACAATTGGACTTGTACCCCGCCCCCGATTCTCCGGGAGTCTTGGTAGACAATTTGTATTAAATATTTGATGAAACAACACGATTCAAAACTGAGGCCTGAATCGTGTTTATGCTTTTGTTGTTTTTCCTCCAAACTTTTGAAAGCTCAAATGCAAAATTAAGCTATGCTTTTATTTATTATTCCGTCTTTATTTAATTAATTTTTGTTTTATTTTTCAGCAATCAAATTAATAAATCTGCCGATACTGTGAATGTGACACGTAATGAAACAAGCGAGCCCATAGTAAATGCCGAACAAGACTCTGAAGAATATGAAGAGGACATGCAACCTGAAGAGTTAACTAAGGATTTTGAACATTTTGAGAATAAGCCAAAATCGAATTTGGATGAAACAGAAACCATAAACTGGGAGATTCAGAAACCGTAAAGGAAACAAGAATTAGCATCCATTTAACCCCGTCACAAAGGGAAGAATTGATCAACCTGTTGAGACATTAGATAGACGTGTTCGCATGGTCATATGATATGCCGGGTCTAAGCACAGATATTGTGTCGCATAAATTGCCTATTGATCCTTCTTGCCCTCCGGTAAAACAAGAGAAGAGAAACATTAAACCAGATTTGAGTTTAAAGATTAAGGAAGAAGTTTCCAAGAAATTTGATGCAAAGGTCATTCGAGCCGCAAGGTGCCCCACATGGCTAGCCAATATCGTGCCTGTACCAAAGAAGGATGGCAAAGTCAGGGTGCGTGTGGATTATCGGGATCTCAACAGGGCTAGTCCTAAAGATGACTTTCCCCTCCCGAATATCCACATACTTATTGACAACTGTACGAAGCATGAGTTGTAGTCATTCATTGATTGCTACGCAGGATATCACCAAATTCTAATGGATGAAGAAGATGCTAAGAAAACGGCATTCATCACACCTTGAGGAGTATACTATTATCGGGTGATGCCTTTTGGGCACAAGAACGCAGGTGCTACCTATATGAGAGCCATGACTACTATTTTTCATGATATGATCCATAAAGAGATTGAAGTCTATGTGGACGATATTATCATCAAGTCAAGGAAGAGTTCAGATCACCTGACGAATTTGAAGAAGTTCTTCGACAGGTTGAGCTGATACAATCTGAAGTTAAATCCCGCAAAATGTGCATTTGGTGTTCCTGCTGGGAAGCTGTTGGGTTTTATTGTGAGCAGGAGAGGTATAGAATTGGATCCTTCGAAGATAAAGGTCATTCAAGAATTGCCTGCCCCAAAGAGTCGAAAGGACCTGATGAGTTTTCTCGGTCGCCTCAACTACATCAGTCAGTTCATAGCACAATCGACAGTGATATGCGAACCAATAGTCAAGTTGTTGAGGAAAGATGCTGCTACTAAATGGACAGAAGATTGCCAAAAAGCTTTCGATAGAATCAAAGAGTATTTGTCTAATCCACCTGTTCTGGTGCCTCCAGAAGCCGGGAGACCTTTGTTATTGTACTTGTCTGTATCGACAAATGCATTTGGATGTGTGTTTGGACAACATGATGAAACGGGAAAGAAGAAGCAAGCAATATACTACTTGAGCAAGAAGTTCACGCCTTATGAGGCCCGATATACTTTGTTGGAACGCACCTGCTGTGCCCTGACTTGGGTTGCACAACAGTTGAGAAATTATCTGTCTACATATACTACTTATCTCATTTCAAGGATGGATCCACTCAAGTATATATTCCAGAAGCCTATGCCTACTGGGAAGCTAGCCAAATGGCAAATTTTGCTAAGTGAGTTTGATATTGTATATGTTACTCAAAAGGCTATCAAAGGGCAGGAGATAGCCTATCATCTCGCTGAAAATCCCGTGGATGAGGAATACATACCCCTTAAGACTTTTTTCACTGATGAGGAAGTGTTGTTTGTCAGGGAAGATATCGCAGAAGAATATCCAGGGTGGAGAATGTTCTTTGATGGGGAAGCAAACTCCAAAGGAGTCAGTGTTGGAGCAGTCTTAATTTCAGAGTCAGGCCTGCATTATCCAATTTCAACAAAGCTCAGGTTTCCGTGCACCAATAATATGGCAGAATGTGAAGCTTGTATTCTTGGACTCAGAATGGCCGTTGATATGAACATACAAGAACTTTTGGTTATAGGTGATTCTGACTTATTGGTTCATCAAGTGCAAGGCGAATGGACCACTAAGAACGTGAAGATACTTCCATACCTGCATTGCGTGAAAGATTTGTGTAAAAGGTTTATCAAGGTGGAATTCAAATATGTCCCAAGGACTCAAAATGAGTTCGCTGACGCTTTGGCAACCTTGTCCTCTATGATTCAGCACCCGGACAAGAATTACATAGATCCTATCAAGTTGAATGTGCACGATCAGCAAGCTTACTGCTTCTATGTGGATGAAGAGCCTGATGGAGAACCTTGGTATTATGATATTAAGAAGTATCTCAAGGTAGGAGACTATCCAGAAGGCATAACCAGTGTTCAGAAGAAAACACTTCGAAGGTTAGCAAACCATCTTTTCCTAAGTGGAGAAATGCTTTATAGGAGGACTCCAAGAAGCGGTCAAGTTGATTGAAGAAGTGCATGGCGGTACATGTGGGCCTCACATGAATGGTTTTACTCTAGCTAAGAATATGCTACGAGCAGGCTATTTCTAGATGACTATGGAATCAGATTGCATTCGTTTTGTGCAAAAGTGTCATCGATGTCAGATTCATGGCGATTTGATTCGAGTCCTGCCAAACAAATTAAATGTGGCGAGTTCTCCGTGGCCATTCGCAACTTGGGGTATGGATGTCATTGGTCCTATCGAGCCAGCCGCATCAAACGGGCACAGGTTCATTTTGGTAGCCATCGACTACTTCACAAAATGGGTAGAAGCATCTTCGCACAAGTCAGTGACGAAGAAGGTGGTGGCATATTTTGTTCGCAACAACATCATTTGTCGATTCGGAATCCCAGAGTCGATTATAACAGATAATGGAGCTAATCTTAATAGTGATTTGATGCGGGAGATTTGCGAAACATTTAAGATTACTCACCACATGTTAGACCCCGTATTTTATACGTCGAGTTATTCGCGAAGGAATTGACGCGAGATAGAAATCTCGGATTTTTAATTTCTAAACTAGAACTAATCGGTTATAAATTTTTACTTAGTATAAGAATGTTGATGGAAATTAGGAACTACTTAATTGTGGTGTTAAGTATAAATTAGTGGTAACAATAAGTAAATATGAACATTAACATGCCATGTCCAAAAGATGACTCAAAGTCACCTAAAATAAGGCTATTATGGAAGACATACAAATATGCATTTAATGTTGATTCATCCACTACATTTTCAATATATTGTGGACAATTAAATTGGAAGGAAAATACAAGTTATATTCGGCCATAAAACTGAAATTTGGAGGAGAAAAGTTGGAGCATACAATTGAATATTTGAGCATCTACTACTTTATGAAAGTATACATTATTTTAGGAAGACATCACATGGTGGAGGGATCACTTTACATTAAATATTGCTCATCCATCTTGGCATGATTACAATAGACAAAGGGTGATGTATGAATCATTCACCACACTTACAATTGTCTTGTAAACAATTGAAAAGAATGAAGAAAGGAGAGACAAGGGAAGTAGGCTAGCCGAAAGTGAAGGGAAAGAATTAGAAAACATTTAAGTGTAAAGTTAATGGAATGACTCATGCCATAAGTGGAGCATGGGACCAACTTGTAAGCATCAGATTTGAACCAAATAATGACCAAGAGATCAGCCATCACAATTCATTTCTACTACACAACACAAAGAAAGAAAAACTTAATTATAGAGAGAGAAAGTCTCGGCCAAGGGACTGATTTTTGAGCCCTTTGAGTCTTGATCCATAAATTATTTTCCAAGTTTTTTCAACCCTTTAGAAGGTCCCGAAAACGTGAAGATAGTCTTTGGAGCAACAAGAACCATTTTAATCTCAAGTCACCAACTCTAGCCAAGTAGAGAAGTCAAGTTGTCAAGGTAAGATCTAACTTTCTTTTCCATGCATTAAGGGTGATGTAGATGAGTAGATATAAGTTGTATGTATGAAATAAGGTGTGATGATGTTGGAACATGATAGTAACCATGAGGTTATATGTGTTGATGTTGAAGTATGGTTGTAACTTGAAGAACATGAATCGCATGCATAAAAATCATGAATGTTGGTGTTGGAATGTTGTTGTGACCGAGGGGACTGTTTTGGTGGAATTAATGAACTAATTTTATTTGATAAATATGGATGTTACTATCATAGATCTCATGGTAAAAATAATGAAAAGAATTGGAAGGTTAAAGGTGAAGTTGTGTTAGTATGAAAATAAAGTGAATCTATGATTTTATGTGAGTGATGTTGAAGCATGTTGAAACCGTGTGTGGACTGTTTTGTGAGGAAGTTAGTGAACTGTTTTTACTTGATATTTTTATTGTTATTATCATGAAATTTATGATGGAAATGAAGGTGTTTAATGGTTGGAGTTGAAACTAAAGTCGTTTGTGAGTTGTTGTAAGGATTATAGAAATGACGATGCAGCGTAGTTGCGTACGAATTGATGTTGTACTTGTCGTGTGGATAGCTGGTCATAACTTAATGAAATTATATGAAAATAAGACATGAAATGATGTGTAAAAATCGTATGTGGTTGTCTTAGTATGTTCGTAAACGTTTGCAAGAATTCCGAACATTGTTATGTTGTCGGTTAGGGACTGTTTTGGATGTGTTGTTGGTTAGGGACTGTTTTGGACTTGTGTTTTCATTAAGTTGGAAAGACTAATTATAAGTTAAGAGTATACATCATATTTTATGTTGGATGGGCTGTTACAAGTTGTTACATGCAAACGTTAAGGCTACAAACTATTAGAAGTAACTTGAGAATGTAGTAGTCGTATGTGAATCGTTATTGCATGTTGTGAATGTGGGCTGTTTGGAATATTGTTTGGGCTGTCCGGATTGATATTGAAAATATAATTATTGATGTTGGGCTGGTTGTATGTACTAGGTTTGGATACAAGAGAAAACGTCGCCTAAACATCTTGAAAGGAGTTACTAACGTTAGAATACGTTTTGAATCTCCCCGTAACTTAAACGTAGTTGTTGGCATCTCAATATAGGTTGAACTATTATTGGGCAGCGTATACATATTGTGTGACAAAAAGCGCTAAAGGTATGTGAAGCTAACCCTTATTTCTTTTTGGCATGATCGTTGTGAAATGAATATACGATATATATACGATTTCAAAGGAAACTCCTATTCCTAGAGCCACTAGGATGGCTATTGATTTTTGATTCCCATAACTTATGTTTTGATTCATCTATATTAATGTGTACACATGATTTCAAAGATTCATTTTGATATAATCCACAGGGACATCCGAAAGGTATATGAGATGACTATTATTTGAGATTGCGAACGATGGTTCGTGTTGACTATTCTATTGAGTCTTTAAAAATGTTTTGAATTGCATATAGTTTCTCACTACTCTACTCGTGCATATCTCAATATATCTTTCACCGAGTCCCGGGCCGGGTATGTTATCGTGCACACTTTCACTGTATTGTTCGCCGAGTTCCTCATTAAAGGGCCGGGTACAATATATATATATATATATATATGTATATTCTGAAGTTATGCTGTGTTATGAAGTTATGCTGTGATATGAAGTTATGCTGTGTTGCGGAGATATGTTGTGTTACGGAGATATATATTATATTCTGAAGTTATGTTGTGTTATGGCGCCAGAGACGGGGTGGCGACCATGTTCACCGAGTCCCATAATGGGGCCGGATATGATGTTGACATGCATGATTTATGTTTCGAAAGCAAGTACTTGGCATTCTGGTTATTGTACTGATTTTCTGTACTTCTTATTTCAATTATGATCCCGTTTTCTGTATTTCATGCTTTACATGCTCGGTACATATTCCGTACTGACCTCCTTTCTTCGGGGGGCTGCGTTTCATGCCCGCAGGTGCAGACATTCGCTTTGGTGATCCGACAGCTTTGGATTTTCCCCTTCTGCTATTTTGGAGAGCTCCATTGTTCCGGAGTCCAGACTTGGTACAAATCCTTCTCGGATATATATTTATATGCCTATGTGGACAAAGGGTACGACGGGGCCCTGTCCCGTCATATGTTACGTTACTGTTGATACTCTTAGAGGTCTGTGGACATATGTGTGGGTTGTGTATGGGTTCTGTTCAGCTGTGTCTATACGATGTGTTGTGGTATGATGTTCATATATGATGGCGGCCTTGTCGGCTTGCATATGATATTATTATATGATGGCAGCCTTGTCGGCTTGCATTTATATGAATATTTATGTGACAGTTCTGAGACCATGGTTTGGTCATTATAAGATCCATATTGAGTTTGATGTGAAATGAACATATAGCTAAAGAGTATGTATACGGGTGTCCATGTCAGGCACCAGTCACGGCTTACGGGGTTGGGTCGTGACAAAAGTGGTATCAGAGCAGTTCATCCTCGGAGTGTCTACAGACCGTGTCTAGTAGAGTCTTGTTTATCGGTGTGTTGTGCACCACATCTATAAACAGGAAGCTACAGGATATTTAGGATGTTACCCTTCTTTCATATCTGAGATCGTGCGATAGAGCCCAATCCATAGGAAATGAAATTCCTTATACTAACCCTTAATGTCAGCTAAAGAACGGTATCGACAGAAGAGAGTGACTGATGATATTAGAAGTCACAAAGTACGCAAGTAAGCAAAGGTACGAAAGTTATATGTCGAGTAAGGTATTGAAGTATGATTGAAATATAAAAATTGAATATTTAAAGGGAAAGTAGACAGGAGAATGTAACAGGTGCAGTTCGAGTTGGACATACCAGGTAAGTCCATTATTCTCATACGGTTGTTGATATTTGGAGCCCTGTGTGGCTGTGATATGATATGATATGATATGATATGAATATATATATATATATATATATATATATATATATATGTTGGCCCTGTGAGGCATTGTTGGTATTTCCTGCGAGCATGTTTTGAGATAATAAGAAATACAGAGGAAACTCTGCCAAAATTTTCCTAGAAATAAAAATAGAATGAGATGTAGGTTTGTGACATGTCCTGAAAGGTCTTGTCAATAGTAATGACAGGATTTGACTAAGTTGCGAGTATGGCTGACCTCAAGAAATAAGTTAACTGCTGAATAGATGGTAATAGTAATTATGAGGTCAGGATCAATATGGTAAAAAGGAAATGTTAAGACAATTTGGAAGGGCGTGTGATAAGAAAAGATGATTAGAAAGGGCTGGAAAAATCATAATAGAGTGTTATGTTGAGATATCAACTGATTTGATCAGTAGGGATAAATTACAATGAGTCTATAGTTAAAAGGAGTAATAATGTGATTAAGACAGGAGTACAGAGGAAAAGGAATTGTGGCGGATATGAATGTATTAATAAGACAGCTTGCGAGATATTAACGATAGGATTGACTAGGAAGGGTAAAAGGTTAAATACGCTTACTCCACCGAGTGTAATTAATCCATAGTAAGAATCGTGAATAAGGTTAAGAAGTGTTACACTATGGGATTGAATACGAACAGGATATAATGAAATTAAGGAGGATTGTTATGAAAATAAGTAAAGACTAGTGAGGAAGTAGCCAAATACATGACGTGATCCGTGTGACTAGAATATAATGGTAAGTGTAAAACGGAAAAGCGAGCTATAGTACAAATGCGAAAGACTTATCAAGTTCTATAGGGAAAGTTTAAAATAAAGGGTACTCGATAACGGAAATGATAGCGAGTACGAGAAAAGAAAGAGTAATTGAAAGGGAAGAAATAAGAAGAAAGCGAGATGACAGTGTAGCAATAGGTTATCACATGTACAGCCGAGAACACGAGTATTATAAGTGACGGAACTGTGAAAGGCCAAGTTATAGAAAGATGAGTAAATGGGTAGAATGAGTGCTAGAAAATGAGTGATATGATAAGAATAGACGTGGAGAAACCAAATATGCTCTGAAAATGAGAAAAAGATTATGCAGAAGTAATGTGTTCCGAAGGATACAGAGGTGGCATAAGATTCCTCGTGTACAGAATAAAAGATAGACATAAACGGGAGAAACGATAAGGGAATTCTAAAGGAAGCATCCAAGATGGACGTAATTAATTGAGTACGAGCAGGGAACGAAAGGGTTATATTTATCATCTGGTACGGGTACACGACCTGAAGGCAGAGGCGCCGACTTTTCAGTCAGTGCCGGTAGTTAGCGAGTTTCCCAATGTATTCCCAGATGAACTCCCAGGCCTTTCTCCTGAGCGGGAGATAGAGTTCACTATAGACGTATTACCGGACACTCAACCCATATCCATTCCTCCTTACAGAATGGCACCTGCAGAACTGAAGGAACTGAAGGAGAAACTAAAAGATCTACTAGAAAAGGGCTTCATCAGGCCCAGTACATCACCTTGGGGAGCACCGGTATTATTTGTAAAGAAGAAGGATGGGTCGCTGCGGATGTGTATTGATTATAGGCAGCTGAATAAAGTAACCATAAAGAACAGGTATCCTCTCCCCAGGATCGATGATCTATTTGACCAGTTGCAGGGTGCTAAGTGTTTCTCGAAGATAGACCTGCGGTCAGGTTATCACCAAGTACGGGTAAAGGAGGCAGACATTCCAAAGACTGCATTCAGGACCCGATACGGACATTACAAATTTAGAGTGATGTCCTTTGGGTTGACCAATGCTCCAGCAGTATTTATGGATCTGATGAACAGAGTGTTCAAGCCATTTCTTGACCTGTTCGTAATCGTATTCATTGACGATATTCTGGTCTACTCACGATCAGAAGAGGAGCATGCAGATCACTTGAGAACGGTACTTAAGGTGCTCCAGCACCAGAAATTGTATGCTAAGTTCTCTAAATGTGAATTCTGGTTGACTTCAGTAGCATTCTTGGGGCATATTATTGGAGCTGACGGCGTTCGGGTAGATACGCAGAAGATTGAGGCGATGAAGACTTGGCATAGACCTACGACACCTACTGAAGTACGCAGCTTTCTAGGGCTCGCAGGGTATTACAGAGGGTTCGTAGAGAAGTTTGCCTCAATTTCAGCGCCTTTAACAAGGCTAACACAGAAGGCAGCTAAGTTCCAGTGGACTGACGCTTCTAAGCGGAGTTTCAAATTGTTGAAAGATAAATTGACTACGGCCCCAGTTCTAACTCTTCCTGAGGCACCGGATGGCTATGTCATTTATTGTGATGCTTCCGGTGTTGGAATAGGTTGTGTGCTGATGCAGCATGGCAAAGTTATAGCCTATGCCTCCCGACAACTCAGAAAGCACGAAAGAAATTATCCCACCCATGACCTGGAATTAGCAGCGGTGATTCATGCTCTAAAAATATGGAGACATTATTTATATGGTGTGCATGTGGACATTTATACAGATCATAAGAGTCTCCAGTACATCTTTAAGCAGAAGGAGCTAAATCGGCGGCAGAGGCGGTGGCTAGAGTTGCTGAAGGACTATGATGTTGACATTCTATACCACCCAGGGAAAGCAAATGTGGTAGCAGATGCACTCAGCCGTCGATCTATGGGCAGTTTGGCAGACGTACAACTAGAGCGGAAGGAGATAGTCCGTGAGATTCACCAGTTAGCTAATTTGGGAGTCCGTTTGGCTGATTCTGAAAATGGCAGGATTTCTGTTCGGGGAGTTGCTGAGTCTTCTATCATAGAAGAGATAAAGAGACACCAGTACGAGGACCCTATTCTTGTACGTCATAGGGATGCAGCTCTTCAAAAGGAAGAGACCCCATTTAAGGTTGCACCTGACGGGGTACTGCGATACAACGATAGATTATGTGTACCTTGGGTTGCAGGATTACGACAACAAGTGATGGGAGAGGCACACTGTTCCCGCTATTCTATTCATCGCGGGTCAACGAAGATGTATCATGACCTCAGATGCTTGTATTGGTGGGATGGCATGAAGAAGGATATAGTAGAGTTTGTTGCCCAGTGTCCGAATTGTCAGCAGGTTAAGGTCGAGCACCAGAAGCCTGGAGGACTATTACAGGAGATGGAGATTCCGACCTGGAAATGGGAGGTGATTAATATGGACTTCGTCATAGGTTTACCTCGCACTCTGCGAAAATATGACTCTGTTTGGGTCATCGTTGATAGGTTGACAAAGTCAGCCCATTTCCTTCCAATCCTACATATTCAGCTGAGGATTATGCCAGGTTGTACCTTAAGGAGATAGTGAGACTTCACGGGGTTCCCACAACTATTATTTCTGATAGAGGAGCCCAGTTCACAGCTAACTTCTGGAGATCCTTCTAGGAGGGATTGGGGACACAAGTGAGTCTCAGTACGGCATTTCACCCTCAGACTGACGGACAGGCCGAACGTACCATTCAGACACTACAAGATATATTACGGGCCTGTGTTATGGATTTCCGGGGTAGCTGGGATGATCATTTGCCACTTATTGAGTTCGCCTATAATAACAACTACCATTCGAGTATTCAGATGGCACCGTATGAGGCTTTGTATGGGAGGAAGTGCAGATCACCTATTGGCTGGTTTGATGTTGGTGAGACCAAGTTGATAGGCCCAGATATGATTCAGCAGGCTGTTGATAAAGTGAAGCTTATCCAGGAAAGATTATTGGCGGCCCAGAGTCGGCAGAAATCATATGCGGATAATCGACGTCGACACTTAGAATTTCAGGTTGGCGACTGGGTGTTTCTGAAAGTGTCGCCCATGAAAGGTGTCATGAGATTTGGCAGGAAAGGGAAGCTAAGCCCGAGATATATTGAACCTTATCAGATTGTCCGTAGAGTAGGCCAGGTTGCCTACGAGTTAGACCTACCGGCTGATTTGGAAGCAGTGCATCCAGTCTTTCACGTGTCAATGCTTCGCAAATGTGTAGGCGATCCTTCCAGGGTATTTCCCGTATATGATGTCCAAGTGACAGAGGAACTATCCTACGAGGAGCAGCCTATAGCCATACTTGATCGGCAGGTTAGGAGGTTACGGACTAAGGACGTGGCTTCCGTCAAAGTATTATGGCGAAACAACAACAGGGAAGAGATGACTTGGGAAGCCGAGAAGGAGATGAAAGACAAGTATACCTACTTGTTCTCTACGCCTACAGGTAACTTCAACTCCTCACTTGATTATATTAATTGCCTGAAGAACTATATGTTATAACGATAAGGGAGACGTCCCCAAAATTCCTATAGGACCTTACTGGACCAATTCAACATTCGAGGATGAATTTTCTAAGGGGGGGGGGGGGGGGGGGGAGAATGTTAGACCCCGTAATTTATACGTCGAGTTATTCGCGAAGGAATTGACGCGAGATAGAAATCTCGGATTTTTAATTTCTAAACTAGAACTAATCAGTTATAAATTTTTACTTAGTATAAGAATGTTGATGGAAATTAGGAACTACTTAATTGTGGTGTTAAGTATAAATTAGTGGTAACAATGAGTCAATATGAACATTAACATGCCATGTCCAAAAGATGACTCAAAGTCACCTAAAATAAGGCTATTATGGAAGACATACAAATATGCATTTAATGTTGATTCATCCACTACATTTTCAATATATTGTGGACAATTAAATTTGAAGGAAAATACAAGTTATATTCGGCCATAAAACTGAAATTTGGAGGAGAAAAGTTGGAGCATACAATTGAATATTTGAGCATCTACTACTTTATGAAAGTATACATTATTTTAGGAAGACATCACATGGTGGAGGGATCACTTTACATTAAATATTGCTCATCCATCTTGGCATGATTACAATAGACAAAGGGTGATGTATGAATCATTCACCACACTGACAATTGTCATGTAAACAATTGAAAAGAATGAATAAAGGAGAGACAGGGGAAGTAGGCTAGCCGAAAGTGAAGGGAAAGAATTAGAAAACATTTAAGTGTAAATTTAATGGAATGACTCATGCCATAAGTGGAACATGGGACCAACTTGTAAGCATCAGATTTGAACCAAATAATGACCAAGAGATCAGCCATCACAATTCATTTCTACTACACAACACAAAGAAAGAAAAACTTAATTCTTGAGAGAGAAAGTCTTGGCCAAGGGACTGATTTTTGAGCCCTTTGAGTCTTGATCCATAAATTATTTTCCAAGGTGTTTCAACCCTTTAGAAGGTCCCGAAAACTTGAAGATAGTCTTTGGAGCAACAAGAACCATTTTCATCTCAAGTCACCAACTCTAGCCAAGTAGAGAAGTCAAGTTGTCAAGGTAAGATCTAACTTTCTTTTCCATGCATTAAGGGTGATGTAGATGAGTAGATATATGTTGTATGTATGAAATAAGGTGTGATGATATTGGAACATGATAGTAACCATGAGGTTATATGTGTTGATATTGAAGTATGGTTGTAACTTGAAGAACATGAATCGCATGCATAAAAATCATGAATGTTGGTGTTGGAATGTTGTTGTGACCGAGGGGGCTGTTTTGGTGGAATTAATGAACTAATTTTCTTTGATAAATATGGATGTTACTATCATAGATCTCATGGTAAAAAGAATTAAAAGAATTGGAAGGTTAAAGGTGAAGTTGTGTTAGTATGAAAATAAAGTGAATCTATGATTTTATGTGAGTGATGTTGAAGCATGTTGAAACCGTGTGTGGACTGTTTTGTGAGGAAGTTAGTGAACTGTTTTTACTTGATATTTTTATTGTTATTATCATGAAATTTATGATGGAAATGGAGGTTTTTAATGGTTGGAGTTGAAACTAAAGTCGTTTGTGAGGTGTTGTAAGGATTATAGAAATGACGATGTAGCGTAGTTGCGTATGAATTGATGTTGTACTTGTCGTGTGGATAGCTGGTCATAACTTACTGAAATTATATGAAATGAAGACATGAAATGATGTGTAAAAATCGTATGTGGTTGGCTTAGTATGTTCGTAAACGTTTGCAAGAATTCCGAACATTGTTATGTTGTCGGTTAGGGACTGTTTTGGATGTGTTGTTGGTTAGGGACTGTTTTGGACTTGTGTTTTCATTAAGTTGGAAAGACTAATTATAAGTTAATAGTATACATAATATTGTATGTTGGATGGGCTGTTATAAGTTGTTACATGCAAACGTTAAGGCTACAAACTATTAGAAGTAACTTGAGAATGTAGTAGCCGTATGTGAATCGTTATTGCATGTTGTGAATGTGGGCTGTTTGGAATATTGTGTGGGCTGTCCGGATTGATATTGAACATATAATTATTGATGTTGGGCTGGTTGTATGTACTTGGTTTGGATACAAGATCAAACGTCGCCTAAACATCTAGAAAGGAGTTACTAACGTTAGAATACGTTTTGAATCTCCCCGTAACTTAAACGTAGTTGTTGGCATCTCAATATAGGTTGAACTATTATTGGGCAGCGTATACATATTGTGCGACGAATAAGCGCTAAAGGTATGTGAAGCTAACCCTTCTTTCTTTTTGGCATGATCATTGTGAAATGAATATACGATATATATACGATTTCAAAGGAAACTCCTATTCCTAGAGCCACTAGGATGGCTATTGATTTTTGATTCCCATAACTTATGTTTTGATTCATCTATATTAATGTGTACACATTATTTCAAAGATTCATTTTGATATAATCCACAGGGACATCCGAAAGGTATATGAGATGACTATTATTTGAGATTGCGAACGATGATTCGTGTTGACTATTCTATTGAGTCTTTAAAAATGTTTTGAATTGCATATAGTTTCTCACTACTCTACTCATGCATATCTCAATATATCTTTCACCGAGTCTCGGGCCGGGTATGTTATCGTGCACACTTTCACTGTATTGTTCGCCGAGTTCCTCATTAAAGGGCCGGGTACAATATATATATATATGTATATTCTGAAGTTATGCTGTGTTATGAAGTTATGCTGTGAAATGAAGTTATGCTGTGTTACGGAGTTATGCTATGTTACGGAGATATGCTGTGTCACGGAGATATATATTATATTCTGAAGTTATGCTGTGTTATGGCGCCAGAGACGGGGTGGCGACCATGTTCACCGAGTCCCATAATGGGGCCGGATATGATATATGATGTTGACATGCATGGTTTATGTTTCGAAAGCAAGTACTTGGCATTCTGGTTATTGTACTCATTTTCTGTACTTCTTATTTCAATTATGATCCCGTTTTCTGTATTTCATGCTTTACATGCTCGGTACATATTCCGTACTGACCCCCTTTCTTCGGGGGGCTGCGTTTCATGCCCGCAGGTGCAGACATTCGCTTTGGTGATCCGACAGCTTAGGATTTTCCCCTTCTGCTATTTTGGAGGGCTCCATTGTTCCGGAGTCCAGACTTTGGTACAAATCCTTCTCGGATATATATTTATATGCCTATGTGGACTAAGGGTACGACGGGGCCCTGTCCCGTCATATGTTACGTTACTGTTGATACTCTTAGAGGTCTGTGGACATATGTGTGGGTTGTGTATGGGTTTTGTTCAGCTCTGTCTATACGATGTGCTGTGGTATGATGTTCATATATGATGGCGGCCTTGTCGGCTTGCATATGGTATTATTATATGATAGCAGCCTTGTCGGCTTGCTTTATATGAATATTTATGTGACAGTTCTGAGACCATTGTTTGGTCGTTATAAGATCCATATTGAGTTTGATGTGAAATGAACATATAGCTAAAGAGTATGTATACGGGTGTCCATGTCGAGCACCAGTCACGGCTTACGGGGTTGGGCCGTGACACCACAATTCCACTCGTTACTGACCATAGATGAATGGAGCTGTGGAAGCAGCCAACAAAAACATCAAGAGAATATTGCGGAAGATGAAAGATAATTATAGGCATTGGCACGAAAAATTGCCATTAGCCCTTCTCGATTATCGCACCACTGCAAGGACTTTAACTGGGGCAACGCCTTATCTTTTGGTCTATGGGACAGAGGTTGTGTTACCTGCAGAGGTAGAGATACCATCTTTGAGAATTATCCAAGAAGCTGAGTTGAGTGATGCTAAGTGGATACAAAACTGATATGAACAATTGATGCTCATTGAAGAATAGAGGATGAATGCAGTTTGTCATGGGCAACTTTATCAGAACAGGATGGCCAAAGCTTTCAATAAGAAGGTAAGACCGAGACAGTTCAAACCGGGGAAATTGGTATTGAAGCGCATATTCCCATGCCAAGATGAAGCTAAGGGAAAAATTGCACCTAACTGGCATGGGCCTTACATGGTTCATCGAGTAGTGACTGGAGGAGCATTAATTCTAGCAGAAATGGATGGCGAAGTTTGGCCGAAAGCTATCAACGCAGATGCTGTCAAGAGATACTATGTTTAGGAGCTTTTCATTTATTTTGTATGCAATATCTTGTAATGACTTTCAATGTAATGAAGCTACGTTCTCTCGGCGGGATACGTAAGAAACCTATATCAAGTTTGGTCTTTTAAGATAGAAATTTCCAAAAGTTCCATTTGATTGTAACATGAACTACTCCTGACCTGATTCCCGCGGTGGGATACGTAGGCGGCCTACATGGGCCTCGGTCACATTATTAGAAAACCTCAATTTTATTTGGCTTGTAATTTGAACTACGCTTGACCTGATTCCCTTAGTGGGATACGTAGGCAGCCTATATAGGCTCTGTCTCGTCATTTGTAAAAGCTCAACATCCTTCTATGCCAGAAACTGGGAGAAACTTTAAGGGCATCATCGGAAGTGACATCGAGAGACATGCAAGAGTATATGGTCAATAGAGTCGTTAGACAAAAGGAAGACTTTGGAGAAAAGACGCTCGCTTTGTTTCACAATGTGCCACAGTCCCAAGTGCAGCAGAAATTATTTATCACTATATACATATTTTATGCATACTTCTTTTTGAAATAACATGGTTTTTAATCAGATAGTTTTATTAGTTAGCCAAGACTTAGAAATGGGCGGAGGTTACAAGTCCAGACAAAGTTGGAAGCATGAATCGTCAAGAGCCAGATCTTCAAAGTCAACGCGAATCAACCCCCCAAAACTTACAAATTTTCCTTGGATGCAGATTTCCAAGTTGCGGATGCTGAAATATGTAATGTTTACAACCTTGCAAGGATTGCACATCGAACGGTTTGAGCTTTCTTATAACAATTATGCCTTTCAAGTATCAATAAATTTCGATATTTGCAATAAATCAATGCTTGAGTCTTGCAAATGATTTTTCAAATGTATCAACGCACAAATATTTTCTATTGCTTTTAAATGCCTCGCATAAATGCTTTCAAATACGCTGCGCATGCACCGTATATACATTGCATTATTACTTTCAAATGCCTTGCAAATGCTCGCAAACGCACCGCACTTGCATTGCATTACTACTTTCAAATACCTTGTGAATGCTCACAAACGCACCGCACATGCATTGCATTATTACTTTCAAATGCCTTGCGAATGATTGCAAATGCACCGTACATGCATTGCTTTATTACTTTCAAATGCCCTGCGAATGCTCGCAGACGCACCACACATACATTGCATTATTACTTACAAATACCTTGCGAATGCTCGCAAATGCACCGCACATGCATTGCATTATTATTTTCAAATACCTTGTGAATGCTCGCAAACGCACCGCACATGCATTGCATTATTACTTTCAAATGCCTTGAGAATGCTCGCAAATACACCGCACATGCATTGCATTATTACTTTCAAATGCCTTGCGAATGCTCGAAAACACACTGCACATGCATTGCATTATTACTTTCAAATGCCCTGTGAATGCTCGCAAATGCACCGCACTCGCATTACATTATTACTTTCAAACGCACTGCGAATGTTTGCAAATGCACCGCACATGCATTGCATTATTACTTTCAGATGCCCTACAAGCGCATTGCATCAATGCTCGCAAACGCACTGCACATCTATTGCATTATTACTTTCAAATTCCCTGCAAACGCATCGCATCACGCCGTCTTAGAAATCCTCATTTATCATAAATCATTCGGCTTAAATAGCCCATATTCATATCCAGTTTGAGGCCTCATTTTCATTAATCATCGCCAAAAGGCATCATTCTCATGAATCATCGGCCTAGAACCTCATTTGCATTAGCCTCAGCTAAGGCTATCATTTGTTTAAATCATTGCAGATTTTATGGGCTTATTTTGCATCGCTTTACTTCCGATATTTATTTTTACAGATTATTTTATCTAGTTTGAGTTTCGCAGTAACTTTAACGCAACGTGGAACTATTTCTTCGGCAGCGAACTGGGGCAATTTGTTGGGAAGGATGGTCAGACTTCCCAACAAGGGTCAAGGATCTACCTCGAACACACGTCTCCAAACCCAAATATTCCGCTTGCATTCCAGCACGTTCATATTTCAAAATTCTCGAGTTCGATCATAATACCCAGTGTCATCATAATTCGACACTGGGATAATGTTTTGCAACGATTCGCGCCAATCGTGATTCGTCAATCATAAGTGTCGTAGTTATCCCAGAACTACACACGGCCTGATTCTCGTGCAGCCCGAGATATGTAGGTAACTCAGAGATTGGAGTTAGGCCGTAATCCTGTCAAATTTTCTTTACCCTTAACCCTGCAAATCCTCTAGCCGGGACAAGATAGGATACTGAGTCAACGTCTTTGCCCGAAAATTCGTTCGTCATTACCGGTCAAACAGGGATAATTTGTTGACACCCAATTTTGTCCCGTCTTCCTCTAAAATATCTATTTACACTTCTAGTATTTTTGGCAACTTTAAAAATAATTATTTACACTTTACTATAATTGTTAACTTTTTATTAATACCGGTGTTTCATTATCCTATTGTAGTTTCTAGCTATTATTTTTTATTTCATTACTGTTACTACTACCACTATTACCATTATCATTACTTTATTATTATTATTATTATTATTATTATTATTATTATTATTATTATTATTATTATTATTATTATTATTATTATTATTACCAGTATTGTTATAATTTGCATTATAATCATTTCAGCATTTTTACCACATTATGCACACGCATCGCATTTATTTTCTCACAACTAAATAATAGCGTTTATTTACTGTTGACTTTCAAAAAATATTATTGCACGGTTATTACGACGTCATATAATTTATATTTATTATCTAAGCACTAATAAATACATATTTTTATATTAGGTAATATTTTAGCACATGTTAGTATATAGTTAATTCAAGTAGGTCTTGTGTTTAAATTTAGAAGCCCAAATTGGCTCTCCCATCTGCTAAGGTATTAGCCCAATTCCGAGCCCAATCAGTCCATATTATTTTTTCGGACCAGTCCACAAAACCAACCTTTTTTGCAGACCAGCCTAACTCGCCAGCCCATTATTTTAACCCAATAACCCAGTCCACTAAACCGGTGACCCGACCCGGCCGATGCGTGTCAACTAATGAAACCACAAGGGTTTCCTATCTTTCTTCATCGCCGCACCCTCCCCTCTCTCCTCTCTCTCTCTTCTGCGTTCATCGACCAAAATAGCGAAGATCACAGTCTATTTCGCCTTCCCCAGACCGTGCATGGTCGATTTGGGAAGGGAAATTAATGCCCTGTACCCCCCCCCCCCCCCCCATCCGGATTCAACCAGGGAAAGAGGTTAAATTTTTGTTCTCTTCTTCTTTCTTTTCTGTTTTGCGATCTGAGGTTTTAAATGGACTTCATCCGTTTGTGAAGCTAAAAAGCGTTTCCTTTGTTTGTTCCATTGATCTTTTAGTATAGATTTTAATAGATTTTGTCTTCTTCTTCTGTTTTTCTGATCGACGACAGAACGCTAACATTTTGATTTGAAAATATATTGTCCAGAAAACCCCGCCCAATTTTTTAACCCCAGGAAACCCTAGCAAAACCCTAGTTAATCCCCTATAAATAATCGGTTTTCGGAAGTATAAGGGGAGGTTCTTTTTTTTTAGCCGCCTTGAATCCTGAAAAAAAACATAAGTCTTGAATCGCTGAAATTCCCTAAAAAAAAGGTTCTTTTAGCCGCATCAATTTCCCCTAAAATATTAACCCACTATTTTCTTGATATTCGAAGTATCGATTCATTTTCTATTTCTGATTTTTTTCGCCTTGTTACTGTTTTGGATCCGGTATACGCAAACTCGGAGGTTATAGCTGCTTCGAGTGTATATCAGAGACCCCGCACCCACTTCGCTGCACCCGAAGAAGGTCAGTAAACCTTCTTCCTTTTATTTATTTTTAGTATTTTACGTGTTTTAGTTTAATTTGTGTTTGTGTGTTAGTCAATATCTGTGGTAGTGTATGTTTAGTTTAGTGGAGCTTAGTCTTAGTTAATATAGCATAGCATCAATTAATCATGTAGTTAGTTTAAGAATCATACATGTTAGATTTGTTCATTTATTAACTTGTTCTATGTGTTAGTATAGTCTTAAATCTAGTTAGTAATTGTTAAACATGTGTTGAGTGAGTTTATCTAGTCATTAACATGCCTATAAGGTGGTTAGTTTGAATACTAACTGATCATGTGTTGGTTTAAATGTTTGCTAGTTCATTTGGATGCTTAGTATGGTTCAATGCAATCATGGTCAATTGTAGTTTTTGTTGGTTTGACTTAGTCGCGCCTTTCTTATATTAGTTAAGTGGTTGTTTGGTATTTGGTAGCATAAGCTCACCCTAAGCATGTATATGTCAGTATGCTATCCAATAGAAATAATACTTCAAAATGATGTTTGACCTCAAGAAGTTTAAAATTTGTTGTGTGTTGAACCTTTTATGACAAGTTGCATACCAGTTTGTATAAGTCTGCCTAGGTCTAAATTATGTTAAAAAAAACAAAAGATAAGTGATTTTAGTTGCCAAACTGATCAAAACTTTTCGCATGCTCTTTAAGAATTCTGCCTAATATTAGCTTGTGTGTGCCAACATATGATTCAAGATGTCCTATTTTTATGAAAATGAACCTGTTTGCTTGAATATTTGTTTGAAAGATCCAAGGTTGGCATGAGCCCTTTTTATGAACATAAAGTGACATGTTTTGACCCTGTTCTTACCTTAGAAGACTTCGCATGTGTCTCTTGAGCGTGATTCTGCCCCTGCTACATTCTAAAAGAGGTCTAAGCCATTACCCTGTCCTATGTATTCATTATCTGTCCAAGTTTTTCCCTGTCTATGCCAAGTGCAGAAACAGGACCTTCATACGGCAAATCCTTTCGTCTTCCCATAATCCCTTCCCTCTTTCATTTGCTTGGATCAACAGTCTATGCATGTTGTTTAGATGACTAAAGATCAGCTTAGAAAAGTGTTGTGAATATGCATGATCTCTTCCCTTTTCATTCCATTTGCCATGTCTATAGCCTTACATAAGTGAAACCATATTGGCCTAAGTTGGTGAAGAGACTGCCCTTTGTTTGCTCCTATTTTCGAACCACATAAGTGTTGCTGATCTTAACTGGAAATTGTGAAAATGTGCATCTATGATATTAGATGGTTACATAGACAGATGCGTAGGTCAATAGGTGTCAAATATGATTCATGTGTAGTGATATATATGTTCAACAAGCCATATTTCATGTCTATTTTATCCTTTGCCTCCTTTTGTGTTGTTTTCTTGGGTAGTATACATTCAATATACAAGGTATATATAGCCTATATACACCTCGGTGTATGTAAGAGAGTATATTTTGTATGTCATTAAGTTGAACTTGTGATTGTTCTTATCCTGCATACTTTATGGCGGGGCTTTGGGCCTACTTTTATGTTTTTTTTCTTATTGGGTTTTGTTATCTTTGTCTGATCCTAGATTTGGGCCTATTACTTTATGAACTTGTATTTTGGGTCTGCTTCTTTGATTATTTTTTTTGGGCCTGCGTTCAGTTGGTTTCTATTCCACTTAATGCAGTACGTACACTTAGCATAGGTATAGGAATACATGAGTTATGCGTGTTTGCATTTACTACTTAAATTCTTTATTAATTTGTTCATTAAGTTTAGATCGGTTTTGAGTTCATATTTTACATGTTTAACCTTACTCATTGATTATATACTAATCCTTTTCCTTTCATTTTAAGCATGACCATCGCATACGAGTCCGAGGGACTCGTCTTCTTTCGCATCCGGTGTTGGGCTAAAAGACCAACGTAATTTCTCTCGAGTCAGCCCCCATCAGCCCATCCGCAGCAATATATGAAAAATTGTTAGGCCGAAGCCTAATAGCAAATAGATTGCAGCAGTCCTATGAAATGGGCTGAGCCCATTTAATTTTATTTGCTCCTTATTTTGTGCATTTAAGTTGTATTGTGTAACTAACACTTTACTTGGTTTGTTTTCTTAGCAAGAGTGAACCTTAGTGGAATTAGTGGGTTAGTTTTAGAATGATGGGTAGTTAATTTAAAAGAGAAACTAACAATTAGTTCCATAGGTTTCCTTCCTTTTTTTATGTTAAAATTATCTATAGTGTTACACCTCGAAAATTTCCCCGTGAATGTACAACGAATAGACTAACGAAGAATACGAGTATATGGTGTTTTAATCAGAAGGGAATGACGTTTGATGACCCTGAGTAAGATTTCAAAGGTAATTGCAATAAGAGATAAAGTTATGCCCCACAATGACCAATTATAGATTCTGAAGACGTGAAAGTTGCAGATTTGCACTTTGGCCCAGTCGGTCGTAAAATGAAATACGGACCGTAAAGTAGTATATGGCCCGTAAACCACCATGTCGTATTCCAACATACAAAACTTCAACTTTCTATCAAATGTTCAAATGGTTAAATACGACTTGGAATACGGACCGTAAATTGAAATATGGCCCGTAAACTGCGATCGTAAATCACCATGATCCCCAGCATACCTTTCTGGTTTTGATATGCTTAAATACGACCATGAAATACGGCCCGTAAACTAGGTTTAAGACCACTGTGCACTTCAACTACTGTTCATTCCAGATCAGATTTTAAGTCATTAAAAAGAGACCCAAGCTCATTAAATTCATTTCATATTCCACGATACTTCTCTCTAGAAACCTCTAGAATACTCTCCACTCTTCATTACAAGAAAGTCAAAGGAAATCCATGATCAATAACACTAAATCCATGAAACAATATGTATGAAACCTAGCTAAAGTTGATCTCTCTCAAGAAAACCCAAAGGAAGTGAAGTAGGGTTTTGGTGCTAGAGGAGTAATTCCATTCAAGGCTCGTTCAACCATCATCTAAGGTAAGTTTCATGACTAAACCATGTGGTTTAGGGTATTGGAAGGTTAAGATACTTGAAATGTAAAAAGACATAGGAAATGGGTCATTCATGAGTGAATAGTGTTATGGTTGGATGGTAGTTGGGTTGAATTATGAATGTTGGAGTGCTGTGATTATGAATACGTTATAAATGACATTTAGACCATGAAATAAGTATTATATATGAGGAAACGCGATAGTAAGCTATGACCATAAATGTGGAGAAATTGAAGAGAGATGGTGGATTATGGTCAATGTGTATAGATGATGATTGTTGATTGCGATATTGTGAATCTTGTTGTGAGCGTGTGGCAGTTGATATAGCATATGGGAAAAGTAGTATAAACCAAGGAAGTGCTGCCCAATTTCCCCTAGAAATAGTAGCGCGTTCTTATAGTCGATTAACTAACATTAATGCGAATTCTCTCTTGAAGGTAGAAACGTGACATTGAAGGAAAACAAGCGAACGCTAGGCTAATTAAACGACAAAGGTATGTAAGGCTTATCCCTTCCTTCAAAGGCATGAATCTTCCAAGTTTTTCCATGATCCTCCTATATGATGGAGCTTATGAGTCCGTAAATATACTACACTACATACGAGCATGATAGTGATGATGATGAGTTAAAGTATAGCGATTCGAGAGTTCATGATATTATTTCTCACACTCACTTTATGTATTATTTCCTTGAAGGTGAGGCAGGCTACTCGTAAATGTTCATAATATAATCGGGGGTTCACGACCTTATGTCACCCCGATGTAGTTATGGTTGACTTCAAAGTTTAATGTATTTTCCTAATGATAAATGTGAAAAATGGTGCTAAGTTATGATATGTCTATAAGATGATCAATAATGCTAGCGCATATTATTCCTACGTTATGTATGAACACGTCAAGCTATGATAAGATTATGATACGTTCATGAAATGTGCAATAGTGATGGGTTATGATTGATTATGTGATGATAAAATTCCACCGCGCCAGAATGGTCAGGCATGTCACCGCTAAGGCGGGCTGCATATGGTTCCACCGTGCCTAGATGGCCGGGCATGTCACCGCTAAGGTGGGCTGCGATGTTACACCGAGCCTAGAGGGTCGGGCATGATCACCACTATTGGGCGGCATATGATGGTTACCCGGATGCGGGATAACGATGAGGATTGTGATGTGACGAGATATGTGATATGACGACATGTGTACCATGATTATGTAAAATATGATATATGTACAAAATGTATTTTCTTATGACACTCTTGCAGGTTATATCTTTCTCTTATGGCTCACGATCCTCCTATTATATTTATTTCACTCTTGTCTTACATACTCAGTACAATATTCATACTGACGTCCGTTTTCTTTGGACGTTGTGTTCATGCCCACAGGTAGACAGGGAGGCGAGCTCGAGCTAGACTCGTAGGAGCTATTAGCTGATTGAGAGCACTCCTTTGTTCCGGAGGTGCTTGATTATTCTTTTGTGTACATTTGTATATGTGGGCACGACGGAGTCCTGTCCCGTCTTCATGTCTAGTACTTCAGTAGAGGCTCGTAGATGCGCAGTGTGGGTTAGATGGTCTCACGAGATTTAGATGGTCTCACGAGATGCTATTATATGTACATATTATTTTGATGGCCGAGAGGCACATGTATATAAAAGTAATTATGTTTCCACATGAAATATGATTTTCTTACCGTTTGAGTATAAAAGTTGATAAAATAGCATTAAATGAGAAAGATGAGTAGTAGAGCAAGTGGTGCTCGGTGGCTCCCCCCGAGTACCCGTCACGGCCCCTAGCTGGGTCGTGACATATAGTATCTATAATATTTATTTTTATTAGAATTATTGGTTTTCAAAATAGCATGACTACATATTTTGAGCTAAAAGAATCATGGTTTACTCTTACTATCTTAGAAATTTAAACGTCACTAATACGCAAATATGAACCCAAGTATATTTTATAAATAACTCTTCAAGTTTGAATCAATCACGCATATTTTCAGCTAAGCCTAGTTAATAAGAAATAACAAAAAGGATAAAGAAAACACACATTAGCTATTTTTGTATTTGTTTATACTCCTAAACCGCAAAAATCAATTAATACCTCGCCATTTGAGTTATTTCAAATATTTATTAAAACGCTGCACAAACCCGCATTTTTTTCTACTTATATGCAAATTATCATATCTTACGCAAATATTATTTTAAATAGCATTATTATTTAAAGCCTTAGCAACATTTATAAGTCATATTTAAATAGCATTATTATTTAAAACCTTAACAACATTTATAAGTATTATTTTGATTAGCATTATTATATTTTACTTAGCAACATTTACAAGTTATATTTTACATCTTTAGCCTTAATTAAACTAAGTTTGGACGGTAACCATAATTAATGGATTCTAAAGGATTCCTAACCCCTTCCCTTTAGGATAATCTAGAACTCTTACCTAGAATCACGCTAATTAAGCAGACCATTAACAGAGGTTTAGTTTAACTTTTCCTTAGTTAAATATTTAGGTGTCCTAATTCACCAATAAATTAATTAGGTGGCGACTTTTTAAAATAAAACAAATAGGAATCACCAATATGTTGTACTCCTACATTAACCCGTTTAAATGGGGTATAACATCTCCTAGTAGCATCAAGACTATAAACTTTGGAATCTCTAGAAATGGGATCATCAACATCATCATTATCGTCATAGGAAACATCTATCTTTAGCAATATAAGAACTTTGATAATCATGAACTTCTAGCTTTTTGAGAATAAGGATATTATGGAAAACATGTATGGCTTCATAAGAAAGAATCATGCCTTTAGAAAGAAAGGGACTAGTCTTAACATACCTTTTCGATCGCCTTAACTTTAACTAATTAACGCTTGCCCTCCCAAGATCGTAAATCTGCATTCAAGAGAATTCATACTATTGTTAGGCTTATCGTCATATGCTCGTTTTAAACCTTCAAATTAAATCCTCTTAGAATCTGCCGAAATTCGGGCAGCATTTCCCTTGTTTATATCCCTAGCCTGAAATCACAATACCAAAAAAACAACAAAAATAGCAATACCAATATCAAAAACATCATCATCAACCTCAATATGCTCAATAAAATATCTCACATGATGTTTCCCCAATTTCTCAACCAATCACTAGACTTTACGAAGCTTTGACAACTAAATTTCAATGATACAATTAATATACTCATAGTAAAGAATATTCTTACTTCAATCAAGAGTTGGTAGAGCTTGATGTATTATTTATCTTCGGCTGCCTCCTTTGATTCATCGAGATTCGTTTTTTAGAACAAGAACTGCAAGACCTTATACGCTTCCCGAGCCTAAATCCCGAGGTTTCACTTAATTTGGGCTAAACTTTTATGGAGGAAGTTGGGAGAATGCTCTAGGGGTTTAGGGAGGTGGTTGAATGAAAATAAGGGGTAAATACCCTTTATATATTGTTCTAGGGTCGTTTTGCACCGACCTAGAACTTTGGGCGCACGGTAGCGCGCGTATCGCGCACTGTAACTGCGCCTGTCACGCACTGTAGTTGTGCGTTTCTGCTCTGCCAGCCTGACTTGTAACGTCCATAATTCTCTACTACGATATCGTATCAACGAGCGGTTTGTTGAGTTGGAAACTAGACTTCATGAACTTCAATTTAGGCTTTTCCTTTACTTCAAAACTCCACATATACTAAGAGATATTCTTTCCCCAAGTTGGCTCATACTTGTCCAAAATAATTCTCATCATTTTTCAAAGTCATACTAACTCAACTCCTTCCACTCAATTCTTTATAGGACCTTCCGGAATTCCTCATATGCATCCTTTACTCATAACATGTATTTTATAATCCTTCATCCCTTATGCTCCAAAGTTGTTTTACTTAGCCATAGTTCAACATACTTACGCTCAAATTTTATAAGTGCTTCTCTGCGAGTACGGGGTGTAACATCCTTCATTCATCCTCGAATGTTGTAGCTTATGATCTTATGATGTTATAATTGATTTCTTGAAATAGTTGTTCTCCCTTAGACTCTGATCTTCATATTCCTATACTAGGGGCACATCAGTCTTTTCTTATATTCTCCTAACTCTTTGTCGAACTCATCCATTAGTTTCATATCCTCATGTCCTCATGTATGTAACTGGTGGTCTACTAATATCCAGCTATCGTCCTGTTCTCATTAAGGTGGTCTTGGCGCATGATCGCTACGACTTCCTGCCGATATGTAAATACCCTTAATTGTTGTACCCTTTATACTTGCCCCTTATTTCTCTACTAGTAGACAAACTCTCTTGTTCAGATATGGCACCTTTCCTAGATTTCTTCTTTGGTGCTATTTTAGATTATCCCTTTTTGTACTGGTCGACCTTATATATATATATATATATATATATCATATCATCTCCTTTTAATTTCTTGGTCGGACTCCTTAATTCCTTACAATATCATCTTTTTCATATTCAAACATTTCCTCCAATTTCCTCTCCTCAATCTTAACACAATTACAAAATAAACTCATAAATATGGAACTAAGATAAAATCTTAATCATAATTTCCTTTCAATATGAGTATGCTTTCTTCTTAATTCCTTGATTCTCTTGTACTGGTGATCATTTGAGACTTAAATTAGCCTATATTCTTCTTTGACTCCTTATCATTTTCCTTACACCATTTTGCTGGCCATTTCATCACGGAGATTGTTTATATGGTTCTATGTCATACACTCTCACAATTGATATAACCGGCGACATGGAATTTCACGACTTACGAGGTACTTCCTAATCTTAGGCAGTATTGCTGTTGTTACACCTCGGAAAATTTTTCGTTGATGCACAGTCAATAGACTAACGAAGAGCACAAAGTATACGGCATTTCGATAAGTAAGGAATGACATTTGATGACCCTAATTAAGAATTCAAAGATGTTCGAGATAGGGGGAGAAAGTTTGCCAAGAGAAGGCAAGACATGCGATAGGTATTGAAATGGAATTGCGAGTAACGACTTAATGATAATTTAATGATGCTTTATAGAAGAGTTATAACTCCCCTTAGATTGTTAATGAGGTGATAAACAAGTGCTAAGAAGGTTCCATAAGGATTGGAGATCAAACGAGTCGACGAAAATGAACTTCGGGAAACCGGGGATTATACTGCCAAACATACTGGCCGAATAAAACATACGGACCGTATGTTAGACCGTATAATCAGCCAAGAATAGCCCCCCTCTCTGGACCAAATCTACGGCCAGACATACGGTCAGTATAATTTATACGGACCGTATGTTGGCTATAGAAACTGGTCGGGACAGATTTGTGTATTAATAAGGGATCCAAGTCTTATTTCATTTCATTTCCTTTCACAGCCCTTCTCTCTAAAACATCTCTCTACACTTCTCCCACAAGAATTCAAGAGATACTAGTGATCAACAACATCAAACTAAGTGAATCAAGTGTAAGAAACCCATTAAAGTTCATCCAAGGCAAGGAATCGATGTGAAGGTGAAACTAGGGTTTTTCTCAATTGAGGTGTTTTCACCCAAGGTTCATCCCTACACCATCTAAGGTAAGATTTATGGTATTGCCATGTTGTTTAAAGTAGTTGAAAGTTGAAACACATGGCTTGTAGAAGGATATAGAAAAATGGGTCATGAATGTGGGAATAGTATCATTGTGAGTAATAGCTTGAATTGAGTCATGATTCTTGATGTGTTGTGATATGGATATGTTATAAATGACGTTAAGAACATGGGATAGACATTGTATACGAATGAATGTAGTTGTGTGTTATGACCATGGATATGAATAATTGGAAGTGAATTAAGATATATGAATAATGTGTATTAATAAAGACTATTGTTACGATATTGTGAATGTATTATTGACGTTTGGGAGTTGATTTATGATATGGAGGAATGTCGTATAAATAAAGGATATGCTGTCCAATTTTCTCTAACCTTAGTCATGTATGCTAGCTATCGGTTTTCTAATGATAGTATAACTCTAATGAAGGTAGAAACGTGAGCATTGAAGGAAAACGTGCAAGTGATAAGATAGTTGAACGGAAAGGTATGTAAGGCTAACCCTTCTTTCATAAGGCATGGTTCTTTGGCCAAATATCCATTCTTCTATGAGCCTATGATGCTCTCCAAATGACTCTATCTTCAAAAAGCTACCAAGCTTATAATTCTTGATATGTGTTACGATTGTACTAAATTCCTCATATGATGAATAATCCTATAAGAATAGATCTAATGAACGACAATAATGATGACGACGAGAATGGTAATGATGATAATGATGACGACGATAATAGCGATAACGATAACGATGACGATGATAGAAGTGATAATGCTAAAGATTCCTATGAGCTTATATGTATGTGTGCCTATATATGGCTATTATGAAACCCCGAGCTTATATGGCCGGGTAGAATATATAGATGTATATATATATATATATATATATATATATATATATGTATGACGATGTGTGTGCACCACTGCAGTTGGGTACGGATAACACTGAGCCTTGTTAAGGCCAAGTATGTGTAACACTGAGCCTTGGTTGGCCAGGTATGTATGATAACTGAGCCTAATCATAGTCGGGTACGTGAAACACCGAACCTTCGTGGTCGGGTATGCTCTGTAAATGATATGTATATGATATGGATATGTATATGATATAGATATGGGAAAGAATACCAATATGGTACGAATACGAATAAGAATATGTATATGAATATGATTATGGATACGAAATGTAAATGAGTACGGACATGAATTACGGATAAGGATATGGATGTATGTACACAATCACTCATTAGAAATGGATCGTCCCTATGAAAGACAAGTAAGTGGTTATGACGATGATACTACTATCTTCAATATTATGCTATCTCTTATGCTGCTTATTATGCTTCTATAATGATATTGATCATGCTTTACATACTCAGTACATTCTTCGTACTGACGTCCTTTTGTTTGTGGATGCTGCGTCATGCCTGCAGGTGGCCAGGGAGACAGGCTTGATCCATAGCTATATTTCTCAGGGACTACATAGCGGAGCTCCACTTCATTCGGAACTATAGCTTTTGGTACTTATTCTTTTGTGTACATATTTATGGGTATGGCGGGGTCCTGTCCTGCCTATACGATATGACATACTCTCCTTAGAGACTCGTAGACATGTGTATATGGTTAGGTGTGTTTGTCCTTGTCGGCCTATATTTTGGATATCATTTTGTTAGCCTCGTCGGCTATGTACATTGATATGGGCATAGTTGCTAATGTTGATATAAAGGTATTGTTGTCCAATGGGATTAGTATGCTTGATGAATAGAAATGTATGATTTAATATGTGGCTCACCTAGATATAGATGCAAAGATATGTTAAGAGGTGCCCGGGAGAGCTAGCACCGGGTGCCCGTCGCAGCCCTCCGGTTGGGTCGTGACAAAAGTGGTATCAGAGCAGTTCTGTCCTAGGGTGTGTCTATCAACCGTGTCTAGTAGAGTCTTGGTTATGGGTGTGTTGCGCGCCACACTTATAAACAAGAGGCTGCGGGCATTTTAGGAATGATTGACCTTCTTTCTTCATAACATCGTGCAATAGAGCTATGATATAAGAACTTCCTTCTCCTTAAATGTGTATTATGTATTTCAGAGATGCCTGTAAAGAGAAAGGCTACAGCAGCCCAAAAGGGCAAGAAATTGGCAGAAACGCGGGCTGAAAGAGTACCACCAACAGTTGTAGAGGAAAGTGAGTTCCAGAATGCGGCTCAATCTCAGTCCTCCCAGTCAGTGCCTATTTCTGAGGAGCGTGAGGGAGCCTCAGCCCCAGCTCCAGCACCTCTGGCTCCTCCACCGGATACTTCAGGCCAAGATGTAAAAGAGGCCATTCATTTGCTTACTCAATTGGTTGCTGTCCAGACCCAGTGGAAAAGTACAGCGCAAGGTGATAGGGCTGTTAGTGCAAGGGCCCGTGATTTCATTAGCTTGAACCCTCCGGAATTCTTTGGGTCAAAGCCGGATGAGGACCCTCAAAATTTTATTGATGGAATGTTGAGGACGCTTCACTTGATACATGCTTCGGACACCGAATCGGAGGAATTAGCGTCTCATAGATTGAGGGATGTTGCGGTACAACGGTACACGGTTTGGATGGCTTCACGGGGAGCCAATGCGCCTCCCCCGGTATGGCAGGAATTTGTTAATGCTTTCCTCCGACATTATTTGCCTCTAGAAGTTCGGCGAGGTAGAGCCGATAAATTCTTGAATTTGAGGCAAGGAAACATGAGTGCTCTAGAGTATAGTCTCCACTTCAATTCTTTGGCCAGGTATGCTTCGGCCATGGTAGCGGATATGGGTGACCGAGTGCACCGATTTGTGAAAGGCCTAGGGCCATATTTGATGGATAGGTGCTTGACCGAGTCCCATCAGGACAACATGGATATTTCACGCATTCAGGCCCATGCTCAAAATTTAGAAGAAAGCCTACAACAACAAAGAAGTGAGGGTGAGCATGATAGGGGACATAGCAAGAGGGCTAGGTCTTCAGGTCCGATGAGTGAGTTTAGAGGCGGGCACAGACAACATTTTGCTAGGCATTCAGGCCTTTCTATGACTAGTGCGCCTCCACGGTTTCCAGGCTAAAGATTCGATAGATCTACTCATTTCGGGTCGAGTCAGAGTTTTTTGGGATCTCAATTCAGAGGTGATTCTGGTCAGGCCAGGCCACCCATACCACGATGCTCCCAGTGTGGGAAGTTACATTGGGGTCAGTGCCGATCGGGTTCAGAGGTTTGCAATTCATGTGGTCGTCCCGGCCATATTATGCGTGGTTGACCCTCAGTTGGTGGTAGAGGTAGGACCTAGCCTTCAGGGTCGGTAGCCGGATCTTCATCATCTGTACGCCCTATGGGTCCAGGTTCACATGCGCCAGTCAGCCATGGTAGAGGCAGAGGGAGAGTCCCCAGTTCTAGCGGTCCTCAGCACCGTATTTATGCTTTGGCTGGACGCCAAGATCTTGAGTGTTCTCCTGATGTGGTCACAAGTATATTATCGGTATTTTCTCATGATGTATATGCTTTTATATATCCGGGCTCCACATTGTCATATGTTACTCTGTATATTGCGGGTCGGTTTAAAGTCGAACCGGAGTCGATCAAACCTTTTGAGGTGTCTACACCCGTTGGTGAATCGGTAATAGCTAGCCGAGTATATGGAAACTGCATAGTTGTGATTTGTGACCGTCGTACTATGATTGATTTGCATGAGTTAAAAATGGTAGATTTTGATGTCATTATGGGCATGGATTGGTTGGCTTCTTGCTATGCCAATGTTGATTGTAGAATGAAAATGGTTCGTTTCCAATTTCCGGGAGAACCAGTTTTAGAATGGAAAGGGAATACTGCGTCGCCAAAAGGTAGGTTTATTTCCTATCTAAAGGCAAGGAAAATGATCACGAAAGGATGCATTTATCATTTAGAACGGGTTCAAGATGTAGAAGTTGAATCCCCAACTCTTCAGTCAGTCCCCGTGGTGAATGAATTTCCGGATATCTTCCCGGAAGAACTTCCAGGCCTTCCTCCCGAGCGGGAGATTGATTTTGCTATTGATGTGTTGCCAGACACTAAGCCTATATCTATTCCTCCTTATAGAATGGCTCCGGCAGAATTGAAAGAATTGAAGGAGCAATTGAAAGGCTTTATTAGGCCTAGTTAATCCCCGTGGGGAGCACCCTTATTGTTTGTTCGAAAGAAAGATAGCTCCTTGAGAATGTGCATTGACTATCGGCAATTGAATAAGGTGACGATTAAGAACAAATATCCTCTTCTGAGGATTGATGACTTATTTGACCAATTATAAGGTGCCAAATGGTTTTCCAAGATAGATTTGAGGTCCGGGTATCATCAAGTGAGAGTCAGGGAGAGAGATATCCCTAAGACAGCCTTCAGAACAAGATATAGTCATTTTGAGTTCCGGGTAATGTCATTTGGCCTAACTAATGCACCGGCAGTATTTATGGATTTGATGAACAACGTGTTCAGGCCCTTCCTAGATCTATTTGTAATTGTATTCATCGACGATATCCTGGTGTATTCTAGATCCGAGGCAGAACATGCGGAACATTTGTGTACTGTCCTTAGAGTTCTTCAAACTCGAAAGTTATTCGTCAAAATAAACTCAGTGACATTTTGGTTAAACTCAGTGACATTTTTGGGGCACATCGTTTCAGCCGATGGTATTTTGGTAGATAGCCAAAAGATTGAGGCCGTGAAGACTTGGCCAAGGCCCACAACTCCTACGGAGGTTCGTAGCTTTCTAGGCTTAGCAGGTTATTACATGAGATTTGTTGAAGGTTTTTCTTCTATTTCTGCACCACTCACAAAGCTAACCTAGAAATCAGCAAAGTTTCAATGGATAGATGCTTGTGAACGTAGTTTTCAAGAGTTAAAAGATAGATTGACTTCTGCCCCAGTCCTGACACTTCCAGAGGAATTGGAAGGATATGTTGTTTATTGCGATGCCTTAGGCATTGGGCTAGGCTGTGTGTTGATGCAACATGGTAAGGTGATTGCATATGCTTCAAGGCAATTACTGAAACATGAGAAAAATTACCCAACCCATGATCTAGAATTGGCTGCAGTGATTCATGCATTAAAGATGTGGAGACATGATTTATATGGTGTCCATGTGGATATTTATACAGATCATGAGAGCCTTCAGTATATCTTCAAGCAGAAAGAGTTGAATTTGCGGCAACGACGATGGTTGGAATTGCTAAAAGATTATGATGTCGATATCTTATATCACCTCGGAAAGGAAAATGTTGTGGCTGATGCTCTTAGCCGTAGATCTATGGGAAGTTTGTATGATGTACGACCAGAGAAGAGAGAAATGTCTCGTGAGCTCCAGCAGTTAGCTAGCCTAGGAGTTTGAGCAGTGGACTCAGATAGCAGGGGAACTACTATTCAGAATTCAGCAGTCTCGTCGCTAGTAGCGGAAATGAAAGAGTGACAATACGAAGATTCCATACTAATGCATTACAGATATACACTCCCTCAGAAGGAGGAGTCATCATTTGAGATTTCAGGAGACGGAGTTCTCCGATGCCGAGGCAGATTACGTGTTCCAGATGTGGCAGGTTTACGCCACCAAATATTGAGAGAAGCTCATTGTTCACATTATTCTGTTCACCCTGGAGCGACGAAAATGTACCATGCTCATAAATTTATATATTGGTGGAATGGGATGAAGAAAGATATAGAGAAATTCGCAGCTCAATGTCCCAACTGTCAACACGTGAAAATCGAGCACCAAAAGCCAGGCGGATTGCTACAAGCTATAGAAATTCCAACTTGGAAGTGGGAAGTAATTAACATGGACTTCATTACATGCTTACCCCGTTCTCGACGTCAGTATGATTCCATATGGGTGATTGTGGATAGACTCACGAAGTCAGCTCATTTCTTACCAGTCAGAACGACATATGTGGCGGAAGATTCTGCAAAGCTTTATGTTAAAGAGATAGTGCGACTCCATGGTGTCCCAGCATCTATTATCTCAGATAGAGGAACTCAGTTTACAGCTAATTTTTGGAAGACCTTCCAAGAGGGTTTAGGGACTCAAATGAGCCTTAGCACGACATTTCATCCGCAGACTGATGGACAAGCTGAACGTACCATTCAGACTCTTGAAGATATGTTACGAGCATGTATGATAGATTTTGGATATAATTGGGATGATCACTTGCCACTCATTGAATTTTCTTATAACAATAGTTATCATTCTCGCATTCAAATGGCACAGTATGAGGCTTTATATGGGCGAAAGTGTAGATCCCCAATTGGGTGGTTCGAGGTAGGAGAGACTAAATTGATAGGGCCAGACTTGGTCCAGCAAGCCATAGAGAAAGTCAAGCTCATACAAGATCGGTTATTAGCATCTCAAAGTCATCAAAAGTCCTATGCTGATAATTGTTGAAGGGACTTAGAGTTCCAAGTGAAAGATTGGGCATTCTTAAAAGTGTCACCAATGAAGGGTGTAGTGAGATTTGGCAAAAAGGGGAAACTTAGTCCCCGATACATTAGGCCTTATGAGATTGTGCGCAAAGTAGGCAAAGTGGCCTCTGAGTTAGATCTACCTCTTGATTTAGAGTCAGTTCACCCAGTTTTCCATGTCTCGATGCTTCGTAAATGTGTTGGAGATCCTACTAGGATCGTGCCAGTAAATGATGTTCATGTGACGGAAAAGCTGACTTATGAAGAGGTACCCATTGCCGTATTAGATAGGCAAGTACGGAGGCTTAGAAACAAGAGGTGGCCTCAGTTAAGGTTTTATGGAGAAACAACAAATGAGAAGAAATGACATGGGAAGCGGAAGAAATTATGAGATCCAAGTACCCACATTTATTTCATCCCCTAGAAGAAATCCAAGACGAGATATCAAGATCATAAGGTATGTATGTTTTCTTTTTATGCATTTGGGTCGTGTGTGGCCAAATTCTATTGCTATTATGTTGTGGCCCTGTGAGGCATTGTTATTATGGGCTGTTGTGACAGGATGGTACTGCCATATTACAGTGGAAACTCTGGCAAAATGTTTATAGAATCCCCGACGACTTAACATTCGAGGACGAATGTTCTTAAGGAGGAAGAATGTTACACCTCGAAAAAACATTTGTTGATGCACAGTGAATAGACTAACGAAGAGCACGAAGTATACGGTATTTCGATAATTAAGGAATGACATTTGATGACCCTAATTAATATTTCAAAGATGTTCGAGATAGGGGGAGAAAGTTTGCCAAGAGAAGGCAAGGCATACGATAGGTATCGAAAAGGAATTGCGAGTAACGAGTTAATGATGATTTACTCATGCTTTGGAGAAGAGTTATAACGCCCCTTAGATTGTTAATGAGGTGATAAACAAGTGCTAAGAAGGTTCCATAAGGATTGGAGATCAAACGAGTCGACGAAAACGAACTTCGGGAAACTGGGGATTATACGGCCAAACATACTAGCCATATAAAACATACGGACCATATGTTAGGCCGTATAATCAGCCAAGAATAGCCCCCCTCTCTGGACCAAATCTACGGCCAGACATACGGTCAGTATAATTTATATGGACCGTATGTTGGTCTGTAGGAACTGGTCGGGACAGATTTTTGTATTAATAAGGGATCCAAGTCTTATTTCATTTCATTTCCTTTCACACCCCCTCTATCTAAAACATCTCTCTACACTTCTCCCAGAAGAATTCAAGAGATACTAGTGATCAACAACATCAAACTAAGTGAATCAAGTGTAAGAAACCCATTAAAGTTCATCCAAGGCAAGGAATCCATGTGAAGGCGAAACTAGGGTTTTGCTCAAGTGAGGTGTTTTCACCCAAGGTTCATCCCTACACCATATAAGGTAATATTTATGGTATTTCCATGTTGTTTAAAGTATTTGAAATTTGAAACACTTGGATTGTAAAAGGATATAGAAAAATGAGTCATGAATGTGGGAATAGTATCATTGTGAGTAATAGCTTGAATTGAGTCATGATTCTTGATGTGTTGTGATATGGATATGTTATAAATGATGTTAAGAACATGGGATAGACATTGTATACGAATGAATGTAGTTGTGTGTTATGACCATGGATATGAATAATTGGAAGTGAATTGAGAGATATGAAAAATGTGGATGAATAAAGACTATTGTTACGATATTGTGAATGTATTATTGACGTTTGGGAGTTGATTTACGATATGGAGGAATGTCATATAAATAAAGGAGATGCTATCCAATTTTCTCTAGCTTTAGTCATGTATGCTAGCTATCGGTTTTCTAATGATAGTATAACTCTAATGAAGGTAGAAACGTGAGCATTCAAGGAGAACGTGCAAGTGATAAGATAGTTGAACGGAAAGGTATGTAAGAATACGAATAAGAATATGTATATGAATACGATTATGGATACGAAATGTAAATGAGTACGGACATGAATTACGGATGCGGATATGGATGTATATACACAATCACACATTCGAAATGGACAGTCCCTATTAAAGGCAAGTAAGTGTTTATGACGATAATACTACTATCTTCCAAATTATGCTATCTCTTATGCTGCTTATTATGCTTCTATCATGATATTGATCATGCTTTACATACTCAGTACATTCTTCGTACTGACGTCCTTTTGTTTGTGGATGCTGCGTCATGCCCGCAGGTGGCCAGGGAGACAGGCTTGATCCATTGCTATATTTCTCAGGGACTACATAGCGGAGCTCCACTTCATTCGGAGCTATAACTTTTGGTACTTATTCTTTTGTGTACATATTTATGGGCATGGCGGGGTCCTGTCCTGCCTATACGATATGACATACTCTCCTTAGAGGCTTGTAGACATGTGTATATGGTTAGGTGTGTTTGGCCTTGTCGGCCTATATTTTGGATATCATTTTGTTAGCCTCGTCGGCTTATGTACATTGATATGGGCATAGTTGCTAATGTTGATATAAAGGTATTGTTGTCCAATGGGATTAGTATGCTTGATGAATAGAAATGTATGATTATGTGGCTCACCTAGATATAGATGCAAAGATATGTTAAGAGGTGCCCGGGAGAGCTAGCACCGGGTGCCCGTCGCGGCCCTCCGGTTGGGTTGTGACAGCTGTCTTGCTATCCATAGGCACACTATCTTCCTTTCCTTTGAAGATTATTAAACTTCCTATAAATATTCCTCTTTTAAAGTTTTCATCTCTGCTAGTGCTACAAGTTCTTTTTAGCAGTCCCGATGGACCCCTGATCACATGCAGTCTTTCTTACTCCTTCTATTACCCCTTGGTGTACTTTACTGCCTATTTAATTGTACCTAAAATTTCTTCGGCGCGAGTGATTCGAGTCATAGTCCGGAATACAATGCATCCATTGGCGAAACTTATTCTTCTTTCCATATTTGTCTCATGATATACTTGCATTTAATCGACTCTTACTTTTCTTTAGCACATCCTTGACATATCGGTTCATCTCGAATTTTTGCTCCTTCAATCCAATATATTTCCCTCTTTTGAGCTTGGGAATATTGTAGTTCATCTTAGAACTGAAATTGTTCTTCTCCCTTTTAAAGGATGTTCTCATATACCAGTAACCTTCGAGTATTAACCGTCTTTGATAGTCATCTGACCGACCTTAGCGATCCTTCAACTCCTCTATTCCATAAAATGTCGGAGTTCTTTTCATCACATGGTTTAACTTATTTCCTTTTTGCTAGTTTAGTTCTTGTATCAAATCAAAATGCTTATACATATCGGATACAATTCAATTGCCTTCTTTGTTGACTTTTCACTTCTACCTTTCATGACTAGTAGTCCCCTAGGCTAATGAATTAATGGGGACATCGGAATTCATCAGGCCCTTTATGGAGGGTCCGACTATACCACGCTCCTTTATCCCTAGTCTTCCTCCACGACTATCTTCTTAATATCCTTGAAATTCTCCTTGCTATAGGTTCCCACTTCTGATTTATATCTATACTATACCATTAAAAGTTGATACTCCACACCATCCATTCCCACGACTCGTCCTTTCATTAGCTTAGCTCATTTTGTCCCATAATTCTTCTTAACTACTTGATTGTATCACAACCATGCATCGTAGTCCTTCTAGTGTTCTGTCGGTTCTTGTTCTTATCATGAAATCCTCAAAAGTACACCCTTTTCTTTCTTCTTTCGTCGAGTCTTCATCTTCCTTTATAATACTACAACTTGTACACACACACATACACACACACACATACATATATAGACATATATACATACATATATATATATATATATCTTGAATTTTCTCGGTTTTCTTCATAATCCCATCTTTGTATCTTTCACACAACCATTGTCTTATACTTTCAATTTTTTTTCCTTTGGGCAAGCCCACTGACTCATTAACCTTCTCCTTGTTGTCGCGGCCACATAATTCCCTTTAACTATTTCATTGACACCTCCACCTTCCTTTAGTCCTCATAGTTTCTTTTATTTTCTTTTACTCGTAAAATGCCTGTTTCCATTTGTCATTCTTTACTCTTAGCTTAGGAGACTTTGGAGTGTTTCGTTACGAGTGTGAATCCCTTTTGACGCTGAAAATCTCTTCTTGGGGGTACCTTTTTCCCTTAAATAGGCATGCCAATCATGGGTTCACATCAATTCTCCTGGTTAAATCTTAGGAGTTTAAAATTTCCTCGTCTCTCTCATAAGACCTGTTTATTTCTCCTCAAGGATTCACCTTTGTCCATTATTTACAACCTTCTTGGTTCTGGTTATGAAGACTTATAGGTTGGTTCTGGGGTCCTCACGTTCATCCTTTGTCACATATAACATTACTCTATCTCTCGTTTATTTTTTAAATTTGATCCTATCGTCTGCTTTCCTGCTTTCATCCTAACATTTTCCTCAAATATATTACTTGATCCTCAATGGGTATACGTTTTTCTTGTCCAAGTTTCTCTCCCCTTCATGATATCATAACATTCTTTTTCCTAATGCTCGTGCTCACATATTTGGTCGCGTTACCGCTATCTGTCTTTAATTCCCTAGAAAACCTAATCCTAATTCTCTCCGTAGCACTTGCTACCTCAATCTTGACATGCAGCACAATCAATACTTTTAATATGTCGCTCGATATAGCCACTCGTGACTTATTTTTTTATCGCTCTTCAACACCTTTTCTTGTGAGATATCCCGTTGCCATTTGATTTTTGTCCTAAACCCACGGCTTATTGCGCCTCCCCTATTTTGACCAACTAGTCAAACTTATATCTGGTAACCATCTTGAAATCCTAATCATAAGGCTCATATGCTTCTGATTTCTTTGAGTTATTCTCGGTTCTCATATTAACCATATGTCTAAATCTGTGGGACTTCTTAGTATATTTTTCTAAGTCTTAATTGTAACCCTGGCAATATAACTTTACTTAAAAATCTTTACTCCTATACATAATCTTTTCCCTCCTTGTAAATAACCCAACACCGGATGTGTTTTGAAAGTTCTCTGTCAAGGTACCTTTCATGATCTTGACTTCTTCAAATTAGTCCAGCCTCCGTGTTTACCATACCTTCTCATCTGTAAATACACTTTTCTAAGTGCTGCCGATAGCTTTTATCAGCACAATTTTATACGATAACCTCTACTCATACTTGTACTCTATTTCTCGGTCTGAAAATAATCAACCTCACATCCATTCTTTTCATTGCTACATAGTCTTTTATCACATATCTTTGAAAACCCATTTGAAGGTCTAAAGAGAAACTCCAAATAAAATCATGCAATGTATTTTCCCACGTTGGCAACGTCCCTTACTTCCTTGGTGGGATGAATATTATCATAACTTTTGAAACTTTCAATATCTAGAAAATTTCCCATAACCACGAGTCAACACACGTGATTACTTTCCATTTCTAGTCCCCGGGTTCATAGTGGCAGAAATGTCTTAGTTGCAATTACCTATAAATAACCCAATTATCGGTTCCTTTAAAATCTCCAGTTATCAAACAATAGATAATATCCCATAATGATCATTCATAACATAAGGCGTTTCAATAAGAAATTCCATATACCTGTAATCGGCCTGTCCTGGTCTTGGTCTTGGGAACCGTGAAGTAAGATATCCCTTTCATCATCTTCCCACCATCTACTCGTCTGACCATCCTCACCTCCCCCATCATAATACGAAGGATATGAATACTCTGGCAGCTTCTGATTAACTGAAGGCCAAGACAACGGGCTAGATGCCTTCGTAACACTTACGCTCGTGGCTGCTCTGACATAACGCTCACTCATAAGAAAAACTGGTGGGACCAAATCTGATGTAGTCTCAGGAACCTCGTGCTCCACTGGTGTCTCATACGAACCCTCAGACAGGTCCATCTCATAGCTATCCTCTAACGGATCCTCCTCCATAGAAGTCACAAGCTCTGAGGGAATCGTCTCAATATCCTTAGAAGGATCTGTCTCAATGGAGTAACTAAGACTACTCCTAATTTGTCCTAGTACCCGTGGTCCGGAATCGGTGGGTAGTACTGGTCCAGAGTCCACCCTGGGGGCCTTCCTTGCACCCCGACTATCAAAAATCATCCTCTTCATCTGTATCAATCTACACACAAGAGGTTCAAAAATGATCTTTCCTAAACTTTGGCTATATCGCACGATCTATGATGAGAAGGAAAGGTCAATGATTCCTAAATGTCCCCACAGCCTCCTGTTTATAAGTGTGGTGTTCTTCACACCCATAAACAAGACTCTACTGGACACGGTCGGTAGACAACCCTAGGAAAGAACTGCTCTGATACAACTTTTGTCACGCCCCAAATCGATGAGTCATGAGGAGTGCCCAATATTTATTGATCAAACACCTCTAAACTCGTACCTTGATCTCACCGAACTGCATGGTGGCCCATATATAACTTATAGCTGAACTATACACTTCTGTAGGGATAACATCATAGTCTTTACATCAAGAACTCACAACCAATGTGTATACACATATATGCAGAAGATAACAGTGTTAGCCGACTAGGCCACTATATACGCTATACAACAAAATAAAAGCTGACAAGGCTACATAGCTTCTTAACTACATACAACTGTCTATAGACCTCTATGGAACACAGCTATAGAATGGAAGGAACAAAGCCCCGTCATACCCACAAATACATATCGAAATAGCATACCAAAAAGGACTGCAGCTCCGAACCAAGTGGAGTGCACTGACCGTAGCTGAGTGGAAGTCCTACTAAGTTGGGCTGCTTGTCTGGCTACCTGAACCTGCGGGCATGAACGCAGCGTCCCCAAACAAAAGGACGTCAGTACGAATAATGTATAGAGTATGTAAGGCATGGATAAAAACATAACAAGAGATATGAAACATAATATAAGATAAAGAGACAACCTGTACAATTGAATGCTTCTTAAGGCAGATACCATGCATGCTTCGTCTCTTTTAAAAAATATTTTTCATACATATATAACATAGTATTGCTGCGGAACGTGCAGCCCGATCCATAAATATATTATATTGCTACAGAACGTGCAGTCCGATCCATATATCATATCATCATTATATATGTTGCCGCGGAACGAACGGCCAGATCCATTTATCCATATATCCCGCGACTGGGCATCCCGCGTCCAGGCATCCCGCGTCCGGGATAATATCATAGTATGCCAACTGCTCAGGTGGTTATGCGTAGATAACTTCTCTCCCTTTATCCCATATCCCATTTATACAAATATATATCGAAAAAAGTCTAAAAATACCCCTAACGTATGAGAAATGACTCACAAATACCCTCCATCCACCTAATGGTCAAAAAATACCACTCCATCCCATTATTTGGTCAAAAATACCCCCAACTTATTTTTTTGGCTCAAGATTGACCCTCTAACTAACAGTCTAGTTTTTATGGGTTTTTTTATAATTTTAAAATGCCGTGTGGCTTGTTTGATCGGCCACATATATTATTTAATTTTAAAATTAAACCCCACCCGTTTAATCTAATCCATTTTGTAACTTAAACCCACTTCAAATTGCAGATATATATATATATATATATATATATATATATATATATATATATATATATATATATATATATATATATATATATATATATATATATATATATATATATATATATATGTATATACACGTGCAAGCATATCTGTTGAGTAGCCATGGGTATTGTTCCTAATCGAGACAGCATTAATGTACTCAAAGTTACTCTATGAAGAGCAGCTAGAGTTCTCCCAAGAAGGAAACCACCTAATGCCACATGAAATCTCGAAACTTACTCTCCTCAGATAGTAACACAAGTGAGAACGCAGACTATCAAATAATACCCAGCCCTGCTCACTTATGGGAACATCATTTCCGAAGAATTATTTATTAGAACAGTTAATACTTGAAATAAATTTTCAACAACTTCTTTTTATCATCATGCACTAACAAAAAAGGTTATATGCAACAGCTCGGACAATTTGGGACAAAAACTTGTCCAAGGGATTAATTAGCTCAACAACACATACCCGATTTTAAACAGGCACCAAAATGCAAGTTATTAATGCTTGGCAGCAGAATTACAGATCCTTTTATTAAGCTTCTATAACATCAAAATGGCCACGATATATAATAAACCAAAACTCGAGAAAATCAAGATAAACCATATGACATTGATGATGATAATTTGAGCACTGGATGTCGAATTTCATAAGTGCTTCTCCGCAAGTACGGGGTGTAATAAGAAAGGATATCGCTTTATCATCATCAAAAAGGGGGAAATTGATAAGAAATGATATGTTTTGATGACATGACAAACCCTAAGGAAGCAAATACAATTAGGTTCATCTGTCTGAACTTAGTTAACCTTATGATATCTCATATGCTGCCTGTCTAACTTACTTCTTGATGGATCAGATGCCTGCAGGAACTGCTCATATATGAGAGAACATATATGTTGATTCAGAAGGACCAGATGGGATCATATCTCTAGCCTGCCCAGCCAAAAATGCGGTCGTAAAGCTACTAACAGTGTATCCAGTACTTACAATATGTTCAAAGAACAAATGAGGAACCAACTTCCTCCACATAAAGGTTCTGGTCACTGAAGTTGAAAGTCTAAATCCACAGCTATAAAGTGAGAGGCTAAAAAGTACACTGCAGCTCTAAAGCAGTACCTCATCAAGGCGGAGTGATTAACAGTCCAGATTTCACGAGTGGCCATATCTACTCACTCTCTCTCCGTGCATATGAAGACATCATCTCCCAAGAGAAGAATTATTCTTGCACAATCCAAAATTGCTCCATAAAAGTGCAAGTCTCCACCTTTCAAGGCGTTCCTCAAGAACAGAGCCTTAGCAACCCAAAGGGCCAGGTCCAGAACTGAAGATATCTTAGGTCCTTAGGTTGTTAAGTCTTTGTTCTTTTGTGCTTAAAATGTAAGCCTACTCTTCCATAAAAAGAAGTTGTTTGTAGGTGTTCCAAATTCTCAAGGTTGCTTCCACAAGCTCTTGAGTGGTACACTAGGCTAGAGTTAGCTTAGTTGTATTAGTGTATGGCTAGAGTTAGTCACTGTGGGCAATTCTCAAAGGGTGTCTTTGAGTGGTACACTAGGCTGGGGTGAATCTAGGTGTATTAGTGTGCTTGGCTAGGGATAGTCAAGTGTGGGGGTTGCATAAGTGTTATTGTAAGGGTGAGGGATTATGGGAGTTAATTCCTAGCTTACGATAGAGTTGTAACCTAAGTTGCTCGGTTAGTGGAGTGGAAATCCTATAGGGGCATGTCGTGGTTTTTAATCCCTTGAACAAGGAGTTTTTCACGTAAACATATTGTGTTGATTCTCATACTGCATTGCATAAGGGAGCTGGTACACGACCAGGTACCTTTATATACTGTTTGGTGAGCGCACGGCCTGTATCAGTTATGAATATCATTTTGCTTATAGACTATTATATCTAGTTTTACTTTCTTAATGGATATGTAAAATTCATTTTTGTGGATACGTTACAATTACTTTAAAAAAAATGGTGAAAGTGCTATGAACTATGCTAAACAGTGAAAAAGGTATTCCTCTACCTTAAACTTTTTAAAAATGTGGGGGTCACGATGTTTTAATAAAATTATTTTGAGAATTATTATTTTTAAGTGGTAATATTTCACGTGGTCTTGTTATTCAAAATGTTGAAATAAATTTGATTCATTATCCTTTTATAAAATGGACGAATTGTATGTTTAACGAATGGCAACTAACACCATATGCTTTTTTGAACTACTGAGCGCAAATGTTGAACAAATTCATAACAAAACTATGCAGGCTACCAACAAGGGTTGTGGTGTAGTGGTTGGTACTACTCCATCCTTAATCAAGAGGTCTCGAGTTCGATCCCCCTATGTACAGAGTCACCAATGGTTGAGGAGTGCTTGGCTCCCATTGTGGGACTACCCTGCACAAATCCGAATTTAGTCGGGCCCCAATGAGGGTACCAGACACCGAATGGGAAATAAAAAAAAAACATGCATGCTGATTCTGCTAGAAGTAACTGGAAAAAAAATTGTGAATTGTGGAAAAGTTATTTCCTTAGACTAAAAAACTTGAAATTGTGGGGGTGCCTTGCTAATGTTATCCTACTCAATTTTAAAAAGAAAACAAATTTCTGAGAGGTACCACAATTATGGTACTATAATAAATTGGTTAGTGATGAGGCTAAGTGGTTAAGAGACCTCTTAGTGAGTATTCCGATTGGAATAAAATAACATATTTTGTGTTTATATATTGTGGTTGCCAAGCAGCAATAGTGAAAAATAAAAAAATTATTGGCAAAAATAGACACATTTATTTGAGATATAATGTGCTAAAGCAACTACGGTGAGATGAAATTATTTAAATAAATTATTGTAACGACTCGTTTGGTCGTTATTTCATTTTGACTCATTTTCCCTCGTTGACCCTTCCCCTAGCCCTGTTAGTAAGATTTTGACCTGTGGGGATGGGCGATATGGTTCCCGAGGTAATCGGGAAATTTTTATGGTGACTTATGAGAATTAGAACCTAAAAGTGAAAAATCTTTGATCGATAATTGACTTTTGGGTAGACGGACCATTTTAAAAAATATGTCAATTCTGTGAGGTCCAGAGGGTCGATTATGACTTGGTGGGATGTTAAGTTCGGTTCTCGAGGCACTCAGGAGATTTTGGGTTATTGGTTGGAAAGTTGGCTTTTGGCCATTGGGTGTTGACCAGTCAAATAGACCTTCGATGGGAATTCCGAGACCACGAGTGAGTTTGTAGAATATTTTTATGTGTGGGTTCATGTCTGGTTTGTATGTGTGAGGCCTCAGGCGATTGTTGGGATTTGGGAAGGACTTGGTGAGACACCGGGAAATTCTAGTTTCTAGTGTCTCGCCCCAGCTAGACTAGGTACTCCCCAAAAGAGCCGGCTCACCGAGGCCTAATCTACAAGCGCGGAAGTATGGGATTCCATGGGAATCTGCCCTAGCGGATGGAATTCCACTGAAGCGGATCCGTGGCAGCAGACCGTATTTCACTGGAGCGAAAGACACTATTCCAGAAACATTAAATTCCCTAATTCGAACCATTCATTTCCCATTCCCAAAATTAGTTCTCCAAAGTGACTCAAGGGCGATTTGAAGTACTTTCAGAGTTAAATCAGTTTGGAGTAAATCTCTTCCACCTAGTTCTTGTTATTTACATTCCTAAACTAATAATCTATGGTGGAATCTAGAAAATCTAGTTGGAGAAGATAAGCCTTAGCCTTAACTTAGTTATTTGAATTTTAGGCTTCAAATGTGAGCTTAATTGATGTATTTGACTAATCTAAGCATGGCATTTCATTATTAGTAACCAATAGGCTTGAGTCTTCCTTTTGAATTAAGAATTGGAATATGGAATAGCTAGGATTTACCTTTCAGGTTACCTATTCCATCTTTGAAATACTCGTTTTACCCTTGTGGGCTTAATTTCACTCTTTTCCTTAGTTGTTTTTTATTGGAATGAATGTATAGAAATATGGGTACTGTTGTTTCCCTTTTCTAACTTAGAATTCGCTAATGGCTAGACTTTGAGTATTCGGAGGCTCTTTGAAAGGGAAAGGTTCAGATCTGATTGTTCGTAGCACCAACTCAGCGATGAGGTAGGTTATGGTTTACCTTTCAGTTAGAATTCAGTTAGTGAAGCATATGTAGGAGTTAGTTATTGACAGAGAAAGCATGTTAAGCATTCGGGTATGAAGTTGGGATGGATATTCTTAGGTTGGTATTGCTGATGACTTTGTGGGCTTATTGCCTTGTTTATTGTGATTTGGCTTGTTTTCATGTGTGTGGTGTTGGGCTTGTTGCTTATTTGCTCCGTTGCGGTTGTGATACGTTTGTCTCTCACTTGTCGTGTCATTTATCATTGATAAAGGAAGAATTGGATTTGGTATTATTATTATGATGTGTGCTCATGTAGAGGCATGAATTAAGTTGGATTAGGATTTATACTTGAGATTGACATCATACTTATCATTCGTATAAATTCTAAACGATTCATTATTATGAACTGTGATTTGCTATTAATAATGACAAGAGAGAAAGTGAAACATATGAGGCTTCTTATTATGGTGTTTGCTGCATGAATATTTCATATGGCATCCCCTGCATATATTATTTGATGTGGTCCGAAGGGGAATTGTTCCGGACGTGAAATTGCACAGATTTGGGAATAAGTTTGTATTGGTCATTGATTTATGGATATTGTTATGTTTATGCACCCTCATGATCATTGTTGAATTCGACATTCATGCATACATTTCATCTTGTATTTCTCATGGTGATGTTGTGTGGTTCTAATAGAGAAATTAATGGAAAAATGTTATGGTTACGTATGATAAGGAAATGAAGGATGAAGGTCACCTCTGAGTTGTGTGCGGAGTGACTATGGACAGATTTGATATAGTAGCCATCTCTGGGCTATGTGTGGAATGGCTAGTGATATGGAAGCCACCTCTGGGCATTTAGGGCTTAACAAGAATGATTTGTTCGAGGTATCATTGGTTTGGGAAATGTTTCAACATCATCAAGGTATTTTGATGGTTTCCGTGGCACGGGTGTACCAATGGCAGGTCAGCGAGTCAGCAATGGCAGCGTATTAGATGTCGATATGCGGGGACGAGCGTAAGTTTGGTAAGGACCATCAGATTTGGAAAAAAGATAGCGACCGCGTGTAATAAAGAATAGAAGTTGAGAATAAGGACATGAAGTACGACTTTCGTGGAAAATGTGTAGCGAAGTAAGATTTCTTAGGGTATATTGGTGAGAGTACTTTTTGCGTTATGGGACGGAGGCGTAAGGAAGAGGATTTGGATAGAACACTCTCCGTTATTAGGAAAGAAACAATTTTGATAAGGTTGCAATTTGTACGAGAGTGGCTTTCGTATTTGGCCGAGAGAAGTTAAGTTGGCCTTCGACATTACAATATGGTAGTGGTGAAGTAAGAACTAGTTGTTTGTGGATTCTTCCAGGAAAATGGTTGTCGGTTCTAAATGGGAAAGCAAGGTTACTTGTGACGAGTGGAGACTTAAGATATTGGTAAATTGCGGTCCTGGCCCTTTAGTAAAGGGGTGTGTTGGTCGGGTCGTCGTGTTTAAAGGATTGGTAAGGAGATCGTGGAATCAAGAGCTTGTTGATTTGAGAGTTATGTGGCTATCATGCATGGTAGAATAGACATAAGGGTTCGTTGTTGAGTTGGTATATTTGGTTATGCCGTGGGCCAATGGGAGCCAGTGGTTGACTAATAAATATGACTCTAGTGTTGGACAAGCACGAAGTTTTAGACTCAAGAAGCTATCGAGTGTTGCATCTACTCTTGGACAAGGGTATGAGTATAGTACCTGTTGTGTAAGTTTCGGCTAGTTCCTGCTATTACTGGTGTTACGACTCTGTAGAATTGATCGAATGAGGGGGTAATCCCACGATTTGTTAGAGGTGTTCCGGTTTGACAAGTAAAACAAGAGGTGATTCTTCACGGGTGAGTAGCATTAAGGTATTCTGAGCAAGGGTACCTTGGTGGAGATACATAAGGACATTAGTAGGATTGTGTATGTGATACACTGGATAAAGAAAGTAATCAATTTTAGAGTTGAGTAAGTAAAGGGACTCTAGGGTGTAGAGTGTGTGGCATACTATAATTACCGGGATTGACTCGACTAGTTTGCAAATGATTATGCGGTGTACTATTGAGTGGGTTTGAATGATGGTTAGAATATGGCGATGATTGTGATTTAATTGGAATTAGGGAATTGAAGAGACAAGAAAAGGTATAGTTGATCAAGAATCGGCAAGAATAAGGTACATCTTTGAGATTTACTTAGGTCAGTATGATTTGTGGTGTTGTTGTCTTGCGTATTTCAGATGAGGTGTAATTGTTGAGTATGCTTAAAGAAGGAAGTCTATAAAAATGGACTAAGTGTATGACGAAGTTTCGTGATCAGTGACTAGTGAGAAGCAAATTTCAGGTAAACGACATGTTAGAGTTTATGGGAAATGGCTTGTGTGGTACCCATTTGGGTAATTTCGTAGCACTCTTCAATGGATGAGAGCTAGTGCGGTTAACAGAAAGAAATTTTGGGAATCTCTATTATTTGAAGGCTAGAGTTATAATTTCGAGATGAGACCGTATTCATGGTAGCGTATTATGTTGTAAGTATTATTAACCGGATAGCTTGGGTGAGCACTTTTGGACATTAAGGACTTGGAAGTAGTTGTGTGAGGGTTAGAGCGGAGGTTACAAGATTTGATACTTTCGGAATTGTTATGGGCATATCAAGGTGTCTTGAATAAGATTCGATAGTTAAAGGTGTATTAAATGAGGCCGCAGATATTGCGTTCAAACGTACGGAATAGTGAGCAAGTTAAGGGGAAGCACAAGGAAATTTTGATGTATTTAGAGTTCATGTGGTCTATCAAATTTGTGTATCGAGTGAAGGTTAAGAATATGAAAATTGTGATCATAAGGTATAGTTCTATGGTACTAAGTTGATGACGGGTTAGAATTCAGCCTTCTGAGTCGAGGGGACTAACATGATTGACTTTGCATGAGAAAAAGGACTAGAATTGGTCGCCACAGGTGTGTGAGAGAACAGTGATTGGTTTCGAAAAGTTGGAAGACAGTTCAAGTGACTATTGGTGGTATTCTGGGGTTTGTGCATTCATTCTGGGTCAGAATTGTTCGATTTGAGCCTGGTGGGCTATGTTTTTAATTACAGAAGGACGTATAGGTTGTAATTCATAATTGAGGTATGACAGGTTTACCCGGTTTATCGGGATTTGCGAGTAGACTTGATGAAATTTTACCGAGTGTAGCTATTCAGATAGTTATAATGGTTTACGTCGGTGCTTGGTAATGATTTAAGGAGGTACTATGGTTGTGAGAAGTCTCTAGAGTGGTCAGAGGTTCTCAATGGGTTTGGACTTGACAAGGTAATCAGTGGGTATGCTTCCAGTATAATGATTTGAAGATTTAAGAAGGCTTAGGCGATGGGTTTCGGATAAAGTAGTTTCAACACCAGGTTACGAAATTAATAGACTTGGAACTAGCTAAATTGGCTTAAGCAAAATCAATTTTGATGGAATTGCTTAGAGTTCTCAAATGGAGCAAGAATTCTTTTCTGGCAAGAATAAGTCATGGTTTTAGGGTTTGTACGTGTGTTTATGGTTTTCTAAGAAATCGTAGTGCGAAGAAAAGCTTGGAAGGTGTGAAAGAAAGATTAGTGGAATCAAAATATTTTACCGGTTCAGAGTGGGCTATGGTTCTGTCTATATCTAAAGGATGGTGTTATTTTGGGAAATGTATGTGGGACCTAACGAACGCGTTTAAAGGTGTGATTTTATCGAATCAAAGAATTCCAGCGAAAACAGTTCTTATATTCGGGCATCAGTTGTGAAAGAAATTTTGAGTATGGAAAATTGGATCTTTGATCTAAATTAAAGGAATTTTCGACTGATAAGGTGAATAGGCAGTGATTTTGGCGTACTTCTAGCCGTAGAGGCTTCCGTGTGGTTGTAATAAAATTCCTTGGTTATCGTCAGCTTTCGTACTCTCTTTCTTCGTTCGAGGATGAACGATTGTTTAATTGGTATCTAATGTAACAACCCATTTGGTCGTTATTGCATTTTGACACATTTTCCCCCGTTAACCTTTCCCCAAGCCCTGTTAGTATGATTTTAATCAGCGGGGATGGCGACATGTTTCCCGATGTAACTGGGCAAGATTTATGATTACTTATGAGAATTAGAACCTTAATGTGAAAAACCTTTGACCAATAGTTGACTTTTGGATAGATGGACATTTTTCAGAAATCTGTCGATTCCTTGAGGTTCGGAGGGTCAATTATGACTTGGTGGGATGTTAAGTTCGGTTCCCGAGGCACTCAGGATCATTTTGGGTTATTGGTTGGAAAGTTGGCTTTTGGCCATTGGGTGTTGACCCGGTCAGATAGACTTCCGAAGGGAATTCCGAGAACATGAATGAGTCTGTAGCGTGTTTTTATGTGTGTGTTCATAGCTTGTTTGTATCTGGGAGGCCTCGGGTGATTGTTCGGATTTGGAAAGGACTTGGTGAAAAAACAGAAAATTCTGGTTTTTGGTGTCTCGCCCCAGCGGACCCTCCTCAGCGAGGCCTGGTCTGTGAGCGCGGAAGTATGGAATTCCATAGGAATCTACCCCAGCGGATGGAATTCTGCTGAAGCGGATGCGCGGCAGCGGACAGTCTTCCACTGGAGCGGAAGACGCAGTTCCATAATCATTAAATTCCCTAATTCGAACTGTTTGATGTGGCGTGATTTTACGCCACAATCGATGCTTTTCTGCTATAAGTTTTACTTGTTTTTAAGCAAGTCTATGTGATTTTACATGGTTTTTAGTGTTTTTCAGGAAACGGAACAGATTCGAAATGAAAACAGATGAAAGTGAAGAAGTGGTCGTAAACTCAGTTTACGGTCCGTATTCTCAAACACGGGTCGTATTCCATGGGTGTTTTAAAGAATAAGAAGAACCAAAAAGGCAGGCTGGGGAAATGGTGATTTACGAACAACTTTTACGGACCGTATTCCACTTTACGGTCCGTATTTCAAAGCGTATTTAACCATTCGAGCATCTGGCAGAAAGTTGAAGTTTTGGAAGTTGAAAGACGACTGAGCAGTTTACGGACCGTAAACCAATTTACGGTCCGTATCTCAAGAGATTAAAGTTGCTCAAAACTGGAAGGAAGACTTGGTCGTAAACTGGTTTATGGTCCATATTTCACTTTACGGACCGTATTTCGTATCGACGGGGACCAAAGTGCAAATATGCAACTTTCACGTTTTCAGAACCTATAAATAGTCATTGTAGGGGTTTAATGGTTATCATTTATTATATTTTGACTCTTGGCTTAGAACATTAAATTAATACTCTCTAGTTTTTGAAGGTTCAAACATCAATTCAAGTATTATCAATTCCTCTTTTCTTCCAAAGTAAGCAATTAGGAATTCTTCAATTTCTTATCTTTTGTTCTTTGTCATGAGTAGCTAAATTCCCTTACTAGGGTTGTGAACCCAATGATGGGTGTTGTGTGATTGGGTTGTGATTGATATACACATAATGAATTATTAGGGTTTATTTATTCTTCATTCTTCATTCATAATTAATGGTTGCAAACATCGATTAAAGCCATAAACCTTGATTTATTTGGGAAAATAATTAGGGTTGGTAAGAATAAATAACAAGGACTCAAAGTTTTAAAATTTGTTTAATAAATTCACTTAGGAATAAGAAGAATTTACTTGGCATGATTAATCATTCTTCATAGTTACTTTCTTATATTTGGGAAAATCATAGAAAGAGATAATCTTTATTTATTGAGAAATAGTAGAGATTCATATAGAGATTAAGTGCATTCATATAATAATCCATTAGAAGTATATCAAGATCAATACCCATGATCATACACTCTATCTAACGGGGACACAACCTTAGTTTCTGTCACCATAAATTTCCACCAAAGCAAGTAGATAGCAATTAGTCATAGAAAAACCAATTATTACCAAAACCATCGGATTAAGAATTAGACCTAAGCTTAGCATCCTACGACTTTAGTAACCTTTTCACACCATATTCCCTGTGGGATTCGACCCTAACCTTGTTGGGTTACTATATTTGACAACGTCCGCGTTATACCATTAATAGGTGTAATTTGAGCATATCAAATTTTGGCGCAGTTGCCAGGGAATATGGTTTTGAAATTACTAAATAGTGTTTACTTTGATTGAAGTCTTTTGCTTATTCCATCACACCCTGTTTGCTACTCTATGTAAACCAGGTGAACATGAATCAAAACCAGCAAAATCAACGTGCTGACAACTAGGGGAATCGGTTGAACAGTCAGGTGAATGAATCAGACGATGAGAATATTTTCGTTGATCTTGTTCCGGAGGAGGACTATGCATCTGTTATTGTTCAGCCTCGAGTTGCAGCTGCTAGCGTTAAAATTGACTCCTCTCTATACCAGTTGTTGAAGCTTGAGGGATACTTTCGGAACTCTACCAAGAATGACCCTCAACGTCATTTGCAGAATTTTGTGGATGTGTGTGCTAATCACATCCAGAACAACGTTCCATAAGATGTTATGCGGTTGAGGCTATTTAAAGATTCCTTAACTGGGGAGGCAAGAACATGGTTTGAGAAGCTGCCCCGAAATTCAATTACTTCATGGGCAGAGATGGTGACTGCTTTTCTCACAAAATGGTACCCCCCTAGCAAGAAGGCTGAAATTTGTGACAAGATATATGAATTCAAGCAGCTACCGGGGGAACAACTATATGAAGCCTGGGAGAGATTCAAGGAGTATTTGCAGTAGAGCTCGAATCATGGTTTTCCGGAACGCAGTCAGTTGCTAATAATGCAGCTGATGGCAGTTTCATGAACAAAACTTATCGACGAGTGATCAACATACTTAACAAGCTGACGACTCATAATCAGGCTTGGCACTCAAACAATGTTGATGTGGTACCGTATGGTAGTGCTATGATCCAGAATATAGTAAAGGAGAATCAAGACACCTAGCAAACATTGGTAGAACTTGCAACAAATATTTCCTTGCTAACGAAAAATTTTAATGAATCACAGATCAAGAAGGTAAATGTTTGTGAGGATGATACAGTTTTTCCAAAAGGGATGTACCATACTCAAGATGGTCCGTTCCATGATGGGCCACCTATGCAGGTTGAAGATGCTAATTATGTTAACAACTCTCAAGGGGGTTACCAAAGATAGAATTACCAAGGTGGTTATTAGAATCAGAATCAATGGAGACCTCAGCAAGGTCAAGGTGCTTATAACAACTCTGGGAACTACAACAATAATTATGGTGGTGCAAACCAAGGGAGCTACAACAACGGTAACAATTTCGGGAACAAGAGTTCCAATCCTTATATACCACCGAAAGGGCAGGCAACAGAGCAAGGTAGTTCGAAGGTTGAATCGATGCTTGAGAAGATTCTGGCCAATCAATCTATGTCTGAAAGGACTTTATCTGGGCTGACAGAAACAGTGGGTTCCCATACAGCTACTATTCAGAAGCTTGAGTCACTGATGAGGGATATTTCTAGAGAGCAGCACCCTCCTACAAAGAGAGGACTTCCGAGTGACACTATTCCAAATCCAAAGAATAGGGGAGGCGGTGTAGACTGTGTGTTTACCATCACTACTAGGAGTGGTAAAATACTCCAAGGGGCTGATGAGAATGTGATTGATCTTGAACCGATAGATGAAGAGGATGAGGTGCAGTCTGAAGCACCCATTATTGTTGATGAGAATCCTACTGACAAGAAGGTTGCTGATATTCCAGAGATGGTGAAAGAAGCTGATAACACAAGCAAGCAGACTGTAAAAGGGGCTCTCCGCCCTTTGATGTAGCTTTTCCAATCCAAACCACCCTTTCCTCAGAGGTTAGTAAAGAAGAAGGAAGATGCTAAGTTCGAGAAGTTTTATGATCAATTGAAGCAGTTATCTCTAAATTTTCCCTTCTTGGAAGTTGTCAAGGAGATGCCCGGTTTTGCTAAATATTTGAAGGATCTGCTGACCAAGAAGAAAATGGTTCAACATGAAATTGTGAGTTTGACTCACACTGTGAGTTCCATCATTTCAACTACAACTGTTCAGAAAAAGGGAGATCCTGGGCGTTCATCATTCCTTGTTCTGTTGGGCACCATGATTTTGCTCGTAATTGTGTGATAATGGGGCGAGTATTAATTTGATGCCCCATGCTATATATAAACAATCAGGTTTAGGGATGCCAAGGCCGACTACTATGAGGTTACAAATGACTGATAGGTCTATCAAAAGACCTGTTGGGGTGGTTGATGATGTACTTGTGCGGGTTGGTGATTTTATGTTGCCCGCTGATTTTCTGATTCTTGACTGTGCTGTCAACCGGGACATTCCTATTATTCTGGGGAGACGTTTCCTTGCTACAGGGAGAGCTCTGATGGATTCGGAGAAAAATGAAATCAAGTTCCGAGTCAACGATGAAGAAGTGACTTTTCAGGCTAGCAAAGGGATGAAGTAACCAAGTGCTTACGAGAGTATTTCGGTAATTGATTCGGTTGATGTTATTGATGAAGCAGTAGAGTTCAAGATGGAAGAAGAAAGTTTGGGTGAAGCTCTAGCTGATATTCTTGTGAATTTCGATGCCGAGGACATGGAAGGTTATGTGGAGACAGTTAATTCACTTGTTGGGTTGGGATCATATTCCTACCACCCAAAGAAGCTGAATCTCGATCTGGAAAACAGAACAACTCCTCCAGCAAAGCATTCGATCATTGAGCCACCTAAGTTAGAGCTTAAACAACTCCCATCACATCTGAAGTATGAGTTCCTTGGTCCGGATAATATATTGCCAGTGATTGTTTTAGCTCTACTGACTGAGGAGCAGATTTTACAGCTTTTAGAGGTGTTGAGGGAGTATAGGCGTGCTATTGGTTGGACCATAGCAGACATTCGAGGTATCCCATCTGGGATCTTTGAGCACAAAATCCAGTTGGAGGAAGATAGCAAACCGAGTGTAGAGCATCAAAGGCGACTGAACGAGAATATGCAAGAGGTAGTCAAGAAAGAGATCATCAAATGGTTGGTTGCGGAAGTGGTTTACCCAATTGCTGATAGTAAATGGGTGAGCCCAGTCCAATGTGTTCCTAAGAAGGGCGGTATCACTGTGGTGCCGAATGCGAACAATGAGTTGATCCCAACTAGAACCGTAACTGGATGGAGAGTTTGCATGGACTATCGCAAGCTCAACACAGCCACATGCAAGGACCATTTCCCCATGCCTTTTATTGATCAAATGCTTGATCGGCTAGCGGGGCGTTGCTACTATTGCTTCCTTGATGGTTATTCGGGATACAATCAGATCAACATTGCTTTAGAATATCAGGCGAAGACTACGTTTACTTGTCCTTATGGGACGTTTGCATTTAGCTAGATGCCTTTTGGTTTGTGTAATTGTCACACCCTAGTCCTGATAGGGTATGATGGTCGCCCGACCCTTTACTTAGAGCCGACCGAACCCGCTGGTTCTCGTTATTTTCATAATCTCACTGGAATCTTAAACCACGAAATGAAATGCATAATGAAAGCCTTTCAAAAACATTCCTTTCGTCTTTCTCAAATCAAGTAAATTTGTAATCATATGAAATTTATAACGTAATGCATAATGATACATCACCTTGCAGAGCCGCTTGCAAGACTGACATGATATATACGTGACTCTGTCTGCAAAGTCACTAACATAAATCAATATACCATAACATAGATACTCTGACTCGGCAACACTCCGGAAGGAAATGGAGCTCGCCAATCCAGCTGGAACATCTTCTAGCAATACCCTCTACTCATTTGTATACACCTGCGTGGCATGAAACGCAACGTCCACAAGAAGGGACGTCAGTACGAGTAATGTACTGCGTATGCAAGGTATGAACAATACCATAAGATCATAGTAAGAGACGTAAAGCACAACATAGAGTAAGGAAATAACCTGTACCTCGGTTTGCCTCTTAAGGCGGATATCATGCATGTTAACTTTCCCTTTTGAAACAACGTATAAATATTTACAAGTAAACTGCCCGACCATATAGATACGGTGTAATGCTGCCTGACCATATAGGTACGGTGTAATGCTGCCCGGCCATTTAGGCACGGTGTGATCATCATTAGCCCGTGTCCAGGCCTCCCACATCCGGGGTAATCATAAACTGCCTACTGTAGTGGTGTGTCTGCCCGGCCGCCTATTGGACGGCGCGATGTTATACTGCTCGGCCATGTAGGCACAGTGTTATACTGCCCGGCCATATAGGCACGGTGTTATTAAAATACATACATAATTATAAAGCATGCATGAGATCCCAAGTGAAAGCTACAACTCTATCGGAGTAACGTAAGGTCGGTAACCTCCGATTTATATTATGGAATAATCATCATCGATATATCTCACCTCGAAGGAACAATTCATGAGGAGAGACCAACAACAATGAGCAATTCAAGGAAATCATCAAATAAACTCGATAATCTCATAATAGCATTAAAATCATAAGCTTTGGAACTTCTAGAATCAAAATCATTGTCCTCGTGCGCATCATAGAAAACATCTCATCTTCTTTATCCTTATAAAGCGTACTCGTCTTTAGCGTCATAAGAAACTCTTGGGATCATGAAACTTTAACTTTTGAGGATAAAGACATTATGGAAAACATCTCATCTTTAGTATCATAGGAAGCTTTTAAGAATCATGAGTTTCTAACTCTTGGAAATAAGAAGGTTATGGAAACGTATGTGGAATCACAACATAAGAATCATGCCTTTGAAAGAAGGGGACTAGCCTTAACATACCTTTTTGGTCGCCTTAACTCTAACTATTCAACGCTTGGCCTCCCAGGCTCGTAAATCTGTATTCAAGAAATTTTATACTATTGTTAGACTCATCTTCATAGGCCTGTCTTAAGCCCTCAAACTAACTCTTTCTGGAATCTCCTGAAATTTTAGCAGCATCTCCCCCGTTTATATGCCTAGCCCGAAATTATAATTCAGCAACCAACAACAACAACAACAACAACAACAACAACAACGACAATCACATCATTTCCAACACCAATATGAACCATAAAACATCCCACACGATGTTTTCCCAATTTCCACAACTAACCAATTTGCTATACAATTATTTAACGACTTTATCTCCGTTAATAAATCAAAATTAACATTAATAATAGGAGATTCATACCTTATTCTTGTTAAAACAGAGATATCTTCAATATCTACCTTGAATCCACCGCAAAACCATACTAGAATCACATCCATGCGTTTATCCGAGCTTCGATTAATACTCCTCGCTTGAAAACTGCTCACTTTCTGATCCCCCCCCCCCCCCTCCCCCTCTCTCTCTCTCTATTCAATTTTCTGGAAATTTTTGGGAAAATCTGGTGAAACAAAATGGGGTTTTACCCCTTTTATAAGGGTCAAATTCGGGTCGGGTCACTGTAGCAGTACTGCAGCAGGTCGGTACTGTAGCACGGGTTTCTGCTCTGTCAGTTGAGCTTGTAACGTTCATAATTCTCTACTCCGATGCCCTATCGACGAGCGGTTTGTTGTGTTGGAAACGAGACTCGACGAACTTCATTTTAGGCTTTTGTTTCACCTTAAAACACTTCTTATGCTAAGAGATATGCGTCCCCCAAGTTGGACCAAAATTTTCACACAAAACATTACCCATCCTTTCTCCGAAGTCGTATTACTTCATTTCTTCCACTCATTTCCTTATAAGACCCTCCAGTATACCTTATATACATCCTTCACTCATTAACTATACTTAATAATGCTTGCTCCTTATATTCCAAAGTGGTTTTACTTAATCCTAACTCAACGTACTTATGTTTCAAATTTGATAAGTGCTCTTTAAAGATACGGGGTGTAACAGTAATGAACCAGCCACTTTTCAGAGGTGCATGATGTCAATCTTCTCTGACATGATAGAGTATTTCTTGGAAGTGTTCATGGATGACTTTTCTATTATTGGTGATTCGTTTGAAGATTGTCTTGGCCATCTGGGCCAAGTGCTAAAAAGATGTAAGGAGACAAATCTCGTGCTAAATTGGGAGAAGTGCCATTTTATGGTGAAGGAAGGAATCGTCCTCGGTCATAAAATCTCTGAAAAGGGAATCGAGGTCGATCAAGTGAAAATTGATGTGATTGCAAAACTTCCACCACCTATCTCGGTCAAAGGTGTCTGAAGTTTCTAGGGACATACTGGGTTCTACAGAGATTTCTCCAAGATTTCCAACCCAATGTGCAAGCTTCTTGAAAAAAAGGCAAAGTTTGCATTTGATGATAAGTGTCGGAAGGCGTTTGAGGAGTTAAAAGAGCATCTCACTACTGCTCCCATTATTGTTGCTCCTGACTGGTCCTTGCTATTTGAACTGACGTGCGATGCTAGTGGTTTTGTAATAGGTGATGTGCTTGGGCAGAGGCACAATAAAATTATGCACCCGATCTATTATGCAAGCAGAACACTGAATGCTGCCCAGATGAATTACACAGTGACGGAGCAAGAGCTGCTTGCCATTGTATTTGCTTTTGAGAAATTTCGAGCCTACTTGTTGGGGTCCAAAGTAGTGGTTTACACTGATCATGCAGCCTTGAGATACCTCATGGAAAAGAAGGAAGCAAAGCCGCGACTAATCAGATGGGTGCTATTGCTGCAAGAGTTTGATTTTAAGGTGAAGGACCGCAAGGGCACTGAAAACCAGGTTGCTGACCATCTCTCTCGACTTGAAGAGGCTGGGAGACCTTCTGATGAGCTTGATATAGATGATGCTTTTCCGGATGAGAGGGTGTTGGCTGTGTCAATGAAGGTGGCACCGTGGTATGCTGACATTGCCAATTATTTGGTAACAGGCATAGTTCCAGAAGATATCAAAGCCTACCAAAAGAAGAAATTCTTGCGGGATGCTCGGCAGTACTATTGGGACGAGCCTTATTTGTTCTGAACATGTGCTGACAACATCATTCGGCGTTGTATTCCTGAAAGTGAAGTGATGGCGATTATAAAGGCGTGCCATGACTCTCCTATTGGGGGTCATCATAGCGGAAACCAGACTGCGGCTAAGGTACTTGAGTGCGGCTATTACTGGCCGACCATTTTTCATGATGCTAATCTATTGGTGTGGTCCTGTGATCAATGTCAAAGGCAAGGGAATATCGGCAGAAGGCAAGAGATGCCTATGAATTTTTTTATGGAGGTAGAAGTGTTCGATGTCTGGGGGATTGACTTTATGGGACCCTTTGTGAGTTCGGGTGGCATGAAATACATCTTGGTTGCTGTGGATTACGTGTCAAAATTGGTAGAAGCGGTGGCTTTACCTAATAACGAGGCCAAGAGTGTTATGGGGTTCCTCAAGAATAACATATTTACTGGTTTTGGTACTCCGAGGGCTATAATCAGCGATGGTGGATCCCACTTTTGTAATAGAGCCTTCGCGGGATTGATGGAGAAATATGGTGTAAAACAAAGGGTGGCAACACCTTATCATCCTCAGATAAGTGGACAGGTTGAAGTGTCCAATAGGGAGATCAAGAGTATTCTAGCAAAAAAAGTAAATGCAAATAGAACTGATTGGGCCCGCAAGCTCGATGATGCTCTATGGGCATACCGGACTGCTTTCAAGACTCTGATTGGGACTTCACCCTTCGAGCTTGTGTTTGGAAAAGCTTGTCACTTGCCGATTGAGCTTGAGCACAAGGCTATGTGGGCGCTGAAGAAACTGAATATGGATTGGGAGGAAGCAACCAAGCTCAGGTTGTTTCAACTAAATGAGATGGATGAGTTTCGGTACCAGGCATATGAGAGTGCAGCACTTTATAAAGAAAGGATGAAGCAATACCATGACAAGAAGATCCTGAAGCGAGAGTTCTACAAGGGTGATCTTGTATTGTTGTTTAACTCTCGGTTGAATTTGCTACCTGGTAAGCTTAAATCAAGGTGGTCTGGTCCGTTTGAGGTGGTAGGTGTTTCACCCCATGGAGCGATTGAGTTAAAGTCCGGAGATGGAACTCGGACATTTAACGTGAATGGGCAGATATTGAAGTACTATCACGGGATGGTTTCGGAGGATAGGATTGTTGATCGATACAGGTTGAAGCACCTCGGAACGAACGATGATCTAGTGCACGCAGATAAGGAGTGAATGGTTACCACAGTCGTGCCATGACGTTAAATCAACCGCTTCTTGGGAGGCAACCCAAGTGTAATGTTTATTTTTCTTTTGTTTGTTTTTTTTTTTTTTTTATTACATATAGGGTAATGGTTGTTTTGGTGCAGGAATATATTGCAAAAAAGATTGTTGAATAGCAGGTAAGTTAAGTAGTAAGAGACTGCTTCACAACATTAAAATACGCCTGCAGTTTAAGGACCGTATTTCACAATACGGTTCGTAAAATGGGGCGTATTTAACAATGTCATAAAACAGTAAGCACTGTAATGCAACATGAAAGTTTACGACCATGGAAGACGGACTTTATTGTGAAATATGGTCCGTAAATTTGATCGTAATCTTTCATGAGACAATACAGTGTACTGCCCACATCAACATCTCTAAATACGGGTCGTAAATCACTTTACGGACCGTATTTAGAACAAACAAGAAAAACAATGCTTTAAATACAAGAGAGGGCAGCGATTTAAATCACGGGCAGAGAGACAAACGTTTCAAATCCCCTCCCACGATCAATCCCATTAACTTCCCTCTTTCTTCTCAACCCCCACGATTTCCCACCAAACACCCATCATCTTCTATTTTCTAAACTCCATAAATACACAACTCACACTCGAAAACCTATCCACTCTCACAAAATTCGAAATCTCTCTGCCCTAGGTTTAAATTTGGTTGTGATTGAAGTTGTGCTCTCAAAGTCTTTGCTTATTGTGATCTGTTGGTTCATCATAAAAAGCAATGGGTCAGAAAAAGAGTGCAAGGAAAGCGGGGGCCAAAAGCCAAGGCACAAGAAAGAAAGTGCGCTCGGATTTTAATTTGATAGATGAACCCTCCAATTCGGAAGGGGAAAAATCAGGATCCGAGTGCGCAGAAGTTATACCGCCACCAAAGGTCAGAGGGGCCCCCACGCAAGGCACATCGGCAAGTCCATCTACTGTTATACCCCGTATTTTTATACGTCGAATTATTCGCAAGCAAATCGACTCAAGTTAAAGACGGGATTACTTTCGGACATGAAATAGGAACTTTTAATTTTCAATTTTAATTAGTACACAAATTGTTTATAAATTTTATTTAGTGTAGAAATATTATTGTAAATTAGGGACTAATTAATTGTGATTATATTATTAAGTAAGGATTAATGATTTATTAAAATTAATTAATTTAATTACTAAAAGTGGGCCCCACCCGAAAGTTTTAAAAAAAAATAATAACAATTCAAGAAAGCATTGGTGAGTCATTAGGGGTGGGGGACGTGTGTCAATACAAGAATCATCATATATATAGTTGGCAAAATGATCAATTCAATCCATTTTATAAAATTAAAGTTAGGAAAAAAAAAAGAAAGAGAACTTCCATGGCTGCTCTCGGCCAGCCATGGCTTAATGAAAAAAAAATATTTTGTTGCATATTTTGAACAAGTTCCAAGTGAATTACAAATTCAAGGAGGTAATAGCAACATTGGATATTGAATTGAGGAAGAAGAAATGGTGAAATTGGAGCAATTAAGTGTAGAAATTCCTCCGAGAAAATTAAGGTAAGATTTCTTGTTTTGTGGTATAATTGTATTAATAGTGTTGTAATGGAGGGATTAAAATTGGATTGGATGAAATTGGAAGTAAGAAATTGCATGAAATCGTTGTTATACGAAATTGTGGGTTGAAAAGGATTAAAAAGGGTTATTGGATTGTTAAAGTTGTTTATGGGATGAATTGTAAGGGTTCTATATAAATATTGCTATTACTGTCATTGTTGGTATTTCTGTGATAACAGGAGGATAATTGGAAGTTCGGGTTAGGCGAATATATAGGGGAAATGCTGCCCGATTTCCGTTAAGTTCTTAACTAATGAAAAACCCTAATCGAGAAAGTATAAGTTAAAGAATGAGTTCTATAAGCGATGGGCTGCGGAATTATGAACTAGAAAGTATAGTTACTAACGATAGCGTTACCTTTATATTAAATAGGCTAAAGGGGCGACGAAGCGAACAGGTTTGCGATTAATCGCTAACAGGTATGTAAAGCTGCCTCTTCTTTCTTTTGGCATGTCTTAGATTTAAGTGACGAATGATATGAGCTTTGGGGTAATTCTATTCATAAGTTTCAAGTGTGATTCATGATTCCTATTCACTTCTTGATGTTAGAACTCTTGAAATGATTGAGCTTCCCTCTCAAGTTTTCTATACGTTGGATAGTAGTCGATGTATAAGCTCTTATTCTTAGAGACTCTACGATAACTAATTTCCTTGACTTCTATAACCTATTTCTTATTATCTTGATACATGTCTATGATTCCTAAGGGTCTTTTGATATGATCTATAATGGCATTCGAGAGATACTTGATATGATTGTCGCTATTGATACTCAGGTGGTAATCCCTTCTTCTTATTCTGTTTGAGTATTGATAATGTTTTAAATTGCATATGGTTGCTCACTACTCTGCTCGTGCATGCCTCAATATGTCTTTCACCGAGTCCCGGGTCGGGTATGTTATCGTGCACAGTTTCACTGCATTGTTGACCGAGTCCCTCACTAGAGGGCCGGAATATGATATATATATATATATATATATATAATGGAGTTATGTTGTGTTATGGCGTTATGATGTGTTTATGGAGTTATGTTGTGTTATGGCGTTATGATGTGTTTATGGAGTTATGCTGTGTTATGGCGCCAAAGATGGGGTGGCGACCATGTTCACCGAGTCCCATAATGGGCCGGGTATGATATATGATATTGACATGCATGATTTATGTTTCAAAAGGGCAAGTGCTTTGGTATTCTGGACATTGTACTTGTTTTCTGTACCCCTTATTTCAGTTATGATCCTTTTTACTGTATTTCATGCTTTATTTACTCAGTACATATTCCATACTGACCCCCTTTCTTCGGGGGGCTGCGTTTCATGCCCGCAGGTACAGATAGTCGGTTTGGTGACCCTTCAGCATAGGACTTCTACTCAGCTGTCTTGGAGAGCTCCGTTATTCCGGAGTTTAGACTTTTGGTACAGATCTTATGATATATATATGTATGTTTATCCAGGGGTACGACGGGGCACTGTCTCGTCATATTTCACTGTTAGTACTCTTAGAGGTCTGTAGACATATGTGTGGGTTGTGTATAAGTTTTGTTCAGCTGTGTCTATACGATGTGCTATGATGTGATGTTCGTCTACAGTGGCAACCTTGTCGGCTTGCATATGACATGATATTGATGAGTAGTGGCAGCCTTGTCGGCTTGCGCATCGTCTTATGATTTGATCAGTTGTGACTCCTCAGGAGACAGTTTATCTGAATATACATATATGACGACGTTATGAACCGTTGGAGCTCTTTTGCAAGTTTCCATACTACTCATAGATTCAGTTTGATTATATGTAACAGGTTCGTATACGGGTGCCCAATTCGGGCACTAGTCATGGCCCACGGGGTTGGGTCGTGACATCTACGCCCCCAGAAATGACCCATCCACATCTGCGTCAGAAGCCTCCCATTCTGAAGAGGGGGATTTTGCCGCGGAAGTATCAAGCAGGGGGGCTGCCAACCAAACAGCACAACAGAGTGGCTCAGTAGGGCCAAGTGATGGTAATGATCCGGATGATGATACACCGCCAGAGGGTCGTAAACTGGCCGTCCGGACCAAAAGGCTGGAGGAAGAAAATCTTCGATTCTCGGTCAAAGGGTCAAAGAAATTGTATGACCAATGGGCTGGGACAGAAATTGGGGGACAGCCGCAGCGGAAAATATTTGAGGAGCGGCAACTGATTTTCGATGTTATCTCGGCTCATCCACAGCTGAATGATACCATCAAAATGTACAAGCTGGATGTTTTCACTCATGAGCCGGGAGACTATGCTCTGCATATTGTGAGGGAATTCTATGCATCATATGGGGCTGTGTTGATGTCGACGAAGAAGCCGAGTCGTGCTTGGCATGAGATACCCATTTTGGAGAATGTGACAGTCCAGAACTCACTTGTCGACATTTCCTCCAAAGCCATTAACAAAGTCCCATTCGGTAATGATGTTGTGGTACCTATTGATCTGAGCCTGTTCTTAGACAAACGAGACAGGAAAGACAAGAAATCTGTGAGGGAATGGACTGCTACGATTATCACATCTGAGCCACATAAGAAAAAATGGACTAATGATGGGAGAGTCAAGATTGCTAAAAGTTGTTTGTCCACGGAAGCTAAGTTTTGGTGGACGTTGCTTCGGTACAGGATCACTCCAACCCAAGCGGATAATACCCTCTCCACCAGTCAGTCAGTCACTATTGCCTCATTGATGTCAAAGTATCCAATGAATAGTGGGGAGCTCATTGTTGAGGAGCTGCATGTGCAGGCACACAAGCCCAACCAGAACATGGTATTTCCGTGTCTTATCACAGAATTGTGTAGACGGGCAAGGATATTTCAGCTTCTAGAATGGGACGGCACCATCACAGCTGCTCGTATGGGAGATTAGAGGAAGAATAAGGTAAAGGGAAAGAAGGACCAAGAGGCAGATCAGTCCGGTGATGACGACGACACTCAGTTAGAGTTGAGTCTGAGCCATGCTTATAGGACTGACCCAGTAGAGTTCGAGATTGGTGCTGCTGCTATTGAGGCTGATGCTCCCACTACAGGTGCCCCAGATACTGTAGATACACCGGCTTTTGCAGCCAAGATAGGTGTTTCTGAGGCAAGGCCTCCACCACCACCTCCGTCCACACAGGGCCCTCCTTCGGGGTCTACCACTGCCGCTGAGACAGCTGAGCCTGCTGATCCAGAGCTGGAATTGCTTCACTTCAGCCATGCTAATTACAGCCAGATTGCAATCAAAGCAGTGAGGGCTGAAAGGCAAGTAGGAAAACTCTTGCAACAATTTAAGTTGAAACTGGTAAAAATAGTGCAGCAGTTGGTTACAGAGGCGACCACAGAGATCCGTGCGGAGTTCGAGAAAAAGCCCGAAGTATATCAAGATAGACTAGATAGTTTTGAGTCGAAATTATTGACTCGAGAGCAGACCACACTCGGTGGGGAGTCTGTCTCATTGAGGAGTGAGTTGGATAAGCTGAAGAAGGAGCTTGAGGCACTCAAAGTGAAAGGTATGGCAACCACACCAGTGCCATCACCACGTGCCATTTTGCCTAATACGTTTAAGGTGCTGGATCTGATGGATTCTGAGGAGGAGGCGGAGGATGCCGAACCCTTTGTGCGCAATACAGAAAAGAGGGTCCGTGAGCCATCTGAGGACCCAGAGGAGTTGGCCAAGAGATTAAAGAAGACAGAGGAGAAGGAAATGCAGCAGGAAATTTTTCAGTCGTTAGTTGACCCGCAGCGCCAACCAGGAGAGTCCACGAGTCAACCGCCGGATGCAGCGGGCCAGTCATGAGTTTCGTACAGCACCAAGAGCACCAAGGTACCACCTCTTTCCCTCGTTCTTATAAGTGATGCACTGAGACAGTGCTTGATTTTTTGTTAGGGGTGGGAGTGTTGGCACTAATGTAGTGTAGATATATGTGTAGGAACCCCCTCGGCTTTTCTTTGCCAGAGTTGTTTTCCTGAAGGGTGTTGTTTTTGTTGAAACTGTCATGTTTAGGATGTTGCTTAGGTTGAATAGAGTAGTTGTGACTTATTTGGTGTTACTCTGTAACTGATGGCAGGTTATTATGGTTGTTGGGAATTTTGGACCCCTCAAAATCTTGAAAAATGCATACTTAGAACAGCTATTGGCTGACATAATTGATTCTTTATATGACATTATGATTATTGGGGTATTGTGTATGATAAATGACTACTTGGGAGGTCACAAGTGTAAAAATAATTGTCCTTATGCCAATGTGTGTGTGAGCTGTTAGTTTGGTTCTGTTTATGCATGTATAATCTAGAACTTTCCCAGTTAGTCTTGTATGAAATCCGAAAGTTAGTTTGGTTGTGAGATGATCTTAGGCTTTCTTTGTGTAAATAGTCACTTTGCCTAAATAAGCCTTACCAAAATTCCAAAATATCCCTAGTTTCTCTGTGAGCCTTTTGACCTTTTTCTTGGCTAGCTAATTATGAGACCTTACCATTTTGAACAATTAATCCATCTTCGCACCCGTTCCCTCCTTGATGCTACTAGATAGATGAGGCAAAATGCCTAAGTTGGGGGTGAATTAAATGTGGAGTAGATGTTAAAAACATAAGTTGGGGTGGTGGAGTTTTCTAGTGGGAATTCGATGTGGTAGTTACATATAAAAAAAAAATCAGAAAATTGTAACACAAAAATATTTGCAAGTTGGATAGGAATAAAACCACATCGAGGTCGAAAACTTGAAAGAAAATAAAAGGGGTTGGAAAGAAAAGGGGTGAATTAAGGTGAAGAGATGTTGTAGTGTTCAAGGAGAGGGAAGTCACTAATATCCAAAAAATATCCTACCTGTCCCTAAGCCTACATTACAAGCCGAAACAAGTCCTAATGTGTTCACAACCGAACAAGCCTAGGATGAAAACATAGAAAATAAGGGCAAGCCTATGGTATTTGCATGTGTAGATATGAATTTCTTTGTGAGTGTGAGTTTTTTTCTTTTCTCTTTCGTCTTCGTCCCATTCTTGTTATATATATGTGTGTTGGGACATTCTTTGGTCTATGTAAGGGCATAAGGACGAGAATTGAGCAAAATAAAGTAGCGTTTGTGTGCATCATAATGTGTTCGATAATGTAATGTCATGCATTGAAGCTTCATTGTTAGTCATAGCATTCTTGAGTTATGTATATTGCTTTGAAATAGAAAATTAGGGTGGTCCTTTGAAGAAAAACATGCATGACGGTAGTTCAGAGTCAAAACCAATGTAGACATTGTTATTCTATGATATCTAGGTGTTAGATTGATTCGTTGTTTTGTATGGCTTGCTTGAGGACAAGCAAATACTTTAAGTTGGGGGTGTTGATGTGGCGTTATTTTACGCCACAATCGATGCTTTTCTGCTATAAGTTTTACTTGTTTTTAAGCAAGTGTATGTGATTTTACGTGGTTTTTAGTGTTTTTCAGGAAACGGAACAGATTCGAAATGAAAACAGTTAAAAGTGCAGAAGTGGTCGTAAACTCAGTTTACGGTGCGTATTCTCAAACACGGGCAATATTCCATGGGCGTATTAAAGAATAAGAAGAACCAGAAAGGCAGGTTGAGGAAATGGTGATTTACGAACAACGTTTATGGACCGTATTCCACTTTACGGTCCGTATTTCAAAGCGTATTTAACCATTCGAGGATCTGGCAGAAAGTCGGAGTTTTGGAAGTTGAAAGACGACTGGGAAAGACGACTGGGCAGTTTACGGACCGTAAACCAATTTACGGTCCGTATCTCAAGAGATTGAAGTTGCTCAAAACTGGAAGGAAGACTTGGTCGTAAACTGATTTACGGTCCGTATTTCACTTTACGGACCGTATTTCGTATCGACGGGGACCAAAGTGCAAATATGCAACTTTCACGTTTTCAGAACCTATAAATAGTCATTGTAGGGTTTTAATGGTTATCAGTTATTATATTTTGACTCTTGGCTTAGAACATTAAATACTCTCTAGTTTTTTAAGGTTCAAACATCAATTCAAGTATTATCAATTCCTCTTTTCTTCCAAAGTAAGCAATTATGAATTCTTCAATTTCTTATTTCTTGTTCTTTGTCATGAGTAGCTAAATTCCCTTACTAGGGTTGTGAACCCAATGATGGGTGTTGTGTGATTGGGTTGTGATTGATATACACATAATGGATTATTAGGGTTTATTTATTATTCATTCTTCATTCATAATTAATGGTTGCAAACATTGATTAAAGCCATAAACCTTGATTTATTTGGGAAAATAATTAGGGTTGGTAAGAATAAATAACAAGGACTCAAAGCTTTAAACTTTTTTTAATAAATTCACTTAGGAATAAGAAGAATTTACTTGGCATGATTAATCATTCTTCATAGTTACTTTCTTATATTTGGGAAAATCATAGAAAGAGATAATCTTTATTTATTGGGAAAAAGTAGGCATTCATATAGAAATTAAGTGCATTCATATAATGATCCATTAGAAGTACATCAAGATCAATACCCATGATCGTAAACTCTATCTAACGGGGACACAACCTTAGTTTCTTTTACCATAAATTTCCACCAAAGCAAGTAGATAGCAATTAGTCATAGAAAAAACAATTATTACCAAATCTATCGGATTAAGACATTAGACCTAAGCTTAGCATCCTACGACTTTAGTAACCTTTTCACACCATATTCCCTGTGGGATTCGACCCCAACCTTGTTGGGTTACTATATTTGACAACATCCGCATTATACCATTAATAGGTGTAATTTGAGCGTATCACCGTTCAGTTCTCATTCCTAAAATTAGTTCTCCAAAGTGACTCAAGGGAGATTTGAAGTATTCTAAGAGTTGAATCATCTTGGGGTAAGTCTTTTCCACCTACTTCTTGTTACTTACCTTCCTAAACTAGTAATTTATGGTGGAATCTAGAAAAGCTTGTTGGAGACGGTGAGTGTTAACCTTAACTTTGTTATTTGAATTTTACGCTTCAAATGTGAGATTAGTTGATGGGTTTGACTAATCTAAGCATAGAATTTCATTAATTAGTAACCAATAGCCTTGAATTTTCCATTTGAGTTAAGAATTGGAATATGGGAAAGCTAGGGTTTATGCCTAATTTTGGGGTTTTTCTTTGAATGATGAAATTGATCAATACTTGAGCTAAACTAGCAACTGGAGAATAGAATTGGACTCTTTGAAATACCCGTTTTACCCTTATGGGCTCGATTTCACTCTTTTCCTTAGTTATCTTTTATTCGAATGAATGTATAGCATGGGTACCGTTGTTTCCCATTTCTGATTTAGAATTCGATAGTGGCCAGACTTTGAGTATTTGGAGGCTCTTCGGAAGGGAAAGGCGATCTGATTGTTCGTAGCACCAGCTCAGCAACGAGGTAGGTTACGATTTACCTTTCAATTAGACTTCAGTTAGCGAAGCATATGTAGGAGTTAGTTATTGACGGAGAAAGCATGTTAAAACTTCGGGTATAAAGTTGGGATGGATATTCATAGGTTGGTATTGTTGATGGCTTTGTAGGCTTATCACTTTGTTTATTGTGATTTGGCTTGTTGCCATATGTGTAGTGTTGGGCTTGTTGCTTATTTGCTATGTTTCGGTTGTGATACGTACATCTCTCACTTATCTTGTCATTTATCATTGAAAAAGGAAGAACTGGATTCGGTATTATTATTGTGATGTGTGCTCATGTAGAGGCACGAATTAAGTTAGATTATGATTTAAACTTGAGATTGATATCATGCTTATCATTCATACAAATTCTACATGATTCATTGTTATGAGCTGTGATTTGATATTAATAATGACAAGAGAGAAAGTGAAACATCTGAGGCTTCTTATTATGGTGTTTGCTACATGAATATTTCATCTGGCATCCCTTGCATATATTATTTGATGCTGTCTATGTGGCCCGAAGAGGAATTGTTCCAGACGTGAGATTGCACAGATTTGGATATAAGTTTGTATTGGTAATTGATTTATGGATGTTGCTATGTTTATTCACCCTCATGATCATTGTTGAATTCGACATTCATACATTTCATCCTACATTTCTCATGGTGATGTTGTGGGGTTCCAATGGAGAAATTGATGGAAAAAGATTATGGAAACATATGATAAGGAAGTGAAGGATGAAAGTCACCTCTGGGTTGTGTGTGGAGTGACTATGGAAAAACTTGATATAGTAGCCATCTTTGTGTTGTGTGCGGAATGGCTAGTGATATGGAAGCCACCTCTAGGATGTGTGTGGAATGGCTAGTGTTGTGAAAGTCATCTCTTGGCTGTGTGTGGAGTGACTAGTATAGGGACTTCGCGGGTCCCCCATGGGTCATGACTATCGAGATGTGGAGGTTTTCCGTCCGTAGCATGTGTGTACGGTGTGAGACAGTTGGCCAGTGCAATGCATTACATCGCACTTGCATTCATACTACCTCCACTCATATCACTGATGTTGGTTGATGCATTTATGCATTGCATGGTTCGTTTCCGCATTGATTCATTGGTTGATGATTCATTGATTTTTTGTGTGCTTGTTGATCACTTACCTAGACACTTGATGGATTCAAGGACTATAGGCTTCCGCTTAGGCTATGACTGTAGACTAGTGAGATCTATTATGGTTCATATTACTGCAAGTCTTACGTGGATATGCTTAGTGACTATATTTAATTGCTTATATGCCTATTTGTTGATTTCTTTCTTCATATATGTGAACTAATTGTTGTCGGCCAATGATGCCTACCAGTTTGCTGTTTGTACTGATGCTACCTTGTTGCATTCTTTTCTGAGTACAGAGTTTGTTGCAGATTCCACTTCAGGCCCTCGTGGGTGAGTTTCTAAGGTGAGCCATGTTCCGATCCGCTTCCCGAAGACTCTTCTATCCTACTGTCGTTATTTCATATCCTGAGACAGATTTATTATTTCAGACTTGTATATTCTAGACATATGTACTTAGTTGCTCTTGTACTATTCAGACCAAACTCGGAGGTTCATGTTGTAGTTTTCTGCATTATTACCTATCTATGATTTGAGACTGCTTATTTTCTTATATACTTACTTATATTGTGTTAGCCGTTGAATAAGGTACGGGTTCGCCTACCAGGTGGGATTTGGGAGGTGCCCGCACGATCCATGAATTGGGTTGTGACAATTATGTGAAGTCAGAGGTGAATCTGATCAATTCACAGACTAAAAAAAACATCGAGGGGAGTGAGACTTTTATCAACTTAAGAAGATCAACAATGATGGTAACCCAACCTATGTGATTGGAGATCCCATGAATTAGGTTCATATGGGTAATAACAAGTAATTAGTTGATCAAGTATGCACTATTAAATTATGTCTCTCCTATGATGTGTGAATATAAATACTGCAAAGCAAAGTGAGGCTGGGTTAAACTCTTAATCCAATTCATAATCTTTATAGGTGGTATACTGCTCTGCAGAATACACTTGATGATTGGACCTACATGAGTGTGGGGGTGGTGCCGCTCCTCACTACTAAATAACTGGTTTTCCCGACCTCAAAAAACCGACCTCAGTTGAGGTCGGAAATAAACCGACCTCATGAGGTCGGTAAAGTCGTAATATTTATTTTTTTAATTTTTTTTAAAATAAACCGACCTCATGAGGTCGGTAATATTGTACAAAAATCTGAACAAATAATAAACCGACCTCACTAGGTCGGGAATTTATTTCCTGATAAATGTTATAACTTTATTTTAAATAAAAAATAAACTTATTAAATATACCGACCTCATGAGGTCAGTATTATTTTAAATTAAATATACCGACCTCATGAGGTCGGTATTATTTTAATCACTCAACTAAAATGCACCCAGACCCAATTGGTTCCCATTTCTCTGCTTCTCTCCTCTCACTGTTCTCTCCCCCTCTCTCTCTAACCCTAGTATAACTCCAGCGACGTCACCATGTCTCACGCCCTTCTCTTCTTCCATTGCTCTCCACCTTCATTTTCCATCTTCTAGGTAAGCCCTAATTTCTCCTTTGATTCACTAATTTCCTTTCTCATTTTAATTCCCAAAGTTACTTCCCCTTTTTTTTGTTAACTCTTACTAAAATGTTAAAGCCTTGGCTGGAATTGACCCAGTCTTTCCCTTATTTTAGTTGCCATTTCAGCTGAAGTTGTTTGTGCTTGATTTAGGAGATCATTGTGCTGCTGCCTCTATTGACAGCTTTGACGCTTAATTAGTAGACAGCCTCCTTAAACTTTCTGGTGTATATTTTCCTATCTCAAAATGTGCTTTCTCTATTTTAATTGTTGAATTGATGCATAATGTAATTTGGAATTAGAAACACTGTAACTGTTATCTTGCTATCTTTCGTCACGTAACTTGGAATTAGAAACACCGTAACTGTTATGTTGCTGTCTTTTATCATGTAATTTGGATTTAGAAACACTGTAATTGTTATGTTGCTGTTTTTTGTCTTCCATTGTTTTGTACAACATTATTTGGGGCATGATGGCATCATTAACTGGCCAAAACAGTAGACCATTTTGTCATATTAGTAAAGTTCGTGTAGGACTTTGACAAAAAAAGAAATATAAAAAAGAAAATAATTAATGAAGGATATTAAAGTTGTTGAATTGTAAAGCAAAGAATGGAGTACCGAAGTAGTCTACGGGCTATGATTCTTTTCTTTATGAAAATTCAAAAATAAGTCCAGAATCATGACGTTCTTTACTATTCCAAAAAGATTAGTCAGTAAAGGATGGAAAAGGTAAATAAATGATAATTAATTTTGAAGTTTTCTTAGATTAAATTGTCCTAGTTAGTTTTTCCTAGTCTGAAGCTTTAATTTGCTAATTAGGGCAACTGGTGATTTGGGTTTTGAACATTGAATTAAATTAAACATTGAATTTGTTCCGTAACAATTTCAAATTTGGTGTTATTTGTGTAGATGGAATCTCGTAATTGGATGTATAATAGGACAAACGAAAACCGAGGGGGGATGAGGCAAGAATTTGTAGACGGTGTCGATGCTTTTGTTGGCTATGCAATGACACTTGAAACTTTTCTAAGTCATGGCTTGGTTAGGTGCCCTTGCGTGAAATGTCAATGTAGGAATTACGAGAATCCAGAGATTGTTAGGCTTCATCTCTATAAAGACGGCTTTCAAAAAGATTATACAGTGTGGACTAGTCATGGAGAAATGAATAGTAGTTTTGGTAGATTTCAAGACTTTGTTGTTGGTGAAAGTAGTAGGGCGGTGGAACCTAATGTCCAAAATTCTAGAATGCACGACATGGTTCAAGATGCTTATGGGATGCATTCTGATTTTGAATCCGGTAACCATGGTGAAGAAGCTCCAAATGAAGAACCTATTCGTTTTTTTGAACAGTTGAAAAAGGCTAGTCAGCCTTTATATGACGGGAGTCCCCACTCTCAATTGTCTATTGTTGTTAGATTATTAAGCATCAAAGCAGATTGGAATGTTCCTCAAGGTGCAATGGATGTTGTGATTGGCCTTATACATGAATTAGTTTACCCGAATTTAGAGATACCTGAAAATTACTATAAGGCAAAGAGACTAGTGTCTAAGTTAGGACTCTCGTCGATGAGAATTGATTGTTGTGAAATGGATGCATGTTATACTATAAGGATGACGAAGGTCTAGAATCTTGTAAGTTTTGTGGAAGAGCTCGTTTTAAGCGGACTCGTAGCGGGAAGAGGGTTGCCGTTAAGGCGATGCATTACTTACCTCTTACACCAAGGTTAAAGAGGTTGTACGCATCAAATAGCTCCGCTCCTCATATGAGATGGCACAGTGAAAATAGAAGGCCGCCTGGTGTTATGTGTCATCCATCAGACGGAGAGGCTTGGAAACATTTTGTCACAACATATCCAGACTTTGCGGCTGAACCACGAAACATTAGGTTGGGTTTATGTTCCGGTGGATTCACTCCACATTCTGTTTCTGCTGCACCATATTCTTGCTGGCCTGTTTTTTTAACACCATATAATCTTCCGCCTGAGTTGTGTATGACTAATCCATATATATTCCTTACTTGCATCATTCCTGGCCCACGTAATCCAAAAGTTTTGATTGATGTATACTTGCAACCTTTGATTGATGAGTTGAAAATGTTGTGGGTTGAAGGGGTTGAGACGTTCGACGTTTCTCTTAAGCAGAATTTTAATTTGCGTGCCACTTTAATGTGGACTATTAATGATTTTCCTGCCTATGGGATGTTGTCTGGGTGGATGACTGCTGGAAAGTTAGCCTGTCCTTACTGCATGGAGAATACTAAATCGTTCACTTTAAAGCATGGCAAAAAACATTCATGGTTTGATTGCACCGTCAGTTCTTACCAATGGATCATGAGTTTAGGAGTATGAAAAATGCATTTAGGAAGAACAAAATTGAACGAAACTATCCACCTCCAAGACTTTCAGGAGAGGAAATTTGGGAGAGGTTTGAGAACTTTCCAAAAGTTACTGAAGAACCACCGTACAAGTTCGATGGGTATGGGCTTGCACATAATTGGATCAAACAGAGCATATTTTGGGAGTTACCATATTGGAAGGATAATCTTCTCCGGCATAATCTTGATGTTATGCACATTGAAAAAAATTACTTTGATAATTTATTCAATACAGTAATGGATGTCAAGGGCAAGACAAAGGATAATCCAAAGGCAAGATTGGACTTACAGGAATATTGTATGCGTAAAGAGTTATGGTTGCATGACAAAGGGAACGGGGTCTTCAAGCATAAGGCTAGTTATTCATTCACAATGGATCATAAGCGAAAGATTTGTGAATGGGTTAAGAACTTGAAGATGCCTGATGGGTATGCATCAAATTTGAAAAAACGTGTTGATATGGCGCAAGGGAAGTTACATGGGATGAAAAGCCATGATTGTCATGTTTTCATGGAAACTTTACTCCCCATTGCATTTAGTAGCTTGCCTGCCCGAATCTGGAAGCCTATGACAGAAATTAGTTTGTTCTTCAATGACTTGTGTTCCAGTACGTTGAGGGTAGACAACCTGGATCGGATGCATCAGAATATTCCTGTAATAACAAGTAAGTTGGAGAAAATTCTTCCACCGGGGTTCTTCGATGTGATGGAACATCTTCCAATTCACCTTGCGGAGGAAGCTCGACTCGGAGGCCCAGTTCATTGTCGTTGGCTGTATCCCTTCGAGAGGTAACAGGTGTAAATTTTTATTTATTTCTCTCTACTAATTTATTTTAAAAAAATCATGCTTAAAATAATATTATGCAGAACTATTGGCAAGTCTAAACGGGGTATCAAGCAGAAACATAGGGTTGAAGGATCAATTTGCGAAGCCTACCTTGCTAAGGAAACAGCTCATTTATGTTCTTACTACTTTCGGAATGATGTGCCATGATTGCGAAACAGACCCAATCGGCATTATGAAGGAGGTGATAATGATGCTTTAGCGAAGCCAATATCAATCTTCAATCAACCGGGTTCAGGTTCAAAAAAACGTACAAGACAATTTAATGATATGGAGTCTAAATCTGCATCGATACATGTCTTGCTAAATTGCCCGGAAGTTCAACGATATTATGAGTAAGTTATTATTATTTTGCACTAAATATCCAAATACAAAGCATAACAACTAACTCAAACACCATTTTGTCGGACAGCTACTTTGTGCATCTAAATGGCATTGAAAAAGTGTACGACCAGTTTGGGAAGTGGTTTAACAATTATGTAAGTGTTAAAGCCTTTTCACAAAGCTAATATAATTTAAAAAGTGCGCATTATATTATTGCTAACTTACTATTTCTTAACTACTAATAGGTTTACAGTACAGAGTATGGTTACCATGATCAACTTTTAAAGGACATATCTTGGGGACCCGGTATGGTCTATTCTATGGACAAATATGTGGTAAATGGTTTTAAATTTACTACCGAAGAACGATCTAAGCATACAAAAACTAACAACAACGGGGTTTGGGTTAAAGGTGGCGATGGAAACCAAGCCGGGGTCGATTATTATGGTGTAATTAAGGAGATCCTAGAACTGGAATATTCTGGTGGTGGGAAAAAAAGAATTGTACTTTTTCGGTGCAAGTGGTTTGATCCAACCCCAAATAGAGGTACAAGGGTACTCAAGCAGTATAACATCATAGAAGTAAATCACACGAGGGAGTATGCGGCTTATGATCCTTTCATTATTGCACAAAATGTTAGACAAGTTTACTATGCTCCTTATCCCTTGCGTCCAGATAAGTCTGCTTGGTGGGTGGTAATTAAAGTCAAGCTTGTGGGTCGAGTGGAAGTGGAGAATGTGTTGCCTGTTGCGTTCCAGGATGACGACATATCAGTTGTTCACCAAATAGTTGACAATGAGTTAGAAGATGATTTAGAGCATGCAGAACACATATTGGAAGAAATAAATGTAGAAGATATTAACGCAGAGGTGAACGAATGTAATAATGGAAATGAAACAACTGATGAGGAAGAATGGTCAGAAGAGGGAGATGGGGATGGGGATGAGGATTAATAGCAATTAGTAAGTATTTTTTTAAGACTTACATATTTTCTTTACATGTTTAAAATTAGTAGTTGATTGTTTACTTCCTATTTATATGTTCTATCTGGAATGGTTTAGCTTTATTACTCGATTTTCGAATACTATCAGTGTTTTGAAATTGGCAACTTTTATGAAATTACATTTTTGTGCGTCTTTATTCTTCCTCCTTAGCCTCTTAAAATCATCCTTATGTTGTTTCTTTCTCTTTTGTTTCCTTTCAGATACCTCAACGAAGACATTCTTTGAGCCATTTCAACATTTTAGAGATCTAAGAGGGGTAATGCACTTGACCATCTTGACGGTGTAGTGGTACGTTTTATGCTTTATTCGCTTTTGTAGAATTTTACCTTACTAATCCTATTGAGGCAAACTAACATATCTGTGTACCATGTATACCATTGGTATATCTGTGTATATCAATCTGTTGTTCATATGCAAACTACAACCTGCATATTCTGACCATGCCACATTTGGAGCTTTAAAAACTACCTCTACATACAGTTTGCTATTGCTGCATTTCAGCTGCATTGGTTCTGCTTTTTGCATGACTTTGAGATTATATGGATTTGAGTTCCATGAATTTGCTATGGACTTGCAGGTGGTTTGTTAAATTCCTGATGTACTTGCAGTAGCTAGGGGTACTTTGGTTACTTATTCATGTCTTTTAGTAGTTGTAATCTTTTTTCATGTTGTTTGACTAGTCCTGCTTAAAAGGGTGAACTTTGGTTGCATATTCTTGGCTCTTAGTAGCTGTAATCTTCTTTTTTGTGTTTTGTTTTTTTTTTGCTGTTTAATAAATGTTGTTAGTCTTAATTTTTTCTCTTTCTTGAACTTCTGTGATACTTTTGCATATTCACTGGAGAGAAGAAAAATCAGAAGGTTTTGAGTTTCTTTTGTCAATGTCAGATGTAAAGTTAGTTGAATCTAACCCTTTCCTCAGAAAACTGAAGTATAAATAGCTTCCATTTCTCCTATTAACTAACTACATACAGTTTGCTATTGCTGCATTTCAGCGGAATTGCTGCTAGGCAAACAGATGACATGTTCTTGTCCATGATTCCATTGAAATCAAAAGCTGTTCATTTGATCATTCATATGCAAACTACAAACAGATGACATCTTTCATTCATTTCTTTGAGTTATTGTCTGCATGAAAGCTATATGTATATCTGCCTGTGTATTTGTCTCATTCTTATGAACTCCATCACTTCTGGGCTATTTCTGAAAATTTAAGTGTGCCTGCTTTGTTTTCTACTTGTACTGCTTCTACCCATTCAAATTATAGGTTTCACACTATTGCATTCTGCCTAGAGTTTTGCCATCCCATTGTTCTGTTTTGTGCTGTGCCTTCCTATTCAAGTCATAGGCTTTATATTTACCTTCTGTTGCTGTTAACATGGCAAACCCCTCCCCAAGACTTCCTTTGTTCTTTCTTGGAAGTTTGATTCCCTGTGTGAATGTTATGCTGACTGCTTGTGCTTAAGGACCTGGTACATGTTAAAGTATAGTTAAGTAGCCTTATGTGAAAGAGAAGGAGAGTTTAACTAAAGGATAAGACTTGAGTCCTATCATAAAAGCTGAAACATTAAGGGCATCAGAACCATTTCAATCCTTTTTCTCTCAAATTTAACTGAAAAGCATAGTTTTCTGGCTGTCTTTGTTCCCTATCAATCTGAGTTAAAGTATACATAAGCTATCTGCTTGTGAATATATCTTCTCTGTCTGTCTAAAATGTAAGCAGTTAAGCTGTTCATTTGATCATTCATATGCAAACTACAACCTGCAGATGTACAGAAAATAACATGTTCTTGAGAACTGAGCTTAAGATTCCTGAGGCTTCTGCAGTAGCAAAATGGCAACTAAATGCCAACTTCTGCAGTAGCAAAATGGCAACTAAATGCCAACTTCTGCAGTAGCAAAATGCATGAGCTACTTTGTTGCACTTTTGACTGAGTAGGAGTCTAAGTTATAAATGTTGATTATGAATGAGTGCTGAAATCAATAAAGCCATTTAAAACCATCTGAATTTCTTGTACATCCATTTGTCCATGATTCCATTGAAATCAAAAGCATGGATTCTTATTTTGAAACATTAAGGGCATCAGAACCATTTCAATCCTTTTGATATTGCTGCAGTTAAGCTGTTCATTTGGTGGTAGCATTTTCGGTGCACCTGCACTTGATGAGGTGGTTTTGCATGGCCTTCTTTGTAGATAGACTTACCCTTCTTTTGAAATCTTTTGCCATTTTCTAGAATGTTTGTGGTTGTACATTATTAAAGGGCTAATTAGCAAAACCTTCCTTGAGATCCACAAGAATGATTTTCTTTTTTTCCCCACATCTTATTTGGACACAGCTGAAGATTACCATATATTGCATGTTATTATGTGCTTTTGCTGTGTACAACAATGCTTTGGAACAATTATCCTTAACAATTCTACAACATCTCAGCTCTAGTCACAGATCTTCTTCTTTCTTTAAGCAACCTTGCTTTTCTTATACTCCTAACCTTTTTCTTTAAAAAACTTTTTTAGGTGCTTGAAAAACTCTATGTAGCATCCACTAGTGGCAGAGTAACAACACTATTTGTCGGGGTAAGCAGTTTGCATTTATATTTCTTTGGAATACATTTTTCTGTTTTTTTCTTATGGAATATAATAATGATGGACCAAGTGGAAGAAAAGTAATTCGGGACCCTCCTCATGTCACAACTTTTACTTCATAGGAACAGTTTGCATACTTAGTGGATCTATAGGCAAATGTGTTTTTTGATATTAATTTTATTCCCTGTTGATGGTTAGAGAGTTTTCCATATCTTCTACTAGATAATAGTGACGCAATCTTTTTCTCTGTGTCCAGAAATCTCATATTATGATCTTAGTTCCATACACTTGGTCATATGGCCTTGTATGTTACTGAGTAGTTACTTGTTTTTGCCATTAAAAAACTCCATACACTTGGTCATATGGCCTTATATGTTACTGAGTAGTTACTTGTTTTTGCCATTAAAAGGTAAGGGAGTATATAACATGTGAAAGCAGATAATTTATGCTAGTATTAAGCTGTAGAAAGAAACTGATTTTTTTACTGGCTGCATTTTCGGCATCTGATCATATACGAGACAATCTGGTCTGATTTTAAGATGTGAGTTAAGACCTTAACAGAAACAATGTCACCATCATGTGAGGCACTTTGGTTCTTGGCAGAGTCTGGGCTAACATGATTTATCATTACTTTGTTTATGATGATGTGTGCATTATTAAGAGATTGATTAGTGTATAATATAATACCATAATCAAAGGTAATGCCATCAGCTTTACTTTAACATCTAAACAAAAAAAAAAGGTGACAGATGCATCTAAACAAACAGATTCAATTATCCAATTTACAAAAAATAATTTTTGAATCTGCAATAGTCTTAACACCTTCACTTGATTTTTGCAAGTTGCTACTAGGACAAAACTTGCCATTAGCAATTCAGTGACTCAGTTATTATCAGGAAAGAATACCAAATACATCACCAGTCTCTGACATCACCAGGCTGCTCCTCTGTTGTTTGTCTGATAGAGGCAGTAGTAGAACCTGCATCTCCATGTTAAGCATGGCTATGATGTTAATGCCATCACAGCAGCCTTCAACTTGGTCCTACTGTTTTGTGTAATATCAGTCTGGAGTTTAGCAAAAAACCTCCAGCCTTCTCTGCATATTCATCCCCTCCCCCCCCCCCCCCCCCCCTCCCTTTTTTTTTTAATCATTACTCCCCTCCTGGTTGCCACCAGCAATAATGGTTGCTGTATTTATGATGCTTCTATGTAGAATTCCTGTGTCTCTGCCCTTCAGCTGCACATTATTTGCAGCCTATCTTTCCTTTCTTCTTTTGATCATTTTTAGCCTGCCATCACCTGCTGCAACAAACAGCAACACCTGGTGTTGCTACACTTATTCATGTGCAGCTACTCTGTAGATTTGACTCAGGTGGATCAACCACAGCAGGTGCATTACTCATCAGAGCAAACAGCAACACCAGAATCCTTTTGTTCAAAGAACAGCAGTAGAAGAAAGTCCTGCTGCTGCCCTATTCTAACAACTAAGGAACTAACAGCTCTGTAGCAGCTGAAAATCATCTAAGCAAACAGCAACCATCAGGATCCTTTGTGCACAAAGTTCCCACAAATCCATGTACCAATAACCACCAGGGTCAACAACCACCTTAGTTGCAAGATAGCAACTTATCAATCTTTAGTATTAACCAAGAACTCCACCAGATTTATACAATAACTTGTATCAGCCTAACGTCAAGGCCTCCACCTGATTGTAACTTCAATGCATCAGACTTCATATGTGCTGGTTTCTTCATCTAACCAAATGCCCTCATCCACCAACTAATTATGCTAGAGTAAGCACAATATCCAGCTTATACAAATTACCCCTGAACCACCATAGCAGTGATGTTTTTACCAAGACTACACCAGCAACCAAATACAACTCAGTAACACATCATCTCCCATATACCTATAATCCAGGCTCTCCACCCAAAACAGTTATAAATGAATGGCTCCAGCAATCTGTATCTTCCCATTAAGTGTTTCTAACCAAAAAACCATATTTTCCATTTTTCCCCTGATCATGAAAAACCAGTCTTACAAAAGGGAAAAAATGTGAGTAATGTTTAAGGTTCTAAAATGTAACTCTGTAGGATAAAATATGAAGGTTTAAGTGTTTAACATCAAAGATAACTTGAAGATTTAGTCTTTTAAAATGTTACTGCCATTTTAAAGAATCCTATACAGAATACAGAACCTTCAGAATTTCTCAAATGCTACTGGAAACTTGGAAAGAGTACTAGAGTAGACTGTGATAAAAAGTGTCAAACAACAATTAAATCATCAAGAAAAAAAAAAGAAGCAAAAAGCTCACTCTCATGACCAGATTAATAAACTTACAAAGATATCATATGTATTATGTAGTTCGTTGATTTTAGTTAAATAGGTGAATTATTTAAATAAATTTTGAAGTTTTCCCTTTTCTATTAATTTATATTTGCGATACTTACATATATTATTGTGTAGATGGCAGGTGAAAAGAGGGGTAAGAAAACAAAGAAGGCTAACGAGACAGCGGTTCCCCGGAGACCACCAAAAAACCTTGTGATTAGAGATAGAAGCCCGTCGCCATGTCTCCCACCACGCGGCGCTCCATTGCCTCATGATCCCCTCATGAATGGCATTGCATATAGTCTTCCACCTCCGTACAGCTTTGGTCGGCCCTATATGTCTCCACGCCAGGGCTTTACTGAGGTGCCTCCCCAGAGCCCCTCGATGATGTCCACACCAGGTTATGCTACCCCACAGGGCTTCACTCGGTATACTTCCGGGTCTCAGCGGGCTTCGTCTAGTGGTACTCCGACGGCCACTCCCAGTCCAACTGCATCACATCACTCTTCATCATCTACTGAACAGTACGAGATTACAGGTCCTGACCTTCGAGCAAGTAGTTCTGTGCCTGACGCTCCTGCTGCGAATGACTTACCTAGAGGTTTAAGTGCTCCACGGCTTGAAACTTATGACTCATCAGGGCGACTCATCATCGAGCCTGTGGGATATGGATAATTTTTTTTTCTTCATATTTTTAGTTTTTCATAAAGTCCACTAGGCATGATGCCTAGGGCTGATTAACATATATTTTCTTCAAAGCAAAACGATTAAAGAAGCTTTACTAAGTGTTTAATTTTATATTTTTGATAGTTGGTTACCGGACAAAGATTCATCTCTCCTTACAGAAGAGATACAAAAACTATTTAAAGACTCACCTACTTGGGGCCAGATGTCACCAAATCGCCAGAGACAAATCTATTTTGCCTTTAAGGTATATGCTTATTTTTATTTAAACAATCCACTTATATTGATCGATTACTTATTAATAAACTCATTTACTTTTCGTTGCAGGACAAATGTATCTGGCGCCCGGAACATGAGACGCAGATGACTCAAAACTTCAAGAAGAAAGCTCAGCGCTTATTATGTGACATGTTAGGAAGGGTTCGTCAATCTAACAAGAAGCCTGGGTGGATCCTTCCTGAAAACTATAACAAGCTACTTCATTACTGGGCAACTAATGAAAGATTCTTACAATTGAGTGACATAGGGAAGAAGGCTAGAAATTCGACGAAGGGTGGCTCCCTACACACTAGTGGGGCTATGAGTCAAGAGGCCGTGAGGAGGAAGCTGGCAAGTCTACATTAACTCTACTTGAAGGATTGTGAATTTACTTTATTTTCTTTTAGTCTTATCATTTACTTATTCTTTTGCAGGAACTAAAATGGGGGACGCCAGTGCCTCAAGATGAGGCGTTCAAGATCACTCACGTGAAGAAGAAGGAAAACGCTAATGATCCAGATGACTGGTGTGACGAACGGGCTAAGCAGACCTACGTAAGCTTCTTTTTATTTTTCATATTTTGTTTGTTAGACTACGAAACGAGGATCCGGCTCCTATCTCATTTTTATGCTTGATCTTTATTTTTGGTTTTACAAGATTCAAGTTATAGTGATGTTTCAATAATAGATCCACTGAAGAAAATTATGATACATGTATTACGCATTGCAAGTAGATGGTATACCTTATGAAAATGTGATAACTATTTCATGGATAAATTATGAAACTTCAATGGCAATTTGGGGAGAAGTTGTTGAAAGAACTCTCAGGTGAATGTGATAGGTTGAAGTCATTATAATAGAGTTCCTTTGTTTCCACTCCATTTTAAGTCCGGAAGAGCATTTTTTTTTTGGTAAGTAAATGATTTTATTAATACCAAGTAATACATACAAAACCAAACAAGGCAGACCACTTGTTTCTCACGTCAAAACCAGCACCTGTTCTAGACTCTACAGTTCTAAGGAGTCTAGTTCTAAGCAGACACTAGGCAGCCACTACTTCATTTGGCAACCAGTTACAAAAAAAAAAAAAGTCCAGTGACTACACCTAGCTAAGACAATACATAGATAAATTCTATCAGCTTGCTAGGTTGCATCCGATTGTCAAACTACATCATTTTCTCTACGTTTCCTCCTTGTTCTACCTCTAATATGCAGATGGACAGCATCCTCTTTGCATAATCTATCTTCATAGTAGTATTGATTTGAACCATGTTCTATTTTGGTTGTTTACTAAATGATTGATAGCTTTTTCTATTGAATGTGAGATTTAAGTTGGTTGCTAATGTTACCTTTTTATTTCAGAATAAAAAAAAAGTCCAGTGACTACATCTAACTAAGACAATACATAGATAAATTCTATCAGCTTGCTAGGTTGCATCCGATTGTCAAACTACATCATTTTCTCTGCGTTTCCTCCTTGTTCTACCTCTAATATGCAAATGGACAGCAGCCTCTTTGCATAATCTATCTTCATAGTAGTATTGATTTTAACCATGTTCTATTTTGGTTGTTTACTAAATGTTTGATATCTTTTTCTATTGAATGTGAGATTTAAGTTGGTTGCTAATGTTACCTTTTTATTTCAGAATAAAAAAAAAGTCCAGTGACTACACCTAGCTAAGACAATACATAGATAAATTCTATCAGCTTGCTAGGTTGCATCCGATTGTCAAACTACATCATTTTCTCTGCGTTTCCTCCTTGGTTACTTCATTTGGCAACCAGTTACAAAAAAAAAAAGTCCAGTGACTACACCTAGCTAAGACAATACATAGATAAATTCTATCAGCTTGCTAAGTTGCATCCGATTGTTAAACTTACATCATTTTCTCTACGTTTCCTCCTTGTTCTACCTCTAATATGCAGATGGACAGCAGCCTCTTTGCATAATCTATCTTCATAGTAGTATTGATTTGAACCATGTTCTATTTTGGTTGTTTACTAAATGTTTGATAGCTTTTTCTATTGAATGTGAGATTTAAGTTGGTTGCTAATGTTACCTTTTTATTTCAGAATCAGGTTCAACAGTCAAAGGCAGAGTTTCTTCGTACTCAGCCACCCAACACACAGCTAGCACAAGAAAAAATCGAGGAAAGGTGGCTTAAGAGTGTTGGTGGTCCCACTAGGTTTGGCACAGCTTATGGAATGCCACATCGTGCATTTCGTCAATACCGGTCGCCCCTGGAAGGCCTACATTCTTCCAATACCGAGTCGTTCGATAGAGTGAGTGCTATGGCCATGGAGCAAAAGATTGTTGAGCTATCTAGCCAGCTACAGGCCTCAGAGGAAAGGGAGAGGCGGAGGGTTGTGCAGTTTGACGGTATGAGGGCCCAATTAGACGCATTACTAGCTTCGAGGGGGATTCCCTTGTGTCCTGATGATGCTCGTAACCCTCATACTCAATGTAGTGGTGCGGATGAATATGGGACTCACGTGTCAAACACACAAAGGCATGTTTGAATGTTAATGTTATGGTGGATTTGTGGATTTGCGAGGGGTAAAGTAGTCTAATGTTGTAGACTAACTTAGTGTAGACTAGTTTAATGTTTTGAGGATGTTTACCTATGTTGAAGTAGTTTAATGTTGTTTTGATGTTTGCGAAGGTTGAAGTAGCTTAATTAATGTCTCTTGTAAATGTTTGATTGACGTTTTTATTCAACTTTGAAGTAGTTTCGAATTGAATTTGATGTTTTGGTGGTTGTAATATATGTGTTGTAATAGTAGCTTATTGTTTTATGTATTTATAGTAGTTCGGTGTATTGTTGGCAGCTATTTGGGCTAGTTTTAGTTGAAAGTAAAATTATTTTCATCTTGACAGGGAGGCAGCTGGAATAACAGGTAGGTGCTACAATTGTTTTTGCAGAATACCGACCTCATGAGGTCGGTAATGGGCAAAATTTACCCAGAAAGTGCTAATTACCGACCTCATGAGGTCGGTTTTCTTGAAAATTTTCCCAGAAATTGCAAATTACCGACCTCATGAGGTCGGTATTCTGCAAAATTATTCAACATATGGCTAATTACCGACCTCATGAGGTCGGTTTTCTGGAAAATTTTCCCAGAAATTGCAAATTACCGACCTCGTGAGGTCGGTATTTTGCAAAATTATTCAACATATGGCTAATTACCGACCTCATGAGGTCGGTTTTTTGCAAAATATACCATATATATTCATATAAATTACCGACCTCGTGAGGTCGGTAAACTCATATGATTATATAATTAATATAATTTACCGACCTAATGAGGTCGGTATTTTAATTAATTAATACCCGGCTAAAAAATTTTACCGACCTCATGAGGTAGGTATTTTAATTAATTAATGCCCGGCTAAAAAACTTTACCGACCTCATGAGGTCGGTTTTTTGCGACCTCATGAGGTCGGTAATAATTCCGACCCACTATTTTCCGACCTGAATTTGAGGTCGGTTTCTGGCCAAAACCGACCTCATGAGGTCGGAAATAGCCATTTTTTGAGGTCGGGAAAACCAGTTTTTTTAGTAGTGTTTATTGGTATTAACTATTAGCCTTTTATTGGCATTTATCCTGACATATCCGTGGGGATTCCTGTTATGTCCCGTGTTTTCGTATAACGGGAAATCGAGAAATAATTACGATTTGTGTGTTATAAGGAAATATTTTGATTTTGGTGAATATGACTATGATGGTTATGGAATCATAAATGTTAAGACATCGGGGAAGGCCGAGGATAAAATTGGAATTTCGGAAATTAGTTTCGGGAATTACAAAACGGGACGTTTATCGAATTGGGCCAAGAAAAAATTAGAACACAAAATGAGGCCCAAAGTTAGTGGGGTGGCCGGCCATATTGGCTAGGCCCAAGCCCTTTTTAAATGATCATGTGCCATGCACATGATCTATATTGGATATATATCACTTAGGCCTTTTGGAATTATCAAGAATCAAGATCAAAACAAAAAAATAAAATAAGAAAGCACCTCAAAGAAGCTCTCGGCCAAGCTTGAGAAAAAGGAGAGAAAAAAACTTCCCAAGCTTTGTTGTTGATCCAAAAATCTTAATTTCTACATAGTTGTGAAGTACTCAAGGCCCTCTTCAACGGGGTATAATTAGCTTGACACAAGAATCTCGTTTGCGACAAGTCGGGTTTTCAAGAAAAGGTAAGAATTCTTCCACTTTTGTGTTATGGAATTGGTATGAATGTTATGATGTATGAAATGAAATGAGAATTTTGTGGTAGTAGTGTATGTGTGTGCAGCCGTGTGTGTGTGTGTTGGTGTGTGGCCGTGAGCCATGAGAGTTAGAAGGGGAGGTGAATTGAATCCTATTTAGCTCGTTAGTTGTGTCGTTATAACCTTTAAGACGCAAATGATCGATTGATGAATTAAATTGGCGTTGGAAAATGATTTCGGACATTATCGTAAAGTGTATACCTTTTGTATAATTGTGTATATCATTGTATATTTGGGGTGCTAAAGACTTTAAATGTGACATTAGTTGATGTTAATGAATTCGGAATGAAACGACGCAAGTTAGAATGTCCGTCGTGACTTTTGATGTTTTGAATGAAATATGGAGAATAATGAATTTCGGGAACTTTCGTATATGGTTTGGAATATATTTGGGATGTGATTGACTAATCTTGAATAAGTAAATGAATACAATAATGTGGGCATAGATTTGGAATTTTGGAAGTTTGAATGAAAAGTTGTCAACTTAGGTAATAAGGTGGAACTTTGAAACTAGAGTGGTTTGATTATGAATTGTGTTGTTGTTGATGTGTGGGCTGTTGTTGTTGATGTATTTTGAGCCGAGCTAAGTCTCGGGGGTGTTAGATTTATAGGGGAGGTGCTGCCGAAATTTCGGTAGGCAAAAATAAAGTTAATGGCATTTTTAAGCCTTAGAATCTCAATTGGTAACTTTGACCATTTGCAGATTTCAGACGAAACGGGACTTGACTTTTGGGAAAGCGTAAGACGTCTGTAAGGTATGTAAAGCTTCCCGCTTCTTCGTTTGGCATGTCTTAGTATGCTAGGTGAATATTGGAACCTCCGGAGCATCTCTGCTCCTCGAAACCCGATCCACAGAAAAGTTACTATTCATTCAATTCAATTGAAGCCTAAGGGCTCTATTTTGGCTAGAATGCCACCAATCGTTCGAAACCTATCGAAATGTGGTCGGGTAACTTAGAAACGATTACGTATGAACTTTTGGCCCCTAAATGTTCGTAAATTATGTTCGCCACCTCAATTCGACTCGAGGTGGACCCGCTAACCCCAAGACGCCTTATTTGTCTTATTGGGCTGTCCTTTTGAATAAAGTTTGAAATGATACCTTCGATTTTGGAACTTCCTCCTACGGGACGTGTTTTGAATATTACGATACGCTAAGTTACGTTTTGAGCTATACGTACTATTTTGGAAACGTTTTGTGAAATGAAACCTTGTATCGACTAAGTATTCGATTATTTTGTATTAGGAAATGACTTATGGGATTACTCTGTTTTGAAAGACTATTTTGAAGTATGATTTGCATTTGCTTGCTCACGACTCCGCTCGTGCCTTATTATGACTTCGTTCACCGGTTCCCGGGCCGGTTATGATTCGTGCGCCTTACAATAATTCGGCCGTATGCTGTGTTACGGTTCCCGAGGCTTCGCCATAGGGCCGGGTTCCGTTTGGAGTTATGCTGTGATATGGCTCGTGATGCGATACGCTCACCTATGTTTGTGTTTGTGTTCGGGGATGTACGGAGATTTGAAACTTTCTGGTGTTATGCTGTGTGTGGCGCCAGCGTCGGAGTGGCGACCACGTTCTTAAGCGTTTGCATGATTTCGTTTGCATTATGTATACGTATATGACTTTGATACGGATTTTGACATACTGATTTGTACTCCACTTCGTTATCTGATTTGCTTTCAGTTTTGATCCATATTTCTGTACTCCGTGCTTTACATACTCAGTACATATTCCGTACTGACCCCCTTTCTTCGGGGGCTGCGTTTCATGCCCGCAGGTACAGACATTGGTGATCCTCCACTGTAGGCTTCATTTTCTGCCATTTTGGAGTACTCCTTCTGATCCGGAGTCCACTTTTGGTACAGACTCCTTTTGCTATGTATATGCTCTGTATATTTGACGATTTGGGTACGGCGGGGCCCTGTCTCGCCATATGTCTTTGTTTTGAGTTCGTAGAGGCCTGTAGTCATATATGTGGGGCGAGGGTCCTATATACGTTTGTTTGATTTGTTTTCTGGTCTTAAAGCGGTCCGTTTGTTTTGATGGCCCTAAATGGCCCTTATGCTTATGTTTGCACTTTTGACCGGCGATGTCTATTCCGCCGCCCAGTTTGGATTTGATATGCCATTTTGATTTGTGCGACCGCTTAAGACATATTTTGATATAAATTATGTTTGACACGATTTTGCAAAATTCTGAATTAAGTTTGGATTTGGAAATGAATAGGCGATTCGGTCTGGGTACCCAGGTAGGGTGCCAGTCGCGGCCCACGGGGCTGGGTCGTGACAATTCCACAGCCATAACTAGGAGACATTTTCATCTATATAAAAAGAGAAGTCTTCTTCTTTTGAGAGTGATAAGAAAAAAGATAAATTCTTCCTCCTATCCTTTGTGGTGCTGGTTTTTTCTTTTGTTAATTTTTGTTAGATTCTGGCTCCTAGTTTTATACTAGAAGAGCTTGTTGAATTCTGGGGAATATATTTATACCGGGTAAAATATCCTTAAGGACAGTGTCTTAATTGACATGCCTTAAGCTACATGAATTCGCCAAAATATTTGTGATCGAGTATTTTCCGTAAGATTTCCAATAATACAAACATGTTAAATCATTTTGAGAGGTATTGAGGAACATTTAAAATGATCTGTATTTACAACTTTCATCATGCACCTTTCTAAGTTTTAATGGCCAATTAAATTACAAAGAGTTCATATGAACGAAATAATCATCATCTAGTCTTGGGAGACTTATTATACTTTTGTTTGTTCAATTGCAATGCTTTTCTTCTCTTACCCTCGTAGTAAATATTGTGAATTTCTCCACAAGTTTGATATTGAAGGGGACGAGGAGACGCAAATGAATATTATTCGCTCAAAGCATGCTCGGGTACCAAGTACTCTTATATCATCTCCACCTCAAGAAGCAGTCATTAAGCTAAGAATGCGCTCTATTAGACTGTTCTTTTGAGATTATAGCAGATGGACTTAAGATGAATCTAGTGGTGCTTTAAGAGAGACTTTCCTATAGAGACATTATATTAATACACCTTGCTATTTAAGAGGAACATGGAAGCAAGTCGTACTTACCTACTATAAAATCAACTAATAGTTGTGACTAACCAGGTTGTTGCGCCATTAAGTTTAGACCTCAAACTTTATTTATATGCATAGTTCCTTCAAGAACTAAGCTCTATATGATTGAGTTGAGTAATTAAATTGGCAAATGAATTGAATAGAGAGAAGTTCTGTTGCAGCTGATGAGATCCCTGAAAGACATCCGGAGGATCAAGTGAAGCAGCAATTCGATGAAGCTGAAGACATTTTTGAGGTAGAAACTCCACAAGACAACCAAGTTAGCAAATTAATGTAACTAAAACGCTTCAGTGTTAATCTATTATCTTAATATGATTCTGTTGCAAGGGCAGGACCAACAAAGGCCAAAGCTAGCTCAACGAAGAGGAAGAACGGCCGCAGGTCTTGCAATTGACTATGAACAAAATGTGATTCCTGGTCACTTATATGAATCCTGGCTTCAGAATTCTTCAGATATTGCACCAAGAACAAGGAAAAAGAGAAAGGTGCTCCCACGTCTATCTTGCCCATCTCAATTGTTTCCATTTTGTGCACCTTGAGCAATTAAAATTTAACTTTGGTTCTTATCCTATGAACAATGTATGTCTATTTATGACTAGTGAATTTATCCGCGCTTCGCGCGGTTATAAAAATATCAATAATTTACTATATATAATATGGTGACAATTTTCATACTTCAAGCAATATTACATGTTAGAAGTTGTCCACGAAAAATTGTACAATTGACTCTTTCTTAATCAATTATTTCTTTGATTTCTTAAAAGTTGAAGTTTTTAGAGAATTTATGTTATTTTTATATAATAATGATAATGTTATTTTTAATATACAGGTAATATCTACATATAAAGTTAGGGGTTTTAAATATTTTTTTAGAGTTGTTCCTTATATATAAAAGTGTAAAATAAAAAATACAAAACAAAAGAATTGTTCAGACTTAGCCGTTACTGTATGTCTTGAAATACCCACCACTTAATAGTTTGATTCCATAGAGAGAGAAAAAGATATAATCTAGACGTTTAGAATTCACATGTTATCATCTTCTTTAAAAGTGAAAGTAGACGTTATACAGTAGGCAATTTACATTTACATTGAGTTTAAAGCAAATCACATAAACTATTTCACAAATTATTAAATAAAAGGTATATGATTCTTCTTCATATATATATATATATATATATATATATATATGTGTGTGTGTAGAAGTTTTTAAATTACCTTATTCTCCCTCCACTAATGTTGCTTTACACATAATTATACGCATAATAGGAACGCTAAATAAAAGGCGTATTTTACATATTAAAACTAAGTTAGTAGTTAACAGACTTCCGAAAAAGTCAGAAGTTACTAATTTAAACCAAAATAAACTACATTAATTAAAAATTTCATATAAAACCCTAACTAAAGAGGCATCATAGAGAGTATATGAAATCTAAAAAAAGAAGAAAATAATACAATAAACACATTATTCCTGCAGCTTTAATCATTATAAATAGAAGAAAATTTGGGAATCAAAGCATAATTGTCATAGCTTTTAATTTGTCGGCATCCACTCACCATCAAGAGCCTTTTTAGAAGTCAAACCAAAACATAAATATAATACTGTAATAAGTACAACAATGTTACTACTTCAATTATGGAATGAAAAGGACAACCTTTTAATTTGATAGGAGTCTCGTAAAATAAAACATAAGAATTTATATAGACAAATCTAAAGGAATACGATAAGGTCATGCATGTCTTAAACTTCTAAACTAATTATTCGGCATTTATGGACCTGAAAATCATGGGAGTTATGAACATTATTAAAAGTGAAAAATAAAGAGGTGTGAGTAATAAAGATGGTATTTTTCAAAGAACATAAATGAAAAAAATGAGAAAATTTTAACAATTACTGCGAAAACATCTTAAATATAAGAATAAAGAATAACCAAAATTTTAATCTTTTGGATAAATTAAGAGGACAAAACTGCAAAATGTGATGTAATCAAAAAAGTATAAATAGCCATTGCTTCTTCCCTAGCCTCCACCTTTTATTTCTTCTCCCTCTTTTCTCTCATTGTTTTTTTGTTTTATATTTTTTCTTTTCTCTCATTTCTCCCACTTTCCTACTCACGAAACTCATAAAGACAAAAAAGGAAAAATATCCGACACAATCTAGTCTGGGAAGAAAGAAGAAGAATCATCTCACAAATGTAGACTTAAGACAAACTTTGACAATTTTAGGTTTTTAGCATTGAATTAATGCCAAACACAATAAAAAAAGTAAATAAGAGAGACATAATAAATAATTTTTTATTTACTTTCCACTAAATCTTATGATATACATTAAAGGTTTTTAGGCGAAAACGGTATAGAGCTCACTAATTAATTCAGCAGTAAAGTTTTTTACCTAAAAGTCGGTGTTGGTTTAACAGTAGAGTACACTGATCAAAGAAATTTACCTAGAATATACAAACCAATAATTTAATGCTATAACAATTAGTTTGCATGGAGTAAACTGAAGACTATAAACAATAAAGAAACTGATAAATTATGGTCCTATGTGAAACTAAAAATAGAGTTTCATCCTTATATGAACGATGTCTTTAGACTCATCCTCACATGAAGATGGTTTTTTGAAATAGGAAAGTTGACAGGTTTTAGACTATTAAGCATAATGAGCAGTAGTGTGGAAGTATAATGTACCCAAGAATAAATCTGAATCTCTAACAACAAATAAAAATAAAGCTTACCCAAAAAAATAAAAAAGAGGCTAGACATTGCTGCTAGCTTGAGCTTCTTCAGTGAGATGAACCCATCTCAATCCTGCAAAATTTTATGCAAAACAATACCCACAAGACAGTAAAAACAAAAAGGAAATAGAAGCAAAAATTCTGGTCTTGGGGATGTTACATATATACACGGGTAATAATGAAATTGTAGAGTTAAGCATGATTAAGAGAATTAAAGAATGATTTTACAGTTTTTTAAATCATAGCACATTTAATAAAATAAAGAGAGAGTTAATGGAGGATATAGAACAGTGCCTGTTGAATTTTCTTAACCTATAACAGTTTTTATCATTAATAAAGCACTTACAAAGAAGAGGAAGAAAAATTGGGGGGGGGGGGGGGGGGGGGGGATAAAGGAGACCGTTGGCCAAAAAAAAAAAATACTGAAGGAGACAGTTTGTTTTTGTGACCGTTGAACACTGAAAGTCTTCAACGTTTATCCCTTTTTATTGAGCAATTAGTGTAGACATTTATTGACATCTTATAGGGTGAGTGTATTTTTCAGCATATATATAGTTTGAGAGAAATATAAGAAAAAAGGTCAAAAAATTGACAAAAAAGATAAATACCAAAAGAGGTCATAGAGAGGTGTCACATTACCTTGTTTATGTCTAGCTTTATATTATATATAGATTGCTAATAGTAAATGTTTCTCTTTTTACAATTTATTGTAGAAATTCGTGATCAATGACAAGTTAACCTTAACTAAACTAAAATGCAACATCAGTTATTAGTAACCTTAAGTTCCTACTGTGAGCAGACTTCGAGTGCATCGACTTCTAAGAAAATAGACAGGCTCATGGAGGTGCCTCCTAGTGCATTACTAGAAGTGTTGCTTGCAAAGGGAAATAGGGAACTCACTATCCAGCACCACTCTTAAAATTATGGATGACAAGTACCCAACGTCCGCATGATTCACCTTCCGGTCCGATATTTCATCCATGATTTTAGATTTTTGTTGCAAAACCTATGAACAGATGGTAATTCCATTTGACATCAGGAAGGAAGTCTCCACCTGAACTCTCCTACACATCTCCAGCAAAAAGGATGCATAATTTGGAATCTGCCGGATATGTGAGGAACTTTTAATTGATTCTGAGTTAGTTTTGAACGAGCTTTATGTGTTTCTGATTGAGCATTTGAATGTGAAGCCTTTAGAAGATTTCCACAGTGATGTAGCTTCCCAATCGGTAGGGAGCTACATAGAGTAACTTTTATGGTATGCCTATTCTTATATTCTGCAGATGCAGTACATAAAACCTTTAGCTTTTATAATGATGTAAACATCCTCTTCATTAGTTTAAAAAACTTCCTCCAGTTTCAGCATGAATCTTCTAATTAATTGAACTTTTTGCATGATAAAGCGTTGCCTATAGGCATATGAAGAGTCATTTTGATACTCCCGAATACGCTAAAGCACAATGTTTGGATGAACTAGCTCTTGGGATGACAAAGAAACGAGCATGTCTCTTTTATCAGATTTGTGGTATGCATATTCTTTTATTCTACAGATGCAGCACATAAAAACTTTAGCTTTTAACTTTTTCTCATTGAAGACATTAAAGTTTGCGCCTCAGTATGTGCAGTTCTTGCCACTCGAAACTTCATAAAAGTCAAAACAGAATGTGCCACATGGAACCATTCTCATTTACGGAGGTGCTATTATGTGATAACAGAAATTGAGAAGATGTCAATCCCTCATAAGTCATAGGCTCATCGTATTATTATAGCTTGTGCAAATTTTTCATTTCATGCACATGTTTATAGCTCGCAACATTAGGACAAAAAAAAATTAATTGTTAATCTATATAGTGTTTAGTGCCCTGTCCGAGCTGCGTATGAAACTAGAGCTATTTCAAAGAGAATATGGACTGTCTATGATTGGTTCATTTGGAGAATTAGTATATTTTGTGACAGTAGCAACTATAAAAATGAGAATGAATTGTTATTTCCTTTTGTCATGTCAGGTTTAAAGTTCAAATTAAAAGTACCAGAAATGTTCTCCATTAGAAAAAATTAAATGGTCGCAGAAAGCTAACTGGGAAAATTTGTTTTAAAAGATATGAAGTCACTATTGAAGCTAAAAAAAATAAGAGGAACCAACTTAAATAACGCATTCAAACTGTAACACATTAGCTTGTCTTTTGGTTGGATGGAAGTAGCCTGAACTTCCAGGGAAACAATAAAGAAATTAAAGAAGTTTGCGAAGTCATTAGACAACATTTCTACAATGTGATCATTTTTAATTAAAAAAAAAAAATTGTAGAACCTTGCCATCATACTGCAACGGTTATTTGGATTGAGTCACACTACATTGTCATGTTGGATTTCAAGTGGCGTCCCGAAATCAAGGAATCCGCGACTTTTGTAGCACAAAAAAAAAAAACATTACTAGGTTTCACGCACTAAATTAGTGCGTGAAAGGACCAAACTGCAAAAATGTAACTTGGGCCTTTCACGCACGAATTTCGTGCGTGAAGGAGGGCAACAAAAAGCCGCCCCCTCCTTCCCCACCATATACCTTGGCAGCGATTGAAAAAAAGTATGCCAATTTCCATAGACCATCTCAAAAGCGCGTCTACGCCCGAGAAATCCCTTTCTGTTGCTTATAGTTTTATTATATACGGTTTGAACGTTTCGAATACAATCTTTGATGGGAAACCTGCACAAGTTTAAACAAACAACATTTAGTAATGATCTTTCAATTGATATAAGACATATAATGTACTAGGTAGAATAAGTTACCTTGGCATTTCGGCAATGTCTTTAAGTAACACTTGAGCAGTCATGTTTGTATCTAAATTATAATGATCTGCTCGATTTTCTTCCATATCACAAGTGTGTCTTTCGCGGAATTTTGTGATAGCCCACATACCATCAGACTTCACAATTCCCCGAAGCAACCACTCACAGCCTTGATACCGTCGTCTACAAACTTGCCTCCATATCTTTGTGTTTGACTGATCAACCTTAAACTCCCTCATGTCCTTAAAACAATAAATTTTGACAGCCCGTTGCAACGCCTTTTTGGATGCGAACAACATTCCCTTTGCAAGGTTGCATCGATCTCTGTTGAGATCCCTTGGTTCAATCCAGGTTTGTGGTGACCCATCTGTTTTACGTATTTTAAATCAATCATTAACAAATGATATTAGTTATGTAATCTTTTATCGAAAATTTTATTAAGGATTGTGGTGACCCGTCTGTTTTACATATTTTAAATAAATTATTAACAAGTAATATTAGTTATGTAATCTTTTATCGAAAATTATATTAAGGGTTTTCAATCCTAAGCTACGGGTTATGAATCCTAAACTAAGGGTTTTCAATCCTAAAATATAAAGATTAAAAATTAATAAGTCAAATAATTAACAATTAGTTAGCATACAATTAGTATAAATAATTAATAAATAAACAATTAACTAACTAATCAAATAATTAACAAGTTATTATCATATATTTAATAAATAAAAAATTAAGTAACTAATCAAAAAATTAATAAATTATTATCATATATTTAACAAATAAACAATTAATTAACTAATGAAACAATTAAGAAATTATTAACAAATAAACAATTGGCTTAGCAAAAACTAAATAAATAATTAGTCAGTCTAACAATTGAAATATCTAGTCTAACAATTAATAAATACTTAAGTTACTAATCAAACAATTAACAAATACTAAATAAACAAGTAATAAATAATTAACTAATTGATAATAGATAAACAAATTAAAAAAAAATTAAAGGGGGCAGTCGCAGTGGGTGCGGACTGCCCAACAACGCGCAAAAGAAATGCGCAATCCACCAGAGATCTCTCCCACCATACCTAAGGTAATAATATATTTAGCAATGTAATAAAAAAAAATCGTAGTAAAATACCTAGAATGAAGGTGTTTTTGAGTTTTCAAAATGAGCTCCGCGCCGCTCTATTCTAAAATCTAACCTTAGAAACTTGTTCCTACACTTCAATATACCAAGAATATTGAGTTTTGAATTGAAAAACAACAAGAAAATAGCGTTTTGGGGGTTGGGGACCACCTGAAATCGTCGTTAATGGCGGGATTCGTTGTGGGGGTGAAACGGTCGGGTCAGTGGTGGGGAAGGAGGGGGCGGCTTTTTGTTGCCCTCCTTCACGCACGAAATTCGTGCGTGAAAGGCCCAAGTTGCATTTTTGCAGTTTGGTCCTTTCACGCACTAATTTAGTGCGTGAAACCTAGTAATATTTTTTTTTTTTTTGTGCTAGTTTGGTTCAACTTTTTTTTTTGTGCTACACGCAGATTCCGAAATCAAGCATGCAACTAAAACACCTAACACTTAAATAGAAGCATATATCCTTCCACACACATGAACACTATTATTTATTTATCGAAAAAGGATAAAAAATGTCCCTAACATATTGAAAATGATTTAAATTTTCCCTTCTTTCACCTATTGGACCATAATAGTCCTTAATGTTTATTTTTTGGTTAAAAATGCCCCTCCCTAATAAAATTCAAATTGCCTTTAACATTAATTTTGGGGTTAGAAAATTTGTGTAAACTCAAAAGCAACAAAATCTAAGGCAAATTAGGCTAATGGAAGCGGATAGGCGTACAAGTATTTTGATCTTCATATTTCAACAGTATTCCCAATGCTTCACTTAATTTCATCAAAGGATTTAATAGTATCTTTTTTCAATGAATCATATATTCATATTACGCATTAGGACCTAATCCATGCTCCTTTTTCCAAAAGTAATTAAAGCCACAAGTGGCTTCAGTCAAAGAGGCAGCGATACGAGAATCAAGGAAGAAGATCATACAAAGACCTAAAAGCTCTAATCTTATTCTTGGAAAGAATCTCATAGAAAAAAATTCTTACAAAGGATCAATACCTTCGGATTGCCCTCTCTGTCCAATCAAATCAATTACGAACAAGCCTTACAATAGCTGGTCTCACAAGCTATATTATATTCAAGGCATAAGAAGAACAAGAAGAACAAATACAATACAATCGTCAACCCAACAACAAACTCTTTGCTTTACCCTTATTAAAGCATTATATTTCACTTCTACTTTGTTAGCAAAAGAGAAAGAACAACGATGGTGAATGGTGAGACATTATATCGAAATAATTGAATGAAAGCAGGATAGTGTTTAGGACAGACAAAACATTGGTGGTGTTCGTAGGACACTCATTAGCAAGTGTACTCAAGATCAACACAAAAGAGCTTATAGAGATAACCCTCTTACAACCCAAGGGGATTGGACTGGGATACTACAACTTATATTTAAGTGTTCATAGCAATCAATCAGAAAATAGATGAAGCATAAATTTTTGAACCGACAAGTTTCTTGCGTATTTGATCCCCTCACAGTTGCCAAGGTTAATTGATTAATTCCTCCAATGATAAAACGTAAAACTATTCTGCATTAGCAACAATGAAAATTGCATAACTTCAGGGAACTCAAATGGTGGTAGCAAGTCATACTGAACACTCACGCTTTACTTTTGAAAACGATGCATAATTTAGAAGAGAGAGGAGAAAACTCGATAATTTTCCAGTGTCGAAAACTAAGGCGAAGCCTTGGAATTTATAGCCATGAATTTGGGAACAGGTGCAGACATGTCCCAATTCATATTACATCTTATCTTTAGATAAGCTACATCTTATCTTTAGATAAACCCAACAATCACTCACGCGAATGGGGAATGACTATATGATGCATGAAAAAATTATATTATTTGCAAGCAAAGATTAATCGCATCTAGATAAGTAGGTTTCCCTTTGAACTTTCCGTAGTGAACATATATTAGATATACAAGATCAATCGTTAGATTTGATATCTTTGAACTGTAAAGCTTTGGTTTATACCAACACAACCATATTTCACACGATTAACCCTTAACTGTTTATATTTCTCATTATTGTGTTCATTTCAACTATAAACATTGTCTGGTCTCATAAGTGCATAGAGAATTGGCCTTACAAAATTCTCCTTGAATCGGCTTAGACTTCACACATACATAGGTGATTTTTAAACGTGTAATCCTGTTGAAACACAATTTGATATATCCTATATCAAACTTAGAAACCATTAAAAGCCTTAACTATTTATCCTTGTTACTGAATATTGTTTTCATTGCGAGAATGGACCAAGTTTTTTTGACAATGTTGAATTGCCAATCATAACTTTGTTTGATCTCCTAGAACCTATATATTGGGATCTACAATTTTCTAGGTAGAGTTACCGTCATGTTGACTTGTCCGTGGCCATAGTCACATTCCCTTTGATGATGTCTCAACCACCTCTATAGCTAGGCCTTTTATAAGTGGATCCAACACATTATCCTTTAACCTTCAATAGTCAATTGTGATAATTTCAATAAAGAGCAGTTGTCTAACGGTATTATGTCTTCATCATATGTGACAAGATTTACCATTATACATAACGCTCCCAGCTCTTTTTATTACTGCTTAACTATCGCAATGTATGCATATATGTGCTAAAGGTTTAGGCAAAAATGTAATGTCTTCCAAAAACTTCTGGATTTATTCAACTTCCTCAATGGCTTTGTCTAAGGCTATAGACTCAAGACTCCATTGTAAAGCGGGTGATATAAGTTTGTTTGAATGACTTCAAAGACACTGCTCCTCCACTGATGGTAAAAACGTATCCACTTATGAATTTTAGTTTCTGCTGATCTGCTGAACCAATTTGCATTATAATATCCCTCAATAATCGCGAGATACTAATTGTAGTGCAAAGCCAAGTCTTGGGTGTATTGTAAATATCCCAAAACTCGTTTCATTGCCACCCAATGAGTTTGGTTGGGACTACTTGCATATCGACTTAGTTTACTTATCACATAAGCTATATTTGACTGTGTACAATGATGTACATCAAACTTTTCAACACTCAAGCTTAATCCAATTAAGACTTACTTTGAACATTATTTCTCCCAAGATTATGGTTTAAGTCAATTGGAGTTCTTTCTACTTTTAAGTCCAAATATTTGAACTTTTCAAGTACAATTTTGTCACAACCCAAATTTTCATTTGTGCTGTGAGGGCACCTGACCCAACCATTAGGCAAACCCTAAAAAATATACAAATCCAAGGAAGAGTAAAGTAAAGATTTGCAACCCAAGGTACTTAATAGTCTTAATAAACTTAATATAAATATGTCTGAGTCCAAAATGCTCCCCAAAACCTGGAAGTCACTAGTACAGATCTACCAAATCCGAATACAAGTCTGAATAACACATAAATACTATCTGAAATAATGAAAGACAAAAAGTAAATATAGGGGAAGTCTGGTGCTGAGGAACCATCATCGGCTCACTCTAAACTCCAAGAAAGTGCTCTAAAGGATCTACAACCCTTGATCTCCACTCGTGCTCAGATCCGAACCTAAACATAAAAGGTGCAGCAAGTATAGAATGAATACGGGAAGCATGTTTACAAAGCAGCATCATTAACCGACCCTAGCGATGACGCGGGTTGGTACTTCCAATATTCCTCTTCTTGTTTAGTTAGTTTCAAGTTCAGAAAGTTCATTCCTTTTTAGGTATAGTCATGAAGATTCAGTCTTTTAATCAATTAAGGCAAGTACAAGTGTAAAGATCCCATCTTTCCATCAATTAGGACAAGTATAAGTATAAAGATCTCATCTTCATATCAATTCAAACAAGTATAAAGCTCCCATCTTGCTATCATTTAACGCACATATGGCGTGAAATCTATTAAAACAAGTAAAAAAAGGCATGAGATGTAAGGAATGTATACAATCCAAGTGAATACTATGCAATATAAAGGTCATATGCACAGGAATACACACGCTCTTGCAGTAGGTTTCACGTGACCCATAGGGCACTCATGAGGTCTATAGACCCACCTGGAATACCAGATCTCCCAGATTAGATCAGGTCCCAACCAATAGGCTATAATATCATTATCACTCCGTTTATGCACCATATCCAATATCCGGCCTCCTATGCCCCTTTTTCTTGTATTTTTTCAATCAAAGTCAATAATGTCATGAAAGTATGAATGGATATGTGTACACCATGCAAATGCTTAATATCAAATCAATATCAATATTATAAGTCTTTTTTCATAGTTTTGACGAGATGTGGAGTGATGAATGCAATCAAGTCAATATTCACAAGTATTCAATCAAACATGGTCATCAAAGCCCAAATAAGCCACAACCATACCAACCTAATGGATTTATCCACCATCTTCATGGCCTAAAGTCTAAACACATAATCTCTGTCACTTCGCATAATTCTTTTGTATTTTAGCTATCCATACAAGTACACCAATACCCGCACAAGTGCTTGTCACCTCATGAGTAAGGGACCCCCAATTTCCCATTACACCCCTTAATTACATCAACCAAAACATAACACTATATAAAGGGTCTAGTAAGTCTCAACTTGCCTGAATTCGAAGTCGAACAGTCACCCCGCGGCCTTTCCCTTCCTATGAGCTTCCGAACGAACCCAATCTGTTCAAATACGGTATCTAAATAAGAATACAAGCCTGTCGATACCTATATTTCTATATAAAGAATTCAGGTCAAAAAAGTCAACCCAAAACCCCATACCAAACCCCGAAGGTCAAAACCGTAATTTCAATGTAAGGTTAGGAATTTTTCCCAATGAAGAATCTTGAAATTATTGATTGAAATCTCTTTAATCCGAGCTCGATAGCTTCAAAAATGGGTTTAAATTTGAAATTCGAAATGTGGGTTTAAAGATCTGTCCAGGCTTAATTTACTCATCACGATCGGGAGCCCCACCAGTCGCGATGGCGATGCACCTACCTGACCTGGCCTAAATTTTCCTCCTGCGCGAACACAACCTAGCCAACCGCGATTCAACCCACTTCCTTTCCCTTCATTGTGGTCGTGTGACCCTAATCATGATTGCGATGAAGGTTTCGCGGTCGTGTGACCTTAATCATGATCGCGATGAAGGAAACCAGATGACAGCTGAAACTGATTTTCTAATTTTCCCGAAACTCGATCAAACACTTGAAACTCATTCGGAATCCCTTGTACACAAATCACTTATGTATTTCAGTCTTTAAATACGTTACGAACTTGCTCGTGCACTCGAAATTGCTAAAAGAGGTCATCTTGAACCGGGGTTGACCAAGGTCAACTCTAAAATATCAAAATCTCATAATTCCAACCAAAAACCCAAAACACACCTGATGCCCCGGGACATGAGCCAAAGGCTCGACTAAGTCAAAAATTGCATTCTAGACCTAGTGGAATCGACAAAAATTCAAAAATGATGCATGTATCCCCGATGTTGGCTTTGGTCAAACATCTTCATTTCTTTAACTTTGGAAGCTTCAATTTCACTAAAACCAATTCAAAACTCGCCTGATGCCTTGGGAACCATACCACCCATACCCGCAAGTCATAAATACTAAAATAAAACTATGGAAATGGTATTTTGGGAAAATTAAGACAGAAAACTCAAAATGACTAAGCGAGTCATTTCATATTTTGATGTAATGCGATTGAGCCGATGCTAGAATTTGAATAGTCCTGTGGATTTTAATTCCTAGGATTAAGTCGGCAACTCTTAAGTTTGTCATATTAAACATGCTAGCAAGCATACACTTAGTAGCATTTATGCCGGCAATGTTTTTACTCATTATTAGCATATCATCAACATATAAGCAAACAATGACTACGTGATTTGGAGTGTTCTTAATGTAAACACATTTATCTCACTCATTAATCTAAAATCTCTTTGACAACATTATTTGATCAAATTTTGCATGCCATTATTTCGGTGCTTGTTTAAGTCCATAAAGTGACTTAACAAGTCTGTACACCTTCTTTTCTTTTTCAGGAACCACAAACCCTTCAGGTTGCTCCATATATATATATATATATATATATATATATATATATATATATATATATATATATATATATATATATATATATATATATATATATATATATATATATATATATTTCTTCCTCTAAATATGCATTTAAGAAGGTTGTTCTAATCAATTTGATGAACTTGAAGACCATACACGACAATCAATGCTATTAACACCCGAATAGATGTAATCCTAGGTACCTGCAAGTATGTGTCAATAATAAAGGCCTCGTCGTTGTTTAAAGCAATCAACAACAAATCTTGCCTTATATTTGTCAATAGTGTCATCATCGTTCATTTTCCTTTTGACATTTCATTTGGAACTTAAAGGTTTGTTCCCAGGAGGAATATCAATCAATTTTCAAGGATGATTGTTTAATATGGATTTTATTTCACTATTGAATATCTCTTTCTAATATTATGCTTCTGAGGAAGACACCGCTTCCTTAAAATTTGAGCTCCTTTTTACATTAAAAATATCAAAAAGTCTGGACCAAAGGAAGTAGAATTCCTTTGACGTTTGCTACCTCTTGAATGCTCCTCATTAGGAGTACTCTTCTTTGTCTCTTTCCTAAGTTGGTTAGATCTTTCTCTAGACGACTCATATTTTTTATATACGAATAAATATTTTTAAAATTTATAGCATTATTTGATTTCAATACCATATTAACATGAATGTCGAAATTTTCTGATTTGTGAACCAGAAATCAATATGTTTTGCTATTGGTAGCATATCCTATGATAACACAATCAACAGTTTTTTATCCTAGTTTTACCCTTTGGATTTAGAAACCTGTAGTTTAGCTAAACACCTCCATACTTTGAAATATTTTAAATTGGGATTTCTTCCTTTTCATTTTTCATATGAAATGAATTGTGTTTTGTTATGGGAAACTTGATTAAGTATTCTATTAGCCATAAGAATAGCTTCCTCCCATAAGTTTGGGGTAAATCAAAACTTAAAAACAAGGCATGCATCATCTCCTTTAACGTTCTTTTTTTCTTTTTGCAATCCAATTGGACTGTGGAAAGTAAAGGGCAGTTGTTTGATGAATCATGACATATTACAAACAAATTTCTTCTAAAGCAGATTCATATTTGCCACCCCTATCACTTCTTATCATTTGGATTTTTTTATTTTTTTATTTGGAAAGTTGAGTTTCAACTTCAATTTTGTATTGCTTGAATGCATTAATTGCTTCATCTTTACTATTAAGTAAATAAACATAGCAATAACTAGGGCTATCATCAATGAAAGTTGTAAAATAGATAATTTTTCCTTCTGCGAGATGGTATTGACTTCATGTCACAAATTGTGTGAATTAAGTCTAAAAGATCGGAATTCCTTCCAATTGACTTATAAGGATGTTTAACATACTTAAACTCCACACATATTTGAGATCTTAAATTATCCAAAATTTAGGAAATACATCCAAATTAATCATTTTCGCAAGGTTTTATAATTGACATGTCTCAAACGTGCATGTCATAAATTAATTGACTCAAGTAAGTAAAAAGAAGCAGAATTGTTATCGATATCGATAGATATTACATTAAGTTTGAAAAGGCCCTCGGTGAGGTAACCATTTCCTATGTACAATTCATTCTTACTCAATACAACTTTATCGCAAACAAAAACACACTTGAATTCGTTCTTAACTAGAAGAGATATCGAGATCAAAGTCTTTCGAATTTCAGGAAAATGAAGGGCATTATTTAGAGTCACATCCATGCCCGATGTCATTTTCAAACCTATCTTGCACGTTCCTTCAACTTTTACAGAAGCAAAATTTATTATAAAAATTGTCTCACCAAATCTAGAAGACCATAAGAAGAAACTAACTCCTTGTTATAAGAAAATAACTCTTTTTTATAAGCACACACATGGCGGATGACGCCAGAACCTATCCATCATTCCCTTGGATTTTCATAAAACATGTTACATAAGTTGTTCATTTCTTTATTCATTTATGTCATGTTTGCTTGACCATTCTTCTTGTATTTCCTTGGAGCACGATAATCTATAGACATGTGTCCAATCTTGCTACAGTTGTAGCAATTTCCCTTGAACTTCTTCTTACTTGAGAAATTGTTTGGTCCAGAAGGCTTCTTTCTTTTCTTTGAATTTGGTGGAGCAGTTTCAACAGTATGTGCTCCATTATTGTAAATTTTTTATTAGCCTTGTTTCTATCGATCTGTTGTCCTCTTCAATCCTAAAACGAACAATTAGATCCTCCAACTTCATCTCCTTGCGTTTATGTTTCAAGTAATTTTTAAAGTCCCCTCTCAAAGGAGGTCATTTTTCAATAAACATTGCTACTTGAAGGACTTCGTTAATGACCATTCCTTCAGCAAAAGAGATCATGAATAATGACTTGTAATTTTTTTACTTGAGATATGACAGAATTGTTGTCAATCATTTTAAATTCCAAAAATTTGGCGGCCACAAATTTCTTTGGTCCAGCATCTTCAGTTTTGTGTTTCTTGTCAACAACGTTCCACAACTCTTTCGAAGATTTACAAACTCTATAAACATTATACATGTCATATTGCAAACCATTCAGAATATAATTTTTGCAAAGAAAGACTGAATGTTTTCACTTCTCCTTCAACACAAAGTGCTCATTGCTAGGAGTTTCATTTGAAAAGTCCTGAACATCCTCAGTAACAAACAGAGGGTGGTCAAGTAGAAACCATCTTTCACTGCCAGCGCTTAAGCTCAATGTCGGAGAACTTCCTGGGCTTTTTCTGTCGTTGTATTTGCAGGCGCTGGCATAGTATGGCTAGACGAGGCAACAATCATTGCACTAGAACTAGTAGCAGTTGATTCTCCCATTTCTATTCGAAAATACACAAACAGAATTAATAAATTGGTGAAGTTTTAATCTTAAAACTGAATGCAAAAAGTTTATTTATTCTGTGAAGTTTTTAATCTTCAAACCGTGTGCAAAAGTTATTTACTCGACAACGTTTTTATATCTTGGAACCGAGTAACCAATTAAGTAGAAAGTCACGAAAACTTTAATCTAAAAACGGAGTAGAAAATCCGAAGATTTAGTCTCCAACACAAAAACAGAACAAAAGACTATAACAGGTAATTAAATTTCTTAAGCTTATATCTTAAATTGTTCAAAGAAGTAAATAAGAAAATAGATGAAGCAGATATTTTCCAGCCCACAAGTTTCTTGTGTATCCTTAAGAATTTAATCCCTTCACAATTGCCAAGGTTAATAGATTAATTCCTCCCAGGATAGAAGGAAAGACATTCTGCAACTTATCAATCGATCAAATCATTTGACCGAATTCAAAGCCGGAACCAAATCCTAAGCCGAGTCGGGCAACGAAGACGAGGGGAGACTCTCTTCTCAATTCTTTATTGTCACGACCCAAATTACGGATTGTGCGGGCACCTATTACCTCCTAGTAGGCGAACCCTCATTAACCTACCCATTATTGAAACTCATTATCTGTTCAATAACTGATAATCATAAACATTAAGTGAGAAACATAAGTGACACTCTTTATAAAATTAGAGCTTACAATTTTTTGGGACCTAGACTAGACATATAAAGGAGCTACTACAATACAGAGGAATAAACTTAAAATAAAACAACAAAACTTCTGCTTTGGAACGAGATGCACATAAGTTGTAGGAAGACGTCCTCCACTCCGATCTATGAAACCTTCAGCAATAACCTAAAACACATCTACACCCGAAAAGGATGTAGCAAGAGTAGTATCAATACACCACACTGTCACACCCCGAACCATGGCCTGGGCGTAACACGACACTTGATGCCTGACTACATATGACCGAGCGAACCACATGGCTTGCTGAATCATCATAAGGCATACATGAGCGAAAATACAACATGAGACATGATGGGCTTTAAGAAAAAAAATGAAGTCATAATAATTCATAAGGTACTAGTTTAAAAACATGAACACGGATAATACCATAACTAAGCCAAAATGGCTAACCGACACTGAAAGTCTGACATAACATACTGACTTGTCTAGTCTATGAAACCTCTATTATGAGTCTAACTGGAAAACATACTTGCTGGGACAAGGCCCCCAGCATATCTTTACTGCGTAAATGACATAAACTAAACAACTGACTAAACCCCGAAGATGTCACACCCCAACCTTGGTGAGGCGTGATTGACACCTGGCATCTTACGGAAACCAAGCAAACCAACTGATAACTCGCATCCTCTATGTCTCAAACGGAAAAATAAGACCAAAAAGGCTAACTATGAATATAAAACCATGCATACGTATATATGTAATGGGCCTGCGACGTCCACATATCCACTAACAAGACATAACTGAGTTGTACACAAGAATTTGTTTGCAAAGCCTCTATGAACATGACTGAAGTACACAAGTCGGGACAGGGCCCCCGACATACCCTCTTGTCACACAAAAAGACATATACAACTCAGACTCAGCAATGCTCCAGGAAGATATGGAGCCCACCAATCAAAACTGGTACCTGAAAGCAGCCTACTGTGGAAGATCCTCATTTCGTCTACTTGCACTTGTGGGCATGAACGCAGCGTCCACAAGAAGGGACGTCAGTACGAACAATGTACTGAGTATGTTAGGCATGAATAGTAGTATGATATCAGAATGAAGATAACAAAAGATAAAGTAAGTAATTATACCTCGTACTCTTTTTAAAATCTCTATCATGTAAACTACTCGTCTATAGGAAAAACAAATCCATACACAACATACATACATATGCATTCACATACACTTACTATACATACATCTGTCATATCCGTACCCGGTCCTTTCGGGACTCGGTGTCATGCATACCTGGCCCTTTCGGGACTCGGTGTTATCCGTACCCGGCCCTTTCGGGACTCTATATCATCGGTACCCGGCCCTTTCGGGACTCGCTGTTACCGTACCCGGCCTTTTTGGGACTCAATGTTATACCCAACTGATCAGTGGGAGTGCAATGCATACATACATACATATACATAAAAATACATAAATAAAATCAACATCATCATTAACATTATCATTATCACTATATCCTTTCTTAGAAGATCAACTATCTTAAGGTGAAGTCGACATTGTCATAGGAGTCTCAAGAATCATGAACTTCGATAGCATTGAAAATAGAATCATTTTCACTATATCTCACCTCGAAGGAACAAGTAACATGAGGTGAGACCATCAACAATAAGTAAGATCAAGGGATTCATGGAATGGCTCAATAATCTCATAATGCTCTCAAATCATAGCTTCGGAATTTCTAGAATAGAATCATCATCATCGTCACAATCATTATAGAACATTTTTCATTTAACATCATAAGAGATTTGGAAATTTTAAATTCTTACTTTTTGGAATAAGAACGGCATAGAAATATAGACGGAATCCTAGCTTAAGAATCATGCCTTTGAAAGAAAGGGATTAGCCTTAACATACCTTTCGATCGCCTTAGTCGTTCAATGTTTATTCTTCCAAGCTCGTAACTCTACACATAAACCATCCATATTATCATTAGGCTCAATATCATACACTTGTCTCAAGCATTCAAATGAAATCTTTTTACATTCTGCCGAAATTTGGGCAGTATCTCCCCTGTTTATATGCCTAGCCCGAAATCACCATCTAGCAACCAACAACAACAACAACAATACCAACATCAACCATAATATTATCAACACCAATATATTCCATAAAATGTCCCACACAACATTTGTCCAATTTTTCAACCAACCATAACAATATCCATAATACCATAATCAAAGAATTATATTTAATTTAATCTCAAGTTAATCCAAAATTCTCTTTCAAACTCACCTCATGGCCATCAACTTCAATTCAACTCTTTATGATTTTTCTCCTATGATTCTTTCCTTGCTAAGAATTGCTAAACCTTTACATCATCTCAATCATGTAAATAATAGGAAAAACATACCTTATAGTAGAAGAACTTCACTTTATTTAACCCTTTCCAAGATCAAGTTCATTGCCACCTTGAAGAGAAATAAGAACAATTACCTTCCATGGATTTTCTTTGAGGTTTTTGACGTTGATATTCTCTCTTGATGATATGGAATGGTTATGCAAGATTATGAAAGATTATGGAAGGTTATGGAGGATTATGGAATATTATGGAAGGTTATGAAAAGTTATGGAAAGTTATGGAACCCTCAAGAACTCTTTAGAAGTGTGGTGGTTGAGAAGATGGTGAAAAATGATGAAAAATGATGGGTTAGAGGGATATTTATAGGTGTGTTGGGCTGGGTACTGTACCAACCCGGGTACTGTAGCAGTGCGTTTCCGCTTTGTCAACCTAACTTGTAACGTCCATAATTATCTACACCGATGTCGTATCGACGAGTGGTTTGTTGAGTTGAAAACTAACTTCGACGAACTTTATTTTAGGATTTTGGAATACCTTAAAACTCCTAATATACTAGGAGATATACCCCTCCAAAGTTGACTAAAAATCTGCCCAAAATTCGGCCAACTTTTTTCAAATTTTCGACAAATTTATTTTCTTCGATTTGCTTGGTCCCGGAGTCTCCCATTGCTTATTATATAAACTTAAACCCTCTTAACAATAAGGTTGGCACATATAATCTTATATATCCTTGAAGGTAACTCCAGTAACCATACTTCAAACAACCATCAATACTTATAAATTTCAACGTAGGAAACTACGGGATGTAACAATCTCTCCCCCTTCAAAAACATTCGTCCCCGAATGTTGAAGTAGAGTTCGTTTAGAGGGGAATGTTGATATTCTTACCTGCATTTACTTGTATTTACTTTATTCACTTGCAGTCTTACCTGCTTATTTAAAAACCGCACTTATGTGAATTGCGCAGTTTATCCTTCTTCTTATCATTCAGAAATTCTTGTTCTCTTCGATCTCTGCGTATCCTTCTTACACTTCACAGATATTCCCGGCCTTTTTCTTAGTGACCAGCTTGTTCCCATCCAATGAGATATCTTTAATCATTTCCTTTGAGTTCTCCTTTTGCTCTTAACCTTCGCCCAACTCTCACCTGATAAGTCTTTTCCCATAGTATAGCACACTTATCTGTTGTTTTGATTCATTAATCAAGTGGGTCTCTTGCTTCCATAAATGTTCGTCTTCTCTATTTATATCCATGAATCTTTTTCTTGCGATCTTATCTTCGTCTAGTTTCATAACTTCTCCTTGCATTTCCTTAGCTCATCTTGCTTCATCGCTGTCTATTATTTTTTGATTGCCCCATTGTCGGGAGTCATAATTACTCCACTACCTTATGTAGTCAATCCTTGTCTTTATCATGAAATACCTACAAAGTTCATCTTGTCATTCATTTCTTACTTTCTTTCTTAATGCCATAGCTTGCTCGTATGTTCATGTATGTCTACTCCTCGTATATTCGTCCGGCTTTCCTTGTAGCCATATCTCTAGTCCAAGCCCATTATATTATGCTATCAATATCTACCTTTAAAGTAGGCTTCATTTTACCCAGTACAATAAAAAATATAAGAAATAATATATATATATAACAAAATAGAATCTGAATCGATCACTACATATATATCATGGGAAGACATTGATGATATACCTGTAATAGCATTAGGGAAAGGCTCATGATCCTATTGCTCAGCTAATGTATAATCACGATTCTGAGGGCCGCTTGAACTAGACACGCTTCCTCTAGTTCTACCACGACCTGCTAGTACCTGCGACCCCTGTCCCGGAGGGTGTACCAATAATGACGAACCCATTACTGATCCTGTAGGCCGAGCCGTATCCCTAATACCTCGGGACAGACACTCACGCATAATATGGCCTGACTGGCTGCAAACATCTAAACCTAATCGGCATGGTACCCAATGTAATCTACCGCACTGAGTACATCATGGTGCAGGTAGCCTCATCTGGCTGGAGTCACCCTTATACTGTATACCCGAAATTTTGGAACTCTGGCCCGATTCGGAATAGATAAGGCGATCAAATCTCTTACTTACAAATAGGGAAGGCGCACTAGCCACTGACTGGCCTAGCTGCCTGAAATACTGCGGCTCCTGTCCTCCTCTAAACTCACTAATAGCTCCTGAAGATCTAGCCCTCTTACCGTCACCTCTATCATAATCGCACTCACCCTCTTGCGGCTGTCGTTGCTCTTTCAAATTCTGAGCATGTGCCTGAATACGAGAAATGTCCATCCCCTCCTGAAGTGAGGCCGTCAAACATTCCTTAAGAAAATGTGACCCCAAACCGCTCACAAATTGATGTACGCGGTCTCCCATATCTGCTACCATGGTTGGAGCATACCTAGCCAGAGAATTAAAGTGGAGACTATACTCGCGAGCACTCATATTCCATTGTCTGAGATTCAAAAACTGATCGGCTCTGGCTCGCCGAACCTCTGGTGGAAAATAATGTCGGAGGAAAGCGTCTACAAACTCTTGCCATACTGGGGGAGATGCATTAACTCCTCTAGAGGATATCCAGATCGTATACCAATGGACCGCAACATCTCATAATCTATAAGAAGCCAATTCTACTGACTCAGTATCAGAAGCATGCATTAGTCGTAACGTTCTCGACATCCTATCTATAAAGCTTTGCAGGTCCTAATCCGGTTTCGACCCAAAGAACTCTGGAGGGTCTAAACTAATAAAATCAGGGGCTTTTGCACTGACCACTCTGTCACCTTGGCCCACACCCTACCGCTGGGCCTGAGCAGCAACTATCTGAGTTAACAACTGAATGGCCTCTCTCATCTGCTGGCCTGAAGCATCTGCTAGAGGAACTGGGGGTGCTGAAGCTGGAGCTGAGGCTCCTTTATGCCCCTTTGAAATGGGTGGAGCGTAAGAGGTCCAAGATGCAACCTCATTCTGAGACTCACCCTTCTCTATATCTGTAGGCGGATCTCGTTTTGTTCTCCTTTCTACTACTGACTTGCCCTTCTTGGCGGCTGTGGCTTTTCTCTTCATAGGAAATGCTGAAATCATAATGCACAATTAGGAAAAAGGGAATCCTGATGACATAGCTCTATCGCACGATCTAAGATGAGGAAATTAGGTCAATCATTCCTAAATGTCCCGCAGCCTCCTGTTTATAAGTGTGGTGCACTGCACACCATAAACAAGACTCTGCTAGACACGGCATGCAGACAACCCTAGGACAGAACTGCTCTGATACCAATTTGTCATACCCCAACCTTGGTGAGGCGTGATTGGCACCCGGCACCTTACGAAAACCGAGTGAACCAACTGATAACTCGCATCCTTTGTGTCTCAAACGGAAAAATAAGGCCAAAACGCCCAACTATGAATATAAAATCATGCATACGTATATATGTAATGGGCCAGCGACGTTCACAGATCCACTAACAAGACATAACTTAGTTGTACACAGGAATCTGTCTGCAAAGCCCTTATAAACATGACTGAAGTACACAAGTCGAGACAGGGACTCCGACATACCCTCTTGTCACAAAAAACAAACATATACAACTCAGACTCGGCAATGCTCCAGGAATAGATGGAGCCCACCAATCAAAACTGGTTCCCGAAAGCAGCCTACTGCGGAAGATCCTCGTCTCATCTACTTGCACCTGCGGGCATGAACGTAGCGTCCACAAGAAGGGACGTCAGTACTAACAATGTACTGAGTATGTAAAGCATGAATAGTAGTACGATATCAGAATGAAGATAACATAAGATAAAGTAAGTAATTATACCTCGTACTCTTCTTAAGATCTCTGTCATATAAACTACTCGTCTACAGGAAAAACATTTAATACACATCCATACACAACATACATACATATGCATTCACATACACTTACTATATATATATCTGTCATATCCGTACCCAGCCCTTTCGGGACTCGGTGTCATCCGTACCCAGCCCTTTCGGGACTCGGTGTCATCCGTTCCCGGCCCTTTTGGGACTGGGTGTTATCCGTACCCGGCCCTTTCGGGACTAGTTGTTATCCGTACCCGGCCCTTTCGGGACTCGATGTTATACCCAACTGATCAGTGGGAGTGCAATGCATACATATATACATATACATAAAAATACATAAATGAAATCAACATCATCATTAGCATTATCATTATCACTATATCCTTCCGTAGAAGATCCACTATCTTAAGGAAAAGTCTATGATGTCATGGGAGTCTCGAGAATCATGAACTTAGATAGCATTGAAAATAGAATCACTATCTTCGCTATATCTCACCTCGAAGGAACAAGTAACATGAGGTGAGATCATCAACAATAAGTAAGATCAAGGGATTCATGGAATGGCTCAATAATCTCATAATTCTCTTAAATCATAGCTTCGGAATTTCTAGAATAGAATCATCATCATCGTCACAATCATTATAGAACATTTTTCATTTAACATCATAAGAGCGTTGGAAATATTTAATTCTTACTTTTGGGAATAAGAACAGCATAGAAATATAGATGGAATCCTAGCTTAAGAATCATGCCTTTGAAAGAAAGGGACTTGCCTTAACATACCTTTCGGTCGCCTTAGTCGTTCAACGTTTATTCTTCCAAGCTCGTAACTCTACACATAAACCATTCATATTATCATTAGGCTCAATATCATACACTTGTCTCAAGCATTCAAATGAAATCTTTTTAGAATCTGCCGATATTCGGGCAGCATCTCCCCTGTTTATATGCCTAGCCCGAAATCACAATCCAGCAACCAAAAACAACAACAACAACAATACCAATATCAACCATAATATTATCAACACCAATATATTCCAAAAAATGTCCCCACGACATTTGCCCAATTTTTCAACCAACCATAACAACATCCATAATATCATAATCAAAGAATTATATTTAATTTAATCTCAAGTTAATCCAAAATTCTCTTTCAAACAAACCTCATGGCCATCAACTTCAATTCAACTCTTTATGATTTTCCTCCTATGATTCTTTCCTCTCTAAGAATTACTAAACCTTTACATCATCTCAATCATGTAAATAATAGGAAGAACATACCTTATAGTAGAAGAACTTCACTTTATTCACCCCTTTCCAAGATCAAATTCATTGCCACCTTGAAGAGAAACAAGAACAATTACCTTCCATGGATTTTATTTGAGGTTTTTGATGCTGATATTCTCTCTTGATGATATGGAAAGGTTATGGAAGATTATGGAAGGTTATGGAGGATTATGGAGGATTATGGAATATGATGGAAGATTATGGAAAGTTATGGAACCCTCAAGAGCTCTCAAGAACTCTTTAGAGGTGTGGTGGATGAGAAGATGGTGAAAAATGATGAAAAATGATGGGCTAGAGGGATATTTATAGGTGTGTTGGGTCGGGTACTGTAGCAACCCGGGTACTGTAGCAGTAAGTTTCTTCTTTGTCAGCCTAACTTGTAACGTCCATAATTCTCTATTCTGATGTCGCATCAATGAGTGGTTTGGTGCGTTGGAAACTAGATTCGAAGAACTTCATTTTAGACTTTTGGACTACCTCAAAACTCCTAATATACTAGGAGATATACCCCTCCAAAGTTGACTAAAAATCTGCCCAAAATTCGGCCAACTTTTTCCAAATTTTCGACAAATTTATTTTCTTCGATTTGCTTGGTGCCGAAGTCTCCCATAGCTTATTATGGAAACTTAAACTCTCATAACCATAAGGTTGGCGCATATAATATCATATATCCTTGAAGGTAACTTCAGTAACCGTACTTCAAAGAACCATCAATACTTATAAATTTAAACGTACGAAACTACGGGGTGTAACAGAAGAGAATGGGGCTCACCCAAAAGCTGATACGAGAGCTGTCCTACTGAGCAGATGCGTCGTCCTATAAATCAGTACGTGCATCGTAAAATGCATGCCCCCAAGGCAATAAACAGGGACGTCAGTACTTTGAATGTACTGGTATGTAAACACATGCGGGAATAAACAGGCACATAATACATAGGCATGAAATTGATACTGAAACTGATTACTGAAACCGAACATAAACATGAGTACTGTAAAACATGAAATAATCTGTGACTGAGATGAAAGCATGATAATAACTGTAATACCGACATGAACCACCACGGGGAGAAAAATGAAGTCTGATCTCGGCCCGATCAGCTAAGCCATCTCATACCTTGCCAGGGTACGAGACATGAACATGAAAATCATGGAATACCGAAGCATGGGGAAGAACAAGGATGGTACCATACGTGGATAGCATCTACATACCTTAATTTCTCTAAGACTTGAACTTTGAACCTTGAGGTGGGTTGTTTTGAAAACCCTAGGTTAGGAACAATGATTTCTTGTTTAAATTACAAGGATATATATTAGAATTGACTTGGAATGATTAGAGTAGGCTTACCTTGGTGTTCTTGATAATGGGAGAGGGTAGGAGATCGCTCTAAGGCTTGAAGGAATGAAACTTGTGAAATAAAACTTAGTTTTCTATCTTTTAATGGTCTCAGTCGCGGCACCTTACGGATCGTGTTACGGTCCATAACACAGGACCGTAACATGGGCCAAAATTCCAGTAAGCATCTAAGTTTTTGGTTGGGTTACGGTCACCCGTTACGGGCTGTAACACGTGTTACAGTCCGTAATGATGAACCGTCCTTTGGTCCAAAAGTTACGAGACGGTGATTTTCAAGCACACCTGTTACGGTATGAATGACGATCCGTAACACATGTTACGGTATGTCCCTTGAGGCGTAACACTGGGTTTTCTGAACTGAAACATATTTTCGACTCCAACACTCTCCTTCTTGGATTTCTAGCCTCCTGAGTCATGAATATGATTTAGTACGGATTTACGAGGTCTAACAATATCTCCCCCTTAGGATCATTCATCCTCGAATGATGGGTCATGGTTAAGATTAAGACTAGACATGGCTTGAATATGTAAACGTGAAGGAAACATTACATGAAACATGAGACATGAAATGACGTGATTACATGGAAACATGAATACTGAAGCATGTGACATGAGACATGAGCGTTGGATATATGACATGAGCGTGAACATGAGACATGACATGACATGGGTTGTGGAAATTTACATTGAGGGTACCTGGATTTCATATCCTCTTCTGCTTCCCATGTAGCCTCTTCAACTTTCTGACTCCTCCACAGGACTTTCACTGAGGCTACTTCCTTAGTTTTCAACTTGCGAACCTGACGGTCAAGAATGGCCATGGGGATCTCCTCATAGGTCAAACCATCCTTAACTGTTATAGCGTTAGCAGGAACAACCAACGACTGGTCTCCTACACACTTTCTCAATGTGGATACATGAAACACTGGCTGTACAACAGCTAAATCTTGTGGCAACTCAAGTTCACAAGCTACTAGACCGACCCTTTGCTGAATTCTGTAGGGTCTAATATATCTGGGACTGAGCTTCCCTTTCTTGCCAAATCTCATAACACCCTTCATGGGTGACACTTTAAGGAACACCCAATCATCCACTGAAAATTCTAAGTCTCTTCGCCTCACATTTAATTTGTGTAAGACTTTTGGCGACTCTGAGCCGTTTTCAAATGCTTTTGAATTAACTTGACTTTCTCCATAGCCTAATACACCAAATATGGTCCTAACAATTCTGAAGCACCAACTTCGAACCAACCAATCGGTGACCTACACCTTCGCCCATACAGAGCTTCAAATGGTGCCATCCCAATGCTAGCATGATAACTGTTATTATAAGAGAACTTAATGAGGGGTAAGTGATCAGCCCAATTAACTTTGAAATCTAGGACACATGCTCTCAACATGTCCTCAAGGGTATGAATAGTATGTTCTTCCTGGCCATCTGTCTGCGGATGAAAAGTTGTGTTGAGATTCACCTTGGTACCCAATCCTTTCTGAAAGGATTTCCAGAAGTTCACTGTGAACTGGGCACCACGATCTGAAATGATAGACACTGGAGTCCCATGCAATCTGACAATTTCATTAACATACAACTTGGTATAATCTTCTACAGAATCTGTGGTCTTGACCAGCAGAAAGTGCGCCGACTTAGTAAGCCGGTCAACGAATACCCAAATAGAGTCATGCCTCCTAGCTGAACGAGGTAGACCTGATACAAAGTCCATATTGATCATTTCCTATTTCCAGACAGGAATATCAATATCCTGAGCCAAGCCACCAGGCCTCTGGTGTTTGGCTTTCACTTGCTGACAATTCGGACATGTAGCTACGAAATCTGCCACATTCTTCTTCATATCATTCCACCAATAAATCTCCTTAAGATCATGATACATCTTAGTGGAACCTGGGTGAATGGAATAACTGGAGTTGTGAGCTTCTGACATGATTCGCTCTCTGGGTTCATCCACATCGGGAACACATAATCTGCCTCGATACCTCAAGGTACCATCATCTCCCCCTTGTTCAAAATATGTCATCTTATGCTTGTGAATCCCCTCCTTCAGCTGCAATAAATAAGGATCACTAAACTGTTTCTCCTTGACTTCAACGACTAAAGAGGAAAGAGCTTTGTTCTGAACAACCACACCGCCATCCTCGGAGTCCAAAAGTCAAACTCCAAGACTGGCCACACGGTGAACTTACTTGGTCATAACTCTCTTATCTTTATCAACGTGGGCTAAACTCCCCATGGAACGCTGACTAACAGCATCAGCTACAACATTCACCTTCCCCGGATGATAGAGAATATCCACATCATAATCCTTAAGCAATTCGAACCATCTTCTTTGCCTAAGATTCAGCTCCCTTTGCTTAAAGATATACTGTAGACTTTTATGATCTGTGAAAATATCAACATGCACTCCATATAAATAATGACGCCATATCTTAAGTGCAAAAACTACAGCCGCTAACTCTAAATCATGAGTCGGATAATTCTTTTCGTGAACCTTGAGCTGACTAGATGCATAAGCTACAACCTTACCATGCTGCATTAAGACACGTCCGAGACCAACTCCCGAAGCATCACAATAACCATGAACCCTTCGGTTCTTTCTGGTAGTGTCAAAACTAGAGCAGAAGTTAGTCTCTTTTTCAACTCTTCAAAGCTTCGCTCACAAGCATCAGACCATTGAAACTTAACCTTTTTCTGAGTCAACTTGGTCAACGGAGCAGAGATAGAACAAAATCCTTCTACGAAGCGTCTATAATAGCCTGCCAAACCCAAGAAATTGATGTAGGTCTGGGCCAACTCCTCACGGCATCAATCTTCTGAGAATCAACTTTAACACCTTCACCTGAGATCACATGGCCTAAGAACGCCACTGACTTAAGCCAAAACTCACACTTTGAGAATTTTGCAAAAAGTTCGCAATCTTTAAGAGTCTGCAACACTATTCGGAGATGTTCTGCATGATCAGCCTCACTATGGGAATACACCAAAATATCATCAATGAAGACAATGACGAATAAGTCGAGATAAGGCTTGAAGACCCTGTTCATAAGATCCATGAAAGAAGCTGGCGCATTTGTCAACCCAAATGACATGACAAGAAATTCGAAATGACCATAACGGGTTCTAAAAGCGGTCTTTGGAATATCAACTTCCTTAACCTTTAACTGATGGTAGCCTAATCTGAGGTCAATCTTGGAATAACATTGGGCACCCTGAAGTTGGTCAAATAATTCATTTATTCTGGGAAGAGGGTACCTATTCTTAATGGTGACTTTGTTCAACTAGCGGTAGTCAATACATATGCGTAAGGAACCATCCTTCTTTCGGAAAAATAAAACTGGCGCACCCCAAGGTGAAACGCTGGGCCTAATAAATCCCTTGTCAAGAAGGTCTTTCAACTGGGTTTTTAACTTTTTTAGCTCTGTTGGAGCCATTCTGTATGGCGGAATAGATATTGGCTGAGTGTCGGGAACTAGATCAAATTCCAAATTCAATCTCCCTATTAGGAGGGACTCCTGGAAGATCTTCGGGAAAGACTTCTGGAAATTCATTTACAACTAGGATGGACTGGAGAGTTGGAGTCTGGGCATCTGGATCCCTAACTCAAACTAAGTGATAGGTGTAACCTTTGGAAATCATTTTTCTGCCTTTTAGGTAAGAAATAAATCTACCCTTAGGTACTACTGAATTACCCTCCCATTCTATGACTGGTTCATTAGGAAACTCGAATCTTACCACTTTGGTTCTACAACATACCGTGGCATAACATGAAGCTAACCAATCCATACCCATAATTACATCAAAGTCTACCATCTCTAACTCTGCAAAGTCAGCTATAGTTTTGCGGTGATAAACTAGGACTGGACAACCCCTATAAATACGTCTAGCTATGACTGACTCTCCCACTAGGATGGATACCTCATAGGTCTCATGCAACTTTTTTGGTTTAAAACCAAACTTCTTAGCAACAAAAAGGGTTAAATAAGATAAGGTGGATCCTGGGTCAATAAGGGCATATACGTCAAAAGTGAAAATTGTTAGTGTACCTGTGACAACATTTGCACGAGCTTCTGTATCCTGACGACCTGTCAACACATACAAACGATTTCGCCTACCGCTTGCATTTCCAGACTTAGCTGCAGTGTGCCCCTGCTGGACCTGATTATTACGAGGGACTGCCAAATTCGTGGATTACGCCACGTTACCTCCGGTACCTTGCCTAACTGACGGACAATCTCTCTGAAAATGACCTCTCTGGCCACAACCATAGCATATGTCCGAACCCATACGACACTCACCTGAGTGTCTCTTATTACACTTGCTGCATATCGGATTGGTATAAGTCGACTGACCCATACTTTCCTGAGAGTAAGAACTTGATGGCCTGAAATTCTGCTTTCTGTCATTACAGAACTTGGGAACTGGGGCACTTGCTATGGATGGAGCAGGTCCTGCTGACCTGTTCTTAAAGAATTTCCTGTTTCTGTTCCCGCTGAACTGTTCGGTAGACTTCACCCTCTTGCTGAACTCCTTGTCTTTCTCTCTCTGCAAGTCTTCCTTCTCCTTTAGCCTTGTCTTATTCCCTTGTACGAAAGCAACCATCTTAGAGATAGTCATCCCCCTATTATGTGCAGCAATATTGGCCCCATCATAGAAATGGAAATCAAGACCTCCAACAAACCTCCTCGCTCTTGCCCTCATGTCCGGTACCATATGCGGAACATGCTTAGCCAGACTGACAAATTCCAAATAGTAGTCCTGAACTGACCTGCCATTCTGTTTAGGCTTCAGGAATTGCTCAGCCTTAGCCTCTCGGACTTCTATTAGCATGAAGTGGTCCAGGAATGCGCTTGTAAATTCATCCTATGTAGCATCAGGTATATCCTCACCTCGGGATAATTTCCAAGATTCATACCAAGTGTTAGCAATGCTCTGCAGTTGATGAGCTCCAAAAGTAGCTGCTTCAATTTCTGTAACTAACATAATCCTGAAAATTTTCTAAAGGGTATCAATATAGTCTTGAGGGTCTTCATCCTTCTTTGTACCCGTGAAGACTGGGGGATTCATCCTGAGAAAGTCCTTACTCTTAGAAGACTCTCCATTATTCCCTGAACTTGACCCAAATTCCTGATGTTGGTCCTGAGCTGCTACCAGTTGTGTGAGCATGTTGATAGCACTCCTAACATCCCCATCTGAAGCACTAGGAGGTGTAACGGTAGGAGCAGTTGGAGCTGTTGTCTGAGTCGGAACGATCTCTTCATGAGCTACATCTGCGGTAGCCCTCTGGCTGGTAGCTGTGTTCCTCTTCGTGTACTTTCTTTTCGCAAGCATTTTATGAAAATATGTACACGCAGGAATTAGAAAGGCATCCTGAGAGTAATGCTCTAACTGCACGATCTAGAGTATGAAAGAAGTGAGACAATCCTAAATGTCTTGGTGGTCAACTGTTTATATGTATAGGGCCCTCACACATATAAAAATGACCCCACTGAACACGGTTTCATAGACTCCCTAGAGATGCTTGAACCTAGGCTCTGATACCAAGTTTTGCCATGCCCCGAACCATGACCTGGGCGTAACACGGCACTCGGTGCCTGACTGCATGTGACCGAGCGAACCACATGGCTTGCTGAATGATCATGAGGCATACATGAGCAGAAAATACAACATGAGACATGATGGGCATTAAGAAACACATGAAGTCATAATAATTCATAAGGTACTTATTTAAAAACATGAACACAGATAATACCATAACTGAGCCAAAATGGCTAACCGACACTGAAAGTCTGACATAACATACTGACTTGTCTAGTCTGTGAAATCTTCTATCATGAGTCTGACTGGAAAACATACTTTCTGGGACAACGCCCTCAGCATACCTTTACTGCGTAAATGACATAAACTAAACAACTGACTAAACCCCGAAGAGAATGGGGCTCACCCAAAAGCTGATACGAGAGCGGTCCTACTAAGTAGATGCGTCGTCCTGTAAATCAGTACCTGCATCGTGAAATGCAAGCCCCCAAGGCAATAAACAGGGACGTTAATACTTTGAATGTACTGGTATGTAAACACATGCAGGAATAAGCAGGCACATAATACATAGGCATGAAATTGATACTGAAACTGATTACTGAAACCGAACATAAACATGAGTACTGTAAAACATGAAATAATCTGTGACTGAGGTGAAAGCATGATAATAACTGTAATACCGACATGAACCACCACGGGGAGAAAAATGAAGTCTGATCTCGGCCCGATCAGCTAAGCCATCTTATACCTTGCCAGGGTACGAGACATGAACATGACATGAATGGATCCAAAATCCCTCAATGGGGAAAACATGAAGGAATCGTCCTAACTGGGCGGAGCGATCCTTATCCTACGTTGGCATACGTAGTTTCAGGCTATCTGAGCCTTCTCGGTATTAATACAACTCTCGAACATGAAAGATAACTGAAGACATGATTTTTGATTCTTAACATGAACATGGATACATGATGACATGACAATAAATATGTATATACAAGTTTTTCATGGAAATAAGCATAATATCTCATATCTTATGTTATAGAACCCATGGGATGCAAATTATGAGTTTCTCATAGATTACGAACTGAGTCTCAATCACCAAAACAGTAAATTAAGACTAATTAAGTAGAACTATAACTGATAATATAATATATCATGGTTCAAGTTTCCAGGGTTTATCATGAATATACCTAGAACCCTAAACCTAGTAGGTGTAATCATGGAATACCGAAGCATAGGGAAGAACAAGGATGTTCCCATATGTGGATAGCATCTACATACCTTAATTTGTCCAAGACTTGAACTTTGAAGATGATTTCCAAAATCTTGAGTCTTGAACCTTGAGGTGGGTTTTCTTGAAAACCCTAGGTTAGGAAAAATGATTTCTTGTTTAAATTACAAGGATATATATTAGAATTGACTTGGAATGATTAGAGTAGGCTTACCTTGGTGTTGTTGATGATGGGAGAGGGTAGGAGGTCGCTCTAGGGCTTGAAGGAATGAAACTTGTGAAATAAAACTGAGTTTTCTGTCTTTTAATGGTCTCAGTCGCGGCACCGTTACGGACCGTGTTACAGTCTGTAACATTGGACCATAACATGGGCCAAAATTCCAGTGAACATCTAAGTTTTTAGTTGGGTTACCGTCATCCGTTACGGGCCGTAACACATGTTAAGGTTCGTAATGATGAACCGTCCTTTGGTCCAAAAGTTACGAGATGGTGATTTTCAAGCACATGGTATGAATGATGGTCCGTAACACATGTTACGGTCCATCCCTTGAGATGTAACACTGGGTTTTCTGAACTGAAACATATTTTCGACTCCAACACTCTCCTTATTGGATTTCTAACCTCCTGAGTCATGAATATGATTTAGTACGGATTTACGAGGTGTTACACACACGTACTGGTAAGCATCATAGGCCGACTAAGATTAGTTCACGCAATACGATATAAAATCAATCAGAATAAACAAATAAGTACAGTTTCCATCCTCTTTTCAAGCCCTATCCATACTTAAACAGTCCTGGCACAAACATACTCACGACCCTTTTTCCATTACCCCGTCAACGCAACCACAGGAAGTAAGGACTAACAGATAACAAACAGTTACCTTCAAGACAGACTCCTAGACCAGCTAACCCTCAACAATTAATAAGACCAACCTCAAACCTCCATACAACCAACACTAAATGGATCCACTAATCCTTACCTTTTTCCCCCATAAGCTGGCAACTCGTAAATTGACAAATAGGCACACAGCACAACAACTCGTATCAGCCATTAGCCAACAATCACTTATCAATTACAAGTAAAACTAAGTAAAAGCAATACAACCCACAACTGTACTTTCAAACCTGGACTATGCTAAATGAAATCACTCCAACATCACTTTCCCTCATTAGTCAACGGAGCCATGAAGTTACATGTGAACAAAACCGCTCAACAATAATGACAAATCAGGTATAAAATCACATAATGAGTCACGATTCATTGTAATGCAACCAAGACGAGTATCACCTCTATCACATGCATGGAAGTAAGTAAAATGTAATGCAACCCTAGTTAGTATCACATCCGTACACACATGCTAGATGGTATTGTTTGCCCAAATAGCCATGACCTGCAGGGGACCCATGGTGTCCATGTACCACTCGCTGTCAGATTACGAGCCCTTCACCAGGGCCACATCCTCACTCCCTGTCAAATGTGCCTTTTCCTATACATATATATAATCTGTCTCTCACCATAATGTGTATCTCACGTATTTCCAGTTCATCAGCAAATATGAAACACGATCAGTTAACAATATCAATATCCAAATCACAAGGCATCATACCACAAGTTATAACACGACCCAAATAACTCTGGTCATTACTCACACACATATGCACTCCGCTAAATCTCGATATGAATACCCTAACGAAGACACATGCAATTTCCACGCAAGTCACCCTGCCCAATAGTACAACATGAAGTCAATTATGTTCTAAGTACGAACCACTCTAGCATAGGATATGGCAGGACTCTATATTAGCCAACTCATTAGTAAAACAACTCCCATTCTTCAATTAAATTAAACCCAAGAGGATATACACGCTCTATCACCTCCCCTTGAATATAACAACTACACACTTGGTTTGATTACTTCTCTTAATGGCGACAAGCCCACATAATTCTATAATTAGTGCCAACCTAACTAGTATTCAACTGAACGTCGTGTCCGAAGAACGAATCATTCTTTCTCCCGTCAATTTTACACATATATACGAGTCACTAATTGAAGTCTAACTAAAGTAAACCATAACCTACCTCGAGTAGCAGGTGCCACAAACCATCATGGAGTCTTCATCCTTTGCTTCCAAATTCGGAGACCATGACAGGGTAGTCTTGCTCAGGTCTCTATGCATTCTGTCCAGAAATTCTCCCAAGTGACGGCTTAAAAAGGTTTGGTGGAAAAGTGCGATTTAATCCCGTAATAGGGTTTTTAACCAGGTCTGGTCTGCTCGGACCGCTGCAGCGATTTGCTTGTCCGCTATGGTGGACTCACTACGGAGGTGCCTGGATTGCCGCAGCGAAGCGGTCCTATTGGGGCCCACAGCATTTAACTCTTACCAATTTGCTCACGATTAAAATTACACGTAAAACTTCCTTATGGACTAATTTTATAACACGAAACTTGGTTTTTCATACACGGGCTGCGGAAGGTCCAATAATGATCCGCCGGATCATTACATTTATTAGCTAGAAGATATGCTTCCATATATAAGCATAGAAGTCTTGCTTTCCCTAACTAATGAGGGACTAATTTCACCTGTAAAGAGTAACTTTATCAATTTTCATTTTCCTTCATACTATTTCTCACCATTTTCCAATTCACATTACACCTTATTTATAGATAAACTACACCTTATCTTTAAATAAATCCAACACCACATTGAATTCGAAACAGTATAAAAATTAGGTACTATTTACATATTTTGCGCTTTATCTTTGTGCAATTGTGAAGTCTGTACTGTCTCATTATATGCTTTAGTTGACTATCTCTATTTTGCAGTTGACTAGAAATTTAAAAGGCTTCAACTCACCCCTCATTGTACTTTCAATTTTAGATGATGAAGAAAATCCAAAAAACTATCCTAGTAATCTATTTACCAATAAAAAAAAAAAGTGAATTAGGGTGTGTTCGGTATGAGGTGTTTTCTGATTTTTTCATGTGCGGTTGGTTAAATTTTTGGGAAAATATTTTTTCGAAGAAAATAAGTTTCTTAAAAATGAGGAGAATAATTTTTCTAGTGAAAATAGGATAAACAAGTTTCACAAGTGACATTCCTATTGAAGTCCTCCCCACCCTCCAACACACATCATTTTCACCCCCACGCCTTAGCCCCAATCCCCATCACCCCATACTCTTACCCCCCCCCAACCCCCACAACCCCCAACCCCTCACAAATACCTCCGTAGTATTTATCTAGATTATAAACAAATGCTTTTATGATAATGTTTTTTTACTTACGTCAAGAAAATAAGTAAGAAACCCAATTATTTTCCTAGAAAACATTTTCCTTTATGTCGAGCACACCCTTAATGCATAGTCATTGTAAAGCTTTCGTCTTTTTTCGAAGAATTTTCTAGATCAGTAGAAGCAAGAGTTTGCATGCAGAAAGAAAAATAAAAGTAAAGTAGTGATAGCCTGAACATAAATTCGCAATAATCGAGCTACTTGTGTTTCTTTGTTTTTATTTAACCAAAAACCATTTATAATTTATCTAGAAACTTTAAACTTAATTAAAATTCATAAAGATATATCAACAATTTAGTGTGCCTCGGTGCAAAAAAAAAAAAAAAGAAAGAAAAAAGAAATAGTACTCCAAACTTTATATTTTGTGATCTAATTGTAGTAATACGAGTTTGAACTTTGAACATAGTAACCTCTAAACTATGTCTACTCTACTTCAATGATAACAGGAGATTAAAAAAAAGATTAATGTGGACTACTTCTATTTGTATGGTGTCCATGTGCCTCCTTGGAGATCGGATGAAAAGCAAGATTATGCGTAATGCTTGGCATTCATTTAGGGATTAGATTTTTAATTCCTAGCTCAAGTACATTTTCTTCAAATGATTGCTTTAGATCAGCATTTGACCAAAAAAAAAAATAAGGAAAAAATTTAGTCTTCGTCTAGTTAACGAAAGGTATCAACAGATTTGTCATTATAAACAAATCATCATTCATGTTTTAAGTTAATGAATGTGAACTCATTGGCCATTGCTTTTGAATAGGAAAATGTAAGTGCAAAATAATTTAATTTTAATTAATATGAAATAAAAAACTCTTCTCATAATCTCAATTCTGGGAACAAGAAACTTCCTGGCAAAGAAGAGATGAAGACCCGGCAAGAAATGGACTGCCATGAATTATGCATATGCATGGTTTATCCATGTGGACAATGTTCAACAATATACCAAATAAAGCTTGCATTAACTTAGTCGGCTGCATTATTTAATAACAATAAATTTTCGATGCTAACTTATTGGTGGATGGTCAATCCAAAAGGGGTCCTACTTGAAAATAGCCAAAATCATTCAATACGAGGGCAATAAGACCACTGTTAATGTGGATATTATTTACCCTAGTATTAATATAACTGAAAAATTATACCTGAGAATAAAAAATCCTTCTGGTAGAATATGTTTTTTCCATTAATTGATATTACGCAGCGTGTATTTGGGTTAGTAATCTTCAAATACCAGATGACTATAACAAAAATTTATAAATTTTTATTTCGTCCTGACCCTGCAGCAAGATTAGTGGTGTTCTAATTTTGGTTTATAACGGTAAACTGAACCCAAAAATATGTTATTGGTTTATCGATATTCGATAATCGGTTTAACGGTTTTCAAACTATTTTGTGATTTTTTATATTGGCTATTGATTTAGTTATAGATTCTTTGAGTTTACTTAGTGATTAAATCGCCAAATCTAATAAGTTCCTATTAAATGTCCTATAAAATTTACCTTTTATTCATATTATAAAGTGACTTTAGAATTAAAGGCCCTATCCTAGTTCCTATTTCTCTTTTCTAAGTTTCATTAGTGTTGACTATAATCGTTGAAGTTTGTTATAATACGTTGAAGTTTGTTATAATCAAATTGATTTATGGTTCATAACTTATGTGAGATTTTCTACCCAATGAATGATTGTATTGTTATCTCTCCAGCAAAAGGCAAGTGAAATCCAAACTGTTATGTATCATTCATTTAGTATGAATAAATTCATGATACAACCTCAACTAAACTGAAAGTAAAATCAAGGAGGAAGCTTAGTCCAGATTGATGCTGAAAAAGGTTGTGGTTTGCATTGGTTATTTGTTGGGATAACACATGCTAATGTGAAAGTTTAGCTTAGAGGTTACCATTGTTGAAGAATGTGAATATTAAAAAGGAAAAAAAGAAGGGAAATGAAAAATATCTAAGCAGTAGGTTGACTGTTGACCCCTAGAAGACATTTTTTTAATCAGTTAAATCGATTATCAAAAATTTAAAAATTGCTAACGAATATCTTATTGATGGGTTACCATGTATATAAACCGATAATATACAAGATCGAGCCGAACTGATGGACAAGCAGCCTAGACAAGAGAAAAAAAGAATGAGACAAACATTTCCAAACAAGTGTTACGAACTCCCATTTAGACCTATAATATAGTTTTTCCTATTTTTTATTTCGTAAATCATCTTAGTCACACAATTGTGGAGGGATATACATAGAGAGAGACATACGTCCACACACACACTTATACTTTCAGACTTGGGTGATTCTATCAGTTGAATAGGTCTTCTCTTGGGTTTGGGGGCAGGGCAGGTTAATTGTTGATGTCGAGATATTGGTTGTATAGTCTCAGCATTAATAGTACTGAAATCGATAGACCATTTTTCAGATCTATTTGTTTAATCAGGTTGCACCCTTCCTCGATTATTTGTATCAACTACTTAAACTAATGAAAGTGAATTTTGCTTAAGTTGTTCATTTCCTTAACTATCAATCCACATCTAGCAAAGTTTGGGATTAACCGTTTCCACCTTATTCTCTTAAAATAAATAATCTTTCAAGTAAATGAAAAAACATTTATTCTTTTTTCCTTTTTAGTTTAATTATCCAAATCGGAACTCCCTAATCGACAAATCTGAATTCCCGATAGTAAGCAATAGTTGAAATAGTAATCCCATTAAAAAGTGTGATAAAATAGTTGAAATTCATCCGCTCTTAATTAAAAATATCAAATTTTAGCTCTGAAAATTAAGAACTTTTTAATAAGAAGCAACTCAGCTGTCCATATCTTTATTTGCCAGTTGCTCATTCTCCTAACATGTTAAATCAGTACCCAACAAACAAAATTTTAAAATATATTTATGTCACCTTTAGCAGATGAAAACATTAGGCATGGGCCCCACAAAAAACCTAGAGATATAGAAGGAGAAAAAGAAAAAAAAAGTGAGGAACGTACGCTAGGCTACCAAATGGTACCGATTGTCAGATGGCCCACCTGAATTTTCCAAGTAAGCTCCTCAAACTGCATTAAATAAACAAGGGTGTGTTTGGCAGGGCGAAAAATATTTTTCAGAAAATATAAAAATATTTTTAATTGTCTCATATTTGATTGGTTAAAAGAAATAATTTCTTTAAAAAAAGAAATTTCTTAAAAATAAGAAAAATGACTTCTCTAATGAAAATTAAAAAAATAAGTTAATAAATAACATTACAAGCTCATTGTCTCTTTCCGACCCATCTACGCCCCCAACCCCTAGCCTTCACCATTCTATCCCCGCTACCCTGAACCCCCACTCCCCACGACCCCACCACATCCCACCCCTTATAATATTTAGCTAAGTTACATATAAATATTTTTATAATAATTTTATTACTTACTTACCAAACAATAAAAATAAGTAAGAAACCTACTCCCTATGTTCCAAAAAAAATTATTCTCCTTTTTTTTTAGTCTGTCCCAAAAAGATTGTCCCCTTTCTATATGTAGAAAAAATTTAACTTTATGAAATGATTTATAGCCACACAAATATTTAAGGTTTGTTTTGGACCAGAGATTTCAAAAGTCTTCAATTATTTCTTAAATTTTATGTCAAGTCAAAAGAAAACAATCTTTTTTGGACGGAAGAAGTATATGTTTTCAACAAAACATTTTCTTTCGAACCAAACACACACACACACACAAAAAAAAAAAAAAAAAAAAAAACGAGGGCTTTTGTCCTATATTGATGACTTGTCATTAATTCCATGTCTTTTACTGGGTCACACTTTGTGAATCTTTCAATCTCTCAACCATTTTCTACGTCACATTTTTTGAGAAAATGATCAAAATGGTCCTTAATGTATGAGGGTTGGATTGTTTTGGTCCTTGATATATTTCACTTGATTGAAATAGTCCTTGATGTTTCGAGAAAATGATCAAAATGGTCCTTAATGTATGAGGGTTGGATTGTTTTGGTCCTTGATATATTCACTTGATTGAAATAGTCCTTGATGTATGCAAAATGTGGATGGTTTTGATCCTAAATCCTAAATATAATGTCGTAACATTATTCAAATGTTTGACACAAAAAATGCATCAAATGTAAGTGAAAAAAATTTAATTTTTTAATTTTTACTTTTTTATTATTTTTATTTTTAAAATATATTATTCTTTTTATATTATTTATTTTTCATTTTCTTTCTTTTCATTCCCAACCTTTACTTCTTGTGATTCCATGTAATTGCTCGTATTTTTTTATTTTATTCATTTAGCATAACCGTGTTATTATTCTAATATTTGAAACTACACCTCTTAATATTGAAAAGAATGAGTTATTAACAAACTTGACATATAACGGGTGACGTTATTAAAGTAGAATTTCATTGTGAATGGGGTTATAAACTTATATGTTTCCTTTCTTTTGAATTATTTACTTAAGTTACGTTGAAACTTACTTATGTAATGTTAGAATTTGACATATGAGTATTATGTTGAATTTTTTCTTTTGAATTTTGAATTTAGGTTATATTTTCAATTTTAAGTTATTTGCTTTCACATTGCATGTTATTTATTTTTCACTTACATTTGATGGATTTTTTGTGTCAAACATTTGAATAATGTTACGGCATTATATTTAGGATTTAGGACCAAAACCATCCACATTTTGCATACATCAAGGACTATTTCAATCAAGTGAATATATCAAGGACCAAAACAATCCAACCCTCATACATTAAGGACCATTTTGATCATTGTTTCGAAACATCAAGGACTATTTCAATCAAATGAAATATATCAAGGACCAAAACAATCCAACCCTCATACATTAAGGACCATTTTGATCATTTTCTCTCACATTTTTTGTGAATCTTCCTTTCTGAAAAGGTTAAGTAGAAGTAGGCAACTAGCATTATTGAAAAGTCTATCACCTGAAAATACTAGTACCCTTTTCCAAATTCAAACGTAAACTCCACGTTTTGCACAGTAACCCCTCTTCTCTCTCTCTTTCTATTATTTTAGTGAGGAACACAATCCCATTTTGCCTATAATTACCACTTGTAGGGGAATAATAACACAGTGAAATTTCTTCGTGTTTTCGCTTGTTTATAAAGTAAAAAAAAAAGAGCTTCCAGTTTTTGTTTTGTTTTCTACGCGTTTGTCAAACAAACTCAGTCTTCTTTTCTATTACGCGAAACTTGAACCCACCCTTATGTCTTTTGTATTTTTTATTTATTGGCTTTCTTTCAATTTTCGGGTTCTGGTTTTGATGACTTTTAAGCGGTGGCTTTTACGTAGTCCACTTTACTTGTAAAATTTGACTGTTCAAGAATTCCTTCTGCTTTAACATTAATCTTAGTTTTGGGAAAAAAGAAATAGTGGGTTTGTTTATGTTGTCTGTGAAATGAATGGTAACCGGAAATTCAGTGAGCATAGCTTCTTGGTTATTGCGCTGTTCTTGTGTTTGGTACATCACAACTTGAGTTTCTGTTTGTCCCTCAACGATGAAGGTACAAGTTCTTTTTCATTTTTCTGTCATTTTAGACTTATTTTCTTAGAAATGGCAATAAAAAGTTGTCATTTTGCTTCAAGTTTTGGTCTTTACTCCTTTTTAGAGGGTGAATATACCATTTTTAGAATATGGGTGCATCATTTGAAAAAAGAAACAAATAGTAAGTGGGAATTAATCTCTAATCCTTAGTAACTCAATATTCAATCAAGTGCACTATTTAGCTTTTTTACATAATGGGTGCCACCCGTTAATATTATATCTATTCTAGAACATATGTACATTAAATACCTAGTTTTATGGAGAGATAATGTGTTCACACGCACCATAATTTCGTGTTCAATCAATGTTTAACTTGTTCTTGCAGGCTTGGCGCTGTTGAGATTTAGGGAGAGAGTGGAGAGCGATCCATTTGGGGCGTTGTCGAATTGGAAAGATGGCGATGGAGTGGAAAATCCATGTACCTGGTTTGGAGTTGGGTGTCTTGATGGGAATGTTGTGTCTCTGTAAGTACTAAAAATTGCTGCAATTGTTCTATAGCTCTTCCTAGTTTTGATTTTTACTACTCAATAGTTTGAGGGCTAAGCAGTTTTTGTATGCTTTGTTGTGATCAAGATAGTTAAACTTAGCCTCGATAATCGATGTACATAAGTATATGTCTAAATTTAGAATGATGAAGCATTTGACCGTGGATCTAATGAAAGGGAGAGACTAGAAAACCTGTGCAACTCTAGGAAGGGCAAACATGGAGTTAGGTATAATAACAAAGATAATAATATTTAAGCTTGATCAGAAATCAAACAAAATGAGGCAAATTCACATATTACCTTTGATGCCAGCTTTCTCCAGTTTATTTAAGTTTCTCAATAAAATGTAAAATAGATAATTAGATCTACATGTATAACGTGATCGCTTTGCTTCTTGACCTGCTACATGATTCTATTTTTCTATGAATTAACTAGCGGTCGAATTTTGTGAAAAGGGTAATTACATCATAGTTAGAATATATTCATCTCTAGCTTACACTAGAAACATATTTTACCCTATCTATTTTTGTAAATGCAATGGATTTCATACACAATGTATTATCATGAATATAATTTTCAAGAAAGTAAGTAGCATAGCCTCTAAGTGGAATTGGCTATTGTAAAAATAGCCAGGATACTGATGTTCTTATGGGTTTAACTAATCTGTGGTTTTTAACTGCTCACAGGGACTTGAAAGATCTCCATCTCTGTGGTACTCTAGCTCCTGATCTCGCACGCTTGGTTCACTTGAGATTTATGTATGTATATTTAGCTAGATGCTTCTAGTCGCGGTCATTACAAATTCAAACTTTAAGTCTTTCTCTTTAAAAGATCATTGGCCACTCACTGGAGACTTCTTTGCAGAATTTTACGTAACAACTCCTTTTCTGGGATCATACCTGATGAGATTGCAAAGCTAAAAAAATTGGAGATTCTGGACCTGGGATATAATAACTTTAGCCAGCCGCTGCCTTTTGACCTTTCCAATAATCCCTCTCTGGAAATCCTGTGAGTTCAAACGGAAGTGGTGTCATTTTTTAAAATTCATTTCCTTGTTCCCTTACTCACAGAGTTATGCTTATGCAGTTTATTAGACAACAATGAGCTGTTTAGCCACATAATTCCCGGAACCAGTAGACTTGAAATGGTCCCAGATGTCCAAGCAAATAACAACCTTGTTACGAGAGCCCAACCTATGTCACCTTCCAATAGGAGATTGATTTTAAGGTACACATCTTTCAATCAATTGAAATGTAAATTTTAAGAGTAATCGTGTGTACTGGTAACTTTAAATGTCCAAAATAGTAAGAGTAAAATGACTCGAATGATTAGATTCAATTATTGTATTGGAATGCAAATTCCTGGAATAAGCATGCATCTGTAGCAATTCATTGCTTGTTCTTTTGACCCCCCCTGATCTTTGCGAAGAAGTTTAGAAGTCCCATCGATTTTCCCTGTCTTCTAGTTGTCTTTGAGTTTTCTCTGGTTGGGCTTCACATTGAACATCTCTAGTTTCCCTTAATGGTCCGATAGCTAATTGTTAGGAACATTTCAATTCAAATTTGCATAAATAATGTTCGATTCTTTTTCTGATATTTCCGAAAAGACAAACTGCTAATCTTTTATTTTCATCTCCAGATAAATAACTTTGTTTTCAATCAAGCCTTGCTCTAGCTTCTTTTATGGATATATACTTCTTTGGTAGCAACTTATGTAGTTATCATGAAATTTAAATTATTTTCAGGAGTACAGAAGAACTGGGAAATGCAGTTGGAAGAAAATTACTTAAAGTATCATCCTTTTCTCTCCTGAATAGCTTCCGGAGGCAATTTCAGCAGGTCTCAGATCCTCCTGAAGTTGGTATTGAGAACAGCGCGCCTTCATCCTCCCCATCTCCATCACCGAGTCCTTCTCTCTCCCCATCTCCATCACCGAGTCCTTCTCTCTCCCCATCTCCTACACCGTCAATTACAGCAGAACCTCACCTGGCTCCTTCACCAGTATCCTCTGCTTCTCCATCTTCACTTCCCAGTTCTCCAGAGAACCGCAGCAGAGTTGAAGATTCCAGACGAAGTCATCATCGAGCTTTAATATTGTCTGCAGCTATAGGAGGTCCCGTTCTACTATTTATATTGATAGCTGGCACAATATTCTTTCGAAGCAACAAAATGGCTGTTGTGAGACCTTGGGCCACTGGACTGAGTGGACAGTTACAGAGAGCATTTGTTACTGGTAATTTTCTTTCTATCGATGAATGAATACTATATCTATTTGTAAAATGGTTACCTTAAAGATCAGATCGATAAAATAGAAGCTTGTATTGACATATGTATCGGTAAAACCAAAATTTTGACTTAAAAGTACTACCCAAATGGACCTCTTCACCCCTAATACGAGCTTGCTATAAGCTTCTTTTTTACGTAATTGTTAATAATCTTTGACCTTTTTTCTTTTTTTCTTTTTTTCGTTCCGATATCTCGAAACTTTTGTTTATCACTATGAGCAAATACTCTAAGATAGATAGCTGAGTTCTATCATTCTTACTCTGTGAACAGGTGTGCCAAAGCTTAAGAGATCAGAGCTTGAGTCAGCCTGTGAAGATTTCAGCAATGTAATTGGTTCCTCATCTGTTTGCACATTATATAAGGGCACATTATCCAGTGGAGTTGAGATAGCTGTGATATCTCGTACACTGGCATCTACTAAGGATTGGTCAAAAGATATGGAAGCCCATTTCAGGAAAAAGGTATTTAGGTCTTCCAGTTGGAATTTGACATCTCATTTTTTCCAATCTGTGAGTTTCTAAATGCTTTTCTCATGCTTATACCAGATTGAGACATTGTCAAAGGTCAATCACAAGAACTTTGTCAGCCTCCTCGGTTTTTGCGAAGAAGACGATCCATTTACCAGAATGATGGTTTTCGAGTATGCTCCTAATGGGACCCTCTTTGAACATCTGCACAGTAAGTTTCTTTTTCTCAAGTTGTAGCTGTTGTGGTTTACTCAATACTATTACCCAACTCTTCTACATCTGCTTGATTGAACTATCTAGGCAATACTTTTATATAGCAGGTAAAAACTTAGCTGCATTCAGTGTTTATACATACCGTATTTATTTACCAAATTGTTAAGTGATAAATTGACGTGAGAATGTGTATTAATTAACTTTGGTTCAATGACACCAGTGGGTGTGAAATCACATCTTATGCATTCATCCGGTGGTTCTTTTTCTACCTAAAGTATGGTGTCTGTGGACGTGTCTTTGGTCTCATGTCGATAATTTATGCCTGTAATTTGAGAAGTAACCATTTTCATATTAGCCTCATAAGATGTTTGACTATTGTACTTCAAATTCTCGCTTATTAACGCGACGAATCATTGATTCTGGACAGAATAGTGACATCTGTGTAAGACATCTTTGGTATTTACTTTACATGCTCTTTTAACAATTTATCTTTAGCTTGCCCTGTGATAAACAACTATCCTTCAATGTCATCGAAATGTAATGTTTATGCCTATGTTGCTCGGACTCTTCACTTTCAGTGTCGCACCCGTGTCGACACATGGGTGTGGGTGTGGGTGTGGGATCCGTACCCGATCTGGTCAACCAATTTTGGGTACTTTGACCAAAATTGAGGGAGAAATTCCCGACAGATTCAATGACCTATGTAATCAAAACAAAAGCTATGGTGAAATTGAAGAAAATGGAATAACTTGTATATAGAAATTTCTATGTCATTCCTTTTCCTTTTATCTCCTTCCGAGAATCTCCTCTTGATCAATATTTTATCCTGAAGTTTTCCACATAATATCTGATAATTTAGGTTTTATAACTCTATTTTTAGAATTTTGAATTATTTTTTGCCGAATCCCTGCACCCATATCTGTACCTGGATCCGTACCCACGAATCTTAAAATTTAGATCATGACGAATCCGACCTCTAGATGCCCACACTCGAGTCCTAGCAACATAGGTTTACGCTAGATGTTTCTTGTGCCAAATGAGGCAAATAAACACTGTTAGATGTAACTGAAACATCTAGTGCTTATATATCTATTTTTTTCAATTGTAATGGACAGAAATTTAAAAGGCGAGGGTGGAGTGAAAGGAAAAACTGGTCAAGGTCTTCAGTGAATTATTATTATTATTATTATTATTATTATTATTATTATTATTATTATTATTATTATTATTTCTTGTCTAGTTACAGTTTCTACACTCTTGAATGAATTTGTGAATATCTTTCTGCCTTTACGATGACTACTTTATTATGATCAACAAGATCTCTAATTCTAGAGTTTTGCAGTAAGGGAAGCTGAAGATTTGGACTGGGGGATGCGAATGAGGATAGCAATGGGCATGGCATACTGCCTTGAGCACATGCACAGTTTGTCGCCATCGTTACCTCATAAAAACCTGACCTCCTCTGCCGTGTACCTCGCAGAAGACTATGCAGCCAAAATATCGGATTTGGGGTTCTGGAATGAGGCTGGTGGCTCTGAAATAGGGTCAAGTCCAGAAAGTAATGTTTACAGCTTTGGTGTCATTCTGTTTGAGATGATGACCGGTAGGCTCCCTTACTCAGCAAACAGCATCTCTCTTGATGACTGGGCATCAGACTATCTAAGAGGTGGAGAATCCTCGAAAGAAATGGTTGATTCAACATTAAATTCTTTCCAAGAGGAGCAGGTAGAGAGAATAACTGATGTGATTAAAATGTGTGTACATCCTGAGCCAAGACAACGACCGACGATGAGAGAGGTTTCTGCCAGATTAAGAGAGATAACAGGTATAGGACCAGATGGTGCAACCCCAAGACTGTCTCCTCTATGGTGGGCTGAGCTTGAGATCATATCAACAGAGGCTTCTTAATTGCCTTTAGATGCTAATCAATATAGAAGCTGTATATACAAAGATGGAAAGCCTTTTTCCGTTTGTTCTTTCTATTGGGTGGATTACAAGCGCGTATTTTCATTAGGTGTACGTTTTTGTTTGTGTACAAAAAAAGAAAATTTAGTACTTAATTTTTAATCGCCTCAATTTGCTTTCTCGAAGGCTTGGGAGCAATTCTACTGCACACCCCAATAGCAGCCTGGACAAATGACAACCTAAGGGGTCGTTCGGTTTATCGCATTAACAAAAACAGTTCTAGCATAAAACTTCACGCAAGTTATATAATGCTTTATTGTCGTACAAGAAAAAATAATCGTCGCATAATGTTTTCTTGGCCTGCTTAAACTCTGCCTTGCTAATATTTGCATTTTGTCTGTTATTTTGTACGAGGTAGAATTTGGAATAAGAATATATTTATTAGTAGCAATGAATGAATAATAACCAAAGGCAAAAAAAACTTGAACTTACGCAATCTCCACATAACAATCACTGCATCATTATTCAGCAAATAACAATTCTCTTATTCTTTAATCACAATGTAAACATTACTAACATTATAAGTTTATAACTGCATCATTAATAGGGTGAACCAAAAGATCCCTAACTTCATGCTGGACTCCTCAATTTTGCCAACTCTGAGAATTACGAAAACAATAATTTGACACTTGACAAGAAATCACGTTAAACCAATTCGAACAAATGCCAAATTTCACTTTTTGGGATTGAGGGATTAACAGCATAAGTAACACGAAACCATATTTGATTTTTCTTAACTCAGAAATTTCATTCTAGTTTTATTACGTAAAAGGTCAACATACGGATCCTCATGTTGATCAATTGAATATTAAGGATTATTTTCATTTAACATTTTTCGTACTAATCATATATTTTGAAATCAATATTCAATTTAGGATAGTAAGAGTACATCAATTTGATAATCTTTACAGAATACGGACAAAGCATTATTTCCTTTTATTTGTATGATGACACTTGGATGAGATAACAAGAATGCTAAACTTCTCACTAAATTTTCAAGCAGGTAGGCTCCCCTAACCTACCATATGTTAGAGAGGGGTAAGTGGTTTGCACGTAGAAGAATCTAGTGGGCATGAACACATTGAAACTCAAACTATTATACAAACTATAAACTTCTGAACATGGTCATCACGTCTGAAAATAACTGAGGATCTATATGCATTCCACAAATGTGGTAGTAGCATTCACGTCTTTGACAACATTCAGAGCATACAGACAAACCCATGCCAAGAACTATATATAGGAATCAACTCAAATGAACTTAACATCAAAACAGAATAACATCCCAAAGTTGACATAAGCTCCATAACATCTTTTCAAGAAGATGGCAAGCAGCCAACTTGTCCTGATCGCTTCGTTGCTCCTTGCAGTAGCCTTTCCACTGATAACCGCCTATGGCAAAGCGCCAGCCAAGTCTACAGAGAAGACTTCCCAAGTGGTGGTTGAAGGCATGGTCTACTGCCAGAGCTGTGATAACTATGGATCATGGTCTCTTTCAGGAGCTAAGCCCATTGCAGCAGCTAAAGTTAGTATTATCTGCAAAAATCACATGAGAAGAGTGAGCTTCTATAAGGCATTTCAAACAGATAAAAATGGGTACCTATTTGCACCGCTGGAAGGATTCAAAATGGGGAATTCTTATCTTGACCATCCTCTACATTCATGCCGCGTAAAACTGGTTGACTCTCCTCTGGAAAACTGCGATGTGTTCACTAATGTCAACTATGGAATCACTGGTGCTCCACTCCGATTTTTAGACAAAACACTGAGGCGAAGTAACTATGAGGCTGTGATTTATGCTGCAGGCCCCTTCGCTTTCCGACCAGCTTACTGCCCACCTAAACCAGAATATTAATTGATTTCCACCATGTACTTTTATGTTTTGATCTTTTTACTGGTTTTATGCTTTCACCAGAGTCTTGGAGTATAATTTTTCCTTTTCTCTGTAACCATATGCTGAATTATGCAACATTCTTCACATTGCAGCAACATTTTGCTCTCATTCCATAATTGATTACTCCATATTACAACCTCCCTCCATCTGTTCCTCTGCCCCCCCCCCCCCCCCCCCACACACACACACACACATCTATCCATCAATCTATAAGTGTGAACCGTGAAATCTCAACCTTCAACCTCCATCACACATCTCAAAATTTAGGCAGGACGCAAATGAAAACGAAACCAGTCAACAAACTCAAAACTCCATATATATTTTAAGAGAAAATAAAGAAGACTTTACCAGCATCTTAGAAATCCAATGGCATGGCAAACATTTTATTTATCTCATCCATTGCCTCCTTTGTGCACACAGTTTTCTCAAACAAGTCATTATCCCTTCTTGACGACGAAGTTGGCAAGGAACTCTTAGGTTGATGGTGAGGCTCGTCATCTGGAAGTATAAGGAACCCACTGCAACCTCTCTCCATCTTCGGTGCTAATCCCTGTTTCTTCGATCTGCTTTTCCTTGTAAACTCAATTGGCTTTCCAAACATGCTATTAATATCATCCATAGCCTCCTTCAAGTTAATTGTTGGTTCTACAAGGCCATGATGGCAAACATTTTCAACCTCTGATTCTTCTGAAATGGTCGACCCAACAAATTTGTATACAGCTGTGTCCTCCCTACGGAGTCTTGCTTGAGGAGGCCTTTCAACATTTGGATCTCTAGACCATTCTGATGTAACATCAGTTGGACTTGGAAAAACAAAGCCTTTCACAACCCCATCTTCAATAGTACATCCAGTCAAATTGTTAGAGTTACCCATATCTAATTTATGCAGCTCATGAACTCCCTCCATCACATCATTGGTGTCATCATCATCATCATCAATATATATCTGAAATGGCTCCTGCATGGGCTCTTGAGTTTCAACTCTGGAGGTTTGTGGCACTAATGAACCATTTGCCGAGGTTTGGTGAGAAGATCCAACAGCACTATCAGTGTTTTCATCTATAAATACCTCAAAACCATTGTCTGGTCTATGATTAACTTTTGGCTGGTTTCTATGTGAATGTTTGCCAGCAAGAGATGGCTCTAATGGCTCCCGAAACATGCTATTAATTGCATGTATGGCCTCCTTTGTATTAATGGTAGGTTCCACCAGACCATGATGTCGTGCATCTTCGACATCAGACTTCCCAACAATGGCATTACCTACAAATTTAACTACAACTGTGTCTTCACCAGTAAACTTTCGACTGAGGTCACCCCTGAGTTCCTTCTGAAGGGCTGGACCACCATGAGTAGCTTCGTTCATTTGTGACTCTCTCCTGGAACCCTGTGAAATGGCAACCTCATTTTTCATATTTAAATGCTTGGATTGTGCATTAGGTAACTGATCCCTGGTGATGACAGAATTGTTTATATTTCCACTTAAATTCTCATTATTTTCCTTGATCATATTGTTCTTCAAAGTAATGTTTTTACCACCAAGAGAACATATTTCATTGTTTCCTTCCTGGCGCTGCAGAACATATTTCTATTATCAATAATGGCTCTTGGCTCATATAAACAAAAAGAAGACATTTGATAGACAAAATGACCTATGTAACGAACCTGTATCCTCTTATTCTTACGCTTCTCCATGCGCTGAAGGAACTGTTCATATGACTTATGTAACTCATCAAGTGGCTCAGCAAGCCTGTTCATTGAAGAATGAAACAGAGATCTGTTAAGCAACAAGTGAAACTACTTGTTTCCAGAACCGTCCATGTGTTTAGTGGAAAAAGACATAACCAACATAAACCAGGTCACACTATTTAAATAACTAAGCGATGGGAAAGGGGCTTTCACCTAAATAAGTTGTTGCAAACAGATAATGATAAGAAAGAAAGAATCCATAATTTACTAGGATTAAAAGATTAGATAATTTGTTAGGACTCTGATAACAGGGCCCTGCAATTGAAAATAATTAATAGAAAGGAAAGCCACACATATATCCCTAAGTCATGGAGGAAAAAGGAGTGAAAAGAAACATTGGGCACCTGATGGCACTTCTTTTCTAAATAGCTTTATGGAACAATATTGCTTTTGAATTTGAAAAAATATCTAACAAAATACACAATGTAGCAACTTTGCACAAGAAAATTCAAATAATTTCGTAAGAAGCAAGTAAAGTGAATCATTTGAAATTACCAACACTAATGGCGCAAAGACATGCACCTGCACTAATACTGCTTGACTACATCCCGAAATTGGCCACAGGAAACAAACTGTTACCGGACCTTCTAGAGTATCAAATATTCATAGCTCAAGAAAGTGCATATAAGTAGGATAATCAATTTGGCTGAGTGTTACATTTGGTTTGCGCCCTAGGATTAAATTCTGCAATGCACTTCTGAAAGGATAATTAACCTGCACTAGGTACGAAAAAATGAGCAAAGTTTTCTTAAAGGGTTAACATATCCCTAGAGAGTAATATGGCTTGAGATAACCCTAAACAAATGCAAAACAATGAAGAATCCTTTTCACTGGAATGTGACAAGAATTTGGAATGTCGATTGAACTGAATGTGAAATGACCAATAAACAGCATTTGCCAACATCTCTTCCACCACATTTCCAGGACAAAAAATTATTTGGATGCAAAAAGACTGTTAAACAAAAGGTATTTTTACATCTAATAACTCAATAAGTCTTAATCACATCTAGCTATTAGGTACTTACTTCTGCACGCCCAAATGGTACATCTTCTCCGCAGCCTCAAACTTTTTAATCTTTTCATAATAAAGAGCACATGCTTGGTAAAACATAGACTTTTTCATCCCGATACGATTCGACTCCATGGTTTTTAGTACCGCTTTTGGGTCATTCACATAGTCCATCTACATAAACAAAAATTCAAATGCAAATAAAATTTCATTTGTTAAAGCCCAAACATAGATTAACAAAAAAAAAAAACACAAAATCACCAATCAAAAGAATGATACAGTGAAAAAACAAAACAATGGGTATATTCAAGAAAGTTACCAGTTGTAACCAGACACGAAGATAACGCATATCATTAGCATAACGACGATCTTTCTCAAATGTCTGTGCACATTTCTGAAGAAATCTTGGTAGTTTCTCCTTAAGCAGATCTGGTGGAACTGACTCTTTCATTTTCTTTATTCCTCTATCAAACCATTAAAAGAAACTTAGAAAAATGGATTCAAAAGAAATAGAGTTTTGTTAGAGGGTTGTTGCTTACCGGAGCCAAGGGAGAAGAGGGTCTTTTCCATTGTAGGATTTAATGTCAGAAACAAGTGAAGAAAACAGGTCATTGTACATTAATGCGTTAACTGACATTGGTGCAAGTGACTGGAAATGGGAACTCCACTGGAAAGAGCAAAGATTGGTATAGGGGACACAGACCTAATTTGAATTTTAAGAGAGAGCGCTGTGAGATTTTCCATATGGTTTTTATATTTCAGTTTGCCCCCAAAGGTTCGCAAATAACATGTTTACCCCCTTCCTTTTTTTGTATGGGCTTCACTTGTACAATTGACAGATTTAATTGAGGCTTTCTAGTTTTTATTTCAGCATCCAAATGACCAAATCTTTTGAGCGTTTTACTCCTCCTTTGTTTGTATTTAATACGGCATAAGTTGTTTTTAAAATTTATCCAAAAAAATAGTTACACACTCTAATTTTACGACCCATCTCTTATAACAACCCAATGTAATCCTACAAGTGAGATTTGGGGAGAGTAGTGTGTATGCAGATCTTACCCCTATTTTGGGAGGAAGAGAGGTTGTTTTCGATCGGCTTAAAGAAAAGCATTTCAAAACAATTTGGAAAAAGAAATAGCGGAAGTAAAGAAGTCATAGCAAAATAGTGAAGAAAGCATGATAATGCATTCTGAAAAAGGAACAGTAGCTACAACAAAATAATACGATAATCGAAACACAAGAGACAATAAGCAGTACAGAAATCAAAGAACAAAAATCTCTAAGAGTAGCCTACTAGTAAGGAAGGATAACCGAGACAACGCTTAACCACCTACTAACCTTCTACACTAGTATATGTCCTCCATAACATTCTATCTAAGGTCATGTCATCGGAAAGATGAAATTGTACCATGTCATGTCTAATTACCTCTCCCTCAATACTTCTTCGGCCTATCTCTAACTGAAACTATCTATTGTCAACCTCTCACACCTCCACACTAGGGCATTCATGCATCTCCTCTTCACATGTCCAGAGTCTCGCTTCCCGCAACATGTCCTCCACCAAGACCACTCCTACCTTGTCCTGGATTTCTTTATTTCTAATCTTATCTATCCTAGTATGCTCATACATCCATCTCCGCATCCTCATTTCCGCAACTTTTAACTTCTGAACATGAGCGTTCTGGACTAGCCAAAACTCCACCTCACACAAGACTCCACCAGTCTGTAGAACCTGCCTTAAAGTTTTGGTGGCGTCTTCTAATCACACAAGACTCCAGAAGCAAGCCTCAATTTCATCCACCTAGCATTAATATGATATGTGACATCATCGTCAATCTCCCAACTAGCTTGGATAATTGACCTAAGATACTTGAGACTTCCTTTCTTTTGGATGACCTGGGTATCAAGCCTCACTTCCATGCGAGCCTTATGTGTTATCACTAAACTTGCACTTCAAGTATTTTGTCTTGGTCTTGCTCAACCTGAATCCTTTAAACTCCAAGGTTTGTCTGCTAAATTCTAGCTTAGCATTAACTCAGCTACGAGCCTCGTCAATAAGAACTATGTCGTCTGCAAATAACATACACCGTGGCACCTCATTCGTGACATTATTCTTGTTTAAAGTAGAAGGATAAAGTCATAAGATGACACCTTGAAATAGTCGGCATAATTTTGTTTGACATGTAAACGGACCCGTTTTCCTATTAGACACTTCAATTTTAATAAATGTGTACCTATTAAACACTTACGTTAACGTGGCACGAAATCTGTTGTGCACTCATTCGTGTGGGTCATGCTGTAAAATTTTATTTTAGATTTTAAATACATTTTTCCTTTCTTCTTCTTTTTTCGTTTATTTTTCTTTTCAAATAAATTTTGTTTCCCTTTCTTCTTTACTTTCAGGTGATCTACCGCCTAACCATCATTTTCAATCACATAGATCTCTGTTAATGCCTCATATTCTATGAAAAAATATTTTTCTTTATGACTCCATTAATTCATCCTTAAAATAGTAAGTCTTTAATCCATAAATTATTATGCAAACATTAAATTAGAATATCGGATTAAATAGAAGATCAAAATGTGGGACCCAATAAAATTAAATAAAAGAAAAAGAAAAAGAAATGGAAATGGTTGGCAACTTCTTGTTTCTGGGAACCAATAAATTAAATAAAAGAAAAAAAAAAAGGAAATGATTGGCAACAAGTTGCAGCTAACAAGAAGTTGCAAAGGCTGTAACGTGTTATGAATTGCAATTTGCAATTGCAGCAAGTTGCATTCGAAAACCAAGAAATTTGATTGGTCCAATGGCAGGCAACTTTTCCTATAAATAGAGGAGTACGTTCCTCAGTTTAGACCCACCAAAAAAAGAGAAGTTGAGACCAGTTTACAGACTGTGATATAAAATAGTCTGTGAAGAAAAATAAGAGTGTGTGAGCAGATGTTATAGTGAGGTGTCTAAAATAAAGAGTGTTATTTTCTTTGAGTGTAGTATAGTCTTTTCGAGACTACCAAGTTATATTATTTCTCATTATAGTGGTATTGTATTGCTTTTCTCTTGTATTGTATTTTTACCCTATTAAAATATTTGGTGTCGTTGTTACTCTCTTATTCTTGCTACTTAACATGGATATTATTTCTGGACGGGATTATTATTTCCCAATAACGTGGTATCAGAGTAATGACAAATAATAGTGCACTGTCTTCTCAGTACCTGTCTCACAAAAGAAAATTATGAAAAATGGTGTCTACGAATGAAAGCCATTCTTGGCTCCCAAGATGTTTGGCAAATTGTAGATAGAGGGTTTACAAAACCCGATAATGAGGAGACTCTATCTCAAAATGAAAAAGATGTGTTGACAAAGACCATGAAGAAAGATCAACAAGCCCTCACTCTCATCCACCAATGTCTGGATCATGGCATGTTCGAAAAGGTGGCTGATGCAACTACCTCAAAGGAAGCTTGGGAGATTTTACAAAATTCTCTCCAAGCAGTTGATAAAGTAAAGAAGATAAAACTTCAAACTCTAAGGGCTGATTTTGAAGTTTTTTTGAAGTTTTAAAAATGAAAGAATCCGAATCTATTTCAGATTTTTGTTCAAGAGTGATGGTTGTTGTAAATCGGCTAAGAAGATACAGGGAGGAAGTAGACGATGTGCGTGTGGTGGAAAAGATCCTTCGCTCTTTAACACCTAAATTTGATTTTGTGGTGTGTGCAATTAAGGAGACTAAAGATTTAGACTCAATGACGATAGAGCAATTGGAGGGCTCTTTACAAGCCCACGAAGAAAAGATAAAAATGAGACAAGAAGAGCCACTGGAGCAACTTCTAAAAACTCAGGCATCCTTCAAAAATTTTGGAGGTGAAAAGAGTTAAAGAGGAAATGGACGAGAAGAGGTCATGGCACTCGTGGAAGAGGAAAGACCATTGGCAACACCTTCCATAATGAAGGGAGAAGCCAACAACCATTTAGAGGTCCTGGTCGTGGACAAAGAGGAGGAAGAGGACGTGGCTATTATCAGCATACCAAAGAAACAAGGTATGATAAATCTAAAATTGAGTGCTACAACTGTCATAAATTTGGACATTACTCTTGGGAATGTCATAGTAATGCTGAAGAGAAAGTTAACCTTGTTGACGACAAGAAAGAAGAAGGTGAGTCAACACTGTTAATGGCACTCAAAGAAGAAGATAGTGATGATTGCAGTTCGTGGTATCTTGATAATGGAGCAAGCAACCACATGTGTGGATGCAAAGATATGTTTGTGGAGCTCACTAAGAAGGTGGCAGGAAATGTGTCCTTTGGAGATACTTCAAAGGTACAAATCGAAGGAAAAGGTACAATTCTGATCTCCTGTAAAGATGGTGGCCACAAGTTAATTCAATATGTTTATTTTGTGCCAAAATTGAAAAGTGGTATCTTTGAGTTTGGGCCAACTTCTTGAAAAAGAATATGATATTCATATGAAGAATATGCATCTTTGGCTTAGAGATTCAAGTGGACAACTAATCGCACAAGTGCATATTGCAAAGAATAGATTATTTTCTTTGAATCTTAAGACAATAGATGCAAAGAACAGGAGACCATAAAACCTGCACAGGAGGCAACCCCACCTTCTTCTCCAGAAAATGTTGCATCTTCTTCTTCTCAAGAAGATTCAAGTGAAAGGCCATAGAGGATGAGGAGCATTCAAGAGCTCTATGATGATATAGAAGAAGTAACTAATTTTGATTTTTTGTATTATCTCTTTGTTGATAGTGATGAAGCTATTACATGCAAAAGGTGGAGATAAGCCATGGAGGAGGAGATCAAGGAAATATTGAAGAACAAAACTTGGGAATTAACAACTCTTCCCAAGGGTCATCAAGCAATTGGTGTCAAAAGTGTATACAAGGCAAAGAAGAATGCCCATGGAGAGGTAGAAAGATTCAAGGCAAGACTTATGGCTAAAGGCTACAAGCAAAGGCTAGGCATTGACTATGAGGAAGTCTATGCACCTGTTGCCCACTTGGAGACGATCCGTCTGCTGATCTCTTTGGTGGCGCAAATGAAGTGGAAAATTCATCAACTAGATGTCAAGTCGTCATTCTTGAGTGGATATATTGAAGTGGAAGTCTATGTTGAGAAACCACTGGGCTTTGTGGTCAAAAATCATGAAGATAAAGTATTGAAACTGAAGAAAGTTTTATATGGATTAAAGCAAGCTCCACGAGCGTGGAATAGTCGCATCGACATGTATTTTCAAGACAATGGGTTTACTCATTGTCTCCATGAATATGCTATTTACATTAAAGTTCATACTAATGCAGATATCCTACTTGTTTGTCTTTATGTTGATGATCTTGTTTTAATAGGTAATAACCCAAGTTTGTTTGAAGCTTTCAAGAAAACTATGTCCCTATAGTTCGAGATGACGGACATAGGGCTCATGTCATATTACTTGGGCCTAGAAGTGAAGCAAATGGAGGAAGGCATCTTCATATCTCATGAAAGCTATACAAAAGAGATTTTGAAGAAGTTTAACATGGTTGATGGTGTCACGACCCATTTTAGGATCGCGCGGGCATCTACCATTCCCACGTTGGTGGGCATATCCTTAACCTAAAACAAACTCATTTGCAATAATTGAACAAGATTCATTAATCTTCAAATCATAATATAAACAAAATGCGGAAACGAACTCATTTATATAAATAAAGCGGAAGTGTTTACAAACAACTTTTAAATACACTGACTCCTTTCCCCTGACTTGGTCTAGGCTAGTGCAAGAGGGACTAATTTGAAGACAATGTATAATGAAAATAAAAGACTTAACCTCCATCTAGGAATAAGATCATGGAGGTCTTCAAGATAGGAACCGCACATCTCCCGGAAACTCCAAAACAACCAATAACCTGCACAACTCTACACCCCGAGAGGGATATAGCAAGAGTTGGGCACTAGTACTGGTAGCATCATAGGCCGACAATGGTTAGAATAACATAACGGTAATAGAATCCACAACTAAAGTCAATTCCTGAATACAACCTTTCACTCGTCCCACCAACTATAAAACCCTATCCGTTAATGATCTTCTAGTAATCCATTTGCTTAACTTTTATCATTCCTCACGTTCTAATTCATCTAGCCTACTAATTAGGTAGCCATGCTCAAAATACCGCAACATTATGACTACTACCAGGGCCAATCCTACACCAATACTGTAATGTCAACCTATCATTTATCGTATCCGTAATTTATTTTAAGGAAAAACTCTCTCGTCATTCTAATATTCATCACTCACCGAAACCTAGCAAGTCATACACACCCGTATTAAGGTCATTTAGCACCACACTTTCCCAATCCAAGATCACAGCATATGGTTATAGCAATTAAGCCCAATTGTGTCAAGTCTCAGTATATCAACTCTGAATCCATAAATCACAACCTTATCACGCATCTAAACCCAATTGTGCCAAGTATCAGTTTAACTAATCCGAACCAGTATATGACAATAATATCACAACCATATCACAGAAAACCAAGAGGTACAATCCGATGCAATAATGTATGAATGATGAATGCAATGCATATGCACTGCACACATGTACTCTGACCGATGGAACATCACATCTCAGCAACACAACCCATGGGGGACCAGTGAAGTTCATGTACCAGTCATTCCACTCACAACCCAGAGATGAGTCCTTCCAACCAGTATGCCTTATATCAGTCATTCCGCACACAGCCCAGAGATGACTCGATATACAATGTGTTTTAATAGAATATGTATTCCTTTCTCACTTTCCATCCTCAGTATCATAACAATGCAATATCAATGTATCATGGAAATAAGTATGAATACGATGCAATGTAACATCAAACAACCAATTCAATCCCAAACAGTGCCACACATGACACATAAGCAATATCAATAATAAGGCTACACAATAAGCCACAACGGAATGACAATTCTCTTCTTAATATCAAATCAAAGTCAAGTACTGCAATATCATAATCATGATATATCACTAATCACCAATATCCAATGTCTCAACGTGGCAACGAGCCAATAAGTAAATGGAACAAGATAAGTCAACAACGCAACGGGTGGCTAGTCCCCAAATCATTCAACAAGGCTCGATCTAAGGCAGTATCCATCCCAAACTTCATAACCTAAGGTTTTCATGCATTCTCCGACAATATTATCTAACCATACACCTCGCTAATTGAAGTCTCACCATAAGATCATCATAGATCCACAACTATGTTAGTAATACATCATAACCATCATTTCTTATACGTTATCGATCTAATGTATCCATCCCAATCTCAGAAATCCTATACATGCATTCTCTACTTCATCTAAAATGCGTGTATGAAAGTCTAACAGGAGTCTACCAAGAGAGGGAAGCTGTAACCTACCTCAAGGCCGAACAGGTGCGCAAACATCCACTTGGACTCCATCTTCCATATTTGTAGGGAATTTGTAAATCTGTGAGGTCTAGAAACGATGGATAATTTCAAGTAAGCAACAATTTAGGAGTTTGTGTTCATAGGGGTAAAATTGTCATTTCTCAAATAACATCTTGATGCTCAATTTATTGCTATTTAACATCCTTCTACAGAAATCAAGGTTTACCTAAGTCAAACTTACCTCACTAATTCACATTCCCCATTATCAAAGCCTAACAAGTTAACCCATTTGGAAATAGAAGGATGTAAGCTTAGAAATTGTTATTAATCTAGGTTTTGCAATAAATAAGCCATCTTTGAGTTACCATTTACTCTAGGTCAACAATACCTCTTTTATCTCAATTAGCCTTTTAGAAATGAGAAGGAGTTTCCATTTAATGACTTGCAATAACCATAAATCATGTAAGAAGTGAGGAAGAATTAATGAGAGATGAAATGGGGAATTAAAGGGTGTTACCTTCCAAAGCATTCAAGTATCTAGGGCTGAAAATCCTCCCTGTGGCGGCTGTAACTTTGAGAAAATGAAATATTAGGTCAAGTCCATAAATGGGGCTTTAAATAGGTCAACCACTGGTCATTTAACGCTTTAGCGGTCAGGCTACTGCTATAGCGGCACCGCTTCAGCGGCGTCAAGACCGTGAAAGCGGTCTACTGGAATATTTCCCGCCTTTGCTTTAGCGGGGAATGGGTCATTGAGGCGTGACCGCTATGGAGGTCATCCTATCGTTGGGGCTGTCTAACTAGGTCCGAGGACCACAATTCGATATTTTAATTCCTACTCACACGACGGGTCAGTTGGGCTAGATGTTCACCGGGGATACGTAACGAACCGAACAAGTCCATGATGTCAAAGTTGCGAATTTTTTAGAATTACGGTAATGACTAAATGGGTCATTACATCAAATATTAATTAAACAACCGTTCGTCCTTGAGCGGCAAAGGGTGGACCAACGTGCACAGGAAGGTAAGCACATGAAATGAACTTAGTAGCATTAATTTGGAACAACTTTATCTTGCGGAAGTCTGTGCCAGCTATATAATATGGAGTATTTATTTAAATTAGCTCGAGTAAACAAAAGGCGGGAAAGAAGTAACACCTAACTGAACAAATCACCGAAGATCCCATTATGACTCCCGTCTAGACCTATCAATAAAGGTCATCATGCGCGAATTTAATTCTAGCAACGTATGATTAGTGATGGCTCGACTAATATTATCCACGAGGGAATTTGCAAGGATAATGACTCAAATGAATCTAATCTTGTGAGCATCAAACGTCTACCCATCATAGATCTATCAGGGGCACATGGGTAAGGGCATTAAACTCAGGTCGCAAATTAAATGAATCAATTACTACGAATTCTAAGGGCCCGCTTCAGCATTTTGAGGTAGTGCTGCAGCGGTACCGTAGGCGCAATAAGACAGCCGCTGGAGCGTTCATCGCGAAATCAGGAAATAAAAGACCTTTCACCCTTCCACCTCCTTACTTCACCAAATACTCCTCCAAAACACTAATTGTCTCTCCAAATCCCACCCCAATACAACTCCCTAATTCCCTTCTAACATAAATAAACTCATCCCCCCAACACCCTCTACTTTGTTCTACACTTCTCTAAATCACAACTCACAACTCCCAAAAGGAAGAATTTTTTTGAAAAGGCATTCCTCTAATCTGTCCATTCTCTCTCGAAACTTCAAATTTTAAGGTATGTTATCGGTTCCTATAACTCGTATCATGAACAAAAGACTTCAATTGATGTTTGTAATGCTTCCATGAACTGATTTTGTAACCCAAAGTTAAGAATTAAGGGTTTTGATTGTTGGGGTTGGTGAGTTGGTAGAATCTAAATCCTTTGAGTTGTCTAGCATTAGATCAGTCTCAATATCGTAAAATGCTTCGATTTAATTTAGATTTGGGGTAGAAAACTTGAATATAGTAAAGGGTATGTTCTTGAAGTGGGTTTTAAATTTCTTGTCGATTTAGATGATGTTAGTAGCTAGAAATAATCATACTTTAGTTGAAAACACCATGCATGCTAGATTAGGTAACGATATGTGCATGGAAACTGGTTTGGTTAATTTTTTGAGGCCTTTGGGTTCTTGAAAGTCGAGGTTTGTTTGGAGAAGATGAGTCAGCTTTAGCGGTTCGGGGATAGCTCGGGCAGCTCCGTTATAGCGCCCATGTGATGGCAGACGCGGTCGAGGAATAAGAGGGGCTTCGGGTGCAGTTGTCCTACTCGCTTTAGCGACTCCGTTGCAGCGGTCAGAGTGACCGCTACAGTTGTTTCTGCACCAGAAACTGCAACTTGAATTTTTTGAATAAATCAGATTTCGCTGAGATTTTAGGGCGTGGAATGCAAGTTTTTAGTTTATGAAATCTGGTAACGCGAATCCTCATCATCTATTGTTCCTTGCAGGTACAATGGCCAAAAATCAAGAAGTCGCGCAACAAGAACAACAAGAGGAGGGTGTGCCCAACTATCCATTCTTCGTCCTCCCTTACTGTGAGCGTCATTTATATGCCCTTACTGTTGGAGCGGGATTTTGATATGACTAACGTGGAAAGACTTGCCTCGGACTTTATGGAGAGGTTGCAAGTGATGCAATGGTTGCGTTTGGTTAGGGATCCCGGGCGATTCAATGAGAATTAGGTAAGGGAGTTCTACGCCATGTTACCTACCATCGATTGGGATTCTCCTGACCCGAGGATTATGATTCGGGGGACCTCTGTGAAAGTGGGGGCTAAGGCGATAAACCCGGTGCATAAAGTGGATAACCATCCAGTGGAGCTTTTGGAGGCCAGGTATACTGTTAACAATGGAGAGTGTTTGGTGTCGAAGTTAGTGGCTACGGAGGATAGGGCTTCTATCACTTGGGGTCACTCCAAGGTGGGGGTTGGGAGTGATAAGTTTACTGTGGAGGAAAAGAGGTGGCTGAACATCATCTCCCGCCGGGTATGTCCTTCGAGGAATGTCACCTATGTGACCTATCCCATGGCCCTTCTTATTGCTTGGATCCTGGATAACGTTCCTGTGAATGTGGGTTCGCAAGTGATTGAAGAATGGAAGGATTTGATGAAGCATAGGGCGTCGAGTTTGATGTTCCCGTCATTGATCACTTAGCTGTATGCAAGAGGGCTATAGTCCATAGAAGGGATGAGGACAACATGGCTGATTCTGATGCTGATTTCCACCCACTACGGGTGGTTGGTCATGGTACGTCCGTCCAGAGTAAGAAGAGAAAGACTGACGAGGGACAACTGTCACGACCCGACTAGGGGCCGTGAAGGGTACCCGGGGCTTACCACCGGGTACCGCCCATTCTACTACTCATCATACTCAAATCATAAGAAAATTATTTTTCATTTGAGAACATAAATACTTTTATATACATAAGCCTTTTGGCTATCAAAATGATAATATATATATATATACAGTAGTAACATCGTGAGACCATACTACCCACACCCGCGTATCTACGAGCCTCTATTAGAGTGCTAGACACAGGGACGGGACAGGACCCCGTCGTGCCCAAATATACATATATATACAAAAGAATGATCAAAGGCACCTCCGGAACAATGGAGTGCTCTCAAGTCAGCTAATAGCTCCTACGAGTCTGGATCAAGATCACATCCCTGTCTACCTGTGGGCATGAACACAGCGTCCAAAGAAAACGGACGTCAGTACGAACATTGTACTGAGTATGAGAGGCATAAGTAATAATAATACGTCAATGAGATAAAGGAAGCATCAAATAAGGAGCAACTGTAGCTGACTGTCAATTAATAAAGAAATAATGCATGCTGGCTTACTTCATAATCATCATCATATCATGTATGCATAAATGTATAAGCTGCCGGTCCATATAGGTACAGTGTGATAATCATTAGCCTGCGTCCAGGCCTCCCGCGTCCGGGGTACCATCTCATGCCGCCCACTAGTGGTGCTGCCCGTGCCATATAGACACGATGTAATCATCCATAAGCCGCCTGCCTTAGCGGTGCTTCCCGTGCCATATAGGCACGGTGTAATATCATCAATATGTACTCGTCATAATGCATGCACAGAAACTCAAAGATAGTTATACTTTATCGAGGTGACATAAGGTCGTGAACTCCCGATTCCATTATGGAGCATTTATAAGCATTCTGCCTCACCTTGAAGGAAATAGTATAAAAGATGAGTGTACACAATAAACAACATCATTAACTTTATAGGAACATCATATCATGAACACTAGAATCTTTAGACTTAAGCTCATCATCATCATTATTGGGCTCGTAATGTATCTCTTATCTCATGTGGCTATTCATGGACATAGACTCTTAGCTTTCCGGGATGTAGAAGATTCATGGAGAAGAAGGAAAAATCATTCCATAGGATTCATGCCATAGAAAGAAAGGACTAGCCTCACATACCTTTTCGTTTAACTAATCTATCGCTTGCTTGTTCTCCTTCAATGCCCACGTTTTTACCTTCAAGAGAATTCGCATTAACATTAGCTAATCGATTACTAAACGTGCTTACTAAAGCTAAAGAAAATTGGACAGCATTTCCTTTGTTTATACTACTTTCTCCATATTATATATCAACTCCAAAACATCCATAACAACATTCACAATATCGCAAGCAACAATCATCATTCGTCTATATTACCCACATTTCACCATTTCACTCCGATTTCTCCATAATCATGGTCATAGTTCATTATTGAATTTTCTCACATATAATACTTATTCCATGTTCTAAATGTCATTCACAACATACTTACAATCACAACATACCAATATTCATAATTCACCCCAAACTACTACTCAACAATTACACTATTCACACATTCATGACCCATTTCCTATATCTTTCTACAATCCAAGTGTTTTTAACTTTCAACACCTTAAACAACAAGGAATGGTCATAAAACTCACCTTAGATAATGGAAGAATAAGCCTTTAGTGGGAATTCTCTTCTTGCACAAAAACCCTAGCTCACTTCCCTTGGGATTTCTTGGCTTAGATGAACTTTGATAGGTTTTCTACACTTGATTTTGTGGATTTGATGAAGTTGATCATGGATTTCTCTTGGATTCTTGTGGATGAATAATGGAGAGAGTTCTATAGGATTCTTGAAGTGTGGAGAGTGGAAATGAAATTAATTAATGAGAGAGAGGGGTCCTTATATCAACTTGAAATCTGTCCCGACCAGATTCTATGGACCAACATACGGTCCGTATAATTTATACTGACCGTATGTCTGGCCGTAGATCTGGTCCAGTGAAGACCCTCATTCTGGGCAAGACATACGGCTGGACATACGGTCCATATGTTTTATACGGCCAGTATGTTTGGCCGTATAATGCCCAGCTCTCCGAAACTCGTTCTCGTCGACTCTTTTGATCTCCAATCCTTATGGAACCTTCTTGACACTTGATTAACACCTCAATACCAATCTAAGGGAAACTATCACTCTTCTCCAAGACATCATTAACTCATCGCTCATAATTCTTACTCGACACGCAACATATCCCTTACTTTCCTTGACAACCTTCTTCCCTTACGTCAAATGTCTTTGAATCTCGATTAGGATCATCAAATGCTATTTCTCACTTATCAAAACATCGTATACGTCGTGCCCTTAGCTAGCCTATTCACTGTACGTTAATGGGGAATTTTCCAAGGTGTAACATTCTTCCCCCCTTTTGGAACATTCGTCCTCGAATGTTAAACACTCGGGAATTCTACGAAAATTTCACCAGAGTTTCCCCTGTAATATGACACCACCATCCTGTTACAACAACCAATAATAACAATGCCTCACAGGCCCACAACATCATAGCAATAAAGTTTGGCCACTCATGACCCAAAAGCATAAGAAGAAAACATACATACCTCGAAATGTTGACGTCTCACTTTGAATCTCTTCCGGAGGGGTGTGGAGGTAAATGCGTATACTTGGGTTTTCACACCCTCTTTCGCTTTCCAATGCATCTCTTCTAATTCCACATTCTTTCTTAATATCTCCATCAAGCTTACATTAGTTCTTCCTTCACTACCTCAAAACCATTTGAGAGGGCAACAAGAAATTCTAGTAAATTCTCCCAATAATCTTCCCTAAATCTTTTTGGAATGAAATTCCCGCACTCCAATGATTTAATACTCTCTCATTTTTGCAAGCTTTATACAACTACCGATATATCAATTCCAAGCCATCTTACAGATCTTTTCATCTTTCTTGAAGGTTTAACGTGCGTGTCCTTAACGTACCTTGGGAAGTTAGAAAACGAGCTCTATCCGTTCATTTATTCCAAAATGGAGGTTTACTAGAATGGATCGTCTTCCCCAAATCTTCTTGAAATGTATCGATCGTCAGACACCGATAGAGAACCAAGCATTTTGACAAATTTTCATAGGTAGCTCATGTGATACTTTACAGTTGCCACGCCTGTTTCAGCTCTAGACTCATCCTCGACTTGTACCACGAAATTGTCTTATACAAGTTTACCCCTTATTTCCTTCTTTATCCCCACTGCTCGTTTCCGGTTTCTCTCCCAAATCTATCTTACTGCAGTTACTGCTCTATGCGGCTTTAATTTCATCGTGTTTGACTACCTTAAGCTTTCAGTTCTCGCATAATCCATAAAATTTCTCTTCTAAACGATCATACACATCCTTTCCTTCTGAATGTAAGTTGCTACCATCCAGTATTTGCACGTTTTTAAATAATTCATTCCCATTTTGGCCCTCTCTTATTATTAGCGCCGCACTTTCCCGTTAGTAAAGGCATTACTAAATTTTGAGTCAAGCACTCTGCCTTTAAGGCTTTCACTGTATAATGCTTCCTAAATTGTTATGCGACATTTAAACTTCGCATCCGTGTAACTTGCTCGCGGTGACTGTTGCACTTGACTTCCTATCTCAGTCCATCATTCACTTCTATATTCCCTTCTGATCAGTTCACACTGCCATAGTGGTTCTGTCCTTACTATCTCAACATATTGACGACAGGGTAATACATGGTCCTTGTAGAATTCTCTAAAAAGATGTTGGGTAAAGTTGTTCATCACACATAAGATATTTTACTCCATAGTCGATTCCTTACTTCGGATCATAATTTAATTAGCCACACTACTCTCACGGCCTGATTAAAATCTCAATCACTTCACGACACCCATTGCTATTTCTTCGTAGTACTAGAAGATCCATAGGGTTTGATGCTCTTCCACCTTCTGTTTATCGAGTTACTGTTCTAGTGGGCTTCCCTCCTATTTGCCTCGCTCCTACTCTTCCTCCTTTGTTTCTAACACTTTTACCACGTTCATCACATATACTGAGCGTTCATCACTTGTCGTCCTTTTGTTTCACCGATCACTTTGTCTCATTTTCGCTACTCCTCATAGCTATAATAGCAATCCCTGCCGCATAATCGCCCGAGCAAATTCCCGGAGGCATAACTTAAACTACACCCAAAACACAACCACGATCATAAGGTCAACCAATTGCTAGGCAAGGAGCTTTTGTGAACAGATCTCTTCTAATCTCTTTTCTCAAAGTATTGCCCAAGTCATTAAGGTTAGCTTATAGTGACCTGAAATTCTCTCCCACTATATTCTTCAGGCGAGGCATAGCTTAATAATCTGATTCAGCGCATCGTGCATCGGCTTACACATACACATCAAGTTTATCTCATAACTTAATATCTCACAAAACGAAGGGAACTAACCAAACTTTCTAACTTACAACTTCTTCTAGAGTGCTTATCCCTTCAATCCTCCTTAGTATATAAAAATTCTTTCTATTCCGAGCACGTCATTCTCTTTTCCCGTGTTCTTTATTCCATCCTAACCCATTCATCATTCCCTTAGTATAATGCATGCTCGCTATGTCTATCCTACATTTTAAACGCTAGCTTCATCCTTAATCACTCGTTGCTGGCCTCTTTTTCTTTTCACGGCAATTCTGTCTACAGTCCCCGCAATTTCCTTTAGATTCCTAAGAAAATTTCAACAGAGTTTCTTTCGTAAACATAACAATCCCAACATACACATAGCCCATAAAACACATCTTCTGCCTTAATAGGACACATACCGAAACACATATAATATGCAACTCAGCACCACAAAACTGTTTACCATAGAAGGATGTAAGTAATAAAGCTCGTCTCATAAGTTGTGCCTGCAGACCCTATCTAGAACTCCAATATATGTATCTATATATTTTCTACACACGGTCAAGCAACTTATTCATAAATTATGATTCTGGCTATCACTGGGTCACTAACAAGCATAGACATCTCAATTTGCTTGATTGGCCTAGACTTTTACTCTAACACAATCAATAACATCAGAAGTAATATATGACGGCGTAGGACCCGAATCAATCGATGCGAACATATCATAAAAGGATACTGACAATATACCTGGGACAATATCAGGGGGAGACTCCAGATCCTGTCACCCAGCTAATGCATAGGTATAGTGCTGGGATATACTTGGACTGGGCATTTCTCTATGATCTCTATTCCAGCCTGTTGATATCTGCGGCCTTTTCCTCAGAGGGCGTACCAATGATGAAGATCCAGCTACTAACCCCATAGGTCGAACCTTATCTCTACCACGCCTCCATGGGCAGTCGCATTTGAGATGGCCTGACCGAGCACAGGTATAACAAACATCCAAGCCCAAACGACATGGTCCCCAATGTAACCTAGAACACTGAGTACATTGTGGTACCGAGGATCTCGTTTGACTAGAACCACTCCGAATTCGAGAACTGGAAACTCTGAGACTCTAGGGTGACCTAGAATAAGTAGATCCATCAAACCTGGGTCCAAGAAACTGTGGAGGAGCACTAGTTGTTGAACGAACTGAGTGCCTAGAGAATTGTTGCCTCGGAGCACCCCTAAACTCATGATCAAACCCTAAAGAATTAACTCTCTTTCTCCAACCCCGGTTACCGTGGCCCACATCCTGATGCCGAGCTTCAGCGGCTACTAATTGAGTCAGTAAAAGAATATCCTGTCTCATCTCTTGGCCCGAGGCATCTGGAGGAGGGACTGGGGGTGTTGGAACTAAAGTTGAGGCTCCCCTCTGATCCTCAAAAGTGGGCGAAGTATGGGAAAATCGAGGTGGGGCCTTATTTTGGGGTACACTATCCTCCATATCCATAGATGGCCCCCGTTCAAGCCCTTCTGCAATCACTGCCTTTGTCACGACCGAGCCCCGTGGGCCGTAATTGGTGCCCTACTTGGACACCCAGACAGACAAACAAATAAAATCGTCATATTATAGATTATCTCAGATTTCATATTAATCATTTTTGAACGGATTTGAAGTCAAATATTATCTTAAGCGGTCGCGCAAGCAGAGATATCATATCAAGGTCAAAGGGGCGGCGGAATACACATCGCCGAATATAAGCACATATACAAATATATATGGGCCACCATGGCCGTCATAACAGACAGGACCGCATTAAGACACAAATCATGAACAAAACGAGCACACATAGGACCCACGATCCACATATATGACTACAGGCCTCTACAACTCAAAACGAAAACATATGACGGGACAGGGCCCCGCCGTACCCCAAATAGCCAAATGTACAGAAGCATATACATAGCAAAAGACATATATACCAAAATGTGGGCTCCGGATCAAAGGGAGCACTCTGAAATAGCAGAATGTGGGGCCTACACTGGCGGATCACCGACGTCTGTACCTGCGGGCATGAAACGCAGCCCCCGAAGAAAGGGGGTCAGTACGAAAGATGTACTGAGAATGTAAAGCATAGAATACAAAAATCCAACCATAACTGAAGCATAAGGTACAGAAGGGGAAATGCTGAATCAGTATGTCAAAACCTGTACTGAGACCATATGTACATAATGCAAATAAAAGAAATCATGCATAAGGCTCAGGAACGTGGTCACCACTCCGACGCTGGTGCCACACACAGCATACTCCAGAAGGTTTCAAATCTCCGTACAAACCCCGAACATAACATATCATCACAACATATCATATCATCAAAACGTATCATAAGCCATATCACAGCATAACTCCATAAACGGTACCCGGCCCTATGGCGAGGTCTCGGGAACCGTAACACATCATACTGCCGAATGTATCATAATACGCACGATCACAAAGCCGGCCCGGGAACCGGCGATCGATATCATAGTAGTAGGCACGAGCAGAGTAGTGCGGAAACTAATGCAATTTACATATCAAAACATTTATGAAACTTGATATAATCATATGACAACCCGTTGGGTAAACTAGTCTGAACAACTGGTCAATACGGAGTTTATCTCATAAAAATACTTCTGAAATCGTATTTATAGTTTAAAATATAAATCAGAATATCATGGAGCAATCAAAACACTATTCTATAATAGCCAAAGGCATAAGCAAAAGTCTCTTTCCGATAACATACAAAGATAAGTCTATTAGGGCAAACGAAGGATTCTCGGAGTTAGTGGGCCCACCTCGGGTCAAGTCGAGGTGGCGTACGATATTTACAAACATTAGACCTTATGGAGTCACTCACGAAAGTCTCAAGGGGATTCGGTTACGTTTATGATAATTATAGATGTTTGAACATTTCTTTCCAACAAAGTAAAAGGTTCTAATTCAATTTTGCTGAATGAAATGGTACCAAAAGTAAACTCGGATCTCTATGAACAGAATAATCCCCGAGGCTCAAATCCAAACCTAGTACACCTAGGACATGCCAAAAGAAGGGAAGGGGTAGCTTTACATACCTTAATTGCGTCTTACGCTCGCCCAAACTCAATTCCCGTTTCGTCCAAAATCTACAATTGGTCATAGTTGCCAAATATAAGTTATAAGCTTTTAGGATTTCAATCTTAAATTCATATTGTCTACCGAAATTTCGGCAGCATTTCCCCTATAAACTCAACATCCCCGAGAATCATCTCGGCCCAATATATCAACAACAACAACCCAACAATACCAACAACATCAACAATCATCACAAAACGCACTATAACATAAATAGTCCTCTTTTCTACATAAGACGACAACTTCCGTTCCAACTTCACAATATCAAGCTAACATCAACATTTTTATATTCATTTACTAATTCAAGGTTATTCAAACATAATTCGATAACATTTCAAGCAATACTCATGGATTCAAGTATTCCCTCCAATTCTATATTCCCGCCGAAACTTCTACAAATGCGACGAAACAACAAAATCGCATTGTTTTCTTCCAAATTCATTAACAACAACCATAATCCACATTTTAGATTTCTATTTCCATAGTTACATAAAAACTATATTAGAAGGACATAATTTCCCATAACAACATACAACCATTTTTAATGCCGACTCGATTCATTAAACCCTTATTTACGTTACAAATGCCACAACGACGCAACTAATGAGCTAAATAGAATTTAATCAATCTCTTTCCATCATCACCATGACACACGGCCATGCACCTACTCACACACATACACGGCTATGCACACACACCACAATTCCATAATTCTCATCCAATTCCAATCATTATAACATATACACTTATTCCATAACACAAAAGAATGAAATTCTTACCTTTTTCTTCAAATTTCAACTTGCCGCAAACGTAGTTCTTTCGCTTAACTAATTGTATCACGTCGAAGAGCGTCTTGCACTTATCAAGAATCCAAGAAGAAAGAGATTTTTAGAATCAAAGTTGATGGACTAGAATTTTTTTTTTTTTGTGTTGAGGTTCGGCCGAATGGCCTTCAACTCTCACTCTCTCTTTTGTTTGATTTTTCTTGAAGTTTCTTGATAAAATGATGAAGGCCCCTTTTATTTATTTAGTCTTTAATTAAATAAAAGTATGGGCTTGGGCTATTATTCTTGGACCATGGTCGGCCAAGCCCCTAAAATGGGCCTTAATTCTCTTTTTCTTTTTCTAAGCCCAATAATGATGGATCTTATTTTATAATTCACGAGACCAATTTCCGAAATTCCAATTTTTGCCCTTAGCCTTCCCCGATGTTTCCGCGTCAATATTTTTCATGAACAACATATACATATCAACTAAATCACAATATTGCCTTATTTCATACAAGTCACAATTATTTCAAAATTTCCGAATGTGCAAAAATATGGGGCATAACAGCCTTGCCCTTCCGGGCTGCGGTAGCTTTTCCTTTCATGAACTTTGCTGAAATCATAGCACACTATTAAGGAGGAGAAAATCTTATAATACAGCTCTATCACACGATCTCTTAAGATGAAAGATGGTCATTTTTTCCTAAATGCCCTGTAGCCTCCTGTTTATTAGTGTGGCGCGCAACACACCATAAACAAGACTCTACTAGACACGGCTCGTAGACACTTCCTAGGAATGAACTGCCCTGATACCACTTTTGTCACGACCCGACTATGGGCCGTGAAGGGTACCCGGGGCTTACCACCGAGCACCGCCCATTCTACTACTCATCATACTCAAATCATAAGAAAATCATTTTTCATTTGAGAACATAAATACTTTTATATACATAAGCCTTTTGGCTATGAAAATGATAATATATATATACAGTAGTAACATTGTGAGACCATACTACCCACACTTGCGTATCTACGAGCCTCTACTAGAGTGCTAGACATAGGGACGGGACAGGACCCCGTCGTGCCCAAAATATACATATATACACAAAAGAATGATCAAAGGCACCTCCGAAACAATGGAGTGCTCTCAAGTCAGCTAATAACTCCTACGGGTCTGGATCAAGATCACCTCCCTATCTACCTGTGGGCATGAACACAGCGTCCAAAGAAAACGGACGTTAGTACGAACATTGTAATGAGTATGAGAGGCATAAGTAATAATAATACGTCAATGAGATAAATGAAGCATCAAATAAGGAGCAACTATAACTGACTGTCAATTAATAAAGAAATAATACACGTTGGCTTACTTCATAACCATCATCATATCATGTATGCATAAATGTATAAGCTGCCCGTCCATATAGGTGCGGTGTGATAATCATTAGCCTGCGCCCGGGGTATCATCTCATGCTACCCACTAGTGGTGCTGCCCGTGCCATATAGACACGATGTAATCATCCATAAGCCGCCCGCCTTAGCGGTGCTGCCCGTGCTATATAGGTGCGGTGTAATATCATCTATATGTACTCGTCATAATGCATGCACAGAAACTCAAAGATAGCTATATTTTATTGAGGTGACATAAGGTCGTGAACCCCCGATTCCATTATGGAGCATCTATAAGCATTCTGCCTCGCCTAGAAGGAAATAGTATATAAGGTGAGTGTACACAATAAAAAACATCATTAACTTTATAGGAACATCACATCATGAACTATAGAATCTTTAGACTTAAGATCATAATCATCATTATTGGGCTCGTAATATATCTCTTATCTCATGTGGCTATTCATAGACATAGACTCTTAGCTTTCCCGAATGTAGAAGATTCATGGAGAAGAAGGAAAAATCATGCCATAGGATTCATGCCATAGAAAGAAAGGACTAGCCTCACATACCTTTTCGTTTAACTAATCTATCGCTTGCTTGTTCTCCTTCAATGCCCACGTTTTTACCTTCAAGAGAATTCGCATTAACATTAGCTAATCGATTACTTAAACGTGCTTACTAAAGCTAAAGAAAATTGGACAACATTTCCTTTGTTTATAATACTTTCTCCATATTATATATCAACTCCCAAACATCCATAACAACATTCACAATATCACAAGCAACAATCATCATTCGTCTATATTACCCACATTTCACCATTTCACTCCGATTTCTCTATAATCATGGTCATAGTTCATTATTGCATTTTCTCACATATAATACTTATTCCATGTTCTAAATTTCATTCACAACATACTTACAATCACAACATACCAATATTCATAATTCACCCCAAACTACTACTCAACAATGACACTATTCACACATTCATGACCCATTTCCTATATCTTTCTACAATCCAAGTGTTTTTAACTTTCAACACCTTAAACAACAAGGAATGATCATAAAACTCACCTTAGATAATGGAAGAATAAGCCTTGAGTGGGAATTCTCTTCTTGCATAAAAACCCTAGCTCACTTCCCTTGGGATTTCTTGGCTTAGATGAACTTTGATAGGTTTTCTACACTTGATTTTGTGGATTTGATGAAGTTGATCATGGATTTCTCTTGGTTTCTTGTGGATGAATAATGGAGAGAGTTATAGAGGATTCTTGAAGTGTGGTTAGTGGAAATGAATTAATGAGAGAGAGGGGTCCTTATATCAACTTGAAATCTGTCCCGACCAGATTCTACGGACCAACATACGGTCCGTATAATTTATACTGACCGTATGTCTGGCTGTGGATCTGGTCTAGTGAAGACCCTCATTCTGGGCAAGACATACCATACGGTCCGTATGTTTTATACGGCCAGTATGTTTGGCCGTATAATGCCCAACTCTCCGGAACTCATTCTCATCGACTCGTTTGATCTCCAATCCTTATGGAACCTTCTTGACACTTGATTAACACCTCAATACCAATCTAAGGGACACTATCACTCTTCTCCAAGACATCATTACGCCATCATTAACTCGTCGCTCATAATTCTTACTCGACACGCAACATATCCTTACTTTCCTTGACAACCTTTTTCACTTACGTCAAATGTCTTTGAATCTTGATTAGGATCATCAAATGCTATTTCTCACTTATCAAAACATCGTATACGTCATGCCCTTCGCTAGCCTATTCACTGTACGTTAATGGGGAATTTTCCAAGGTGTAACAACAACTTCGTAGTAAATTTGAGAGGGAGAAGGAGAAGAACGAGTTTCGTGAAAAAGTCCACCTCAAAGACTGGAGAGGTGTCAAGGGTCTGTGGAAGAAGATGTACCCCAGCGATGCGATGCTCGTGTAGAATAATGACGACTCTGAGCAGTATACGTTCGTGAGTAAGGCCAAGAGAGATGGTGGGAAGAGAAAATAAGTGGAGGATGCCAGCAGCTCTGATGATGCAGAGATCATGAGTGGGAGGACTGCTTAGGGATCTTTCCTTCCTCCCTTATATGATGATGATATGGTTTCCCTTGTAGGGGTTTTTTTTTTATCTCAAATAATATATCATTGGTTATGTGGTTTGGGTCCATGTTTTGGAAAATTTCTACCTTGTTTTTGGATAATTTGGTTTGTAATAAGTTTTGGATGGTTTTTTTCGCCCTTGTGGGGATTTATTTTGTGTGACTGGTTTTCGTGAAATAACTGTGCTGTTTGAGTTTGATTGGATTTGCACAGGTTGGATAATAGAAAAAAAGGCTACTGGTTGGGGCTTCAGGTACACCGCTTCCGCGGTCAAGTCTTCGCTGCAACGATCATGCTTCAGCGGCTGTTGCTGCGCTATAGCGATCGAGAAGGAATTGAAGGGTCCGCTTCAGCAGACGAGTCTCCGTTATGGCGTTACTGCTAAGGCTGATCAATTGACGGAGGCACAACTCGCGACAAATGAAAACAACTCCCCAACGGTCCTCCCTTTACAAGAGTGGGACCGCTGGCGTGACATATCTTCAATGCACACTCTCTGGAACAATTGTAGGAACTGTATCGAGAGCTTATCAAGCAAGCATCACTCCAAACACACCACATATTCACAACGTTAAGATACTAATTGGAATCACCTAGATACCAATTGGACATGCTGAGATTAGAATTTGACCGAAGTAGCATGATTAGAAAGAAAGGAGAGAAATTTTCCTAAAAGTCCTATAGCCTCCCGAGGATGGGCACGGACATCTACGTACCATTCTACGAGGCTCTACTAGACATTGCTCTTGTACTTGTAAGACCGGTAACCTAGGATCTGATACCAACTTGACACGACCTATTTTAAGATTGCGCAGGGCATCTATCATTCCCACCTCGGTAGGCGAACCCTTAACCCAAAAGAAACGCATTTGAAATAATATATAAGATTCATTAATCTTCAAGTTATAACATAAACAAAATGCGGAAGCGAACTCATTTATATAAATAAAGTGGAAGTGTTTACAAACAACTTTTAAATACACTGACTCATTTCCCATGACCTACTCTAGACTAGTACAATAGTGACTAATTTGAAGACAATGTACAATGAAAATAAAAGACTTAACCTCCATCTAGGAATAAGATGATGGAGGTCTTCAAGATAGGCACTGCACATCTCCCGAAAACTCCAAAACAACCAATAACCTGCACAACTCTACATCTTGATAGGGATGTAACAAGAGTAGTATCAGTACAACACTAGTACTGGTAAGCATCATAAGCCGACAATGGTTAGAATAACATAACAGTAATAGAATCCACAAATAAACATGGTAGGCGATCTTAAGTCAATTCATGAATACAACCTTCCATTCGTCCTAACAACTATAAAACGTTATCCATTAACGATCTTCTTGTAATCCATTTGCTTAACTTTTATCATTCCTCACGTTCTAATTCATCTAGCCTACTAATTAGGTAGTCATGCTCAAAATACCGCAACATTATGACCACTAACATGGCCAACCCTATGCCAATACCGCAATATCAACCTATCATTTATCGTATTCGTAATTTGTTTTATGGAAAAACTCTCTCGTCATTATAATATTCATTACTCACCGAAACCTAGCAAGTCATACACACCCGTATTAAGGTCATTTAGCACCACACTTTCCCAATCCAAGATCACAACATATGGTTATAGCAACTAAGCCCAATTGTGCCAAGTCTCAGTATATCAACTCTGAATCCATAAATCACAACCTCATCACGCATCTAAACCCAATTGTGCCAAGTCTCAGTTTAACTAATCCGAACCAGTATATGACAATAATATCACAACCATATCATAGAAATCCAAGAGGTACAATCCAATGCAATAATGTATGGATGATGAATGCAATGCATATGCACTGCACACATGTACTCCAACCGACGGAGCATCACATCTCGGCAACATAACCCATGTGGGACCAGTGAAGTCCATGTACCAGTCATTCCACTCATAACCCAGAGATGAGTCCTTCCAACCAGTATGCCTTATATCAGTCATTCCGCACACAACCCAGAGATGACTCGATATACAATGTGTTTCAATAGAATCTGTATTCCTTTCTCACTTTCCATCCTCAGTATCATAACAATGCAATATCAATGTATCATGGAAATAAGTATGAATATGATGCAATGTAATACCAAACAACCAATTCAATCCCAAATAGTGCCACACATGGCACACAAGCAATATCAATAATAAGGCTACACAATAAGCCACAACGGAATGACAATTCTCTTCTCAATATCAAATCAAAGTCAAGTACTGCAATATCATAATCATGATATATCACTAATCACCAATATCCAATGTCTCAACGTGGCAACGAGCCAATAAGTAAATAGAACAAGATAAATCAATAGCGCAACGGGGTGGCTAGTCTCCAAATCATTCAACAAGGCTCAACCTAAGGCAATATCCATCCCAAACTTCATACCCTAAGGTTTTCATGCATTCTACGACAATATCATCCAACCATACGCCTCGCTAATCGAAGTCTCACCATAAGGTCATCATAAATCTACAACTATGTTAGTAATACATCATAACCACCATTTCTTATACGTTATCGATCTAAAGTATCCATCCCAATATCAGAAATCCTATACATGCATTCTCTACTTCATCTAACATACGTATATGAAAGTCTAACCGAAGTCTACCAAGAGAGGGAAATTGTAACCTACCTCAAGGCCGAACAGGTGCACAAACATCCACTTGGATATTTGTAGATCTGAGAGGTCTAGGAACGATGGATAATTTCAAGTAAGCAACAATTTAGGACTTTGGGTTCATAGTGGTAAAATCGTCATTTCTCAAATAACATCTTAATTCTCAATTTATTGCTATTTAACCTTCTTTTATAGAAATCAAGGTTTGCCTAAGTCAACTTACCTCACTAATTCACATTCCTCATTATCAAAGCCTAACAAGTTCACCCATTTGGAAATAGAAGGATTTAGGCTTAGAAATTTTTATTAATCTAGGTTTTGTAATAAATAAGCCATATTTGAGTTACTAATTACTCTAGGTCAAGAATACCACTTTTATCTCAATTAGCCTTTTAGAAAATGAGAAGGAATATCCATTTAATGACTTGCCATAACCATAAATCATGTAAGAAGGAAGGAAGAATTAATGAGAGATGAAATGGGGAATTAAAGGATGTTACCTTCCCAAGCATTCAAGTCTCTAGGGCTGAAAATCCTCTCTGTGGCGGCTGTAGCTTTGGGGAAATGAAATATTAGGTCAAGTCCATAAATGGGGCTTTAAATAGGTCAAACACTGGTCGTCTATCGCTTAAGCGGTCAGGCTACCGCTATAGCAACACCGCTTTAGCGGCATCGAGACCGCGGAAACGGTCTACTGAAATATTTCCCACCTTCGCTTTAGCAGGGAATGGGTTGCTAAATCGCGACCGCTATGGCTGTCATCCTAGCGCTGGGGCGGTCTAACTGGGTCTGAGGGCCGAAATTCTATATTTTGATTCCTACTCACACGACGAGTCTAGTTAGGCTAGATGTTTACCGAGGATACGTAACGAACCGAACAAGTCCAAGATGTCAAAGTTGCGAATCTTTTGGAATTACGGTAACGACTAAAGGGGTTTACAGATTGCAACCCTATGAACACCCCAATGGAGAGTGGAACAAAATTGTCAAAGTTTGATGATGGAGAAAATGTGGGCTCCACTTTGTTCAAAACTCGCGTGTGAAGTTTAGGTACTTGACTTGTACGAGGCCAGATATACTCTTTGCAGTTGGAGTAGTAAGTTGTTTTATGGAAGCTCCTACTTCCACTCACTTGAAGGTCGCTAGAAGAATTCTTCGTTACCTCAAAGGTACGATAGACCTCGGGTTGTTTTATTCTTCTTCTAATGACTTTAACCTTGTGGGATATTGTGATAGTGATTATGTGGGAGATATTGATGATAGAAAAAGCACAACTGATTTTGTGTTTTTCTTGGAGTTCAAAGAAACAATTCATTGTTACTCTCTCGACTTGTGAGGCTGAATATGTGGCAGTGACATCATGTACGTGTCATGCTATTTGGTTGAGAAGATTGTTGAAGGAGCTTAATTCGCCACAAATTGAAGCCACGGCGATTTGCGTTGATAACAAATCGGCGCAAGCACTTGCTAAGAATCCGGTGTATCATGATCGAAGCAAGCACACAGACAAAAGATATCACTTCATCAGAAAATGCATTGTTAAGAAGGAGGTAGAACTCAAGTATGTGAAATCTCACGATCAAGTTGCGGATATTTTTTACAAAGTCTCTCAAATTTGAAGATTTTCAGAGATTGAGATCAAATATTGGGGTGAAGAAGAAAAATCAAAATTAAGGAGGAAATTTATGAGACTGAATAAAAGTAAATAAAAGAAAAAGAAATGGAAATGGTTGGCAACTTGTTGTTTGTGGGAACCAATAAATTAAATAAAAGAAAAAGAAAAAGAAAAGAAAATGGTTGGCAACAAGTTGCAGCTAAGAAGAAGTTGCAAAGGCTGTAACGTGTTATGAATTGCAATTTGCAATTGCTGCAAGTTGCATTAGAAAACCAAGATATTTGATTGGTCCAATGACAACTTTTTCTATAAATAGAGGAGTACGTTCCTCAGTTTAGACACACAAAAAACAGAGAGCAATACAGAGAGAGTTGAGAGCAGTTCACAGACTATGATAGAAAATAGTCTGTGAAGAAAAATAAGAGTGTGTGAGCAGATGTTATAGTGAGTTGTCTAAAATAAAGAATGTTATTTTCTTTGAGTGTGGTATAGTCTTTTCGAGACTATCAAGTTGTAATATTTCTCATTATAGTGCTATTGTATTGCTCCCCTCGTGTATTGTATTTTTAGCCCGTTAACATTTTTGATATCGTTGTTACTCTCTTATTCTTGCTACTTAATGTGATATTATCCGTGGCCGGGATTATTATTTCCCAACACAAAAAGGTTCCCCTAAGATAAATTGTCTGATGAATATCCAATAAAGTTTTTGACAATTTCCGTACTTTTCTGATCTGGAAAAATTGTTGGAATTTTTTGTGAAAATAAAAGGAATAAAGAGATAGTGAAAGAGGAATAAAAGGAAAAAGAGGGAGGGCCGGGGGGTGAGGGGTGGGGGGGTTAGAGAAAGAGCGAGCTTTGCTGATATGGCCTGTTTTAGCTGAATTGTCGCAGTCGGCCAACGCCAATCTCATGTGGAGTAAGAATAAAAGAATTATGAAGGGAGGAAGAAAGAAAGGGAAGAGGGGAGCATGGTTACTTGGACTGATATGGGCTAAAAATGAGCTGGGTCATGACCCGCCCAATTTGACCCAGTTTTTTTTTAAGGATCTATTTTCTAGAAAAACATTTTTTGTGAAAAATATTTTTCTTGAAAATTATTTTTGCGAATTTTTTGTAAAAAATATTTCTGAGGAAAACATTTTCGAGAAAAACATTTTTCGTGAAAAATATTTTCCTTCATATTAAACATACCACAAACTTATAATATACTAGAAAAGTGTATACATAAAAAAAATAAAGTAAATCTTAACCAATAAATCCAAATTTAAGTAAATCTTAAAAATGGGCTGTAAATCTTAAAAACTTTTTTTTGCGCGGATTGCCCTTCTTTTGGGGTGGTCTTTAAATTTTGCCCCTCATATTTAGGCCTGTGCACAAATCGGTTCAATCCGAATTTCCGAACCGATTCGAAACAATTCGGATAATTCAATTTGGATAATACAATTCGATTTCAATTTACAAATGCAATTGTAAAATATTACAGTTTAACGGTTCGGATACGGTTGGCTTCAATTATCAACCGAACCGATCCGAACAAACCGAATTTATATGCCACAAGTGACTAATATGACTAATTTGGTATATGTAATGTGGTGTTGGCGGATTTGTATGCTTGCACAAGTTTTCAAGCTCTTGTTTTGCTATTTATATGCTATTATGCTTGCAAGTTTATGATTTTTTTCTTGGTTAATATCTTAGTTATAAGGCTGCAAATTTAGGATCTCATGCTTTTTTGTTATGTTTACTCTAAAATTGAAATGAAATAGTTACTTGTTTAAATTTCGAATAAACCGAACAAATCGATTTGTGTAACCGAACCGAAATAATAAAAAACAAATCGAATTGAACCTAGAATGGATCGAGTTTGATTGAAAATTTTAGAAAGTCGAAATTCGAAATTTCAACTCGATGATGGCCAAAACTAAACCGAACCGATTCGTGCACAGGCCTACTCATATTTGTGGTCTTTAAGTTTTGCCCTTTGCTTGGAAAGGTGGGCGAATACATGAAGTTCTCGGTTCGAACCCCCGCTCAGGCATAAAATAAAAAAATAATTTCGCCAGGCAGGACTCGGGGAGTGTATGCCGGATCCAGCATACAATCTTTAAGGAAAAGCTAAAGTTATGCCGGATCCGGCATAACTAAAAGTCTGCCCCATAAGACAGAATTTTTCCTAAGACATAGTTTAGTTATGCCTTATGGGGCAGAATTTTAGTTAAGACATAACAAAATTATGCCCCATAAGGAAAGAACTTTTCTTAAGGCATAGACTTTGCCTTATAAGGCAAAGTTTAAGTTATGCCTTAAGGAAAAGTTCCGCCTTATGAGCATACTTTTAGTTATGTCTTTGGGGCACACTTTTTAGTTAAGGCATAACTAAAAGTTTACCTTGAAAAGTAAAATATATATATATGCTTCAAGGCAAAATTTAAAGACCACAAATATGAGGGGCAAAATTTAAATACCACCCCAAAAAAAGGGCGAATTGCCCTCTTAAAAATAGGTTAGAATTGGGCTATTATTGAGCTAAGTTGGAGATCACTTTAAAATGGACTTTATTGGGTTGGACTAAAATCAGCCCAATATGAAAATATCTTGAGCCCAACTCATAAAATTTTTGGGCAGGTTAGGCGGGCCATCACCTTTTGGGCCAAATTTGACACCCCTAGGGGAGCATATGGAAAGAGAATGAATTGTGGCTTTGGGAAAGAGAAAAAGATTGGTGAAATCGGAGGGAAATTTCTATGGAGGAAGAAAGAAGAAAGGGGATAGGAATTAAGTTCCTTTTCTTTCTTGAGTAAATTCATTAGCTGAATATATTAAATAGTTATTTAAAAAAAAATTAATTTATTAATAATTATTTGAGTCCATATACCATATGTCATGTCATTTTGTGTTTAATAGGTACACATTTATTAATCTTGGAGTGTCTAATCTATCTATCTACATATATTAAAGCATGAATAATTTTCGCTAAATGTTTAACGACGAAAATATCCTCTAAATATTGACTGATTTGTATACCCTTAATTATTTACATTAGTTTTCACAAGAAAATATAAGAAAAGAATAAAACTGGAACTCCACATTAAGATAAAGAGTTGTAATGGAATAGGAGTTGACTCCAACTATGAGTCTACATGCAAGACCGTATATGTGTTGCACACCTCCAAATAAGAAGATTAAATCTTTACATTAACTATATATTACCAAAAGAGTCGCGAAATTTTATCAAACAAGCCGTACGTCTGAAGAAAGAGAGTACCAACGCTTCTTCAGTTTTGTGTTTACGCTTTCAGTCCAGATCTTCCGATCCCTTCTATTGGCTTTGAATGCAAGAATGAACATTGCTATATATTGAATCTCTATCCAATCCAGCATGCAAAGGGTACTTCGATTTATTAAGTCGTTTCATGCTACTAATTTCATTATGTTGTATTCAATATGTATACGTTGGAGTTGCTGGCTATAATTTACCATATTGTTCTCTATTATCTTTGCTTTATTCTTTTTTGACATAAGTTGATGATATGAGTGAAAGTTTTAGCCTTCTAATCTTAATTAAATTGAGCAGGTTTGTGGGAGGACAAGAATTTGTTAACAAGATATTATTAGTACAGCTTATTTGGGGTTTATCACTCACTGTTTGTATGAGAATCTGTATTCAACCTTCCTGATTGCTAATTTTAATTTTTTGGTTCTAGAAAATGTTATATTGCAGTTATACGTGTGGCAAAGCATCTCACAATGGGCTCATAAACGATATGCATAATATGACATGAATTCGACTTTCCAACTTTTTGTTAATTTATGTGGCATCATTTGACTTGGCACGGAGTTTAAGAAACAAACAAAGACTTTTGAAATGTGTAGTCCAAAACAAATCTTCTATAAATGTGTGGTTCTAAATCATTCCGTAAACTAAATTGTTTTTAAATATAGAAAGATGACATTCTTTTTAGGACAGACTAAAAAGGAAATGGTATCACATATTGGGACAGAGGAGTACATAATAATACCGACTTAATTTTTAGATAATGTAAGTTTTTAGGAGAAAATCTTAGGCAGAATTGTTATCTCTAGGAATTAAGCATGTGTGCGATCCTGTAATTGGAACTTTTTGATGGGAATAAAATAGACCCGCAAAAATAATATTCACGGTATTAGTGATAAACGCGGAACACTAACTTATGGTTAAATCAGCAAGAATAAAATGCAGCAATAATGACACCAAGATTTTATGTGGAAACCCTTCTGAATAAGGGAAAAACCACGGCCAAGAGGAGCAGCTGATATCACTATAGAGGAATTTTACACTGTGTAGTAACGAGTACAAATACTCCTAAGGCCACTACACCCTCAAAAGAAATAACACTCTTTTGATTTTCCACCTCACTACAATATCACTCACACTCTATTTTTCTTCACAGACTATTTTCTTACAGTCTATGGAATACCTCACTTTTGCTCTCACTCAGATGTATTGTCTGAGATTTTGGTGTATTACAAATGAACCATAAGCTGCCTATTTATAGGAATGAATTTCCTATGATGAGGTAAGCGCTTACGTCACGACTATGATGAGGTAAGCGCTTACGTCACGACTATGATGAGGTAAGCGCTTACATCACGAAAATGTGAACAAAAGAATTGGCTTGTTGGCCAATTCCACAATTGCTACAAATGTGATTTTGTCAAAGGAAGAAAAATCTTCCTTCCTTAAAATATGGGATAGGGGACTGGACCCCACAAATCTCCCCCTCCAGTCCCATTCACCTGAAGGAGGGCACACTGGCTTCTAATTTGAGTGCATGCCGACAAGTTCTTTGCACAATTCGAACTTGTCTCTCGGTACCGCCTTGGTCAGCATATCTGCAGGATTTTCATTCGTGTGAATCTTCTTGACTTGGAACAATTCGCTTTCCAATTGCTCACGAATCCAATGATATCTGACATCTATGTGTTTTGTTCTCGCATGGTACATGGAGTTCTTGCTCAAGTCTATTGCACTCTGACTGTCACAATAGACAACATACTCCATTTGCTGCAATCCGAGTTCTTGAAGGAATCTCTTGAGCCATATCATCTCTTTGCCAGCTTCAGTAGCCGCAATATACTCCGCTTCCGTTGTAGACAGTGCGACACACTTCTGCAACTTCGACTGCCATGATATAGCTCCCCTTGAAAAAGTAAACAAATATCCAGTAGTGGATTTTCTGTTATCAAGGTCACCTGCCATATCAGAATCTGTATAGCCCTTCAAAATTGGATTTGATCCTCCAAAACACAAGCATTCATCTGAGCTTCCTCTTAGATACCTGAGTATCCACTTCACAGCTTCCCAATGCTCTTTCCCTGGATTTTCGAGAAATCTTCTAACAACACCGACTGCATGAGCAATATCTGGTCGAGTGCATACCATTGCATACATTAAACTTCCGACGACAGAGGAATAAGGAATCTTGGCCATTCTCTCTTTTTCCTCTGTTGTTGTAGGACACATCTTTTTGCTCAATTTCAGATGACCAGGAAGAGGTGTGCTAACCCACTTAACACTCTTCATATTGAAGCGCTCTAGTACACGTTCTATGTACTTTTTCTGCGACAAATAAAGCTTCTTTTCATCTCTCGAACGAGTAATTCTCATGCCCAAAATCTGCTTAGCATGACCCAAGTCTTTCATTGCAAAAGACTTACTCAATTGTTTCTTCAACTCGTCAATCCTGGAAGCATTTTTGCCTACAATCAACATATCATCCACATATAGCAGAAGGATGATAAAGTCATCATCAGAAAATCTTTGTACAAACACACAGTGATCTGAAGAAGTCTTCTTGTAGCCTTGCTCCCCCATAACAGACTCAAACTTCTTGTACCACTATCTGGGAGTTTGCTTCAATCCATATAGACTCTTCTTGAGTTTGCATACAAGATTTTCTTTACCTTTTGCCTTGAAGCCCTCAGGTTGTTCCATATAAATCTCCTCTTCTAAGTCACCGTGAAGAAAATCAGTCTTCACATCCATCTGCTCAATCTCCAAATCAAGACTAGTAGTCAAACCAAGAACTGTTCGAATGGAGGACATTTTCACGACAGGAGAAAAGATTTCGTCAAAGTCAATACCTTTCCTTTGACCAAATCCCTTAACAACCAATCTAGCTTTGTATCTGGGCTTCAAACTGTGTTCTTCGGCTTTAACTTTGAACACCCACTTGTTCTTCAAAGCTCTCATGCCCTTAGGCAATTTTACCAACTCATAAGTATGGTTCTCACGCAGAGATTTCATCTTATCTTGCATGGCTTCAATCCATTGATCCTTGTGCTCATCTTTCATGGCTTCAATCCATTGATCCTTGTGCTCATCTTTCATGGCCTCCTCATAACATTCAGGTTCTCCCCCATCAGTGAGTAATACATACTCATTAGGTGAATAACGGGAAGAAGGAACATACTGTCTAGTAGACCTTCTAAGTGGAATATCTGACTCATCCACGACTTCATGAGTATGAGCATCTACCTCATCAATAGCAGCATCGTTATCATCATCAACATGCTGATTTGGAACATGATTCTGGGCATCACCATCGTCATCGAGCCCACCAACGTCATCAACATTTGTATGAGGAACTTGATCAAGATTAACTAAACCTTCATAACTTGAAGATTTTATCTTCTCCGCTTTGTTAATATCTTCAATGGTTTGATCCTCCATGAAGATAACATCACGGCTTCTCACGACCTTCTTCTCAGTTGGATCATATAGCCTGTAACCAAACTCATCAAGGCCATAACCAATGAAGATGCACTGCCTTGTCTTGGCAGTTAATTTTGACCTCTCATCTTTAGGCACATGTACAAAAGCTTTGCAACCAAACACTTTTAAGTGGTCATAGGAAACATCCTTGCCATACCAGACTCTGTTTGGAACATCACTTTGCAAAGCAACCGCAGGGGATAGATTAATAACATGTGCGGCGGTCAACAATGCCTCACCCCAAAAGGAATTCGGCAACTTTGCTTCAGAAAGCAAACATCTGACTCTTTCCATTAAGGTCCTGTTCATCCTCTCTGCTAAACCATTAAGCTGAGGAGTCTTAGGAGGAGTCTTCTGGTGTCTGATACCCTGTTGCTTGCAGTATTCGTCAAACGGTCCACAATATTCACCACCGTTATCAGTACGAATACACTTCAGCTTCTTTCCAGTTTCTCTTTCAACTTAGGCCTGAAACTGCTTAAAGACACCCAACACTTGGTCTTTAGTCTTTAAGACGTAGACCCAAAGTTTCCTTGAGCAATCATCAATAAAGGTAGCAAAATAAAGTGCACCACCCAAAGTCCTTGTCTTCATTGGACCACATAAATCTGAATGCACCAACTCAAGCAACTCCGTCTTTCTTGAAGGAGGATGAGACTTCAAAGAAACTCTATTTTGTTTTCCAGCCAAGCAGCGCTCACACTTTTCTAATTTAGCACTTTCGAAATTTGACAATAATTTATTTTTGGCCAGAACATTTAGTCCTTTCTCGCTAATGTGGCTAAGCCTCTTATGCCATAACGTTGAAGAGCTATTGCTCTCAACTGCATTCACCATATCAATACAGGTAGAGGCCGTAGTCCAGTATAGACCACGACGCTTTTCGCCACGAGCCACAATCATGGAACCTTTAGTGAGCTTCCACTTTCCAGCACCATTGGTACTGACATATCCCTCATCATCCAAAACACCAACAGAGATCAAGTGCAAACGAACATCAGGTGCATGCTTTACATTGTTTAAAACTAGTTTAGTTCCAATACTAGTTTTCAAACAAATCGTTCCAACACCAGCCACCCTGGATACAGTCTCATTACCCATACTCAAAGTTCCAAAGTCACCCGGAGTATAGGATGAGAAAAATTCCTTCCTTGATGTCACATGAGATGCGGCACCACTGTCCACAACCCAGCTTGACTCATCACAAGCAATATTTATCAGATCCGCATCAAGGACAGTAACAAGATCTTCTGTAGTGACAGCGGCAACACGATTGCCATCTTCTTTCTTTTCCTCCTTTTCTCTATTCTCTTTTTTCAAAATCCGGCAGAACTTCTTTGTGTGCCCTTTTTTCCCGCAATGATAGCAGTCAATATCTTTAAGTCTGCTTCTGGATTTGCTTCTATGATGTTCTCTATTTTGAGAACCACGATTCTTGCCTCTCCCCCTAGTGTCAGTCACCAAGACATCTGATAAGGAGGAACCTTGAGATTTTCTTCTCATCTCTTCATTTAAAAGACTGCTCTTGGCAAGATCCATAGAGATCACATCATCCGGAGCAGAATTTGATAATGAAGTTCTAATAATTTCCCAAGAATCTGGTAGGGAACCAAGTAGAAACAAGCCTTGAATTTCTTCATCAAAATTAATACCCATAGCAGATAACTGGTTCATGATCCCCTGAAAAATATTCAGATGATCTGTCATTGCGGAACCATCGTGGTATTTTAAACCCAGCATTTGCTTTATCAGAAACATCTTGTTATTACCAGTTTTTCGAGCATACAAACTTTCAAGATGCTCCCATAGGGTCCGAGCATGTGTCTCTCCAGAAATATGGTTCAACACATTATCGTCAACCCACTGTCTAATAAAGCCGCAAACCTGCCGATGCAACAAATTCCACTCTTCATCTGATTTATTATCAGGCTTTTTATTTCCAAAGACAGGTTGATGAAAATTCTTGACATAGAGCAAATCTTCCATTTTTCCCTTCCAAATGACATAATTTACGCCACTCAAAGTAACCATTCTACTAGTGTTGGCTTCCATCGTTTATCACAAATACAAATACTATTTTATTCGAAGACCAAAGTAATTCTTTTCTGATGTGGAAGTTCAGACTGTGCTGCAACCACAGAGCATACTCAGACAGAACCTTGGCTCTGATACCACTTGATGGGAATAAAATAGACCCGCAAAAATAATATTCACGGTATTAGTGATAAACGCGGAACACTAACTTATGGTTAAATCAGCAAGAATAAAATGCAGCAATAATGACACCAAGATTTTATGTGGAAACCCTTCTGAATAAGGGAAAAACCACGGCCAAGAGGAGCAGCTGATATCACTATAGAGGAATTTTACACTGTGTAGTAACTACAAATACTCCTAAGACCACTACACCCTCAAAAGAAATAACACTCTTTTGATTTTCCACCTCACTACAATATCACTCACACTCTATTTTTCTTCACAGACTATTTTCTTACAGTCTATGGAATACCTCACTTTTGCTCTCACTCAGATGTATTGTCTGAGATTTTGGTGTATTACAAATGAACCATAAGCTGCCTATTTATAGGAATGAATTTCCTATGATGAGGTAAGCGCTTACGTCACGACTATGATGAGGTAAGCGCTTACGTCACGACTATGATGAGGTAAGCGCTTACATCACGAAAATGTGAACAAAAGAATTGACTTGTTGGCCAATTCCACAATTGCTACAAATGTGATTTTGTCAAAGGAAGAAAAATCTTCCTTCCTTAAAATATGAGATAGGGGACTGGACCCCACACTTTTATGTTATTACTGTGCTACATCAATTAAAAAAAGTATGTCATTAATTAAATTTTCAGTTAATTAAAAAAACTATTATACTTAGTGCCTAATTCATAGGAAATTGAAGTCAACTAATAATAGATTTTTTTAGTCCTATCATAATAGGAAGTTCTAATGCAATAGTAATTCCACTCGATCATGACTCACAATAACTGGTCACTAGGATGACTTTGAATGAACTTCAAAAGAAATTGATAGAGATGTAACGAAAGGGCGAAGATATTGTGTGTCGAATAAAAGGTGTTAAGACCACATCGATCAAGGGAATAGAATCACCCATTCATCACGAAGGTGAGTTCTTTTGCTTTTTGTTTTTTATTTCATTTTGTTTTTATTTTTTGTCGTTTGTTCCATTAAGGTATTGTTTGGATTGAAATATTTGTTAGGAAACTGATATCGGAAGGCATGTGAATCGACTGAGGAATTTGAGTTTTTCTTGAACTTTGTTATGATTTTCGTGAAATGAAGCTGTTGAAGAGTAGTTACAACTACAAGGTTATGTGATTCCCTTTTATTTGTGAGAGATTTGTGTCTGGTTTTATCCTTTTTGTCTTTCTTTTTGTGCCAAAACAAGGAAAGAATTGGGTTTGGCTAAACCAGCCTGAGCAACATGGGTCTTCAAATCTTACTCAGAACATTGATTATGACAAAGAAAGCTCTTTGAGACGCATTGTTTTGCCGTATTTTAACTGAGTTATGCTTCTGATACATGATAAGTCTTACTTCCTCTATCCCAATTTACGAATGTTATTTACCAGAAAAAAAAGTATCACTTTAAAATAAATATTATATAACAACAGACAGGGGATATCCGTCGCACAAATACAATGTTGATAGCAGTGGCGGAGACAGAATTTAATGTAAAAGACTAAACAAACAAAAATACAATGTTGATAGCAGTGGCGGACACAGGATTTAATGTAAAAGAGTAAACAAACAAAGAAGTCAAAGGGTTCAACATCTACTATATATACATAAAAATAATTTTAACCTTATCTATACAAAATAATTTTTCGCTAGAGGAGGGTTCGGGTGAACCCCTAGCCACCACATGGTTCCACTGGTTGATATACTAAAATAACCCTAAGATATTAATCGTCATTTAGTTCTTGTTGGATAAATTATAATTTAAATCTTGCCGTACTACTATTAATTTGTAGGGAATTCTAATCACAATCATGTTCCAACTTTTCTGATGTTACGTACTACCTATTATTTAATTTGTGGAGTTAAAGTCTTGAAAGGATATGAGTTGGCGTTGAAGAGAGCGAGAAAAAAGAAGAAGACAACTAATGGTTATGAAGGAAATTGTTAAAGGATTATGTATTTGAGTTGGACTAATATTAGACCTTCAATCCGAACTAAATTGTATTTAAAGTTCCACTACATATATCAGCGAACTCAACTCCCTGAAGTTCCACCATATTTGAGTTGGATTATGTATTCGAGTTGGAGATTAAAACAAAAACATGTACTTTATATTGCGAAATATGATAGATTGGAGTATTATTTTTGGGGGAAAATGTTGAATCCACTTGCTTTGATGTGTTGTTTTCCCGACGGCAGTGAGTGAATTAGCTCTTGAGCATTGTTTGTGACTGGAATTAGCGTTTATGGATCCGTACAAGTTGATATATAATAATAATTAGTTGGTAGATAATCAAATATTTATAAATATTCCACAGATTCTTTTTTAATACTAATATAGGGTTATGAACAAAAATTACTAAGTTTACGTGAATTCATACCCTTATTTTAATCTTTGCATGTTAAATTGTTTCTGATGAGGAATTTGATAACATTTATTAGAGTATTTTTGCAAAATTTGATTCATGGAGTATTTTTTTTTTTTTTTGTTGGAAAAAAAATTGAATCCGCCTACTGATATATGTTGTTTGATATGTTATGTGTTTTAGGAAGGCAACGAGTAAATCTCAACTTATTTTTTTTAGCTTATAAGCTGTTTGCAGCTTATAGGCATAAGCCCATCCAAACAGGCTCTTAATTCAACTTGAAAATTACCTAAAGACCACGTTAGAGTTAAGTACTATTTAGGAACCCACGTCTATAAGTCATACTGCTTTAGTTGGCATCTTAACCTAAAACAATTGGGATATCTACATGGTATAGAGAACATTAGGCCTTATTTATATTTAGTAGCAATACTTTTCCCAAATTACATCTAATAGCTAAATCTCGTATATCAATAACACAAGGTAACTAGTACAGGAGAATTATGTTGTATTTAGTATTAAAAACTATTTTCTCTCTATTCTCTCACAATCTCCTCCCATTTTCCTCCATTTTATCTCTCCTCCATTGCCTCTCTCTCTCCGTCGTCTCTCACCCTTCTCGCCTCTCTCTCTCAACCGTCTTCTTCGCTGCTCCGGCAAGGCGATTCTAGCTCCGGTGAACCGGAGCAATCACCACGAACAACAGCTCCGACCAAATGCAACCACAACATCCACCCTTGCTCCATTTGCTCCTTCATCTTATTCGCTGCTCCGGTGAACCAAAGCAATCACCACAAAAATAGACTGTATCTCAGACCTGAGCGAATTGAGTGTATCTCAGATTTGAACCGGAGCAGTCACCACGAAATAGAGTGTATCTCAGAAATACACTTATAAATACACTCTCCTCCACCGCCATCGTCGTCTCCAGATCCAGTCATTTTTTGGCATGGCGGCTCAGATCTGATGTTACACCTCGGAAAATTTCCCGTTGATGCACAGTGAATGGGCTAACGAAGAGTACGAAGTGTATGGTATTTCAATAAGTAAATAATGACATTTGATGACCCTTAGTAAGATTTCATAGACATCCGATGTTAGACAAGAAAGTTGCCAAGAGAAGGAAAGGCATACGATAGGTATCGGACGAGAATTATGAGTAACAAGTTGATGGCGGCTTAATGATGTTTGGAGAAGAGTTATAACGTCCCTTATATTGTTAATGAAGTGTTAAACAAGTGTTAAGAAGATCCCATAAGGATTGAAGATCAAACGAAGTAGCGAGAACAAGTTCAGTGGACTGATGGGTTATACGGCTCATTATACAGACCGTATAATGGACCGCAGAACCATCACAGTAAAGATCACTCACTGGTGGGATTATACGGTCAGTTATACGGACCGTATAAGTGTCCGTATAATGTCCCGGCAGATCAGATTTTTGGGTTATTAAAAAGGGGACCAAGTTCATTATTTCATTTTCACATTTCACTCCTTCTCTCTAGAACTCTCTAGAACATTTCTCCCACACAAATGCAAGAGATATTAGTGATCATCTACATCAAGCTAAGTGAATCAAGTGTAAGAAACCCATTAAAGTTCATCCAAAGCAAGAAATCCAAGTGAAGGTGAAACTAGAGTTTTTCTCAAGTGAAGTGTTTGCACCCAAGGTTCATTCCTACACCATCTAAGGTAAGTTTTATGACATTTCCTTGTTGTTTAAGGTACTTGAAAGTTGAAACACTTGGATTATATGAGGAAATAGGAAATGGGTCATTAATGTGGGAATAGTGTCACTTTTGAGTAAATGTTTGGATTGAGTTAGGACTCTTGATACATTATGATTATAATCATGTTATAAATGACATTGAGAACGTGGAATAGACTTTGTATATGGATGAAATAAATTGTGTGATATGACCATGAATATGGATGAATTGGGGTGAAATGAGAAGTAAGGATAATGTAGGTGAATAAAGGCTATTGTGATGATATTGTGAATATTATTATTGATATTTGGGAGTTGATATATGATATGGAGGAAGTCGTATAAATAAAGGAGATGCTGTCCAATTTTCCCTAGCTTTAGTCATGAATGCTAAGCTATCAATTCTCTAATGTTAGTATGCACTCTAATAAAGGTAGAAACGTGAGCATTGAAGAGGCACGTGCAAGTGATAGAATAGTCGAACGGGAAGGTATGTAAGGCTAACCCTTTCTTTCATAAGGCATGTTTCTTTGGCCAATCATCTAAATCTTCTATAAGTCTATGACATATTCCAAATGATTCTATCTTCAAAAGCTACTAAGCTTATGACTCTCGATATGTATTACGACTGTACTAAGTTCCTCATATGACGAGTAATCCTATAAGGATAGATGTAATGAACGACGATGATAGTGATAACGATAATGATAACGATGATAATGGCGATGACGATAACGATGACGATAATGATAGTCATGATAATAGTAAAATGCTTATGAGCTATTATGTATGTGTATCTATGTATGACTATTATGGAACCCCGAGCTTATGAGGCCGGGTAGAATATGTATCTATTTACGTAATGCGCGCACACCTCTGCAGATGGTACGGATAACCCTGAAGCCTTGGTAGGGCCAGGTATGTGTAACCTTGAGCCTTGGTTGGCCAAGTATGTATGAAACACCGATCCTTCATGGTCGGTTATGCTATGCAAATGCTATGTATATGATATGATTATGTATATGACATAGATATGAGTATGAATACGAATATGATACGAATATGAATAAGACTATGTATATGAATACGGCGATGAACGCAACGTAAATGGGTACGGATATGAGTACGAACACGGATATGGATGTATGTACACAAATACGCATTAGAAATGGAAAGTTCCGATGAAAGGCAAGTAAGTGCTTATGACGATGATATTACTATCTCCCACCCTATGTTATTTCTTATGTTGTATATTATGCTTCTATGTTGATTTTGATCATGCTTTACATACTTAGTACATTCTTCGTACTGACGTCCTTTTGTTTGTGGACGCTGCGTCATGCCCGCAGGTGCACAGGGAGACAAACTTGATCCATAGCTACATTCTTCGGGACTACATTGTCACGACCCGCCCAGCGGGCCATGACGGGCACCCGGAGCTGACTACCGAGCACCTCGCATCATACTACTATCGTCTTAACCTGTACGTATATAGACTCCATAAAACATGTACACACATATATATACATAAGCCCTCGCGGCGGAAAAATAATAATATACAGAATGTACAGTGAGGGTTACACAACATCCACTACCCACACATAAGTGTCTGCGAGCCTCTAACTAAAATTCTGAAGTCATGAAGACGGGATAGGACCCCATCATATCCAAGTATGAACACAAAAGAATATTTCAGAAACTGCACCTCCGGAGTATGGAAGTGCTCCGGTACAACCTGGTCTGGCTCCTAGGACGCTGGATCGTCTTCCTGTCTACCTGTGGGCATGAACACAGCGTCCAAGAAGGAAAGGGACGCCAGTACGAGCAATGTACTGAGTATGTAAGGCATGCATCATAAAATACAAGAGAACAGGAAAAATAAAATAAAGATAAGAAGATAACCGGCGACTGCTTGCCCTTTAGGCGGAGTCGTGCATGCAAGCTCGTAAAAATATCACCATATCATGTATTGCTGCGGAACATGCAGCCCGATCCATATATCATCACATATCAATAATTTTCTGCGGAATGAATGGCCCGATCCGTTACCCATATATCCCGCGTCCGGGATGATATCATAAGATACCTGCTGATCAGGTGGCTATGCGTATATAGCGCCTCACCCTTTTCCCCATGTCCCCTATATACATATACATATCATATACACATATAATATACGTAGCATGCATGAGAGCCCAAATAAAAGTGTATTTTATCGGAGTGACGTAAGGTCGGGAACTTCCGATTATATTATGGCGTCGTCTTCACCGTTAAGTCCCACCTTGAAGGAACTAATAATTTGAGGTGAGGCAACAAGGACAAATAGTATCAATGAAACCATAAGCATAGAAATATCTGCATCATGAAGTCATCATTGTCGTCTTTATCGTTATGGAACGTAACTCGTAAGAAATTCTCAAAGTTCTTCAACCTTCATCTTTAGGGATGTAAGAAGGTCATGGAAGTATAGGGAAGAAATTATGAAACAGGAGTCATGCTTTTGAAGGAAAGGGAATAGCCTTACATACCTTTTTCGTTTAACTAATATATCGCGTGCTTGTTCTCCTTTAATGCCCACGTTTTACCTTCAAGAGAATTCGTATCGACATTAGCTAACAATTATAAGAACAAACTTACTAACGCTAGAGAAAATTGGGCAGCATTTCCTTTGTTTATACTACTTTTCCCCATGTTCTATATCAGCTCCCAAACGTTCATATCAACATTCACAATATTGCAACCAACAATCATCAATTATCTACATTTACCCTAATTCACCATTTCTCTTCAATTTCTCCACAATTATGGTTATAGCTCATTATCGCGTTTTCTCATATATAATGCTTATTCCATGGTCTAAATGTCATTTATAACGTATTCACGATCACAACATACCAACATTCATCATTCATCCCAACCACTATTCAACAATGACACTATTCACTCATTTATGACCCATTTTCTATGTCTTTCTACAATTCAAGTGTCTTAGCCTTCCAATACCTTAAATAGCATGGTATGATCATGAAACTTACCTTGGATGATGGATGAAAAAGCCTTGAATGGAAATGCTCTTCTAGCACCAAAACCCTATTTCACTTCCCTTGGGTTTTCTTGAGGTAGATGAACTTTTACTAAGTTTTACACACTTGTTTTCATGGATTTGAAGTGGTTGATCTTGGCTTTCCTTTGATTTTCTTGTGGATGAAGAGTGGAGAGAATATTCTATAGGTTTCTTGACCAAAAATGGTGAAAATATGTGTTTTGGGTCGAGTTTGATCTATATATAGTGGTCTAGAAAATTCTGGACCGACACAACATGCGGCAAGCTTTGCTAGACGCAAAGCGTGCTTTGCCAAACGCATGTTGTGTCGCAGACCTTGCAGAATCACAAAATTTCACTGGCACACTTTGCTACGCAACTGCGTGGCCCCAAAGCGCGCTTTGCTGCTCGCATGTTGTGCCACAAAGTGTGCCAGAACGTGACATTTTGCCAAACTTCCACCAAAACTTAACTTCGATGATCCGACGAGTCTTAAACCTTCCTGAGGCTTACTAACCATGGTTTTCCTTCATTATATACCCAAGATGGACATATCTATCCCCATGACCTCGAAAAATTTATCCTACTTCCCAAGGCTAGGAAAATTCGCATTCGGCGAAACTCAACGTATGAAAATGAGAGGTGTAACATACATAGTGGAGCTCCATTTCATTCGGAGCTATAGCTTTTGGTATTGATTCTTTTGTGTACATAATTATGGGCATAGAGGGGTCCTGTCCCGCCTATATGTTATGACATACTCTCCTTAGAGGCTCGTAGACATGTGTATATGGTTAGATATGCCTGGCTTTGTCGGCCTATATTTTGTATATCATTTTGTTAGCCTTGTCGGCTTATGTACATTGATATGGCATAGATGCCAATGATGATATAAAGGTATTGTTGTCCAATGGGACTAGCATGATAGATGAATAGAAATATATGTTTTATTATGTAGGCTCACCTAGATGTATGTGTAAAGGTACGTTAAGGGGTGCCCGGGTGGGCTAGCACCGGGTGCCCGTCGCGGCCCTCTGGTTGGGTCGTGACAAAAGTGGTATCAGAGCAGTTCAGTCCTAGGGTGTGTCTACCAGCCGTGTCTAGTAGAGTCTTGGTTATGGGTGTGTTGCGCGCCACACCTATAAACAAGAAGCTACGGGCATTTTAGGAATAAATGACCTTCTTTCTTCATAAGAATCGTGCGATAGAGCTATGATATAAGAACTTCTTGTTCCTTAACCGTGTGTTGTGTATTTCAGAAATGCCTGTAAAGAGAAAGGCTACAACATCCCAAAAGGGCAAGACGGTGGCAGAAAAGCGGGCTGAAAGAGCACCGCCACCGGTAGTAGAGGAATGTGAGTCCCAAAGTGTGGCTCAATCTCAGTCCTCCCGTTCAGTACCTATATTAGAGGAGCGTGAGAGAGCCTCAGCCCCAGCTCCAGCACCTCCGGCTCCTCTGCCGGATGCTTCAGGCCAAGATGTAAAAGAGGCCATTAATTTGCTTACTCAATTGGTTGCTGCCCAGACTCAGCGGCAAAGTACAGGGCAAGGTGATAGGGCTGTTAGTGCAAGGGCCCGTGATTGCATTAGCTTGAACCCTTCGGAATTCTTTGGGTCAAAGCCGGATGAGGACGCTCAAAATTTTATTGATGGAATGTTGAGGACGCTTCGCTTGATACATGTTTCGAACACCGAATCGGTGGAGCTAGCGTCATATAGATTGAGGGATGTCTCGATCCATTGGTACACAGTTTGGATGGCTTCACGGGGAGCCAATGCACCTCCCCCGGTATGGCAAGAGTTTGTTGATGCTTTCCTCTCACATTATATGCCTCCAGAAGTTTGGCGTGCTAGAGCCGATAAGTTCTTGAATTTGAGGCAAGGTAGCATGAGTGCTTTAGAGTATAGTCTCCGCTTCAATTCTTTGGCTAGGTATGCTTCGGCCATGGTAGCGCATATGGGTGACCGAGTGCACCGATTTGTGAAGGGCCTAGGGCCACATTTGATGGATAGGTGCTTGACTGCGTCCCTTCAGGACAATATGGATATTGCACGCATTCAAGCTCATGCTCAGAACTTAGAAGAAAGTCTGCAACAACAAAGAAGTGAGCGTGAGCATTATAGAGGACATAGCAAGAAGGCTAGATCTTCGGGTCCGATGAGTAAGTTTAGAGGCGGGCACAGATAGCAATTTTCTAAACATTCGGGCCATTCTATGATTAGTGTGCCTTCACGGTTTTCAGGCCAGAGAATTGATAGATCCACTCATTCCGGGCCGAGTCAGAGCTTTTCGGGATCTCAGTTTAGAGGTGATTCGGGTCAGGGGAGATCACACGTGCCATGATGTTCCCAGTGTGGGAAGTTACATTGGGGTCCATGCTGATCGGGTTCAGATGTTTGCTATTCATGTGGTCGACCAAGCCATATTATGCGTGATTGCCCCTCAGTTCATGGTAGAGGTAGGACCCAACCATCAGGGTCGGTAGCTGGGTCTTCAGCATCTGTACGCCCTATGGGGCCAGGTTCACATGCGCCGGTCGGCCATGGTAGAGGCAGAGGGAGAGTTCCCAGTTCTAGCGGTCCTCAACACCGTATATATGCTTTGGGTGGACACCAAGATCTTGAGTCTTCTCCTGATGTTATCACAGGTATATTATCGGTATTTTTCTCATGATGTATATGTTTTGATAGATCCGAGCTCCACATTTTCATATTTTACTCCGTATGTTGCGGGTCAGTTTAGAGTCAAACCGGAGTCGATCAAACCTTTTGAGGTGTCCACACCCGTTGGTGAATCGGTAATAGCTAGCCGAGTATATAAAAATTGTGTAATTGTGATTTGTGATTGTCGTACCATGATTGACTTGCATGAATTCAAAATGGTGGATTTTGATGTTATTATGGGCATGCATTGGTTGGCTTCTTGCTATGCCAATGCTGATTGTAGAATGAAAATGGTTCATTTCCAATTTTCGGGAGAACCAGTTTTAGAATAGAAAGGGAATACGGCGTCATCAAAGGGTAGGTTTATTTCCTATCTAAAGGCAAGGAAAATGATCACAAAAGGTTGCATTTATCACCTAGTTCTGGTTCAAGATGTAGAGGCTGAATCGCCAACTCTTCAGTCAGTTTCCGTGGTGAATGAATTCCCGGATGTGTTTCTGGAAGAGCTTCCAGGCCTTCCTCCTGAGCGGGAGATTGATTTTGCCATTGATGTGCTGCCAGACACTAAGCCTATATCTATTCCTCCTTATAGAATGGATCCCGCAGAATTGAAAGAGTTGAAGGAGCAATTGAAAGACTTGCTTGAGAAAGGCTTTATTAGGCCTAGTTCATCCCCATGGGGAGCACCCGTAGTGTTTGTCCGAAAGAAAGATGGCTCCTTGAGAATGTGCATTGACTATTGGCAATTGAATAAGGTGACGATTAAGAACAAATATCCTCTTCCGAGGATTGATGACTTATTTGATCAATTACAAGGTGCCAAATGGTTTTCAAAGATCGACTTGAGGTCCGGGTATCATCAAGTGAGAGTTAGGGAGAAAGATATCCCTAAGACAGCCTTTAGAACAAGATATGGCCATTTTGAGTTCCGGGTAATGTCATTCGGGCTAACTAATGCACCGACAGTATTTATGGATTTGATGAACAATGTGTTCAGGCGCTTCCTAGATCAGTTTGTGATTGTATTCATTGAAGATATCTTGGTGTATTCTAAATCTGAGGCAGAACATGCGGATCATTTGCGTGCTGTCCTCAGAGTTCTTCAGACTCGAGAGTTGTTTGCCAAATTTTTTAAGTATGAGTTTTGGTTGAACTCAGTGACGTTTTTGGGGCACATTGTTGCAGCCGATGGTATTCGAGTGGATAGCCAAAAGATTGAGGCCGTGAAGACTTGGCCAAGGCCCACAACTCCTTTGGAGGTTCGTAGCTTTCTGGGCTTAGCAGGTTATTACAGGAGGTTTGTTTAAGGTTTTTCTTCTATTTCTGCACCACTAACAAAGTTGACCCAGAAATCAGCAAAGTTTCAATGGACAGATGCTTGTGAACGTAGTTTCCAAGAGTTAAAAGGTAGATTGACTTCTGCCCTAGTCCTGACACTTCCAAAGGGATTGGAAGGATATGTTGTTTATTGCGATGCTTCAGGCGTTGGGCTAGGCTGTGTATTGATGCAACATGGTAAGGTGATTGCGTATGCTTCAAGGCAATTGCGAAAACATGAGAGGAATTATCCAACCCATGATCTAGAATTGGCAGCCGTAGATCTATGGGAAGTTTGCATTATGTACTACCAGAGAAGAGAGAAATGGCTCGTGAGCTCCAGCAGTTAGCTAGCCTAGGAGTTCGAGTAGTGGACTCAGGTAGCAGGGGAACTACCATTCAGAATTCAGCAGTGTCGCCGCTAGTAGCGGAAGTGAAAGAGCGACAATACGAAGATTCCATGCTAATGCATGACAAAGATACACTTCCTTAGATGGAGGAGTCATTATTTGAGCTTTCAGAAGACGGAGTTCTTCGATGCCAGGGCAGATTATGTGTCCCTGATGTGGCAGGTATACGCCACTAAATATTGAGAGAAGCTCATTGTTCCCGTTATTCTATCCACCCCGGAGCAACAAAAATGTATCAGGATCTTAAGTCTATATACTGGTTGAATGGGATGAAGAAGGATATAACAGAATTTGTAGCTCAATGTCCCAACTGTCAACAAGTAAAAATCGAGCACCAAAAGCCGGACAGATTGTTGCAAGCTATAGAAATCCCAACTTGGAAGTGGGAAGTGATTAACATGGACTTCATTATAGGCTTACCCCGTTTTCGACGTAAGTATGATTCCATATGGGCGATTGTGGATAGACTTACTATGTCAGCTCATTTCTTACAAGTCAAAACGACGTAGGTGCAGAAGACTATGCAAAGCTCTATGTTAAAGAGATAGTGCGACTTCATGGTGTTCCAGTATCTATTATCTCAGATAGAGGAACGTAGTTTACGGCTAATTTTTGGAAGTCCTTCCAAGAGGGTTTGGGGACTCAGGTGAGCCTTAGCACGAGATTCACCCGTAGACTGATGGACAAGCCGAACGTACCATTCAGACTCTTGAGGATATGTTACGGGCATGTATGTTAGATTTTGGAGGTAACTGGGATGATCACTTACCACTCATTGAGTTTTCTTATAACAATAGTTATCATTCTAGCATTCAAATGGCACCGTATGAAGCGTTATATGGGCGAAAGTGTAGATCCCCAATTGGGTGGTTTGAAACAGGAGAGGCTAAATTGATAGGGCCAGACTTGGTCCAGCAAGCTATAGAGAAGGTTAAGCTCATACAAGATCGGTTGTTAGCAGCCCAAAGTCGTCAAAAGTCCTATGCGGATAATCGTCGAAGGGACTTAGAGTTCCAGGTTAAAGATTGGGTATTCTTGAAAGTGTCGCCAATGAAGGGCGTTATGAGATTTGGCAAAAAGGGGAAGCTTAGTCCCCGATACATTGGGCCTTATGAAATTGTGCGCAAGGTAGGCAAAGTGGCTTACGAATTAGATCGACCTCCTGATTTGGAGTCAGTTCATCCAGTTTTCCATGTCTCGATGCTTCGTAAATGTGTTGGAGATCCCAGTAGGATCGTCCTAGTAAATGATGTTCAAGTGACACGAAGGTTAACTTATGAAGAAATACCCATTGCCATACTAGATAGGCAAGTACGGAGGCTTAGAAACAAAGAAGTGGCCTCAATTAAAGTTTTGTGGAGAAATAATAACCGAGAATAGATGACATGGGAAGCGGAAGAAATCATGAAATCCAAGTACCCATACTTATTTCAGCCCCCGGAAGAGGGCCAAGATGAGACATCAAGATCATACGGTATGTATGTTTTCCTTTTTACGCCTTTGGGTCGTGTGTTTCTAAATTCCATTGCTATTATGTTGTGGCCCTGTGAGGCATTGTTATTGTGGGTTGTTGTGACAGGATGGTAGTGCCATATTATATGGGAAACTCTGGCGAAATTTTTGTAGAATCCCCGAGTGCTTAACATTCGAGGACGAATGTTCTTAAGGGGGGAAGAATGTTACACCTCAGAAAATTTCCCGTTGATGCACAGTGAATAGGATAATGAAGAGTACGAGGTGTATGGTATTTCAATAAGTAAATAATGACATTTGATGACCCTAAGTAACATTTCAAAGAAATCCGATGTTAGACAAGAAAGTTGCCAAGAGAAGGCAAGGCATACGATAGGTATCAGACCAGAATTATGAGTAACAAGTTAATGACGGCTCAATGATGTTTGCGGAAGAGTTATAACGTCCCTTAGATTGTTAATGAAGTGTTAAGAAGATCCCATAAGGATTGGAGATCAAAAGAAGTAGCGAGAAAAAGTTCAGTGGACTGATGGGTTATACGGCTCATTATACAGACCGTATAATGGACCGCAGAACCATCACAGTAAAGATCACTCACTGGTGGGATTATACGGTCAGTTATACGGACCGTATAAATTTATACGGCCTGTATAATGGACCGTATAATAGTCACAGAGACGAGTGAATGAAAGGTCCATTTCACGATCACTTATACGGACCGTATAAGTGTCCGTATAATGTCCCAGTAGATCAGATTTTTGGGTTATTAAAAAGGGGACCAAGTTCATTATTTCATTTCCACATTTCACTCCTTCTCTCTAGAACTCTCTAGAACATTTCTCCCACACAAATTCAAGAGATATTAGTGATCATCTACATCAAGCTAAGTGAGTCAAGTGTAAGAAACCCATTAAAGTTCATCCAAAGCAAGAAATCCAAGTGAAGGTGAAACTAGGGTTTTTCTCAAGTGAAGTGTTTGCACCCAAGGTTCATTCCTACACCATCTAAGGTAAGTTTTATGACATTTCCTTGTTGTTTAAGGTACTTGAAAGTTGAAACACTTGGATTATATGAGGAAATAGGAAATGGGTCATTAATGTGGGAATAGTGTCACTTTTGAGTAAATGTTTGGATTGAGTTAGGACTCTTGATACATTATGATTATAATCATGTTATAAATGACATTGAGAACGTGGAATAGACTTTGTATATGGATGAAATAAATTGTGTGATATGACCATGAATATGGATGAATTGGGGTGAAATGAGAAGTAAGGATAATGTAGGTGAATAAAGGCTATTGTGATGATATTGTGAATATTATTATTGATATTTGGGAGTTGATATATGATATGGAGGAAGTCGTATAAATAAAGGAGATGCTGTCCAATTTTCCCTAGCTTTAGTCATGAATGCTAAGCTATCAATTCTCTAATGTTAGTATGCACTCTAATAAAGGTAGAAACGTGAGCATTGAAGAGGCACGTGCAAGTGATAGAATAGTCGAACGGGAAGGTATGTAAGGCTAACCCTTTCTTTCATAAGGCATGTTTCTTTGGCCAATCATCTAAATCTTCTATAAGTCTATGACATATTCCAAATGATTCTATCTTCAAAAGCTACTAAGCTTATGACTCTCGATATGTATTACGACTGTACTAAGTTCCTCATATGACGAGTAATCCTATAAGGATAGATGTAATGAACGACGATGATAGTGATAACGATAATGATAACGATGATAATGGCCATGACGATAACGATGACGATGACGAGAATGATAGTGATGATAATAGTAAAATGCTTATGAGCTATTATGTATGTGTATCTATGTATGACTATTATGGAACCCCGAGCTTATGAGGCCGGGTAGAATATGTATCTATTTATGTAACGCGCACACACCTCTGCAGATGGTACGGATATCCCTGAAGCCTTGGTAGGGCTAGGTAGCTATAACCCTGAAGCCTTGGTAGGGCCAGGTATGTGTAACCTTGTGCCTTGGTTGGCCAAGTATGTTTGAAACACCGATCCTTCATGGTCGGGTATGCTATGCAAATGCAAATGCTATGTAAATGTTATGATTATGTATATGACATAGATATGAGTATGAATACGAATATGAATAAGACTATGTATATGAATACGGCGATGAATGCAACGTAAATGGGTACGGATATGAGTACGGACACGGATATGGATGTATGTACACAAATACGCATTAGAAATGAAAAGTTCCTATGAAAGGCAAGTAAGTGCTTATGACGATGATATTACTATCTCCCACCCTATGCTCTTTCTTATGTTGTATATTATGCTTCTATGTTGATATTGATCATGCTTTACATACTCAGTACATTCTTCGTGCTGACGTCCTTTTGTTTGTGGATGTGCGTCATGCCCGCAGGTGCACAGGGAGACAGACTTGATCCACACCTACATTCTCAGGGACTACATAGTGGAGCTCCATTTCATTCGGAGCTATAACTTTTGGTATTGATTCTTTTGTGTACATAATTATGGGCATAGAGGGGTCCTGTCCCACCTATATGTTATGGCATACTCTCCTTAGAGGCTCGTAGACATATGTATATGGTTAGATATCCATGGCCTTGTCGGCCTATATTTTGTATATCATTTTGTTAGCCTTGTCGGCTTATGTACATTGATATGGCATAGATGCCAATGATGATATAAAGGTATTGTTGTCCAGTGGGACTAGCATGATAGATGAATAGAAATATATGTTTTATTATGTAGGCTCACCTAGATGTATGTGTAAAGGTACGTTAAGGGGTGCTCGGGTGGGCTAGCACCGGGTGCCCGTCGCGGCCCTCTGGTTGGGTCGTGACATCTGAACTTTTTATTTTTTTACATTTCAAATAGGAGTGTATTTTATTTTCTTGTATCTGAGATGGAGGTTTACATTTGAGTGTATTCGTTAATGTTTTAGCGTATAATCCAGTGTTTGGGGTGTATTTTATTTCTTGAATTCAATATTTGAGTGTATTCGTTAAAATGTTTGTGCAAAATTCAGTGTTTGGGGGGTGTTTTTTATTTCTTGTATTCAGTATTTTGAGTGTATTCGTTAATTTTTTAGTGTAAAATACAATGTTTCTTTATGTATTGTTTGCTTGTATTTTGAAGAATATTTTTTTATACAACTAATTTTAAATATAATAAAGTGAATACAGTGTAAAAGTAGCTATAAATAAATACAATTGAGTTAAATACATTTGACTTGAATACAACTGACTTAAATACATTGAAATCTGACTTGAATACAACGAAATCTGACTCACCTAAATATTTGGCAAAAGAAAATAAAACAAAAATTGCCTTATTTTGGCAAAGCAAAATCTAACCTATTAGGAGTCAAAGTGTCAAACAACTTATCCAGCTTATTGCCTTCCACTATTAGGATCAACCCCGCAATACTTGCACGGCTTCATTAATGTGAAACAATATTATGTTCATTTAATATTGTGGTTATTAAATCTTTACTTATTTCAGCTATGTAAAAAGTCCTAATATTTTACACTTCTATATCAATTAAAATATTAGCTTGTCTAATTGTTTATTTAAATGATGTAGTAAGAACCTAAATCATAAGACGAAAAGGTAGAAGAGGAAAAGAACATAGAAAAAAAAGAAAGGTTAATTCTCTGGAAGAGTAATGTCGTTGTTTATAAAGTTTTAGGAAGGAGAACATAAAATAAAGAAGAAAAATATTGTGATTTGAGTTTGTAATGAACAAAGAGCAATTAGGAATAGGGAATTTTGGGTTCAAGTACACAAGTCAGGAAAGACACGTGGCAGCTAGACAACGACTAATCCGCGATCCGCGTGAGAATAGATCAACGACTGAGATTAGACTTTCATTTAAAACCCACGAAGGGCCAGGATTAATTCAGACAATACAACTAATTAAGCACATTAAATAACCAATTTACAGCTGAAGGGTAATTAGTTATGATATGGTAATTCTCAACTGTTTTTCCCTCTCAATTCTATTCTCTTTTCTCCATACTTCTTTTTCCTCTCAATCTCAATCTGAAATTCTTCATCTTCATTGCAGGAATTGAAGCTTGACCCACCATTAATGGAGTTCTATCATTGTTGATGTATACACTTTTGATTACTGTTGTAATTTTCCCCACCCTTTTCTTTGTCAATCAATTTCAATTACAATAGAAGAGTGTTACAGTTAGTATCAGAGCACGAATCTGGCTACAATGACTATCACGGAAACAAGATCCAAAACTATGGAGGAAAATGTTAAGAAGTTGGAAACACAACTGCTATCGTACATTGATGAATCTAAGAAAAAATTAGAAATAGCAGAGGCCCAAATGCAAGATCTGAACAGGAAGATGGATATTTTGATGGAAAAGATGCTTCCTCCCCAAAATAGAATCCTTGGACGTGCACCAGCGGAGTAGTTGCAAGTGTTAGGATCCAGTAACAACAGCAGCAGTAGACCTAGGGTAGTGGAGGAACAAGAATTTTTCATGAGTAAGAATCAGGGTAACAACTTCAGTGCTAAAGTAGAGTTTCCTTACTTTGATGGAGTGGACCCCTGTTCTTGGTTGAGAAAGTGTGGCAGATACATTGACTGCCATAACATTATAGATGCTCGACAAAAATTGGAGTAAGCAGTACTCCATTTGAATGGCAAGGGTGAATCATGGTACTTTTCCTATCATACAAGCAAGGGAACAGTCAGATGGTCAGAGTTCACTGATGAAATTTGCAAAAGGTTTGAAGCAGCAGATAACAGTAAAGTTAACCTAGTAGGAGAGTTCAAGAAAATTGAACAAAAGGGTATTGTTAATGAATACCTTGAAAAATTTGAGGAACTTAAGACTTGGGTGTTGATTAGGAACCCAACAATACCTGAAGAATTCTTTTTAGAATTCTTTATTGAAGGGTTGAAGGAATATATAAGGCATACTATAAGACTACTGGACCCATTCTCATTCAGCAAAGCTGTTGAAAAGGCTAGACACCAAGAGAAAGTAATAAATCTGCAAGAATAAGTCTGCAAGACAAGAAGGGCAAGACTCAGTGGAATAGAAGTGCCATACCTAATAATTTTCCCAGTAATAACTCAGGCTACAAGGGAGGTGCTAGTGGAATCAGAAAAAGTTATTTGAGACAAGAAGAGCTCAAGGCCTATGTTATAAATGTGGAGAGAAGTACCACATAGGGCACCAGTGCAAACCAAAGCAAATCAATGCCATGTCTGGGTCAGTTCAATTGGAGGAAGTGGAACAAGAAGAGCTGGGCCAAATAATAGAAAGTGACTGTATTGATGTGGTTGAATTCCAAGGGGAAGAAATGGTGGAAGAAGCTATCAATCTAAATGATCTCTCAGGAACTGTAGTACCTACTACTATCACACTCAAGGCTGATGCAAAAAAAAAGCGCACTTAGTGTATTGCTTGATTCAGGAAGCACTCATAGCTTCCTAGATTTAGACACTGCAAGGAAGATTGGATGCATATTCAAGGAATCTAAACCAATGAGAGTAACTGTGGCCAATGGGAGTCAGATTTTTAGCAGACATTTTTATCCTATTTTAAAATGGCAAATCCAAGGGGTAGTTTTTGAAATTGAAGTAAGACTCTTAAGACTTAGGGCACATGATTTTGTGGAATACAAAGCACAAATAACTCACAAGGGCAAAAGAGTGGAGATAAGAGGTATTTATAGTCAAGCAGAACTGAAAAGAATGACAACAAAAGGGGTTAAACAATTATTCAAGAAGGGAAAGAATATGTGGGCTCATCTGTTCACTGTTTCAGCTATTGAAATCAAGGTAGAGGAGGACACACCTGATGATATCAATCGACTCATTCATCAGTTTCCAGATATTTTTGTGGAGCCTACCGCATTACCCCCAAAATACAGCATGACCATTACATTCCACTTAAAACTGAAGCTATGCCAATAAGCATCAGGCCCTACAAGTACAATTTTTTTTCCAGAAAATGAGATAGAGAAGTAAGTGAATGACATGCTAACTAGTGGTATCATACAATCTAGTCATTCCCCTTTTTCTTTACCAGTACTACTAGTCAGGAAAAAAGATAGGAATTGGAGATTTTGTGTAGATTATAGAGAGTTAAACAAAATGACCATTAAAGACAAATTTCCAATTCCTCTAGTTGATGATTTGTTAGATGAATTAAATGGGTCATCTATCTTCTCTAAGATTGACTTAAGGGCATGGTACACCAAATAAGATTGCATGAAGGGGATATACATAGAACATCTTTTAGAACCCATTTAGGCCACTATGAATTCAAAATTATGCCCTTTGGCCTTACTAATGCACCTGCTACTTTTCAAATCTTGATGAACCGTCTTTTTTAGAAATATCTTAGGCAATTGGTGTTAGTTTTATTTGATGATATTTAGTCTATAGCACTATAGTTCAGGAGCATTTAACACATCTCAAACTGGTCCTTGAGATTCTGAGAAAAGAAAATTTATTTGCTAAGCTGTCTAAGTGCTCTTTTGGGCAACTAAAGGTGGAGTACCTTGGTCACATAATCACTGGAGAGGGTGTTTAAACTGACCCTGCAAAGATTGAGGCCATGACTGACTGGCCAGCTCCTAAATCTCTTAAATCATTGAGGGGATTTCTAGGACTCACAGGCTACTACAGATGATTTGTAAGATCTTATGGCATCATCAGCAGACCTTTAACTGATCTATTGAAAAATAATGTATTTCAATGGAGTTCTGAAGAAACTACTGCATTTCAAGCTCTTAAGATTGCCATGGCTAGTTCACTAGTCTTGGCTTTAACTGATTTCACCAAGACTTTTATTGTTGAAACTAATGCTTGCTCTAAAGGGATGGGGGCAGTGTTGATGCAAGAGGGTAAACCACTTGCATTTTTCAGTGAAGCACTTGCTTTTAAACACTTAGGATTGTCCACCTATGAGAAAGAATATATGGCTATTCTTTCAGCTGTTGATAAATGGAGACATTACTTACAAGGTGATCATTTCATCATTAGAATTGATCACCATAGTTTTAAGTACCTCCTAGAACAAAGGGTCAACACTGTCACTCCCCGAACCATGGTGTGGGCAAAACATGACACTCGGTGCCTTACTGCATGTGATCGAGCGAACCACATGGCTTGCTGAATAATCATGAAGCATAACATAAGTAGAATATAACTTAAACATGATGATTCTAAACACGGGATATCGTAATATTTAATAAAAATACTTGTATAAAACGTGAATGCGGAAATATCATAAATTGAGCCAAAGATGGCTACACAACTCTAAGTATCTGACATAACTGACTAACTAGTCTATGAAACCTCTATCATGAATCTAAACTGTAAAACATACTTTCTGGGACAAGGTCCCCAGCATACCTTAACTTGCTAAATATGACATGGAAATAAATAAGGATAACACCCCGAATAAGATGGGGCTGACCAAAAGCTGATATGTGGATGATCGTACTGAGTAGATCCGTCGTCCTGTAAGTCCGCACCTGCATCGTGAAATGCAGGCCCCAGGGCAATAGAAAAGTGACATCAACACATTGAATGTACTGGAATGTAAAGCAACTGAATGAAATAGACATGGCATATGAAATAACCTGATAAGGGCTGAAACTGAAATTGAAACCTGGTCATGATCATGAACTTAAATACATACATATATAACATGAGAAAAGTATCTGTGGGAGAGCATTAATGTAACCGACATGAAACCTGTTACATCTCCCATTTTTGGTACATCATTAGTCTATCGTGTGTTAACCACCTCGACCTCGAGTTATAAGATTTGTCTTCAAGGTTATGGGATATTAGACAAGTATAACTCTTGTATACGAATAGCTAAGTTTGAATATTACAAGTATTGGAAGGATTAGACATTAAATGAATCGACGATGAAACAGAGAAATGCATAGCGCAACTTGACGCCCGTCAACATGTGTACGGTGATTAGAGGAAGGTCGACATCTATCCCCCTAAGAATCAGGGGCTATGGCAAGTCAAAGGTGGGAGGATGACGGTCGTCGACATGTCGACGCCGTCGTTGAACTGTTCGATGCCACTATCTTTTGAGGCGGTAACCACCTTTTTTTTCCCTTTCTTGCCTTGCTGGATGACTACTATGGATAAAGATGACGACTACTCCCAGTCTTTGGTCAATCCATGCTGATGCTAGAAAAGTTATAACCACGACTTAACCCTCATTTCTTCACCCAAACAGATCCATACACTCCTTAGGAGCTATCCAAAGCCTTCAAGTTATTGTTCCTTAAATTGAATCAAGTTTTTACCTTAAAAGTTGGGGGTTAATTGAAAGAACACTATGGTATGGCTACCTTGATGTATGGATGATTTGTAAAGCTTGGAATTAGGATCTTAGTTGAGTTTTCTGAGGATTAAGGTTTGTTTTATCCCTTTAACTTTCTAATTAAATTGTTTACGGAAGAATTCCCCAGTTTAAAGTAGCAGAAATGGCGCTATGAAAGAATAAACTAGTTTGTTGATATGATTGCCTTTTGGGCTGTTTTTGGATGAGATTTTTGGGAAGATTCTCACTTGATTATGTTGATATTTGACGTTGTTGTTTTTGCAGATGGAGTTGTGCATATTATGGGCTGTTTTAGAATTGGATTGGAGTAAGGATTATAGGGGAAATGCTGCCCGAACTTTGTTAAGTCTCATTCGTATACAAATTAGATAGTAAGTGATGTAAATGGTCTAATCGTGATATTATCGTCTTGATTGTAGACATACGGACTCCAGGAGTAGACGTTGGATAATTAGAGAGATTTCCAGGTATGCTAAGGCTATCCCTTTTATTCATTTTGGCATGATCCTTATGATACGAACAAAAGAAGTAAACAAACGAGTCCCAAAGACTCTATTCCTAGACAATATAGGGTGTCCTTGATTTCATATGTTCCATATTTACAGTTTCTAGAGATTTATCATGGACCTACTAGACATACTAGCCCTTATATTACTCAAACGATTTCATAGTATCCTTTTACGATTCTTTGATGCATGTATTTATGTACAAATTTGATACGCTCAAATTACACCTATTAATGGCGTAAAGCGGAAGTTGTCAAACATGGTAACCCAAACAAGGTTGGGGTCGAATCCCACAGGGAATATGGAGAGAAAAGGGTACTAATTGTATGCGACAATAGTCTTTAAAGGCTTTAATCCTATTCCGAATGTTTTGAAAAGAGATTTGGTTTGTATTTGCTATTTTGAAGCGTTTAGAATTTGTTTGGATTTAGAGAACAGAAGTTGTGTCCCCGCGATGATTAGATGTTATGCTATGGGTGTCAATATGATATATTTCTAATGGGTCGAGGTTATGTATGCACTTAATCTCTAATACACTTTCTAATATTTTTCAATAGTTAGAAAGTATTTCTTTTCATGATTTTCCCAAATGCAGAAAAGTTATAAATAAGGTTGATTAAATATGCCAAGTAGAACTCATCTTATCCCTAAGCGAGTTCATTAAACGAGGGTTAGCGCCCCGAGTCCTTGTTATATTATTTCAAATCACACCCTAGTTCATCTTTCCAAATAAACTAGGGTTTGTGCATGAACAAGTGTTTGCAACCACTAGTGAACAATGAATATGAGAAATAAAAAAATACATCACAACCCATTATATATATATATATATATATATATATATATATATATATATATATACAATGTTAGACACCCATTACATAGCACCCATCATTTTGGGTCCACAACTTTGATTAAAGAAACTACTCACACATTATGGTCACAAAAGTAGTAAGCAATAAATGAGACATAAAGCTTACAAAGTGTAATAAAGATGATGGAAAATGGAATCTTGTTGTCTTCACTAAGCTCCAAAAGGGGAGTATTCAATGCTCACCCACCAATGGAACTTTTTAAGTGGTTACAATAAAATCTGGATGCCAAAACAAACCTAAAATGTTCTTTAAATAGGCTCAAAAAACGCACAGCAGAAACTGACAAAATTGCCCCCAATAGCAAGATCGACGGACCGTCGATTTCTTCGTCCTTTGTACCTTCAGCCATGTGTTCCATTCGATGGTGCCGTCAACCAGTTCGACGGTCCGTCGAGTATTTCGTCTTTCTCTCTTCTGGTTGAGAGATCCTGCTTGATGACACAAACGACGAAGCGTCGATCAGTTCGACGCTTCGTTGATGCCTCCGTCCTTTGTCGTCTTCAACTTTGTCATCACTGGAAAATCGAACTTATCGACGGTCCGAAGGACGGTTCGTCGGCTGATCGACGGAACGTCGATTCTTCATTTCTGGCCAATTTTTCCTTTGCTCTTTGCTTTTTGCTTTTGGGCCATTGTTTTCCTAAAACACAATAAAACATATTAACGAGAACCAGACTTACTTGAAAACAACCGAAATTCATTGTAAAAAGGCGTCGAATGTGCCACAAATCCACGACACATCAATACCCCCAACTTAGGATCTTTGCTTGTCCTCAAGCAAGTCAGACAAAACAACCACAAAATAAAATTACAACTGTGCTAAAAACAAAGTAAAAGTGACTACAATGGTGCTTGCTCATCGTTACCGGCATGTGTATTTTTCAAATCAACTCTCTCTTTCCTCATTCCCAAACAGGGTTCTATTAGAATTGACTATGACGCTTCAATCGATGGCATCACATTATTAGAAGCATTTATGCGTGCGAGTATTCACCATTATGCCCTCACTTAGATTAGAGAATGTCCCACGCACAATTTTACAATAAGAATCGGGACAAGGATGGATGAGAATAGAAAGAACTCACGCTCACAAAGAAGTTCATGATTCATTAGTGCAGATACCATAAGCTTGCCTTTAATTTCAATGCCTAACACTTTCGGATGGTTCAGTTGTGATCACTATAGGACTTGTTCTTGGGTTGTAATGTAGGCTCGGGGAAGGGTAGGATACTCATTTGGGAATTAGTGACTCATCCTCCTCGAGACTACATATTTTGGCTTTTCTTCTCATGCCCAATCTATACTATGCAACTCACACACCCCCAGCGTTAGGCTCTTGGCCTTTACTTCACACATATACCACCCCCAACTTAGGCGATTTGCCTGTTTTCTCTAATAGTGTCAAGGAGGGAATGGGTGCAAAGATGGAATGAATTTATGAAGTGGGGAAAAGGTTTGTTACAACTAATCAAGAGAAAAAGTCAAAGGCTCAACGTGGGAACTAGTGATATTCATATAGAATAGGTTTTGGGCTTTTTAAGGCTGACGTGACTATTTAGAAGGAAAACCTATGATCACTTCACAACCGACTATCCTAAGCAATATAGCACGACCTACCAGGCAAGTTCTGGATCCACCTATGCTAACAATGAACACAAGAAGTTCTCACACTCACAATGGCATAAGGATTTGAACACTCAATTCATCCACACTCTGATATCTATGATGTCACAAAAAGAACCATACATGTCAGTTCATTACAACCTGAGATACTCAATAAAATTTCGGAGGGGTCAATTTCAAATCAATCCATTTTCAAGTTCACAAATATCCTTTTTCGTTCATAATATATGCCAAAAGTTCACAATGCAACAACCATGAAAATCTTCAAAATACATGCCAAAAGTTCACAATGCAACAACCATGAAAGTCACAATTACTTTAAATAAAATTTAACAAATGTATACTGCAAAGTACATCAGGTTACCCCACCCCCAGCAAAAAGATGATGCATTGTCCCCAATGCATCAAAAAATCATACCATCACCCTATGGTGGTGGGGTCGACCTGAAATGCTCTAATCCTGCTGTTGCTGCTGAGGTGTCTCCTCCGCAGCAGTGCAAATGGGGGCCCTCTCTACTGCTGGCTCAGTGGATTGAAGCGCTGGAGCTGACTGGATCTGTGGCTGAAGGTCCTGAGGAGCTATCGTGATCGGCCTGACTGGTGCTGGGATAGCACTAGTGCTGGAAGATGCGTCGGTGAACCTCATGTCCAGGCGCGACCGCCGAATACCCTCCTGAAGCTCGAGGTCGTCATCCTCATTGTCCTCCCCCTCATCTTCATCATCAGCCAATGTGACAGGCCTCTTTCTTTTTTGACTCTCCTTAGGCTCATCCTCAGTCACCCAGTCAACTACTCGGATCAAATCGGAAATGCGGGCGACTGGTGCAGGTGGTGTCGGGTCATCCACAATAACCTGCTCTCTCGTCCGAAGGGCCGCAATCTCAGCTCGGTCTTCAAATCTCCCGAAGTACCAAACTCATTCTTCTTCTCAATAGTGAGTATCCGCATCTCTAAACTGTCAAGTCGTGCATTGACCCTAGCATGATGCCTCTCCATAGCCTCCTGAAGAGGCTCCAACTCCGGTGCAATCTCTTTTCGGACAAACCTACCCAACTGCTGTAATATCCGGGTCACCTGCTGATCAGCACGCTCTGTCTTGATTGCAAACTCTCTGAAGTTGGCTCTGTTGAGGACAAAGAGATCCTCGGAAGCTGATGCTGCGGCTGACGGAGGAAGAGGAGATGCAGATGGAACAGCAGGCTGAGGTGGTGCCTCAGAAGAAGGGGTAGCATCAAATACAGATGGTGTGGAGGCCTCTGTTGTGGACAGTCCTTCCGTGCCTACATCAACTGTGCCCTGAGGTACTGAATCCGTGACATGCTCAGCCTGCTCACCCATGAGCTCTAGCAATAAAGTACTGGTGGCCTGAGATGTACGGAGGGTCTCATCCCTACTCCATGTGATGCGCAAAACTTTGTTGCGGGAAGAGTAGCTGCAAATATATCAATATGCCTCACCTGGGCCAACCTACACAACTGCGTGATAAGGCACGGGAATATCAAGGCTGTCGCCTCCTGTGGTACGCGTGCCCGAATGACTCTACTAATCAGATCACCCAAGTTCATTGGGTACCTGGATAGCATAGCAGCCACAACCACTGCTCTGTCCGGCGTGACTATGTTATCTGCTCCCGTGGGTAGAACCCGATATATGACGAAATTCCACCAAAATTTAGCTTCCAAGCTGATAGCTGCCTTATGGATTTTGGCAGCCAAGTTTCTCACCCATGGGGCCTGGTCCGCCGGCCCTCTAGCCATCACCGTCGCAAACCATTCCCGTACAGATTGTTCAGCCCTTCTTTCAAATTTATCATCATATTACACTGTGGTCGGTGCCACGAAGTCATTACCAAAATAAAACCTATTGATTGTGCGGGCTGAGATGTCAACATGGACACCCCGAACATACACTGTGTCCAATGAAGGGGCGGCTTTCAAAGCTCTCTTGTTCTTGTGGCGCTGCTCGAGCATTACTCTGTAAGTAGCATAGAATTCTCGAACCATGGTTGGGCAATAATCCCCTGGAGGCTATGTGAATGCCTCAAGATGATAGTGCTGGATGAGATCGGTAATCCGAGGGTAGCTCTCTAAGACGCTCATATTGATTTGTTCTTCTTCTTGAATATTTCTCCTCGGATTACCCCCCGTCGACTGTAGTGGCCCCTTTTACGTAGTACTTTCGGCACCCTTCATAGGGGAAGCGGATTGCCGCTATCTCCATCTTTTGCAGCCGCAGCCGCTCGTCCTCCTCATCTGAATTGCGCTCAGGAGCGGCTGGTTGTTCTGTTGCTGCATCTCTAGAATCAGTGGATGTGGAGAATAAAGTCTCCTCTGTAGACTGAGAGGAGAGTAAAGTGGGTGATTCTGCTTGGGGCGTGGTGGTCTGTGCCCTCGATCTAGTCGTTGGGACTACCGCTTGACGTTCAGAGTCAGAGGGTTCATCCCTAAGAGTAAGGATTGTTTGACCCCGACCTTGGCCTTTTCTGGGACAACCACCTCGCTTGACTGGATTCTTTGGAGGCATACCTTGAAATAAAATGAATATGATTTCAACTTATTAGAATAGAAAAACACCCGAAGAAGCACACATAAAGAGGGACATAGTAGTAGGGCGCGGGGGGGGGGGGGGGGGGGGGGGAAGTGGCGGTGGTAGGGTGGGGAAGGAAAGGGGGAAGTGGGTGGGGTAACAGTTATGGAGAGGTGGAGAGAGAGAGAGAGAGAGAGAGAGAGAGAGAAAGACGTTATAAACCCACGTTTCTGAACCGTCACGGTAAAAAGACGGAGCGTCGATTAATTCGATGTTCCGTCGAGTAAACACCCCCCTCCGTCCTTTTTTTTAGTTTTTTATTTTATTATTATTTTTTTTTTTTTTTAAATTCGTCGGGAGTAGGAATTCCCTGATTTGAACAAACATATCATCAACTACCCCCACTGGCCTTTTTATCGATCTGTCAGCCATCTTAAACCTCATGTAAGTTGGCCTTGGCATCCCTAATCCTGATATCTTGAATATTTCAAGGGGCATAAGATTTATGCTAGCCCCGTTATCACACAAAGCCTTAGCAAAATCCTGCTGCCCTATGGTGCATGGAATGGTGAATGCTCCAGGATCTTCCCTTTTTTGCACTATGGTCTTGGAAATAATGGCACTAACGTGATGAGTGATACCCATAGTGTTGTGTTTCAATGGCTTCTTCTTCTTTGTTAAGAGATCCTTCAAATACTTAACAAACCCAGACATTTCTTGGACAGCGTCCATGAAAGGAATGTTCATCGTCAACTGCTTGAGTTGATCATAAAATCGCAAGCACTTGTCATCTTCTGTTTTCCTCACTAGCCTTTGAGGAAAAGGCAGTGAAGATTTGAACAATTGGCTCAAAGGGCGTAGAGTGCCAGAAAGTATTGGCTTCCCCTTTTCCTGTTTTTCTGCTTGTGCCTTGAGATTATCAAGATTCTGCTCCTCTTCAGCTATAATAGGGACTTCCTCCTCTGTTTCTTCCTCCACAATAACATCAGATATATCAGGTTGTGCTTCTTCTTCAACAATTGGCTCGAGATCAATCACCTTTTTATCAGCACCTTGAAGTATTTTTCCACTTCGGGTGCTAATAGCAGCTACATGCTCCACAGAGTTTACCCCATTACCTTTCGGATTTGGAACTGTATCACTTGGTAGTTGTCCACGTTGAGGAGTATGCACTTCTCTGGAAAGGTCTGTGAATTGCGATTCAAGTTTCTGAATGGAAGCTGAATAGATAGTTGAACCTGAGACATTCCCTTGATTGTGCTCTCTGTTCTGTCCTGATTCATTAGCATTTTCTGCACCATACTTTTCAGCTCCGTAGAATCATTAGCAGTGTTGCCAGCAGAGTTGCTAGCTGAATTGTCTCTCCACTGTTGGGAATTTGATGCTTGCTCCCTTGGTGGAATGTAGGGGTTCGAGCTCTTGTTGCCATAATTGTTGTTATTGTAATTCCCTTGATTTGGATTTCCCTGATCATTTCTGCTATAATTGTTCCCTTGAAATTGGTGTTGAGGCTTTTGCCATGGGTGGTGGCCCGGACTTAATAATTTTGCCTTTGATAGCCCCCTTGCGAGTTATTGATATAATTAGCATCTTCATACTGTTGTTGCCCATCTTGGTACATCCCCTCAGGGACTTGATACATGCCCTGTGGATGAGGTGGTAACTCCTCAACAACATTTACCTCTTGTGCATCATTTTCTGCCAACTTATTTGATAATAGATCCACCGTGGTTTGAAATTGAGCAAAGGCATGATCTCTCTCATGGTTTTCTTTTGCAACAGCAGCTAGTGATGGACTACCATAAGAGAGACTCTCACTATCAGTTGAATGCCAAGCTTGATTGTGGGTGGTGAGTTTATCAAACAAACGGGTGATAACGATAAATGACTTGTCCATGAAGCATCCTCCTGCGGCAGTATTGACAACAATCTGATTCATTGTATCTAAGCCCTTGTAGAATTTCTCCGTGAGAATAGCATCCAGAAACCCGTGAGTTGGAGATTGAGCTAGCTAATACTTGAACCACTCCCATGCCGAATATAAATGTTCCCCCGGGAGCTGTTTGAACTCAAAGATCTTATCTTGAAGTTCAGCCTTTTTGCTCGGTGGGAACCACTTCTTTAGAAATGTGTTGGCTAGCTCGCTCCAGGTATGGATAGAATTGCTAGGAAGCTTTTCATACCATTACCTTGCTTGGCCAGCCAAGGAATATTTGAAGACCCGTAACCGCAGTGCATCATCAGAAACAACACCTTGGGATTGTTGAGCACACACGTGCAGGAAGTTCTTCAAATGTCGAAGTGGACAATCCTCCAAAGAATTTCGGAAATAACCTTCAAGTTTCAGCAGCTGATAGATAGAACTATCAATTTTGAACGTAGCATTTCCAGTACTAGGAGGGACCACAGCAGAAGCATAATCAGCCTCATTGATGAATTCCGCAAATATATTCTCCTCTTCGTTCTCTTCTGGTGCAGATGGGTTCACTTGGAGTCCACCTTGGTTTCCCTGATTGCGATTCTGTCTTCCAGCCATGTTCACCTGGTTCACCACAATAACAAAAAAGGTGTGTTGGAATAGAAAAAGTTTTAAAGAAGAGTACGCACAATTAGTAATTTCTAAACCGTATTCCCGGCAATGGCGCCAAAATTTGATATGCTCAAATTACACCTATTAATGGCGTAAAGCGGACGTTGTCAAATATAGTAACCCAAACAAGGTTGGGGTCGAATCCCACAGGGAATATGGAGAGAAAAGGGTACTAATTGTATGCGACACTAGTCTTTAATCCTATTCCGAATGTTTTGAAAAGAGATTTGATTTGTATTTGCTATTTTGAAGCGTTTAGAATTTGTTTGGATTTGGTGAACCAAAGCTGTGTCCCCGCGATGATTAGATGTTATGCTATGGGTGTCAATATGATATATTTCTAATGGGTCGAGGTTATGTATTCACTTAATCTCTAATACACTTTCTAATATTTTCCAATAGTTAGAAAGTATTTCTTTTCATGATTCCCAAATGCAGAAAAGTTATAAATAAGGTAGATTAAATATGCCAAGTAGAACTCATCTTATCCCTAAGCGAGTTCATTAAACGAGGGTTAGCGCCCCGAGTCCTTGTTATATTATTTCAAATCACACCCTAGTTCATCTTTCCAAATAAACTAGGGTTTGTGCATGAACAAGTGTTTGCAACCACTAGTGAACAATGAATATGAGAAATAATAAAATACATCACAACCCATTATATATATATATATACAATGTTAGACACCCATTACATAGCACCCATCATTTTGGGTCCACAACTTTGATTAAAGAAATTACTCACACATTATGGTCACAAAAGTAGTAAGCAATAAATGAGACATAAAGCTTACAAAGTGTAATAAAGATGATGGAAAATGGAATCTTGTTGTCTTCGCTAAGCTCCAAAAGGGGAGTATTCAATGCTTACCCACCAATGGAACTTTTTAAGTGATTACAATAAAATCTGGATGCCAAAACAAACCTAAAATGTTCTTTAAATAGGCTCCAAAAACGCACAACAGAAACTGACAAAATTGCCCCCGATAGCAAGATCGACGGACCGTCGATCGTTCGACGATCCGTCGATTTCTCAGCCCTTTGAACCTTCATCCATGTGTTCCATTCGACGGTGCTGTCAACCAGTTCGACGGTCCGTCGAGTATTCCGTCTTTCTCTCTTTTGGTTGAGAGATCCTGCTTGATGACACAAACGACGAAGGGTCGATCAGTTCGATGCTTCGTCGATGCCTCCGTCCTTTGTCGTCTTCAACTTTGTCATCACTGGAAAATCGAGCTTATCAACGGTCCGAAGGACGGTTCGTCGGCTGATCGATGGAACGTCGATTCTTCATTTCTGGCCAATTTTTCCTTTGCTCTTTACTTTTTGCTTTTGGGCCATTGTTTTCCTAAAACACAACAAAACATATTAACGAGAACCAGACTTACTTGAAAACAACCAAAATTCATAGTAAAAAGGCGTCGAATGTCCTACAAATCGGCGGCACATCAGCAGGTATTTTCTTACACCGCGCAGCGCTATAGTCGGCTGGCCAGGCACGTAGATGTGCACACCACTGCAGTGGGCAGATTATGAGATTACCCCAGACGCGGATTGACATGATATATGGATCGGGCTGTACGTTCCACAGCACTAGCAGATTGACTATGATATATATGCTTATATATATATGAAAGGAAGCATTCATATGATACGCCGAAGAGGCACTTTCAGTTATTCAGAGTATATATTTAGATTAGCTTATATGTCCCAGATATCTTTCATGATTCTTATGTACATGTTGTTCTTATGCCTTACATACTCAGTACATTATTCGTACTGACTTTCTTATTGCTCGGGAGGGACAGAGGGGGGGGGGGGGGCTGCGTTGATGCCCGTAGGTTTAGGTTGACAGATAGGCGGTCCAGCTCACTAGGACTTCCACCCAGCAGTAGACAGTGCGTTCCACTCAGTTCGGAGCTGTAGTTTATTTCTGGTATGCCATTTTGATATGTATATATGGGTATGACGGGGCCCTGTACCGTCTTTTTACAGCTTTGTATTCCATAGAGGTCTGTAGACAGTTGTATGTAGTTGGGATGTTATGTAGCTATCACGACCTATTTTGCCTAAGTCGTGCGGGCACTTACCTTTCCACGTCGGCAAGCGAACCCTTAACCCAACAATGAATAATACATTAAAAAAATTAACAAACAGAATAGAATAAATACGTAAGTCTATATATATATATAAGTAGTAGAAAAGTGCGGAATGACGATAACACCCCTAGAGTCTAGTCTGAATAAAACAAAAGCATCTAAAGGGGAAATAATACAATCCGGAATACTAATACATAAAGTGTCTGTGTCTCTGAATAAAATAGGACATAAAGATAGGAAGGTCTTCAAGGTAGCGGACGACCATGCTCACCCTGGAAACTCGAGAATAGAGCTGAAACGACTATCAGCCACGCGTCACGGAAGTGGATCCGACCTGATACTCTGCATTCATAAATGTATACAGTAAGTGCAGGTCAGTACAAGACAACAGTACTGGTAGGCATCATCGGTCGACTAGGCATAGCTAACACAACTTAGATAATAAAGCAGATAAGCAAATAAACCGACAAGTATAAGACAATGTAATCAAATCAAGTATCCATCATCGCCTATGTAAAGCATCTAATCCCAAATGTGCCAAGTCTGAATATATCCAATCAAATCTAACATCACAATACAACACCAAACATCTCAATCAAGTCATAATGCAATGCAATGCAATGCCATGCAAATACGATGTACACATATACTCCGGACGGAAATATCGACGTCTCAGTAGCACAACCCAGCGTGACTCGTGAAGTCTAAGTGCCACCCGTCCCTGATTTTTGTCTAACAGACAGACGGGACCCCGCATCTTTCTCCATGGGGGTTCTCACCGGCACCACCCTGGGGACCCGTGGAGTCCATGCACTAACAACGATTCCGGAACTAACATCGGATATCAGGCATGCAACAATAATTTCGGAATTGATCATCGGACATCAGCCATCTCACATCACTCAAGTAAAAGAGTTTCATCAAGTATCAATTTCACTCAATCAACGATTCGGGGATGAACATCGGACAACGGCCATCTCACGTCACTCAAGTAAAAGAGGTTCATCAAATATCAATTTCACTCAATTAATGATTTTGGGATGAACATCGGCCATCTCACGTCACTCAAGTAAAAGAGTTTCATCGAGTATCATCAATATCTCAACAGTGTATCATGAAATTAGAGTGCGTGCAATGCATGAATCACATAAAAAATCATGCTCAATATCACAAGTACCAACAACGGGTACGCCAAAAATGTACACGAATCACAAATACCAACAGTGGGTATGCCAATAATATAGTCGAATCACAAGTACCAACAATGGGTATGCCAATAATATAACCGAATCACAAGTACCAACAACGGGTACGCTAACAATATATCCGAATACAGTTACCAATAGTAGGTATGCCAACTATATCATAATCGAGAGGATAGAATAGAATCCAGTATCTACCAACAACTCATGGCATCAAGCCAACACAATAGAACAATCAAACACAACATAACGAGGTGGCTAGTCCCAACACACAACAGGTCCAACCTAAGGCAACTTTCAACCCAACTTCATACCCAAAGATTCACATGCTGTCTCCAACAATATAATCTAAATATGTGCTTCGCTATACGAAGTCTCACCAAGGGTAAGCCATAACCTACCTGGATGGCCGAATTGCAGCACCAACAACTCACTCCTTTGCCTTGCCTTTCCGCTGAACCTTAGAACCAAAGTAGTCTAAGCATAATCGAATTCTAGATTAGAAATCATGAAGAATGATACTAATATTGCTACTATTTAAATTGAATCAATTCTAGCCCTAGAAATTGGGGAAATGGTACCACAAGGGCAAAACAGGCAATTCGGAAGCAAAATGCCAAATTAATTACTAGGTGATCATAACACAACCACTAATTGCTGTTTTAACTCAAGGATCAGCCTAGTTTCTCATTTCAAGCAAAACCCCCAATTTGGGTATAAACCCTAATTTTGTGATTCCGAAATTCAACACTAGAAATGGAAGATATATGATTAATAAGCTTAGATTCATCAAAGTCTAACATAAACATCATCAATTTCCTCATTAATGAGCCTAAGGAAAAATTCATCAAAACCCTCTTTCAACTTCCATTACTAAGGGATTATTAAACGGAAGGGGGAAATCTAGGATGATTATGATTAAAGGAAGAGTAGAGGAATAAGCAAGACTTGCCTCCAAGAATATCTCCAAGAATTGTTCCCCAAAGCTCTAATTTTGAAATGGGAAATAATGAGGGCCTAAAGGCTTATTTAAATCACACTTAATGAAATTACTGGCGTGTTACTATCACGACAGTAACTGGGCCGCAACAGCGGAGCGACACCGCTACAACTCTCATCAGGCCACCATAGCGGTCGGGCCAACATACAGATGGCCTCCCTAGCGGCAAACACACCACAACAATGGTGTCACAATTTCGGGCACCAGGTACCAGAATTTCCCCAAACTTTCTAAGTCTCAATTGAAATCTCGAGCCATTCCCGAGGCCATCTGCTCACAAACCACATACATAGACCCACACAAAAATACGCTATGAACGCGTTCGTGGCCTCAGAATTCCCAACGAAGGTCTCTTCTACCGAGTCAACCCCCGATGCCTTAATTCCAAATTTCCAACCTAAGTCTCAAAATGCATCCGAGTGCATTGGGAATCGAATGAGATATCCACACAAGTCATAAGAAACCCTCCGGACCTCTCGGAATCGACGGATTTTTGACAAAGGTCTGTTTACCCAAAAGTCAATTTTGGCTCAAAATGAGCTAGTCAATGCTCAGAAAAGGCAAAAATACCGAAAAGACTATGACGACCAAACGGGTCATTACATCAAATAGCAATTGTACCGTCACTCATCCTCGAGCGAAGAAAAGAAAAAAAGTGGGGAAATACCTGAAGCAGTAAAAAACTGAGGATATCGGCTGCGCATGTCAGACTCGTTCTCTCAAGTAGCCTCCTCAACAGGACGGTGCTTCTATTGCACTTTCACCGAAGCAATCTCTTTCGAGCTAAAATTTTGAACCTGTCTATCCAAGATTACGATAGGCTCCTCCTCATAAGTCAAATTCTTATCAAGTAATATAGAATCCCAACGGACAATGTAGGTACTATCGGCATGTTACTTCTGTTACACCTCGGAAAATTTTCCATCAACATACAGTGAATAGGTCAATGAAAGGTATGATGTATATGATGTTTTGATAAGTAAAAAATAACATTTGAAGACATTAATCGACATTTTAAAGACATTTAAGTTAAGGGAAGAAAGTTGTTAAGGAAAACATGTTAAATGTTGTGTGTCGGGCAAGAATTTCGAGTATTGAATTAATGAGAGTTTAAAGACGTTTTGGAGAAGAGTTATGACGACCCTTAGATTATTAATGAAGTGCTAAACAAGTGTTAAGAAGGTTCCATAAGGATCAGAGATCAAGCGAAGTGACGAAAATAAGATCAGTGAAAAGATGGGTTATACGGTCGATTATACGGACCGTATAATGTTATACGGATCATATAATGGACCGTAGGATTGTCATAGAATGAAGTGGTTGAGGTGGTGATGTCACGGTCACTTATACAAACCGTATAAAATTATACGACCCGTATAATGTGCCATCAAATTGTCACAGAGTGGGGTGGTCACTGGAGCAGTTTTACGGTCAATTATACGGACCGTATAATATTCCGTATAATGACGTCGGGACAGATTTCAAGTTTTATATAAGAGACTCAATCACATTTATTTCATTTCATTTTTCTTCTCCACAACTTAACAATTCTCTAGAACTTTCCAAACCCTTCATAAACAAGAATCCAAGTGAAATTGAAGATCAACTTCATCAAATCAACAAAACTAAGTGTGGGAAAAACATTAAAGTTCATCTAAGCCAAGAAATCTCATGGAAGGTGAAACTAGGGTTTTGTTCAACTGAAGTATTTCAACTTAAGGCTTATTACTACACCATTTAAGGTAAGTTTTATGGTAATTACATGTTATTTAAGGTATGGAAAAGTTGAAACACTTGGATTGTGGAAGAGTATAGAAAATGGGTCATGAATGTGGGAATAGTGCTATTGATGAGTAGTAGTTGAAATGAATCATGACTATTGAGATGTTGTAGTTATAAGTATGTTATAAATGACATGCAGAACATGAGTTAAGCATTAAATGTGAGAGAACATAATAGTGAACTATGACCATGATTATGGAGACATCTAAGTGAAATTTGGAAATATGGATAAGGTGGATGACTGATGATTGTTGCTTATAATATGGTGAATGTGATTATAGATGGTTGGGAGTTGATATACTATATGAGGAAAGTTGAATAAACAAAGGAGATGCTGCCCAAATTTTCCTAGAAATAGGAAGCGCGTTTAAGTAATCGATTGACTAACTTTTGTACGACTTCTCTTGAAGGTAAGAACGCAAGTATTGAAGGGGAACGATCAAGAGGTGGAATAGCTAAAGGAAAAGGTATGTAAGGCTAGTCCCTTCTTTCTAAGGCATGAATCCTATAGTATGATGTCCCCTCCTTCTTTATGATTTTCCTACGTATCAAAAACTATGAGTCTACGATTATAAAAAGTATCACAAGATAAAGAAAAGAGACACGTTATGAGCATGACGATATTAATGATGAATCTAAGTCTAGGAGTCCTAAAGCTCATGAACGACATTCCTACGAAGATGGAAATCCTTATACGATTCCTATGATATTATTTCTCTACCTCTCCCTGACTTTCTTATATTCCGGAACTACGAGTCAACATTGATAGAGATCTCCTTATGAGATAAAGATAAGGAATGCGTTATGAATATGATAATGAAGATGATAAGATGAAGTCTAAAGATTCTAGAGTTCATGGTACTAGTGTTACTTGTTGTATACACTCACCTTATATACTAATTCCTTCGAGGTGAGGCGGAATACCTATGAATGCTCCTTAATGTAATCGGGGGTTCTCGACCTTTTGTCATCCCGACATTGTTATAGATTGTCCATAAGCTTTATTGCACGTGTTATGACCAATGTTCCGCAAATTTGCGAGTCTATGTCCATAGAGGATGTCATATGAGATAAAGGTAAGAGATATGCTATATAAACGATAGTGGTAATGTTGAGCTTAAGCCTAGAGATGATGAAGTCTATCCTACGATATTCATACGAAGTCCATGCTACGAATATGATGTGATTTTCATAGATTGTCTTTAAATTTAAATGTATGCATTAATGAAAGGTTACGATACGCTTATAAGATGTATGTGATGACAATGATGATGATGAGATATACTGATCCTTGTTATGATGTATGTGATATGGTCGAGCCACTACGTGGCCGAATACGGAAGATATGTATGTGATACCGTCGAGCCACTACGTGGCCGAATACGGATACTGTCGAGCCACTACGTGGCCGAATACGGATATTGTCGAGCCCCTACGTGGTCGAATACGGATAATGTTTTATGTGTATGAGCAGATACGGTACTACGACGATGAATTATATGACATAATGATGTATACGCTGTGATGATTCATGTACAACGATTATGTATATATGATTATTTATGAAATGTATTCATCCCTAAAGGTCGCGCAGGTTTTGCCTTCACCTTATGACTTATGATTTCTCTATCATGCTTATTTCATTCATGCCTTACATACTCAGTACAATATTCGTACTGACGTCCGTTTTCTTTCGACGCTGTGTTTATGCCCAACGCTGTGTTCATGCCCACAGGTAGGCAGGGAGACGGCGCAGACCTTTAGGAGCTATCAGCCGATTTGTAGGAGCACTCCATTATTCCGGAGGTGCTAATCGGGTTTATACTTTTGTGTATATATATATGTATATTTATTTTGGGCACGACGGGGTCTTGTCCCGTCCCTATGTCTAGCACTCCAGTAGAGGCTCGTAGATACACAGTGTGGGTTATATGGTCTCACGAAGTTGTGGCTATGTGTGTATATATATATATATATATATATATATATATATATATATATATATATATATATATATATATATATATATATATATATATGTATGTGGATTATTTTGATGGCCGGAAGGCTTATGTATATAAATGTATTTATGTTTTCACATGAAAGATGATATTCTTATAATTTGAGTATAAATTCGATAAAAGAGCGTTAAATGAGTATGATGATTAATAGAACGAGCGGTGCTCGGTGGTTAGCCCCGGGTACCGGTCACGGCCCTTAGTCTGGTCGTGACAACTTCTTGAGCATCGAAACATGAAAAATCGGATGAACTCCCGCCAAGCCTGGCGGCAATGCCAACTCATAAGCTACATCACTGATACAATCCATAATCTCAAACGGACCAATATACTTGGGGATTAACTTGCCCCTCTTACAAAACCTCATAACTCCCTTAGTGCGTGAAACCTTCAATAGAACCTGGTTACCGATAGCAAACTTCAAATCCCGGACCTTCCGATCCGCATACATCTTTTGCCAGCTCTGAGCTGCCAAAAGCTTGGCCTGAATAACTCTCACTCTATCAAGGGACTCTCAACAAATATGTACTCCAAGGTCGAGCCTGGAACCCATCAAACCAACCAATCGGAGATCTACATCTCCTACTATATAAGGTCTCAAAAGGCGCCATGCCAATACTTGAAAGATAACTGTTGTTGTACGCAAACTCCATCAATGGTAAGTGCTGATCCCAATGACCTCCAAAATCAATAACACACGCTCTTAACATGTCATCAAGCACCTGAATGGTCCACTCGGACTGACCATCGGTCTGGGGATGAAAAGCCGTACTGAGATCCAATCGGGTACCCAACTCCTCATCAAATGCCCTTCAGAACCGAAAAGTGAAAATAGTACCTCGATCAGATACAACAGATATAGTAACCCTATGCAATATGCCGAATGTACATCTTGGCTAACTTCTCCGCGGTATAGGAAACCTAAACTGGAATAAAGTGAGCGGACTTAGTCAACCGACCAACTATCACCCAAATAGAATCAAACTTGCCAAGGGGTCTTTGGAAGACCCGTGACAAAATTCATGGTAATTCTCTCCTACTTCCACTCGGGAATGGGCATCCTCTGAAGTACCCCACCGGGCCACTGGTGTTACACCTCGAAAAAATTTCATGTCGTTGCATAGTAAATAGACTAACGCAGGGTGAGGCGTATATGACGTTTCTATAAGTAAGAAGTAGTACTTAACGGTTCTAATAAAGATTTAAAAGACACTTGAGGCAAGAGAAGAAAGTTCGTTGAAGAATGTCAAGCATAAGTCGTGTTTTGAAGAAGGATTTGCAAAGTACCGAGCTAATGATGATTTAATAAAGTCTTGAGGAAAAGTTATAACGCTCCTTAGCTAGTTAATGAAGTGTTAAACAAGTACTAAGAAGGTTCCATAAGGATTGGAGATCAACGAAACAACGGAAACAATTTTAGAAAAATGGGGTTATACGATCGCTTATACGGTCCGTATAATATTATACGGTCCGTATAACACCCAACAGAAATGGTGTTATCTATGATGGTGAAGTACTGTAACACCTCGTAAACTTGAACTAGGTGTGAATGTGTAACCATCTAGTATTAAGATGATATTATATCTATATGAATCCATTCTTGATGAATTCGGGTGGAGGATGGTCGTTTTGAAGTCAAACCAACTAGTGAAGTTCTTAAGGGCTCATAAATTCGCCTAAGTTTTGGTAGGTCTGGCTTCTGGGCGATTTTCATGCAAATGTGTTGCGAATTTGGAAAAACTTCCTTCATGAAAGTTGTAGATCTTTGAAATATATTTCCAACGGCAGGTCGCCCAGCCCAAACAAAGCTACGTACAAAACGTTATGCCCGTTTTACTGAAGTCTGTCTTCGCTGGAAATTTTACCTGTGTTACGGTGAGACGTTACGGACCGTAACACGTGTTACGGTCCGTAACACGTGTTACGGTCCGTAACATGAACTGTAACGTCTCAAAATTTTCCAGAAAATATCTGGAAATTTCCACCAAGGGACGGTCCAAAGGACGGTCCGTAACACGAAGGACGGTCCGTCCTTCAGAGGCGTCCTTTGGGCTGTTTTCACCAGAAAAATATAAATAAGACCCTTGTTTTGTTTATTCCTCCACTTCCTAAACAACCCTAAGGACGAAAATCATTCCCCCAAGTCTTTAAATCAAAGGTAAGGGCATCCTTAACATTACTAAATCATTCTAACATCAAACCCATGATTCTTAACATTATTTGTGTGATCAAAACCTAGGGTTTGCAACATAATTCTTCCCAAAGTGATTCAAGCTAGGGTTTGGGTGTTCTTCATTAGAAAAGTGAATTGTTAAACCTTGTTTAACAAATTAAGGTATGTCTCTCTTTTAAAAACTTATTTTGAATGAAAGTCACTTTTGAAACCATTGTTGGAAGTATAAATTTTATTCAAGATTCTTTAATGAACGAAAGTAAAAGTAATCTTTTCATGTTTCTTGGACTCTAATTCATGTCTAAATGGTGGTTAATGTGTGTGAGGGGACAAACCCACATTAAACCTAGATTGTAACAAACCCTATATATGTATAAGATATTATGAATGTTTTCATCTATGAGAGATGCTTAATAATGATGGTTAATAGTTGTTGATGACATTCTCATTGATGAATTGGGACATGGAAATCATTGGTAAAGAAGTTATACATTTTCGAAACTTTGATTGGAATGACTTATTCTTTCGATATGGCATAATGAACTTTAATGTTTATGATGGTGTGACTACTTTGAGACAAATTGTGAATCGGCTTCTAAGCCACGGACTTTGTTGTTGTGTTTGCCTTGCTATTCGGGAGGAAGAGTAGCCACTATGGATCCTAGTGTATTAATTGCCTTGCTATTCGGGAGGAAGAGTGGCCACTTCCGGGTTCGCTACCTGGGGTGTATTAATTGCCTTGCTATTCGGGAGGAAGAGTAGCCACCGTGAATCCATATTCTGATGAATTGCGCAGTGTGCCTTGCTATTCGGGAGGAAGAGTAGCCACCGTGAATCCATATTCCGGTGTATTACGCAATGTTGTTGATATTGAGTTGGGCCTATATGGGCGATTGTGATATCCATCTTTATTATGGAACTGATATTTATGTCTGATCGATTTAAAGCATAATTGAAACCGGGATTTTGGAATGGCTTTATAAACAGTTCAACAAACGATATTAAGAATCATAAACTGGAATGACAGTTTTTATACTATCTTTTCAGAACTGATTTCTGTATGTATTATTATATTTTATTTTTATATTACTTATTGTCCCCGAGGCACTCACTGAGTACGAAGTACTCAGGCATACCATTGTTGTTTTTGATGGTATGTTAGGTAACGGAGGAGAGCAGGTTCTTGATACTTCAGGAGCTTAGGAAGGACTTGCTGTTGCTGCTGATTTGGTGAGCCCACACGTTCATTCGTGGGACACCCTATTATGTTACTCATTTATTATTAGTTTTTGGGCTGCGTCCCGATGAGTCGAACTATTACCTCTTTATCCTAGAAGCTCCATAGTATACATTCTTGTGGATAGTTGTTGAGTTTTGTTAACTCTTGGGCGTTGTCACGTTTTGATTAACTTTTATGATATTAAAGACTTCCGCTGATTTAGTTCATGTATTCAGGATTTTTTACATTTAATTTATAAACTGTTGGAGGCGAATGTTGAACCTGGCGGGTTCAAGTATTATTATTGTGTTGTTTAGGTTCTTCAGATGTTGTTCATGACGTCAGATGCCGGTCACATCTAGGGTGGGTTTTGGGGCGTGACAAGTACGGTCACTTAGACGGACCGTATAATGTTATACGGATCGTATAAGTGTCTGTGAAAGTCCCAACGGGTTGAGTTAATTTCAAGTGTAAAATGATGTTCCCACTTCATTAATTTCATTTTTCTCATTTCTCCACCTCTCTCCAACTCTCTAGAATATTCTACACATTTCATCAACATGAAATCAAGACACATCAAAGATCAACTTCATCAAACCAAGGAAATCAAGTGTAAGAGAGTTCTCTAGGTTTGCTTGAAGTCAAGAATCTTTGGGAAGTTGAAGCTAGGGTTTTCTTCAAGTGGAGTATTTCCATTCAAAACCTATTACAACATAATCAAAGGTAAGTTTTATGATCATTCCATGTTATTTAGAATATTGAATGGTTGGAAGACCTAGATTATGGAAGAAAGTAGAGTATGGAACTCATATGTGAAGGAATGGTGTCCTTGACAAATAGTGTGACATGAACCATAAATCTTGAGATGTTGTGAGTAGAATCTTGTTATAAATGATATTAAGAATATTGGAGAAGCATTAGATGTGAATGAATGTAATGTTGTATTATGACCATGGTTATGGATGCCCTTGAAATAGAAGTAGGAGAATTGAATAATGTATGGGTTATGAAGATTGTTGAGTATAATATTATGAATATTGTTATTGTCGTTTGGGAGTTGTTATATGATATCGAGGAAGTTGTATAAATAAAGGAGATGCTGCCCCATTTTCTCTAGCTTTAGATCAAACATGCTTATGTTATTGATTATCTAATATTAGTACGAACTCTCTTGAAGGTAGAAACGTGAATATCGGAGGGGAACGTTCAAGTGATAAAGTAGCTAAACGAAAAGGTATGTAAGGCTAGTCCCTTCCTTCTAAGGCATGATTCTTATGACATGATTTTTCCCTATCTCTTCATGGCTTTCTTACATTTCGGAAACTATGAGTCAATGTTGATAAAGGGCTTCATATGAGATAAAGATGAGAGATATGTCATGAATATGACAATAATGATGATGAGTCTAACCCTAGAGATCCTACAGCCTACGATGCGAAAATTCCATGAAGCTAATGATCCTTAAATGATTCTTTAATGCTATTCATTGTTGCTAGACCCACCTTATGATGCTAGTTCTTTCAAGGTGAGGTATGATGATCATGATTACTCCATAATGGAATCGGGGGTTTTCGACCTTACGTCACCCCGATATGGTTATAGGCTATCTTTGAATTCTAATGCATGCTTTATGATGATGTTATGATAAGTTATGAGATGCATATGATGATACGGTTCCACCGTGCCTAGAGGGCCAGACATGTCACCGCGAAGGCGGCCTGTATACGATTCCATCATGCCTAGATGGCCAGACATGTCACCGCTAATGCGGGCTGCTTGTGAGTAAACCGTGCCTAAAAGGCCGGACATGACACCACTAGTGGGCGGCGTGCGATGGTTACCCGGACGCGGGCTAACGATGACGGTATATGTGATATGTATAACATGTGCTTTATCTTAAAGGTTAAACAGGTTATATCTTTACCTTATGTTTCATGATTTCCTTACTATGTTAGTATTATTCATGCCTTACATACTCAGTACAATATTCGTACTGTCGTCCTTTCTAATGGACGCTGTGTTCATGCCCACAAGTAGACAGGGAGGCGGTGCAGATTCGTAGGGGCTATCAACAGATTTACAGGAGCTCTCTATTATTTCGGAGGTGCCATTTTGAGATATTATTTTTGTGTACATATTTGGACACGACGGGGTCCTGTCCCATCCTTATATCTAGTACTCTAGTAGAGGCTCGTAGATACGTACGTGTGGGTTGTTGATGTCCCACGATGATCTTATTATATTCTTTTATATTATTTTTATAGCTGTGAGGGCTTATGTATATAGATATGGGTTGCTTTGGGGCATATATATGTTCAGGTTAAGTATGATGATTAGCTTAATGAGAGGTGCTCGGTAGTCAGCTTTGGGTACCCGTCATGGCCCCTAGTCGGGTCGTGATAAAAGTGGTATCAGAGCTGTTCCGTCCTAGGGTGTGTCTACGAGCTGTGTCCAGCAGAGTCTCGTTTATGGGTGTGAAGTGCGCCACACTTATAAACAAGAGGCTACGGGGCATTTAGGAAAAATGACCATTCTTCTTCTTATTAGATCGTGCCATAGAGCCATGTTATAAGAATCCTCTTTTTCCCTGCCGTGCGTTATGATTTCAACAAAGTTGATGAAAGAATAAGCTACAGCTGCCCAGAAAGGAAAGATAGTGGTTGAAGATGGGATTTAACGGGAGTCGTCTATGGATATGGAGGAGAACGAACCCCAGGGTAAGGCCTTATTTCGGTTCCTGTATACTTTGCCCACCCGAGAGGGGAAAGAGGGAGCCTCAACGTTAGCTCCAGCACCCCTAGATCCCCCACAAGACACCTCGGGCCAGGAGATGAGACAGGAAATTCTTTTGCTGACCCAGTTGGTAGCCGTGCAAGCTTAGCGGCAGGATGAGGGCCAGGGTAATAGGAATTGGAGGAAGAGGGTCAGGTTTTCAGGGTTTGATCATAAGTTTAGTGGTGCTCCGAGGCAGCAATTCTCTAAACACTCAGCTCGTTCAACAGCTAGTACACCGCCACAGTTACCTAGACCCAGGGCCGATATATTTGCTTGCATGGGGCCGGTCCAAATTTTTAGAGTTCCTAGTTACCAAAACAGGGGTGATTCAAGCCATATGACATTACCTGTACCACGGTGCACTCAGTGTGGCAAGTTACATTCTGGACCGTGCCGCTTAGGTTCGAATGTTTGTTATGCTTGCGCTCGGCCAGGCCATTTCAGGCGCGATTGTCCATCGCTACGTGGTAAAGATAAGGTTGGGTCTATGGGAGTGGCACCTGGCTCTTCACCATCAGTACGCCCTCTGAGGCAAAGGCCGCAGATTTTAGTAGGCTGCGATAGGGATCGAAGAGAAATGTTCAGTCCAAGTGGATCCTAGTATCATACCTATGTGTTAGCTGGGCGACAGGATCTTGAGTCTCCCCCTGATATTATCCCAGGTATATTGTCAGTATCCTCTTATGATATGTATGCATCGATTGATTCGGGTTCTACGCTGTAATATATTACTCCTGATGTTGTTGACTGTGTTGAGGTGAAAGTCTGAGTCAATCAAACAATTTGAGATGTCTATGCTTGTTAGTGACCCAGTGATAGCTAGAATCATGATTTATGAGTAAGTAACCTCCCCGAAGGGAGTTGATTGACAATGTGTAGAAAAAAATAATAATCATTATATATATATATGATGGAATTCTAGAAAGAGTGTGCAGGTACAACTTATGAGATAAGCTTTACTACTTATACCCTTCTATGGTAAACAGTCTTGTGCTGCTGAGTTGCATATTATATGTGTTTCGATATGTGTCCTATTAAGGCATGGGATGTGTTTTCTGGGCTACGTGTAGGTTTGGGATTGTATGTTTACAAGGGAAACTCCGCCGGAATTTTCCCAGGAATCTAAAGGAAATTCTGGGAATTGTAGACAGAATTGCCGTGAAAAGAAGAGAAGGCATGCAACGAGTGATTAAGGACGGAGTTAGTGGTTAAATGCAGGATAACCATAGCGAGTATGTATTAAACTAAGGGAATGATGAATAGGTTAGGATGCAATAAAGAACATGAGAAGGGAGAACAATGTGCTTGGAATAGAAAGGATTTTTATATACTAAGGAGAATTAGAGGGATAAGCACTCTAGAAGAAGTTGTAAGTTAGGAAATTTGGCTAGCTCTCTTCGTTTTGGGGAACATTAAGCTATGAGATAAACTTGATGTGTATGTATAATCTGACGCATGATACGCCGAGCCAGATTATTAAATTAGGCTTCACCTGAGAATTATAGTGGAAGAAACTTTCATGTCATTATAAGCTAGCCTTAACGACTTTGGCAATGCCATAAGAAAAGAGTTTAGAATAGATGTGTTCACAAAAGCTCCTTGCCTACCAATTGGTTGACCTTATGATCACAGTGTGTTCTGTGTTATGGTGTAAGTTATGCATCCAGAAATTTGCTCGAACGATTATATGGCAGGGATTGCTATTATAGATATGAGGTAAAGAAAAAATAAGATGGGATGGATCGGCGAAACAAAAGGATGACAAGTGATGAATGCTCAGCATATGTGATGTGCGTGGTAGAAGTGTTAGAAACAAAGAAGGAAGGGTAGGAGCGAGGAAAATAGGAGAGAAGTCCATTAGAATAGTAACTCGATAAATAGAAGGTGGAAGGGAATTAGACCCTGTGGATATCCTAACATTAAGTAGAAATGGTAATAGATGTCATGAAGTGATTGAAATTTTGAAATGTACCGTGGGAATGGTGTGACTGATTTAATGATGACACGGAATGTGGAACCAAGTATGGAGTAAGATACTTATACAGGAGGGGTAGTCAATGGTACTCTGAAATATGCTAAGAACGATTGTCCTGTGGATGAAATCATCTAAGGAAAGGTTGAGTGGTAAGACGAAATAAGAAACAAGGTTGATTGTGAACGATCAATGGACTGACTCCATATGTATCCCAGACAGTAACGAATGAAATTGCGCCCCGGTGAGTTACATGGTGAAGGCCCCAGGGAGTGATTATTGAGGAAACGTGAGTCAAGAGAGCACGAGTTTGTGGACGACGCAGTATAGGGAGTATAGAACGAAAATGAGATATATTAGTGGAAATGGTGAACATACAAGATGGTCTATGGGTATTGATTGAGGTAATGAAAGAAATACTAGGGTAAAGACAATTCCCTTACGGTTTAATAGTTGTGGCAACTAAACAGTAACCAAAAGAGACCATCAAAGAAGTAGTCTTCGACTTTCCGAGGCAACGTGGCCGCTGGAGACGTAAGAATGAGATAATACAAGATATGGGTCATAGAATGTAGGACAGGCGGAGAACCCAACATGGTAGATGTACAATAATAAGGTAGATTATGAGGTAGAGTTAACGGATGAGCATATGACGGAAGAGCAGTATTAATCCCAAGAAGATACATCACATGAGTATTGCGGCTTCGGCTCAAGCGTAAGGTAGACAAGAATACAATTGTGCTTCCATATAATAAGGGTTCATACGAATGATTTTATAGCGAGAGATACAGGCGATGAGAGTAAGATTTGAACTAAAGAGGGGAAGTGAATGATGGACTGAGACGAGAAGTCAAGTGAAATAGCCACCGCAAGCAAGTTACATGGATGCGAAGTTTAAATGTCGCATAACAATTTAGGAAGCATTATACAGTGAAGGCCTTAAAGGCAGAGTGCTCGACTCAGAATTTTGTGATGCTTTTGCTAACGGAAAGGTGCGGCACTACCAATAAGAGAGGATCAAAATGAAAATGAACCATTTAAAAGCATGTAAATACTGGATGGTAGCAACCTACATTCAAAAGGAAAGGATGTGTATGATCGTTTAGAAGAGAGAGTTTATGGATTATGCGAGAATTTCAAGCTTAAAGTACTCAAACATGAAGAAATTAAGGCCGCATAGCAAGTAAATATAGTAAGATAGATTTAGATGAGAAACTGGAAGCGAACAGTGTGGATAAAGAAGGCAATGAGGAGTGAACTTGTGTAAGACAATTTTGTGGTACTAGTCATGAATGAGGATGAATCTAGAGCTAAAATAGGTGTGGAAATTGTAAAGAATCATATAAGCTATATATGAAAATTTGTCAAAATACTTGGTTCTCTACCAGTGTCTGAATATCGATACATTTCGAGAGATTGGGAAAGATAGGTCATTCTAAGAACCCCCCACCTCCCCACCCCCCACCCCTCCCCCCCATTTTGGAATAAATAAGGGGATAGAGCTCATTTTCTAACTTCCCAAGGTATGTTAAAGACACGTATGTTAAGCCTTTAAGAAAGATGAAAAGACCCGTAAGATGGCTTAGAATTGATATATCGGTGACCGCATAAAGCTTACAAGAATGAGAGGGTGTTAAATCATTAGAGTGCGGAAATTCTTTTCGAAAAGATTTGGGGAAGATTATTGAAGGATTTTATGAGAAATTCTTGCTGCTCTCTCAAATGGTTTTGAAGTGGTGAGGGAAGGACTGATGTAAGTTTGATGAAGATATTAGGAAAAAACGCAGAAGCAGAAGAGATGAATTGGGAAACGAAAGAGGGTACGAAGTCCAAGTATACGCATTTATCTCCACTCCCAGAAGGGGTTCAAGATGAGACGCCATTGCCCCAGGTATGCAATGCAATGCTTTACTTTTAATGCTTGTGGTCGTGTGCGTGGCCATATTGTGTGTTGTGACATTGTAGCCCTGAGTGGCAGTGTTATTTTGGGCTGTTGTGACAGGATGGTAGCGCCATATTACACAGGAAACTCTGGCGAAATTTCAGAAGGATTCCCGAGAACTTAACATTCGAGGACGAATGTTTTTAAAGGGGGGAAGAATGTTACACCTCGGAAAAATTCATATCGTTGCACAATAAATAGACTAACGCAGGGTGAGGCGTATATGACGTTTCTACAAGTAATAAGTAGTACTTAATGGTTCTAATTAAGATTCCAAAGACACTTGAGGCAAGAGAAGAAAGTTCGTTGAAGAATGTCAAGCATAAGTTGTGTTTTGAAGAAGGGTTTGCAACGTACCGAGCTAATGATGAATTAATAAAGTCTTAAGGAAAAGTTATAACGCTCCTTAGCTAGTTAATGAAGTGTTAAACAACTGCTAAGAAGGTTCCATAAGGATTGGAGATCAACGAAACGACGAAAACAATTTTAGAAAAATGGGGTTATACGACCGTTTATACGGTCCATTTAAGGGTCAGTATAACACCCAACAGAAATGGTGTTCTCTCTGATGGTGAAGTACGGTCACTTATATGGACCATATAAGTGTCCGTGGAAGTCCTGACGGGCTGAGTTAATTTCAAGTATAAAATGATGTTCCAACTTCATTAATTTCAATTTTCTCATTTCTCCACCTCTCTCCAACTCTCTAGAATATTCTACACATTTCATCAACATGAAATCAAGACAAATCAAAGATCAACTTCATCAAACCAAATCAAGTGTAAGGGAGTCCTCTAGGTTTGCTTGAAGTCAAGAATCTTTGGGAATTTGAAGCTAGGGTTTTCTTCAAGTGGAGTATTTCCATTCAAAACCTATTACTACACAATCAAAGTTAAGTTTTATGATCATTCCATGTTATTTATAATATTGAATGGTTGAAAGACCTAGATTATGGAAGAAACTAGAGTATAAAACTCATATGTGAAGGAATGGTGTCCTTGAGAAATAGTGTGACATGAACCATAAATCTTGAGATGTTATGAGTAGAATCTTGTTATAAATGGTATTAAGAATATTGGAGAAGCATTAGATGTGAATGAATGTAATGTTGTATTATGACCATGGTTATGGATACCCTTGAAATGAAAGTAGGAGAATTGAATAATGTATGGGTGATGAAGATTGTTGAGTATAATATTATGAATATTGTTATTGATGTTTGGGAGTTGTTATATGATATAGAGGAAGTTGTATAAATAAAGGAGATCCTGCCCAAATTTCTCTAGCTTTAGATGAAACATGCTTATGTTATCGATTATCTAATATTAGTACGAACTCTCTTGAAGGTAGAAACGTGAATATCGGAGGGGAACGTTCAAGTGATAAAGTAGCTAAACGAAAAGGTATGTAAGGCTAGTCCCTTCCTTCTAAGGCATGATTCTTATGACATGATTTTCCCCTATCACTTTATGATTTTCTTACATTCCGGAAACTATGAGTTAATGTTGATAACGGGATTCCTATGAGATAAAGATGAGAGATATGTCATGAATATGAGCCTAGAGATCCTAAAGCCTACGATGTGAAAATTCCATGAAGCTAATGATCCTTAAACGATTCTTTAATGCTATTAATTGTTGCTAGACCCACCTTATGATGCTAGTTCTTTCAAGTTGAGGTATGATGATCATGATTACTCCATAATGAAATCGGGGGTTCTCGACCATACGTCACCCGGTATGGTTATAGGCTATCTTTGAATTCTAATGCATGCTTTATGATGATGTTATGATAAGTTATGAGATGCATATGATGATACGGTTCGATCGTGCCTAGAGGGCCGGACATGTCACCGCGAAGGCGGGCTGCATACGATTCCACCGTGCCTAGATGGCCGGACATGTCACCACTAATGCGGGCTGCTTGTGAGTACACCGTGCCTAGAAGGCCGGACATGACAGCACTAGTGGGCGGCGTGCGATGGTTACCCGGATGTGGGTTAACGATAACGGTATATGTGATATGTATAACATGTGCTTTCTCTTAAAGGTTAAATAGGTTATATCTTCACCTCATGCTTCATGATTTCCTTATTATGTTAGTATTATTCATGCCTTACATACTCAGTACAATGTCTATACTGACGTCCTTTCTTATGGACGTTGTGTTTATGCCCATAGGTAGACAGGGAGGCGGTGCAGATTCGTAGGGGCTATCAGCAGATTTACATGAGCACTCCATTATTCCAGAGGTGCCATTTTTAGATATTATTTTTGTGTACATATTTGGGCACGATGGGGTCCTGTCCCGTCCTTATATCTAGTACTCTAGGAGGGCTCGTAGATACATATGTGTGGGTTGTTGATGTCCCCCAATGATCTCATTATATTCTTGTATATTATTTTTGTAGCCGTGAGGGCTTATGTATATAGATATGGGCTGCTTTGGGGCATATATATGTTCAGGTTAAATATGATGATTAGCGTAATGAGAGGTGCTCGGTAGTCAGCTCCGGGAACCCGTCATGGCCCCTAGTCGGGTCGTGACAACTTGTGCTTATACTTTACCTGCTGACAATTTCCACACTTAGCCACAAAATCAGCTATATCTCTCTTCATCCAACGCTAGCAATAGTGCTGTCTCAAGTCACGGTACATCTTAGTCGCCCCAGGATGAATGGAATAGTGAGAGCTATGAGCCTCAGACAAGATCAACTGAACCAAGTCACTAACACGAGGAACACACACGCGTCCTCTAATCCTCAGAATGCCCTCAAAATCAATCATGACCTCCTTGGCCTCATATCTCAAAACTCTATCTCGAATCTTGCTCAACTGATCATCCTCAAACTGATGAGTGTTGATCAAATCCAATAGAGATGACATCGCCTCTATACAAGCTAAAATCTTGCCCGAAGCTGAAACATCAAGACGAACGAAACTGTTGGCTAGAGTCTGAACCTCCATGGCCAACAGACGGTCGGAAATAATCAATCGAGCTAAACTCCCCATACTCACTGCCTAGCGACTCAAGGCATCAGTCACCACATTGGCTTTCCTGGGATGATACATAATAGAGATGGTATAGTCCTTCAGGAGCTCCATCCATCGGCGTTTCTGGGAATTAAGATCTCTATGGGTAAACACATGCTGAAGACTATGGTGATCGGTGAAAATCTCACAATGAACACCCTACAAATAATGCCTCCAGATCTTCAAAGCGAAGACCACGGCCAACAACTCCAAATCATAGGTCGGGTAATTCTTATCATGAGTCTTCAACTGACGGGAGGCATAAGCTATCACTCTACCCTCTTGCATCAACACCGCACCCAAACCCAAATGGGAGGCATCACAATAGACAGGGAAATCCTTATCCTCCACGAGCAATGCTAAGATCGGGGCTGTAGTCAAAAGAAGCTTGAGCTTTTGAAAGCTCTCCTCACAATCATCCGTCCACTGGAAGGGAACATCCTTTTGGGTTAATCTGGTCAAGGACGAAGCAATGGCAGCAAAACCCTTCACAAAGCGACAGTAATAACTAGCCAAACCCACAAAACTACGAATCTTAGTAACAGTAGTGGGCCTCGCCCAACCCCTCACAGCCTCAATCTTCTATGGATTGAACATAATCCCATCCTTAAACGCCACATGACCAAAGAATGCTATAGATGCCAACCAGAACTCATACTTAGAAAACTTAGCAAACAGGCTATGTTTCTTCAACAACCCAAGAACAGTACGGAGATGGCTCTCATGCTCCTCTCTACTCTTGGAATACACCAAGATGTCATCAAGAAACACAATCACAAAGGAATCAAGGAACGACTTTAAAATGCCATTCATTAAAGTCATAAATGCAGTCGGGACATTGGTAAGCCCAAAAGACATCACTAGGAACTCATAGTAGCCATATCTTGTCCGAAAGGCTGTCTTCGGAATATCCTCCGCCCTGATCTTCAACTGGTGATAGCTGGACGCAAATCAATCTTTGAAAACACCGAAGCACCCTGAAGCTGGTCAATCAGATCATCAATACGAGGCATAGGACATTTGTTACAGATAGTAGCCTTGTTCAATTGGCGGTAATCAATACACATCCTCATGGTCCCATCTTTCTTCTTCACGAATAACACAGATGTACCTCAAGGGGAGACTTGGTTTAATGAACCCCTTGCTCAACAAATCTCGTAACTGCTCCTTAAGCTCTCTCAACTTAGCAGGTGCCATCCGATATGGTGGAATCGAAATAGGACGAGTGCCTGGATCCACATCGATATAGAAATCAATGTCGCGATCGGGTGGCATACCCGACAGATCCGACGGAAATACCTCCGCGAACATGCTCACAATAGGGATAGACTCATGGGGTGGAGATGCAACCATCATATCTCGAACATGAGTTAAATAAGATAGACACCCCTTACTTATTAACTTTTTCACCTAAAGAAATGAAATGATTTCTTCGGAGCAGGACTAGGAGTACACCTCCACTCAAGCATAGGAATGCCCAGCATAGCTAGGGTGACTGTCTTAGCGTGACAATTTAAGATTGCATGATAAGGAAAAAGCCAGGACATACCCAGTATAATATCAAATTCCACTATATCGAGAATCATCAAACCTACCCAAGTGTCATACACCATAAAAGTAACCAGACAAGACCGGTAGACTCGATCAACAACCACAGAATCTTCGATTAGAGTAGACACATGTACAAGTTTATCTATGCTATCACAAGGAAAATCCCAACCAACGGCATGAAATAAAAATACATATGAATAGATAGGTCCAGGATCAAATAACACAGAGGCTGCTCTATGACAGATAGAAATGGTACCTGAAATCACAGCATCTGAGGCCTTTGCCTCGGGCCTACCAGGAAATGAGTAACAATGGTCTCCACTGCGCCCAGTCTGAGAGCCCCCTCACGTACTCTGGGAACCATATCTAGCTGGCTGGGAACCACCTCTAGAACTATGGGAAGCACTGCGGCTTGACTGAGCACCGCCTCTCTGAGAAGTCCCACCGCGACCACCAGATGACGTAGGAGTCCTCAGCGGCTGATAATCCCACCTGGGTCGGGGATATCTCCTAGCAACGTGCCCTACCTCTCCACAAGAATAATAGGTAAGAGAAGTCGAATACTGAAACACGAAAGCTGAAAACCCGGATGAAGCAGCCCTGTCCACTGGTCTAGAGAATGGACGCTCATGACCTCTTTGCCTAGGTGGCTCACTATAGGAAATTGGTAACGCTGAATGCACGCGATGACCGGAATACCAAAACCCCCAAAACTGCAAGTCTGACGTGGCCTCTTAGCACCACCACCAAAAGCACGGGCCTTAGCCCCCTCAACTATAGAAGCATGCTCGATAATTGACTGAAAGGAAGCCCCCATAGACTTCATTTGAAGACAAGGAATCTGTAGAGAGCCCACTAGTCCTCCAACAAAGCGCCTGATCCTATCGGCTTCAGTAGGGATCAACAGAGTAGAATAACGGGCCAGATAAAGGAAACGGGTCACATAGGACTCCAAAGACATGCCCTTCTGCTCAAGGTGTAAAACCTGCTCCCTATGTGCCTCTCTCAAAGACCGAGGCACATACTTCTCAAGGAAGGCCCGTAGAACTGAGCCCAAGTCAAAGGAGGAGAACCCTCAGGTCTGTACGCCACGAAACACCTCCACCACGTCTTTGCATCGCCGCGAAACTGGTAAGACACATAATCAATGCCGTGGGTCTCCATTATCCCCATACGGTACAGCAACTCATGCATATCAAGAATAAACTCATAGGCATCCTCAGACGAAGTACCAGAGAACCTCGATGGCTCTAACTTCCTGAATCTCCCAATAAGGTCCTGATTAGAAGTAGTTATAATGGCGCCCTCCAGGGGCCTAATCTAATCACCAGGATTGGGTATCACATCAATGCGAGGAGCCATAGCTGCGGTGGGATGTGCTTCCTACGTAGGTCCCTACTCCGGGGTTTGCACCTCAACCCTAGTCTGTGAACCCTCGTCAGGCGTAGTAACACCGGCTGTCGCCTGCTGGGCATCAAGATGAAGTAAAATCCTAGCTATAGTGTCATGCATGGCTTGGTCAGAAGTAACCTCAGGTTGTGTCCGTGCTGGGGCTATACCATCCTCTGCGGCCTGGTCTCTATCCGGCTGATATTCGGGCTCGGGAGATAGAGAGCTCTCTCGCCGCTGGCCCACCATAAGAGCTCTGCCCTTGGCTGGGGCAACACCAAGGCCTCTCGCTCTGCCATGTCCCCTGGCTGTAGCGCGCCCTCGGGTACTAGCCGTAGCTGCGGGCTCTGGCACCTAACCTCGGGCCATCGTAGCTCGAGTCCTCACTATCTGTGAGAGAAGAGAATAGCGTCAGATACCAATTTGATCTTCTCAGTTGCCAAAATGAATAAAGTAGCACGAAGAATGTGAGATTTCCTATAGCCTCCGGCAGATAAGTATGGAGCTTATCGTACCCATCCACGAGACTTTACTAGACACGCTCTTGTAACAAAGATCGGGTAACCTAGGGCTCTGATACCAACTTGTCACGACCTATTTTGCCTAAGTCGAGCGGCCACTTGGCTTCCTACCTCGTAAGAGAACCCTCAACCCACTAATGAATAAATACATAAAAAAAATTGAAATTAAGCAATGGAATGGAATAAATACGTAAGTCTCACGATATATATATATATATATATATATATAAGTAGTAGAAAAGTGCGGAATGACGATAACACCCCCAGGGTCTAGTCTGAATAAAACAAGAGCATCTAAAGGGGAAATAATACAATCCGGAATACTAATACATAAAGTGTCTATGTCTCTGAACAAAATAGGACATAAAGATAGAAAAGTCTTCAAGGTAGCAGACGGCCATGCTTATCCTGGAAACTTGAGAATAGAGCTGAAGCGACTATCAGCCAAACGTCACGGAAGTGGATCCGACATGATACTATGCATTCATAAAAGAATGCAGCAAGTACAGGTCAGTACAAGGCAACAGTACTAGTAGGCATCATCGGCCGACTAGACATAGCTAACACAACTCAGATAATAAAGTAGATAAGTAAATAAAATGACAAGTATAAGACTATGTAATCAAATCCAAGTATCTGTCATCGCCTATGTAAAGCATCTAATCCCAAATGAGCCAAGTCTCACTATATCCAATCTGAATATATCCAATCCAATCCAACATCACAATACAACACCAAAAATCTTAATCAAGTCATAATGCAATGTAATGCAATAATATATGAATGCAATGCAATGCCATACAAATGTGATATACACATGTACTCCGGACGAAAATATCGACGTCTCGGTAGCACAACCCAGCGTGACTCATGAAGTCTAAGTGCCACCCATCCCGGATTTTGTCCAACAGACAGACGGGACCCCGAATCTTAGCCCACGAGGGTTCTTATCGGCACCACCTTGGGGGACCCGCGGAGTCCATGCACAAATAACGATTTCGGAACTAACATCGAATATCAGTCATGTAACAACGATTTCAGAATTGATCATCGGCTATCTCACATCGCTGAAGTAAAAGAGTTTCATCAAGTATCAATTTCACTCAATCAACGATTCAGGGATGAACATCGGACATCGGCCATCTCATGTCACTCAAGTAAAAGGGTTTCATCAAGTATCAATTTCACTCAATCAACGATTTCAAGATGAACATCAGACATCGGCCATCTTACGTCACTCAATTAAAAGAGTTTCATCAAGTATCATCAATATCTCAACAGTGTATCATGAAATGAGAGTGCGTGCATTGCATGAATCACATCAAAAATCATGCTCAATATCACAAGTACCAACAATGGGTACGCCAACAATGTACACGAATCACAAATACCAACAGTGGGTATGCCAATAATATAGTCGAATCACAAGTACCAACAATGGGTATGCTAATAATATAACTGAATCACAAGTACCAACAACGGGTACGCCAACAATATATCCGAATATAGTTACCAACAGTGGGTATGCCAACTATATCATAGTCGAGAGGATAAAACAAAATCCAGTATCTACCAACGAGTTATGACATCAAGCCAGTACAATAGAACAATCAAACACAACACAACGGGGTAGCTAGTCCCAATACACAACAGGGCCCAACCTAAGGGAGCATCTAACCTAACTTCATACCCGAAGGTTCACATGCTATCTCTGACAATATAATCTAAATATGTGCTTCGCTATACGAAGTCTCACTAAGGTTAAGTCATAACCTACCTGGATGGCCAAACTGTAGCACCAACAACTCACTCATTAGCCTTGCCTTTCCGTTGAACCTCAGAACCAAAGTAGTCTAAGCATAATCAAATTCGATTAGAAATCATGAAGAATGATACTAATATTGCTACTATTCAAATTGGGTCAATTCTAGCCCTAGAAATTGAGGAAATGGGTCCACAAAGGCAAAACGGGCAATTCGGAAGCAAAATGCCAAATTAAGTACTAGGTGATCATAACACAACCACTAATTACTATTTTAACTCAAGGATTAGCCTAATTTCTCATTTCAAGCAAAACCCCCAAATTGGGTATAAACCCTAATTCTTTGATTCCGAAATTCAACACTAGAAATGGAAGATATATGATTAATAAGCTTAGATTCATCAAAGTCTAACATAAACATCATCAATTTCCTCATTAATGAGCCTATGGAAAAATTCATCAAAACCCTCTTTCAACATCCATCACTAAGGGATTATTAATGAGCCTCTTTCAACAGCGGCGCAGCTACAGCGCCATAGCGGCCTGTCCAACATACACATGGCCACCCCAGCAGCCAACATACCGTAACAGCGATGTCGGGATGGAACTGGTGCCGCCATTTCGGGCATCAGATACCAGAATTACCCTAAATTTTTTCAATTTCAATCGAAATCCCGAGCCATTCCCGAGGCCATCTACTCACAAACCACATACACAGACCCATACAAAAATACGTTATGAATGCGTTCGTAGCCTCAGAATTCCCAATGGAGGTCTCTTCGACCTAGTCAAACCCCGATGCCTTAATTCCAATTTCCTAACCCAAGTCCCAAAATGCATCCAAGTGCATTGAGAATCGAACCACATATCCACACAAGTCATAAGATACCCTCCGGACCTCTCAAAATTGACGGATTTCTGAAAAAGTTTTGTTTACCCAAAAGTCAACTTCGGGTCAAAATGCGGTAATCAATTCTCGAAAAAGGCAAAAATACCGAAAAGACTATGATGACCAAACGGGTCGTTACAGTAGCCTTGTCGGGTACCTTTTTGTTTTACAGTATATGTAGTGGCCTAGTCAGCTTGCACTCTAATCTTCAGCATGTATGTATATATGTTTATTGTGAGTTCTTAACACAGAGACTGCTATATTGTTCTTACAGGAGTTAGTATAGTTCAGTTCTAAGTCATACATGGGCCGCCCTGTTGTTCAGTAAGCTCCAGGTACAAGTGTAAGGGTATCTCGTCAGTATAGATCAAGCACTCGTCATGACTCATTGGTTTGGGTCGTGAAAAAACCACCACATTAGTACGTGTCATTTGATCTCTGTCCGATCAGCTAAGCCATCTTATACCTTGTCGGGGTACAAGACATGAATGGATCCATATCCCTCATTGGGAAATATATGAAGGAATCTCCCTACTGGGTGGAGCGATCCTTATCCTATGTTGACATACGTAGTTTTAGCTATAAAACCTTTTCGGTAATCTGTACAACTCCCCAAAACATGAACATGATATAGTTGGCTGAGAAGCCCATGCATTGCATAAAAAATGGACTTGTATTATTACATGGATATCTTGTATTATGACATGGTATAAAGATTATATAATTTATTTGCATGAAAATGTGTAGACATGTACGTTATTCATGAAAGTAAGCATAATATTTAATATCTTGCATGCAGGAATCCATGGAATGCAATATATGGGTTTTCATGGATTACAGACAGATTCCCAATAACCCAAATGGAAGATTAGAAATACAATAACGAACTAGTAATCTAACATGGTATATCATGGTACATGGACTTAAGGTTTATCATGAACTTTTCTAAAAACCATAGTTTTGGTGAACTCTTGTATAGTCATGGAAGAACGTGGCATGGGGAAGAACAAAGATGTTCCCACACGTAGATAGACGCCATACATACCTGGTATGCTCCAAACTTGAAATAAAAATCTGAACTTTGAAGAAGAATCTCTTTAATTAGGTTTTCTTGAAAACCCTAGGTTAAGAACAATGGTTTTCTTGCTTAGATTACATAAATACATGTTAGAATTTGACTTGGAATGATTAGAATAGGCTTACCTTAGAGTATCTTAAAGGTTGGGAGAGAAGAACTTCTTACTAGGGCTTGGGAATATGAAAAGTGAGAAATAAAACTAAAGTCTTGAATTTATATTGTTCACTGAAGTGGGAGATGTACGGGCGCAAAGTACGTCCAGTACTTTGAAGTATGGCCCGTACCTGGAATGCAAATTCCAGTAGCTGGGTTAAAATTCCTGCGAAGTACGGGATTGAAGTGTGTCCCGCACATTTTGCCTGTACTTTGATGGCAATTTCCAGAAACTCCATTTTTCCCCATGGCAAGTGCGACTTAAAAGCACGGCCCGTACTTGGAAGTACGGCCCGTACTTTAACAGCTGAAATCCAATTTCAATTTGTCAACACTTTTGTCTTGGTTTCTAAGTCCTGAATCATAAACGTAACTTAGTACAAGGGCATTTGGTGTTACAAACACAACCTTACAACAAAAAGGCTGACCAAATTATTAGGTCGACTATGAAGTGCAGTTTAAAAAATGGGTAGAAAACAGAGTTGCAGATGCACTCTCCAGGAGGATGGAGGATCAGTCTTCTTTGAATGTTGTTACCCTCAATGAGCCTACTTGGAGATGGAGGATTAGCCTTCTTTGAATGCTATTACCCTCAATGATCCTACTTGGATGTAGGAAATAAGTCTAAGCTATGAGCATGATCCTATCGCATTACAATTACTTACAGAACTCATCACTGATCCCACTGGGGAACCTAACTATTCTTTTCATCAAGGTATTATTAGACATAAGGGAAGTATTTTTGTGGGTAAAGCTACAGATTTGAAAAATATGATCTTTGCAGCATTCCACACTTCCCCTTTGTGTGGTCATTCAGGTCAACAAGGGACTTATAGGAGGTTGAGCATGGTATTCTATTGGCCTAACCTCAAATCAGATATTTGTCACTGGGTGTCTGAATATGACATATGTCAAAGGATCAAAACTGAAAATGTGCACTATCCGGGCTTACTTCAGCCTTTACCCATCCTAGAAGCACCTTGGTAAGTTATTGCCATGGATTTCATTGAGGGAATACCTTCTTCAGGCCACAAAAATTATATTTTGGTGGTGGTGGACAGATTGACCAAGTATGGTCATTTCATACCTCTAAAACACCCTTACACAACTAAGGAGGTGGCTGATTTGTTCCTACAAGAGGTTTATTGGTTACATGGACTGCCTAAGTTACTAATAGAGACACTATTTTCACAAGTCAATTTTGGCAGCAGTTGCTTCAATCCATGGGTACAAAGCTCAATATGACCTATGCTTATCACCCCAATCTGATGGATAGACTGAGAGGCTAAACAGGTGTCTTGAGTCTTATTTAAAGGCCTTGGCTTTTGCTAACCCTATGAAGTGGATTAAGTGGTCACCCCTAGCAGAGTGGTGGTACAACACTAATTACCACTCTTTCGTGAAGTCTACCCCATTCGAAGCCTTATATGGATTCCCACCACCTCAAGTTCCATTAGGCTCCTTGTCTCATCCCTTACATACTGCTGTAGGGACTTGCATTACTCAGAGGCAACAAATGTTACAAAACCTGAAGGAGAACAAGGTCGAATCAAGTTCTATGCAGATGGAGTTCGTACTGAAAGGGTTCTATAGGAAGGGGAATTTGTATACTTAAAGCTTCAACCATAGAGGTAAGGTTTAGTTGCTATTCGAAAAAATTTGAAGCTCAGTGCCAAATTCTATGGACCCTACGAAGTTATTGAGAAAGTAGGTGTTGTTGCTTACCATTTAGCTCGACTAGCAAGCACCCAAATCCATCCGGTGTTCCACATGTCACAGCTGAAGAAGCTCATTGGTCCACATATCATTCCTCAGTCCCAATTGCCATTATGCGGAGTGGATAGTCAAGTTATGATCCAACCCTTAGCCATTTTGGAACGACGAATTGATAAAAGGAATAATGCTGTCTTGGTGTGTGTGTTGGTTCACTAGTTCAATTTAGGTGTCGAAGAAGCAATGTGAGAGGATTGGGGCTACATGAGGGGCCAATTTCTAGATTTTATGGCTCAATTACGACCTTGAGGTCAAGGTCATTTTTCAAAGGCGTCGGTAGTTGTAATGAACAAAGAGCAATTAGGAATTTAGGGTTTGGAATTGGGAATTTTGGGTTCAAGTACACAAGTCAGGAAAGACACGTGGTAGCTAGAAAACGGCTAATCCGCGATCCGCGTGAGAATAGATCAACGACTGAGATTAGACTTTCATTAAAACCCACGAAGGGCCAAGATTAATTCAGACAATACAACTCATTAAGCTCATTAAATAACCAATTTACAACCGGAGGGGAGTTAGTTATGATCTGGTAATTCTCAACTGCTTTTCCCTCATAATTCTATTCTCTCTTCTCCATACTTCTTCTTCTCAATCTCAATCTGAAATTCTTCATCTTCATTGCAGGAATTGAAGCTCGATCCACCATTAATGGAGTCCTATCATTGTTGATGTCTAAGCTTTTGATACTGCCGTAATTTTCCCCAATTCCATAATCAATCAATAAAATTCCCCTTTTCTTTGTCAATCAATTTCAATTACAACACAAGAGTGTTACAGAAATGTCACACCCCTTTTTTGGGCACCACGCGCTATAAACGCGCAAAGTTTTATTATTAAATGGTTTTTCCAATTGAAGGACAGTTTTGAATAGGGATTATTTATTTACAGAGTCACCACTTGAAATTGAGTTTTGGTGTTCCAAGTCACCCTATGAATCCCTAATCAAAAGGAAATGACTCTTTATTATTGGTCTGCGAAAATAGAAGACCGAGTAAGGAATTCTGTTGACCGGAGAGAAAGTGTTAGGCATTCCCCGAATCCCGTGGTTCTAGCACGGTCGCTTTTATCGACTTATACTTACCTTAATCTATTCTTGGATAAATTATATTCCCGAGCCTTGATTTGCTTGTACTTTTATTGTTCAACTTTTATTAGTCTTAATCCGGATGCGTAACCGCATTCCAGATCTTTTAAGTGTCTCGAAATAAGATGCGTAACCGCGTTCTCAATTCAAACAAGATTAATTATTAAAAAGAGATTGGCCAAGGTGCGTGACCGCATACTTGAGTTGTTAAAAGCGTCTCGAAATAAGACGAAACCGCATTCTTAATCGAAACAAACATATTGAAACGCGCCTAGAGCTCATCTAGCGTTAAAAGCAATTATTTGTCTCTAAAATCCGAGACTTAAAATTATTTGGTCATTATTATTGTTGTTTTCACTGTTTTGACAACGGGTTTTAAATAAATTCGCAACCCATCTAGCTCTCTCACGATTGTTTTTTCCGCTCTTTTTTTAAACCTTGACAACGGGGTTTGAAATAATTCGCACCCCATCTCGGTCATCTCACAATTAGTATTCAATTAATCGGCCTTAAATTTGGCTTAGGCCGAACTCAAATTACAACAAAGTATTCTGATGCACCAAAAAAAGTCATGAAATTAGTTAAATGCCAAATGATACAATCATTCCCTCTGTCTATTTAATTTCAACACACCACCCAAATTAGCAGAACTTTATTTTTCTCAATTTCTTCTCTTAGACATATTTGATAGCTTCAGATATTATGAACATACTAATAAATAAATGAACCGAGCATTATAGACACCCACATAACTCATTTTAAAGCAAACTAATCCAATTAAGAGAAACTAATTAGAACATGCCAAAATTAGCACGTACTGCTGACTAAACGCACTAATGCAAAACACATAAATATTGATAGAGAACTAAATTGAAAAAGAAAATGGTTAGTTAACTGATGATCTTAAACCTTAGTATTTCAACAACAATTTAACAAGTAACTAATGATAAAATCAAACAAAGGAAAAGAGCAAACTATGAAGCAAATAACCTTTTGACGAAATGGGAAATATTGAATCTTTATTGCTGAAATCTAAAAACTCCGTTGTCGGAACAAAACTTCAAAAATCCTCGACAATATTCGGCATCGACTAGAGCCTCAAGACTTTGAGCGGGACTTCAAACAACGACCTTGACGAAAACGGTGGTTTGATGGTGCTTTTATGAGCTGGTTTTAATGGTGTTTTTGGTTGGAGTTGATTAAAGCTATTGTTTTACCGATGAAAAATAGTGGTGGTACTAAGGTGAAAACAATTCGATTTTGGAGACTATTTTGGGGTGTTGGTTTACTGACGGGGATAGACGAACTGATGGTGAAGCTCACATTGTGTTTGGTGGTGGTTTAAGGTACTTTAATGGCTGTTTTTGAGGTGAAGGAGATGAGCAAAAACTTAAAAGAAAATTTGGAAGCAAAAGGAGTAGCTATGGCATGAATTGCTATCTTGCTGCTATGGGTAGTAGAATAACCAACCCTCCATCATTTTTCTATATAAGGAAAGCTTATAACTTGCTGTTGCGGCTGATTTTTAGGTCTTTTTTTTAGGGGGTTCCCTTTTAGGTCTAGGTCATAGTCTTTATATATATTGTGCATAGGTACATGGAAAAGGCTTTGGGTAATGGGCCTTAAAAAAGTTGGTGCAGATGGGTTTTCTCTCCTTTTTTTTTTTAATGGAAAAAGGCATTTTTTGTTTTCTTATTGTTTTGTTGTTATTTTAAGAAAAAATACATAAAAGGGTGCATGTGATATGTGTGTGTAGATGCGGTGTTAAAATTGAGAGGTGAAATGACAAATAATTAACAAGTGAGAATATAAAATATACTACTACTAAGTTAAAATATGTACTTACTCTATATTTATTTATTAAGACTTTTAATTTGGAAATTAAACTAAAAATAGATAACACATTTTCAGACATTTTTTCTTTTTTGTACTAATAATAAAACGAAACTAAACATATATCCTAAACTGTGACTCTATTTTTGTGATTTTCGAATATTCAAATAAGACCTACTAAACAAAATAAAATAAAATAAAATGTCCAGACCATATTTAAAGGAAATTTTAGATTCTAAAAGGTGAAACACCCTGGGGAAGGTCAAAAATTACGTGTCTACATCTGCCCCTGTTTGATTGGGAACACAAACAGTTTCCAGACAAACAAGTAGACCAAGAGACTAGTTTGACCCGACTGTTGTTCTAAAAGGAGGGGGAAGAAAGAAAAAGATACAACCAAGCCCTGGTTTTGGGCATCCTACATATCCCGCTTGTCATGCTCCAAAAACCAACCTAGACGTGACCGGCATCCGACGTCATGAACAACATCGGAAGAACCTAAACGACACAATAATAACACTTAAACCCGCCAGGTTCAATATTCGCCTCCGCCAGTTTATAAAATAAATGTAACAAATCATAAATGTAACAAATCATGAATATATTAATTAAATCAGCGGAAGTCTTTATAATTTAAATAATTCAACCAAAACATGATAGTGTGCCCGAAAGAGTTAAACAACAACTCTTCTTCTACGCACATTCGAATGTATACTAAGGAGCTTCTAAGACTAAGGAATAAATGTCTAACTCATCGGGACGCAGCCCAGAAACTAATATAAATAAATAGAATTAAATAAATAGGGTGTCCCACGAATGAATGTGTGGGCTCACCAAATCAGCAGAAACTGCAAGTCCTTCCTAAATGCCCGGAGTATCATGAACCTGCTCTTCACCGTTACCTAACATACCATCAAAAACAACAATGGTATGTCTGAGTACTTCGTGCTCAATGAGTGCCTAGGGGACAACAAGTAATATGAAAATAAGGTACAATAATACATAAAGAAGTCAGTTCTGAAAACCTAATGAAATCAGTGTAAAAACAGTTATTCAACTGGTGTATCTCAATAAGCATTATCAAAACCGATTAGGAAGTCTCTTGTCAAATACGACTTTTAAATATGCATTTTACAATTGATCAAGATTGTCAACAACAGTACCTTGAAAGAATAAGAATATCACACATGCCAATAAAGGCCCAAGAATGAAGCACATCGAAGGGGTGACCGTAGAGGTTCCCTTGTCACAACGCACCACACCGGAATATGGAATTCTTGGTGGCTATCCTTCCTCCCGAATAGCTAGGCATTAACCGCACTCCGGGTAGCGAACCTGGTAGTGGCCACTATTCCTCCCGAATGGCAAGGTAATTACCATACTAGGATCCATAGTGGCTACCCTTCCTCCCGAGTAGCTAGGCCAAACACAACAATAAAGTTCATAGCATGGAAGCCGATTAACAATTTGCCTCAAAGTGGTCAATTAGCATTAAAGTTCATTATTCCATATCGTAATGATAAACCATTTCAAAGAACGTCTTGAAAACGTTTACACTTCTTTAACCAAGATTTCAATGCCATAGTTCAATATCAAAACATCATTACCAACCCCTAGCCATCATTATTGATCATCTCTTATAGAGGAAAAATATTTATAACTTATAAATGTAGGTAGAGTATGATACAAAGTAGGTTTAATATGGGCTTGTTCCCTCACACACATCAACCATAATTAAAGCAAGAAATAGAGTTTCAATTCGTGAAAATTTCACCTTTTAATTCAATGAAGAGCCTTAAAAGAGACATACAAATCACAACCAAAGAGTTCATAAAAACCGACCGAAAGAGTATGTTCAAAAGAGATATACCTTAATTCCCGCTCAAGCGTACATCCCACAATCCAACAATTATTCTACAATATTTTTAGATAGAAGAGGTTAGAACTTTAACCTATTTCCACCCATAAACCCTTCTTACCAATGAAAGCTAGGGTTTTCATGACTAAAACGTGTTCTTGAACACTTCATGAATCAATCATGGATTCTAATATCATAGGACAACCTACACTAGTCTAAACCCTTTCAATAAAATCACAAAAGTCAAGGATCATACCTTATTGAAGGAATATTAACTTCTCCCAAACGTCCCTTTCTTCTTCTCTTTCTTGGGTTTCAAGAATCTAGGGTTTGTGGAAGATGAACTAGTGTTAATTTGATGTTAGATTGATGTTGAAATGATGGAAATTGATCAAGAACATACCTTATATGTTTTGGGGATGCTTTAGAGTTGTTTCCTCTCAAGAAGTCGGCCAAAACGAAGTTGGAATGAATATAACAAAGTTAGGCCTTTATAAAATTCGGGAAAAATCGCTTCAGGCGTAAAACGGCCTGGTGCGTTGCCTGGGGCGTCGCCCAGGGCGGTGCACATAGTGTATCCATTTTGACGGTGTCAAAATTTTGAGTTTCCTAGAAATTTTTCCTGGGGCGCCGCCCAGGGCGCCGCGCACGCCTAATTTTCGCACTTCACAGATAATGCTCAGTAAAATGAGCATAACTCCTAGTACAGAGCTCTGTTGGAGCTGGGCAACCTACCGTTGGAAAGATATTTTAAAGATCTACAACTTTTATTAAAGAAGGTTTCCCAAATTCCCAATCTATTTGCACCAAACTGGCTTAGAAGTTAGACCTACTGAAATTTAGGCGAGATTGAGAACTTTTATGAACTTCACCATTTGGTATTGATCTTAAATCAACTATTTCCAGCCAAATTCATATTTATAGGACTTCATATGCTTAAAATGTCACATTACTTCTCATTTAATACATTCACACCTGACTCAAATTTACGGAGTGTTACATTATCCCCCTCTTAAAATCATTCGTCCTCGAATGAGAATCATGGCCTAGAAAGAATTCACTAAACCATAATGTCACGACCCAGCCCCGTGGGCCGCGACTGGTGCCCTACTTGGGTACCCAAACGGACAAACATACCAAATCGTCATATAATAGCTTAGGTCAATTTCAAATTCATCATTATAAACAGATCTGAAAATCATTATCATCTGAAGCGGTCACGTGTACAGAGATATCATATCAGAACAAAAAGAGGCGGCGGAATACACATCGCCAAATATATACACACATATACGAACATACAGGCCATTTAGGCCGCATCAAAATCTGATAGATTGGCGGAATGTACATCGCCGGGCACAAATATCACACGCTGCCTCAAATTGTATCAAACTGTCTCAGACACATTTCAAACACAACCATATATATACATATATATCAGAAGCCGACAAGGCTATCAAATGGCGCAATGGCCAAAAACATATACAAATGCGCGCCGACAAGGCGGCCATGGCGAGTGGGATCATACAAACACACCTGTACAGAAGTAGGCACAACCCACATATACGTCTACAGACCTCTAAACAGACCAACCGAATCATATGGCGGGACAGGGCCCCGCCGTACCCCTGAACAAATACATACATATGTAGCGAACGAAGATATATACCAAAATGTAGGCTCCGGAATAAGAGGAGCACTCCAAATAGCAAAAAAGGGTGTCCTAAACTGGTGGATCACCAAACTGTGCGTCTGTACCTGCGGGCATGAAACGCACCCCCCCCCCCCCCCCGAAGAAAGGGGGTCAGTACGAAATATGTACTGAGTATGAAAAGCAGAAGATACAGAAAACAAACCTGAGGCATAAACAAAATAGAAGTACAGAACATAAGTGCAAACCCAAAATATCAAAATGTTTACTCTCAAAATATAAGTCATGCATAGGGCACAGAGAATATGGTCGCCCGCCCGTCGATGGCGCCATAACACAGCATAACACCAGAAGGTTTCAAATCTCCGTATCCCCGTCACACATCATCACAACATATCATAAGCCATATCACAGCATAACTTCATAAATGGAACCCGACCCTATGGCGAGGTCTCGGGAACCGTAACACAGCATACTGCCGAATATATCATAGTGCGCACGATCACAAAACCGGCCCGGGAACCGGCGAACGATATCATAATAATGGGCACGAGCAGAGTAGTGCGGAAACTAATGCAATTTACATATCAAAACATTTATGAAACTGGAAATAATCATATGACAACCCGTTAGGCAAACTAGTCCGGACAACTGATCAATACGGAGTTTATCTCACAAAAGTACTTCTGAAATCGTATTCATAGTTCAAAATGTAAATCAGAATATCATGGAGTAATCAAAACATTATTCTTTAATAGCTAAAGTCATAAGCAAAAGTCTCTTTTCGATATCGAACAAAGTTAAGTCAATTAGGGCAACGAAGGAGACTCGGGGCTAGAGGGCCCACCTTGGTCCAAGTCGAGGCGGCGTACAAATTTTATAGACATTTGACCTTATGAAATCGACCATGAAAGCTTAGGGGTGATTCGATCATGTTTACGAAAGTTACGAATGTTTGAACGCTTCTTTTCAACAAAGCATAAGTTTCTAATTCAATTTCACTGAATGGAATAGTGCTAAAAGTAATCTCGGATTTCTATGAATAGAATGATCCCCGAGGTTCAAACTCAAACCTAGTACATCTAGGACATGCCAAGAGAAGAAAAGGGATAGCTTTACATACCTCACTTGCGCCTTACGCTCGTCCAAACTCAATCCCCGTTTCGTCCAAAATCTACAATTGGTCATAGTTGCCAAATATAAGTTCCAAGCTTTTATGAATTCAAACTTAAATTCATATTGTCTACCGAAATTTTGGCAGCATTTCCCCTATACATATAGCATCCCCGAGACTTAGCTCGGCTCAATATATCAACAACAACAACCCAACAATCCAACAACACCAACAATTACCACAAAACGTACTATAACATAAATAGTCCTCTTTTCTTCATAGTTCAACGACTTCCATTCCAACTTCACACAATCAAACTAATATCAACATTTTCCATATCCATTAACTAATTCAATATTATTCAAACATATTTCCATAGCATTCCAAACAATATTCATGAATTCAAGTGTTTCCGCCAATTCCATATTCCATCCGAAACTCCTACAAATGCGACAAAACCATCACAACACATTTTTCTACTTACAAATTCATAACCAACAACAATAATCCACACTTAGAATCTTACTTCCATAATTATATAAAAATTATATAAAAATCACATAATTTCCCATAACAACCCACAACCATTTTCAATACCAACTTGATTCATTAAACCCTTATTTACATCACAAACACCACAACAACACAACTAACAAACTAAATGGAACTTAATTCATCTCCTCCCTTCATCACCATGGCACACGGCCATGCACTACTTCACACATACACACGGCTAGACACATACACATCACAACTCCATAATTCTCATCCAATTCTCATCATCATAACATATATACTTATTCCATAACACCAAAGAATAAAAATCTTACCTTTTTCTTCAAACTTCCACTTGCCAACACAAGCACTTTCTTGCCTTAAAAATTATACCATGTTGAAGAGCATCCTTGAGTTAGTAGAAATACATGAAGAAACAAATTTTCGGATCAAGATTGAAGAGCTTGGAAATGTTTTCTCTTTTTCTTGAAGGGGCCGAAACCCCCTCCCTTTGTTCTTGCTCTTCTTTCTTTTGTTTTCAAGAATAGTCTAGAATGAACAATGGTCCCTTTATTTATTTAATCATCACATGACTTGAACTAAAACATGGGCTTGGGCTCCTCTTAATGGGCTATGGCCGGCCACCCCCTCACTTTGGGCCTCATTTTTCTCTTATTAGTTTTGAGCCCAATTCATTAGAAATCTTATTTTGTAATTCCCGAACTAATTTCCAAAATTCCAAATTTTACCCTTGGCCTTCCTCCATATTTCCGCAACAATATTTCTCATAAATATCACACACATATGTTAGATAAAATAAACATAGCCTTATTTCTTTCAAGTCAAACTCATTTCTAATTTTTCGAATGCACAAAACACGGGATATAACACATAAGTTGTTTCAAACAATGCAACGATTCATCTATGAAGGATTTAATACGCTCACTCATACCTACCACAGGAAACAAGTGAGGATATCTCTTCTTCATGTCCTCCTTTGCTTCCCAAGTAGCTTCCTCAGTATTACAGTTTCGCCATAAAACTTTAACCGATGCAACATCCTTTTTTCTCAGCCTTTTAACTTGGCGATGTAAAATCCGAACTGGTTCTTCTTCATAAGATAGAGCTTCATCAATTTCAATATCTTCATGGTGCAACACATGGGAAGGATCAGGTTTGTACAATCTCAACATCGAAATGTGAAACACCGGATGAACCATGGACATCTCAGCTGGTAATCTCAACTCGTAAGCTACCTTCCCAACCCTTTTTGTAATCTCGTAAGGACCAATATAGCGAGGACTAAGCTTGCCCTTTCTGCCAAAACGCATTACCCCCTTCATAGGTGACACTTTCAAGAAAACCTTGTCACTAACAGCAAGTTCCAATTTCCTACGCCTCATGTCCGAATAAGACTTTTGTCTACTCTGAGCGGTCTTCAGTCACTGCACAATAAGATTTACCTTTTCAATCGCCTCATGAACTGAATTGGGACCCAACAACTCTACTTCCGTTAGTTCAAAGCAACCAATTGGAGTCCGAAAACGCCTCCCATAACGAGCCTCATAAGGAGACATTTGAATACTCGCCTGATAGCTATTGTTGTAAGCGAATTCCACCAGAGGTAGGTGTTCATCCCAACTTCCTCCAAAATTGATTGCACAAGCATGCAACATATCGTCCAAAGTTTGAGTAGTTCTCTCTGTCTGCCCGTCAGTTTGAGGATGAAAGGCAATGCTCAATTTCACTCTAGTCCCCAAACCTTCTTGAAATGTCTGCCAGAAATGAGCATTAAATTGCGTACCTCTGTCAGATATCATGGATGCCGGAAGACCGTGCAACTTAACAATCTCCTTCAAATATAACTTGGCGTACTCCGCCATAGCATATGACGTCTTCACAGGAAGAAAATGGGCAGACTTCATGAGTCTATCCACGATCACCCAAATCGAATCAAACTTGGCCTTTGTGCGGGGTAGACCCACAACGAAATCCATGTTGATCTCCTCATACTTTCACTGTGGAATCTCGATATTCTAAGCCAGGCCTCCAGGTCTTTGATGATCAGCCTTCACCTGTTGACAGTTTAAACACTTAGCCACAAAGTTAGAAATATCAGCTTTCATGCTTTTCCACCAATAGTGTTGTTTCAAATCCTTATACATTTTGGTGGACCCCGAATGAACCCAATATTTGGAACTATGAGTTTCCATCATTAATTCTTGTTGAAGACCATCAATATCGGGAACACACAATCTTCCTTGAGATCGCAGAACACTATTTCCAGTCCTAACAGTAAATGAAGTGTACTCACCTTTTCCCACTCCATCTCCCAGCTTTGCCAGAAGCTCATAATCATATTACTTGGATTTAATCTTTTCCACAATGTCAGACCGTGATGGTGTGATTCCCACCAACTCTCCATCTTCAGTTTTCTCGAGTCTGACCCCAAGATTAGCAAGCCTTCGAATTTCCTTCCCTATGGGCATGTCATGCGCATGCAAATAAGCTAACGTGCCCATAGATTTTCTACTCAAAGCATCTGTTATACCCCGCATTTTCAGAGCCTGAGCGTGACACGTGCTTCCTCAAACATTGACAATCACGTTGTTACTACATAATTTAAACTCACGTTGATAGTATTATATTTCGTATTTTTTTGTACGTCGGATTATTCGTAAGCGGAGGTGGGGCCCACACATCGAGATTTTTTTTGGAACACGTGACAAGTTATATGAATCACATATGTGAATTTAAACACAACTCAAGAAGGACCCTTGAGCCAAATCAAAGTGGAAGTCCTCCAAACAAATATTTTTAAGTAACGTTTCGGGTGATCTGACTTCGAGGGGCAAACACGGTATTATAAGTTTGGAATGTGGAAAAATTCCAAGAAATAGAAGTTGTATATAATTGAATTAGCTTTCCAACCATGGGTCGTGGGTCCACAGGAGACGTCGGGATAAGGAAATATGAACGTTTTAAGGCAGGAAGGTCAGTGGGCTAGGCCCAATTCGGGCCCAACCGGGTTAGGCCCATGACCCATGTTTATTTAAGTGATATATCAGCCTTTTCTCCTCATTTTTCAGAACAAAACACCCAAAAAAATCTGGAGAAAAAGAGAGAAGAGAGCTTAGAGAGAAAATATCAATTTTGACCAAAATCTGAGCCCCGAATCCCGAAGCCCGTGAAGAGAAAAGTGTTCTATGTTGCGTTGCCTCCAATTTGAGCTACAAATCAACCAAAAAGAAGGGGGTGGACGCGGTGGCTGCACACTTGAAGTAAGATTAAGGTTCCTTTTCATTGCTAATAAGTTTATTTAGAGTTCTACCGAACTAGAACGGAGAAAATAGTGTGATAAATTCGTTTGTTGGCGTTGTGAATTATGGAATGAGATTTGAAGAGAATTTTGAATGAAAATAAATGTATTCAACTTTTAGAATGTGGAGGATGTCGTTATTAATGTTGTAAGTATTAATTTTGACTCCCTTATGGAAATAAAATTATTAAATAGTTATATCGCAAATTTGGTTGGTTGAGGAATTTAGAAAATAATGTGTGGGCTATTTTATGGCATACATTGGTATTGGAAATATTATGATTAATGTTGGTATTGTTGTTGTTGTTGGTTGCTGAATTGAGAATTCGGGCTAGGCATATAAACAGGGGAGATGCTGCCCGATTTTTGGCAGAATATAAAATAGTATGATTTGAAATATGGTACAAATGTGCGACAAAAGGCTAACATTAGCATAAATTCCTTTTAAATGTAGACTTACAAGCTTGGATGAATAAGCGTAGCTTATAAGCGGTCGAATAGGTATGTAAGACTTACCCTTTCTTTCTTTTGGCATGTCCTAGAGCCAAATAAGGTATGATATGTACTCTGGGGATTACTCTATTCTTTGATTCTGAGTTTGTTTACGATTTTTATTCACTTCTTGATATGAGTATATTCCATATGATCGATCTTATTATAGGATTGAACAACGAGATGACCATGAAGAGTTTTGTTCCTAAATGAGTTATGTATGTGTTAATGTCCGAAGTTCTGTTTGATATATTTCCGTATGGTATTCGAGAGATATTGGTATGACTAATGTCTGGATTTTGATAGCACGTTTGATTATTCCGTTGAGTCTTTGATTTATTTTGATACGTACATATGGTTCCAAAAGCTTTATTTGATTCGATCCATAACGATATTCAAAAGGTACCTAATATGATTGTTGCTTTGATTTTCCAAAAATAGCTTCTGGAACGTTCAAAAAGGTTTCTGTAGTAAAATGTCCCTAATATTTGTAAAATATCTCGGATTTGTAAAATGTCCCTAATATTTGTGTTAAAAATGTCTGTAACTTTCATATACTAACACCGATTGACTTGAAACGTGTTTATGATCCTTCGAACCTCGGTAAGTGTATGTATCTATCGAGTCTGGATTTTTGTGCATATGGTTTCACACTACTCTGTTCGTGCAAGTCTCAGTATGTTATTCACTGCGTCCCGGGCCAGGTTCTGTTATCGTGCACCTTCCTCTGCATTGTTCATCGTGTCCCTCTCCCTTGCGGGCCGGGTTCTGTTATATGTATATCTATATATGATGATATGGGGATGGCGGCCAGGATGGCACATGATGATTCTGTTCACCGCGTTCCGCAATAGAGAGCTGGGATCTGTTATCTGCACATATGGTATATGATTCTGACATGCATTGATAATTTTGTTCACCGCGTCCCTCACTAAAGGGCCGGGATCTGTTACATGCATATATGATATATGATTTTAGCATATGATGATTCTATTCACCGCGTCCCTTACTAGAGGGCCGGGATCTGTTATATGGTTTTGTTCACCGCGTCCCTCACGAGAGGGCCGGGATCTGTTATATGCACACATACGATATAAGATTCTGATATACATAATCTGTGTCTGGAAAACAAACATTCTGACACTCTGGATCCGTACTTCTTCTGACATATGACTTCGGCATATATGATCTGTGCTTGGGAAACAATCATTCTGATATTCTGGATCTGTGCTTGGGAAACAATCATTCTGATATTCTGGATCTGTACTTTTTCTGACACATGACATCTGCATACACGATTTGTGATTGGAAAATAAGCGCTTTGGTAATCTGGATAATGTACTCACTCTTGTACTGTTCGTTTCGATTATGGTTCTGTTTTCTGTATTTCATGCTTTACATGCTCAGTACATATTCTGTACTGACCCCCTTTCTTCGGGGGATGCGTTTCATGCTGCGCAGGTACACCAAGATGAGTAGAAGTCAATATAGAAGATTTTCCAGCGGCGTTGGCAAGCTCCACTTGCTCCTGGAGTGCTGCCGAGTCAGAGTATATGTGTTATGATTTCTGATAAATGTTAGAGACTTTGCAGACAGAGTCGTGGGTATTGGAAGTCAGTCTGTAAGCGGCTCCATCAGCCGGTGTGTCATTTTGTGTTATGTTATAAAGTCCATGTGGTTACAGATTTTATTTGATTAAAGAAAGATGAAAAGAATATTCTGAAAGCATTTACTACGAATTTCATTTGTATTTGATTTAAAAGTCCAAAGAGATCATGTGTGTAATAAGAGTCTGCGGGTTCGCTCGGTCCTAACTAAGGGTCGGGTGCCCATCGCACCCTGGTAAGGTTAGGGTGTGACAGCATCAACAACCACATTAGCCTTACCAGGATGATACAAAACGTTCAAGTCATAATCCTTTAACAACTCCAACCACCTCCTCTATCTGAGGTTCAACTCTCGCTGCTTAAAGATGTATTGCAAGCTTTTATGGTCGATAAAAACATCGCAATGCTCACCATACAAATAATGACGCCAAATCCTCAAGGCAAATACCACGACAGCCAACTCTAAGTCTTGAGTCGGATAATTCTTCTCATTCTTCTTCAATTGTCGCGAAGCATAAGCAATCACCTTACCGCTCTGCATCATACACAACCCAAACCAATTCTGGAAGCATCACAATACACCGTATCCACCAGACCCAGAAGGTAAAGTCAAAATAGGAGCCGAAGTCAACCTTGTCTTAAGCTCTTGGAAACGCTTTTCACAATCGTCAGACCACTGAAACTTAGCAGTCTTCTGTGTCAATTTAGTCACTGGTGAGGCTATGGACGAAAAACCTTCCACAAAATTTATGTAATAGTTTGCCAAATCACGAAGTAGAGCTTTCTTTGTACTAAACAACCCCGGAAAGATAAAAATACATCTTCACCCAAATAAGAACAACATAGCCCTCACAGGGATTTCTAACAACTAGAACGCTCAAGTCTCAACACGAATAAGGGGGGTTTCTACCTTCATCTCACTTTCCCAAGAGTTAGATACTCAAAAGGCTCAACACATATATGCTTTGACTAGGAAGCACACAATATATCAATCTAAACAATATACTCCGACAAAAAGACTAATTCAACAACACATGATTCAAGCTTAACTTGCCTCATGCCAAAACTGAAAATAACAAATTAAATCCTAAATCAACTACATCATCCTCTTAAATCATTATTCCACAAGCGATTATTTTCGAGTTTCAAGCCTAAACTAAAGTTCTTCCACTAAACATCAAAATAGTACAGATCTTTTAACCCAATAAGAATATAACCTCAATGTATGATAATTCTTAATTCACTACAAGAGACCCTCAATTGTTCCCTTCACCCTAACCTCCAGTACTTGAAACATATCACACCTTAATTATTCCTTTCAGCATAACTAGATTTCAGCAGAGTTCTCCCTATAACAAGGACTACTTTAGTTTCTATACCTGTCTCAATTTATCAACAACCAAATCCTACAACAACCATATATACCAAACACCTACAATACAACTTCAACGACTCTGTACCATCCATCAAATTATGCATCAGAACAATGTGCACTCCATAACACCATTATTCCCTTAGTTACATCTGCAACACGAGTTAAAGTCATATCCATAAAGCACGAGTAATGAACACGTCAGAATGATCCTAAAGGAAGTTCAAGCTCTATAGCATAGTCTAGAATAAAGAAGAATGAGAAACACCAATAAATTTCCTGAGAGTTTCTTAGTCATGCAGGTGATCAGGTTGCACAAAGAAAACTCCACTAGACACAGCTCCACAGACACCGACAATAATCCTTGGACGTATTTAAACCTAGGCTCCGATATCAAGCTTGTCACGCCCCAAAACCCACCCTAGACGTAACTAGCATGTGACGTCATGAACAACATCGGAAGAACCTAAACGACACAATATAAACACTTGAACCCGACAGGTTTAATATTCGCCTCCAACAATTTATAAAATAAATGTAACACATCATGAATATATGAATTAAATCAGCGGAAGTCCATATAATTTAAATAATTCAACCAAAACATGATAGTGTGCCCAAAAGAGTTAAACAATAACTCTTCTTCTACCCACATTCGAATGTATACTAAGGAGCTTCAAAGAATAACGAATACATTTCTAACTCATCGGGACGCAGCCCGAAAGCTAATATAAATAAGTGGAGTTAAATAAATAGGGTGTCCCACGAATGAATGTGTGGGCTCACCAAATCAGCAGCAACCGCGAGTCCTTCCTAAACGCCCAGAGTATCAAGAACCGGCTCTTCACCGTTACCTAACATACCATAAAAAACAACAATGGTATGCCTGAGTACTTCGTACTCAATAACTGCCTCGAGGACAACAAGTAATATGTAAATAAGGTACAATAATACATAAAGAAGTCAGTTCTGAAAACCGAAAGAAATCAGTGTAAAAACAGTTATTCAACTGGTGTATCTCGATAAGCATTATCAAAACCGATTAGGAAGTCTCTTATCAAATACGACTTTCAAATATGCATTTTACAATTGATCAAGATTGTCAACAACAGTGCCATGAAAGAATAAGAATATCACACATGCCAATAAAGGCCCAAGAATGAAGCACATCGAAGGGGTGACTGTAGAGGTTCCCTTGTCACAACGCACCACACCGGAATATGGAATTCTCTGTGGCTATCCTTCCTCCCGAATAGCTAGGCATTAACCGCACTCCGGGTAGCGAACCCGGTAGTGTCCACTATTCCTCCCGAATGGCTAGGCAATTACCACACTAGGATGCATAGTGGCTACCCTTCCTCCCGAGTAGCTAGGCCAAACACAATAATAAATTTCATAGCATAGAAGCCGATTAACAATTTGTCTAAAAGTATTCACACCATCAGTTAGCATTAAAGTTCATTATTCCATATCGTAAAGATAAACCATTTCAAAGAACGTCTTAAAAACGTTCAAACTTCTTTAACCAAGATTTCAATGCCATAGTTCAATATGAAAACATCATTACCAACCCTTAGCCATCATTATTGATCATCTCTTATAGAGGAAAAACATTTATAACTTATATGTGTACGTAGAGCATGATACAAACTAGGTTTAATATGGGCTTGTCCCCTCACGCACATTAACCATAATTAAAGCAAGAAATAGAGTTTCAATTTATGAAAAGTTCACCTTTTTATTCAATGAAGAGCCTTAAAAGAGACATACAAATCACAACCAAAGAGTTCATAAAAACCGACCGAAAGAGTCTGTTCAAAAGAGACATACCTTAATTCCCGCTCAAGCGTACTTCCCACAATACAACAATTATTCTACAATATTTTTAGATAGGAGAGGTTATAACTCTAACCTATTTCCACCCATAAACCCTTCTTACCAACGAAAGCTAGGGGTTTCATGAATAGAACGTGTTCTTGAACACTTCATGAATCAATCATTGATTCTAATCTCATAGGACAACCTAAACTAGTCTAAACCCTTTCAATAATATCAAAAAAGTCAAGGATCATACCTTATTGAAGGAATATTAACTTCTCCCAAACGTCCCTTTCTTTTTCTCTTTCTAGGGTTTCAAGAATCTAGGGTTTGTGGCAGATGAACTAGTGTTAATTTGATGTTAGATTGATGTTGAATGATGGGAATTGATCAAGAACATACCTTATATGTTTTGGGGATGCTTTAGGGTTGTTTCCTCTCAGGAAGTCGGCCAAAACGAAGTGGGAATGAATATAACGAAGTTAGGCCTTTATAAAATTCTGGAAAATTCACTTCAGGCGTAAAATGGCCTGGTGCATCGCCTGGGGCGTCGTCCAGGGTGGCGCACATAGTGTATCAATTTTGACGACGTCAAAATTTTGATTTCCTGGAAATTTGGCCTGGGGCGCCACCTGGGGCGCCGCCTAGGGCGCCGCACACGCCTAATTTTCGCACTGTACAGATGATGCTCAGTAAAATTGGCATAACTCCTAGTACAGAGCTCTGTTGGAGCTGGGAAACCTACCGTTGGAAAGGTATTTTAAAGATCTACAACTTTAGTTTAGGAAGGTTTCCCAAATTCCCAATCTATTTGCACGAAACTGGCTTAGAAGTCAGACCTACTGGAATTTAGACGAGATTGATAACTTTTACGAACTTCACTATTTCGTATTGATTTTAAATCAACTATTTCTAGCGAAACTCATATTTATAGGACTTCATATGCCTAAAATGTCACATTACTTCTCAATTAATACATTCACACCTGACTCAAATTTACGGAGTGTTACACTCGGTTATAAGGGAATCAGGTCAAGTGTAATTCAACAATCAGAAGGGAGATAAAACATATTGAGGTGAATAGTCGAGCGAGGTCCTGTTGAGGCTCCGGTTCGCGGTCCTGTTATTACATCAAATGAAAGACAAAAGTGAAAAAGAAAATACAAGTACAAAATCCTAGCTATGGAGCTTCTCTTCAATCTTGACTCGAATCTTCATGTCTTCCCAAGTGTGGGATAAACACTTTGATCTCGAATTGAACTTGAAAGTAAACTCCAAGCTTTAGGCGGGCTCCTGAACTTGAAATTGAAAGATGTCTCTATTATCCAGGCTGGTTCCTGAACTTGAAATTGAAAGATGGTTGAATGTTGACCCTATTCTTCTGGCGGGCTCCTGCTTCTTCTAACTGAAAGTACATCGTATTCTTCAAGCGGGCTCTTGAACATGAAATTGAAAGATGCCCTTATTGTTCAGGCGGGTTCCTGACTTGCTTCCCATTCTCCAAGCGGGTCCTGCACATCATCAGAGACAAACAACACAAACAAAATTTTCTGCCGCAGTGTGCACTAGGAAATTTTTTGTTAGTGTTAGGAAAATCATAAACTATATGTAAGATAATTAAATGATGTAAGTAAAATAAAAGGCTCTAACTAGGAAGTGCGTTTCCTAGAGATAAAGCTGAAAAATTCTGACTAGGAAGTGCGTCTCCTAGGAGTGATAATTCAAATTAGGAAGTGCATCTCCTAAAAGAAAAATCTAAAAGACTCATACAAAGAAGTGCGTCTCTTAGGCATTAAAATTTTAAATACTCTGACTAGGAAGTGCGTCTCCTAGGAGTAATGGTTCAATTTAGGAAGTGCGTCTCCTAGAAGAAAAACCTGAAAGCTCCAGCCTAAGAAGTGCGTCACTTAGGGGTTAAAATTGAAAGACTCTAACTAGGAAGTGCGTCTCCTAGGAGTATTGATTCGAATTAGGAAGTGTGTCTCCTAAAAGCAAAACCCCAAAGACCTAGATTAAGAAGTTCGGCTCTTAGAGGTTAAAATTGAAAGACTCTGACTAGGAAGTGCGTCTCCTAGGAGTAAAGGTTCGAATTAGGAAGTACATCTCCTAAAAGCAAAACCTGAAAGACCCAAACTAAGAAGTGCGTCTTTAGGGGTTAAAATTGAAAGACTCTAACTAGGAAGTATGTCTCCTAGGAGTAAAGGTTTGAATTAGGAAGTGCGTCTCCTAAAAGCAAAACCTGAAAGACCCAGAATAAGAAGTGCATCTCTTAGGGGTTAAAATTGAAAGATTCTGACTAGGAAGTGCGTCTCATAGGAGTAAAGGTCTGAAATAGGAAGCGCGTCTCCTAAAAGAAAAACCTGAAAGACCCAAACTAAGAAGTGCGTCTCTTAGGGGTTTAAATTGAAAGACTCTTACTAGAAAGTGCGTCTTCTAGGAGTAAAGGTCCGAATTACGGAGTGCATCTCCTAAAAGAAAAACCTGAAAGACCCAGACTCAGAAGTGCATCTCTTAGAGGTTAAATTTGAAAGACTCTGACTAGGAAGTCTGTCTTCTAGGAGTAAAGGTCTGAATTAGGAAGTGCGTCTCTTAAAAGCAAAACCTGAAAGACCCAGACTAAGAAGTGCGTCTCTTAGTGGTTTAAATTGAAAGAGTCTGACTAAGAAGTTCATCTCCTAGGAGTAAAGGTTTGAATTAGGAAGTGCGTCTCCTAAAAGTAAAACCTGAAAGACCCAAACTAAGAAGTGCATCTCTTAGGGGTTTAAATTGAAAGACTCTGACTAGGAAGTGCGTCTCCTACGAGTAAAGGTATGAATTAGGAAGTGCGTCTCCTAAAAGCAAAACCTGAAAGACCTAGACTAAGAAGTGTGTCTCTTAGGGGTTTAAATTGAAAGACTCTGACTATAAAGTACGTCTCCTAGAAGTGAAGGTCTGAATTAGGAAGTGCGTCTCCTAAAAGCAAAACCTAAAAGACCCAGACTAAGAAGTGCGTCTCTTAGGGGTTTAAATTGAAATACTCTGACTAGGAAGTGCGTCTCCTAGGAGTAAAGGTTCAAATTAGGAAGTGCGTCTCCTAACAGCAAAATGTGAAAGACCCAGACTAGGAAGTGTGTCTCCTAGGGGTTAAAACTGAATTACTTTGACTGGGAAGTGTGTCTCCTAGGGGTGGAAATATAAATAATTAGAAAGTTGATTAATTTTTGTTGCTTGCAAACCTATGTTGTGACATTGCCTTTAGCGTTGACAATTTGAGGAAATGCATCTTTCGAATATTCGGGCTTTGAAGCCTTTGATTTTAAAATAACATCCATCCCTATTTCAAACAACGAAAATTTGTGAGTTTAAAAGCATGGTGGTTGGTTTGTGGCCTTGGCTTTGAGGATCTTTGCCTCTGTCTTTTCCCCATTCGACACTGGTTCCAACTTTTCTCGATAACCTTTATCATTAGAGACATCTCAAAATCTCAAACCTCACATTTTATGTAATATACTCGCATTTCAACATTCACTAAACCTTTGTATTTAACCATGAATTCAAAATAAAATTCAATGGTCAACAAACTTGTTGTGCATATCACTTCTTCTTGAATCTTGCCACTTTGATGAACTGGCTAAACTTTGCTTTATGCAATTGGAGAAGTTGGTAGAAGATTTTGAAGTCCTTTCTTGCTTGTTTTTACAAGGACCGACTCAAAGGAACAAAGCAAGAGAAAGAAAAAGAAAAGAAAAGAAAAGAAAACGATATAGAAATGAAAAGAAACGGTATTCAATAAGAGACAACCCTCTTGGGGAAGGACTAAAAAAAATGATACTTATCTGAATGTGGTAGCTGGCTCCAATGGTCATGACATGTATTTTGGATTGAGCAAGCCGATCTGTTAAACCAATCTATCCTTCAACTTCTGTTGTGCTCTTATAACTTGTTTTGAAATCAGGCTTCATATCCCAACTTCTTCATCAAATTCATAAATCTCATTCGGCTAGTGGTGCTCTGAAAATTTTTCACCACTAAGCCTCTCTCATTTGCTTGTCTCTCATCTTACCGTCACCTTATAGTGCTCGTGAGGGTTTTCACCAATAAGACTCTCTCATTTTTATTTCTCTCAACTCACTATTGCTTTAGGATGCCCGTGAAGGTTTTCACCTATAAGACTCTCTCCTTTTCATTTTCTCCTTTCTTGTTCTTATGCTAATGAAGAAATGTAATGCCCATGATTCAAATGTCTTATACCCATTGCATGCTCAGCCTTGACATATCAAAGATTGATCTGAAGGTCTTTCTTTTGGTTGTAACATAGCTTTTGGATAGGGTTGTAAAGAAGGGATGGCATGGAGGGTCGAAGATAACACTAAAATAATAGGGTTGAGATCAACAACTTTTGGAACCAATTCAAAAAATAAAAACAACTTCTGCCTCAGTTTCTTTGAAACGGGGAATTTTGGATTTTTATTTGGTTAGACTGAACCCCAAGGTAGGGATGCCTATGTATCCTGCCGAAACAAGAATCAGGTTGAACGTAGTTCAGGAAGCTCATTTCTTGAGTGTTCTCTTCGATTTTTTTTTCTTTCAACTCTTTTCTCTTCATTTTGATTTTCTCCTTACCTTTTCACTTATTCTCTTCCATTTTTTTTTACTGTACTTTGATAACAAAAGAGGGGTATGAAAGAAAATAAAACTAAGGTTCGAAAGGGGTAGCAAAGGGTGACACAATGTTTAGATAGCAGAATGAATGCCTTCGTCATACCAATCCTTTAAAATGTCAAGTACAAAGCATGCAATCCGAGAATGAGAAGTGAAAATCATACAGTATCTCTTCACAACATATGCATCGTTGGACGCGTCCCTCACTTTTCTTCCATGCTTGTCGATTGAACTTTACTGTTGACTCTCTTGACGACAGGATGCTTTTCATCTGATTAATCCACTTCTATACTATTTGATATATACTTCTCAAATATTTCATTTCTCTACTTGTTTTCTCAAATGTTCTTCGTATTCTCAATTTTCGGTGCATTTATCCCCTGACTAGACCAGGTTTTAAGATCTAACCGAAATTTCGCATGCATGCCATGTCACTATAACCAACCTGAAAAGAATTGTACTAAAGAAAAACTAAACAAAATGAATTAAAATGTGACAAAACAAAACTTTGTTTTTTAATTAAACAAAAAGGATAGAAGGGTTTGAACATTAAAAGTAAAATCCAGATTACAACCCTCAATCATTCAGATAACAGAAAGAAAGTCAAAATAAACTACCAAATACTCCTTCCAAGAGGGGAGATGAGTGACTTTCCAATTGCAAAGCTTTCATCTTAGCCACTAAGTTTCACATAAGAACCTTCACGAATGTCACATATATTATCCTCAGCACATAGGTTATGGGTCCCTTTGACCAACTCGCACATTCCCAAGTAGTGTGCATTATCATGTATTGGTAAAGGATCCTGTGTGCCGCATGGAGTGTCGCTGTCCTGCACCACAATAAGTTTTTCTTGAATCATTTTTTCTATTTCTCTTTTCAAAGTGCGAAAATCTTCAGTACTGTGACCCTGGATATCAGAATGATATGCATATCTTACGGTGGGATCAAAACTTTTTGAATGCGGGTCAGGAGTATGCCCAAAAAGAGGAGTGATCATACCTATATGTCTTAATTTCTGGAATAAGCTCGAATAAGATTCTCTAATTGGTGTGAAACTATCTCTTGGCTTGTGTCTCCTTCCGTAATCCGACATTGAACGAGGATTATATGGTGCTTGGAAATTCTGTGAAGGCAGACGAGGGTTATGTGGCATTGGTGCTTGCCATTGTGTGTAATTTGGTGATCGACGTTGAGGTTGAGGGTAGTGACGGCGTTGGACAGATACAATCATTGCAACATCATAATTTCCATCCCTCTTTATCCCGAATGTCACGACCTGGCTAGGGGCCGCGACGGGTACCTGGGACTAACCACCAAGCACCGCTCGTACTATCATTTACCTAACCCATTTAACAATCATTCATCTATTTCCGGTTAACTTTAAAAAGAGGATTTGCTTTTCATTACAAAAATATAACGCGTTAATAAAAAAACATATTTCAATATACCTATACACATGCGTACTACCTACGGTTTGGAACCACACAACCCATATCGAGCATCTATGAGCCTCTATTGAGTGACATACAAATATATACACAAAAGGAACAACCAATTAGCACCTCCGGAAGATGGAGTGCTGTTCAGCTCGGCTAGTGACTCCTATCAGTCTGGACCGCTTTCCCGTCTACCTGTGGGCATGAACACAGCATCCAAAGAAAAGGATGTCAGTACGAGCATTGTACTGAGTATTTAAAGCATACATCAAGAAATAAAGTAAGAATAAGAAAGTAAAGTAAGTACAAGGGGATAATCAATAACTGCTTGCCTCTTAAGGCGGATCCATGCATGCATACTCATAAAGCATCATATAGTAAATTGCTGCGGAACGCGCAGCCCGATCCATATGTCATCATATGTTAGTGCCGAGGAACGTACGGCCCGATCCATAAATATAATAAGTTAGTGCCGAGGAACGTACGTCCCGATCCATAACCCATATATCCCGCGTCCGGGCATCCCGCGTCCAGGATGAAATCATGATATGCCAGCTGACCAGGTGGCTATGCGTCTATAGCGCCTCACCTTTCCCCATTTCCCCTGAAAACATTTTCATATCATATATATACATACATAATATACATAGCATGCTTGAGAGCCCAAGGAAAGGCTGTAAGTACGACGGAGTAACGTAAGGTCGAAAGCCTCCGATTATGTTATGGAGTAATCATCGTCGCTCTGTCTCACCTTGAAGGAAAAATTATTATAAGGCGAGACTATCAATGAAGAATAGCATTAAAAGAAAGCATAGAATAAAATCATGAACTTCATAAGGCATCCATTCATATACTTTGGAAGATTTAGAAATAAAGTCACCATCCATGAATAAATTGAGAAATCAGTAAATAGCTCGACGTTCTCATATAGTCCTTGAAATCGTAAACTTGAAACTTTTAAACATAAGACCGTTCTCATCATAATCATCATAATGATATTCTCACTTTTGACATCATCATTGTCATTGAAAAAAACAATATCCTTCGTCGTTATCATAAGAACTCACATAATCACAACCTTTGGTTTTGGAAAATAGGACTACTTGGAAAACATTTATGGAATATACAGAAGGAAATCATGCTTCGGAATCTTAGACTTTTTAACCTTTGATAGAAAGGAAAAGATGGGAGCATTTATGAAATCGTAAGCTAGGGATCATGCCTTTGAAAGAAAGGTAATAGCCTCACATACCTTTGACGTTTACTATTCTTATCGCTTGCTCGTACTTCTTTTATTGCGCGTGCATATACCTTCAAGAGAATTCATGTCGTCGTTAGCTAAGAAATTATAAGGACGGACTACTATTTCTAGGGAAAATTGGGCAGCACTACCTTTGTTTATACTGCGTTTCCCATATTCTATTTTAGCTCCCAAACATTCGCGACAATATCCACAATATAGAAATCAGCAATCATCATTTATGTACGTTTAGCAAAATCCACCAATTTCCTCACATTTAGTGGTTTTAGCTAATCGTCACTTTTACTCATGCGTCGCACTTATTCCATGGTCAAAACGTCATTTATAACGTATTTATAGTCTTAGCATATCAACTTCCATGATTCCATTCAACCATCACTCCACAGTGACACTATTCACTAAATAATGGTGCACTTCCTATGTCTTACTACAATTCAAGTGTCTTAGTCTTCTAATACTTTAAACCACATGCTAAAGTCATAAAACTCACCTTGGATGGTGGTGGAACAAGCTTAGAGTAGAATCCTTCCTTGTGCACAAAAACCCTCTTTTACCTCTTTTGTGATTTCTTGGAGAAGATGACTTCCAACTAGGTTTCATTCACTTGTTTCCTAAGTTTAGTGTTGATGATCCTAGTTTCTTCCCTTGATTCCCTTGAATTTCTATGGATGAAGTATTGAGAGAGTTCTAGAGCTTTCTTGAGTTGTATAGACGAATAATGAAATAAAGTGAGGCTTTGGTCCCTTTTTAATAATCACATAACATGATTTTTAATGAACAACCGTTGGGTGAACAGTGGTCGTAAACCACAATTTACGGACCGTATTGTGGTTTACGGTCCGTCCTCCATGATCGTTTTTAATTATCCCAGAAACAGAAAGGTTTGGCTGGAAATATGGCAGTTTACGACCGAGGTTTACGGTCCGTAAACCAGTTTACGGGCCGTCCTCCAAGTCGTATTTAACCATTTCAACATTAACAGAAAGTTAAAGTTGGAAAGCTGGAGGACGATGGTGGTTTACGGTCCGTAAATCACTTTACGGGCCGTATACCACTTCACGACCACTATGCTGAATAAAATTCCACAACTTTTTCATTACCAAAAATTCACGAATCATCACCTCTTGCTTAGTAAAACACCCCTCTCCCTTATCCTTCGTTGGTCTATTCCTTGTACATGTACGGGGACTTTTCCGAGGTGTAACATTCTTCCCCCCTTTTGGAACATTCGTCCTCGAATGTTAAATCAGCGGGGATTCTAAGAAAATTTTGCCGGAGTTTCCTTTGTCGTATGGAACTACCAACTTGTCACAATAACCCACAATATCTTCGCCTCACAGGGCCATATCACAATATTAACACATTTGTGGCCACACACGACCAAAAACATAAAATTAAAACATACTTACCATCATGAACTTTTCCTGGAGATTCGACTAGGTGCGGATACTTGGCTTCCGCATTCACTTTGGCTTCCCTAGTATTTCTTCCCGATTATTGTTTTTGCCACCAAACTCTGATTTAAGCCACCTCATTTTTCGAAGTCCTCACACTTACCTATCTAATGTGGCAAAGGGTACTTTCTCATACATCACTTTCTTGTCATTTGAGCATCATTTTATTGACATGCTCCTAGTGGGAGTTCTAACATATTTATAAGCTACCTTTCTTGTTGCATACGATCTTATAGGATCTAATGCCTCGGAACCTAACTCCCCCTTTATTCCGTGAGTCTATCGCTCTCGTAGGTTGTCATATCCTCGGGCTTCTATGGTGAGTATGTAACCTGTACTTATACTATGCCCCAAGCAATTATTCCATTTGTCTCTCACAGCAATTCCAACTCGACATTTCAGTTTCGTTTACCATATACCCTTCTTCAACTCACCCCGGGCATCATGACTCTCTCACCCTTACTTTACCTCCTACTCCTCTCCTAAGTTTTCACTTGGTCTCATTGGCGACGCGTAAACATCTACGAATTACATACTCCTTTTGCGCGATTCGCATTCGTATCCATCCATCTGTATACATATATCCATGTCTGTCTTCGCATCCATAATTATATTCATCGGTATGCCGTATCCATGGTCATATTCATCTAAGTGTCAATATCCTTCTCAATGACCTTTTCGCGAACGCCCTTACCTCGAGAACGGGGTAACTTTACAATAAGGCCCATGTTAATATCATGAATTATTCTGTGTCTCAGGCCTGCATGCCTTCTTCTTGGGGCTACTGTCACCCACTATATTCACAACATTCTCCGGGGTTATATTTTCATTTGGGCTAAAAGAGTATTCAATCCCGGGAGTCATTAAGTCAATATAAGGACAGAGAAACGAGAGTTTCCTTTCTGCTGGAAGAGTAATAGTAACTAATCAGTACTCCCTAAACTGATTCCAACTCTTCTCCAACCATGTCACGCGATCGGAGTTTCGCAAATGTTTTTTCCTCGTTCTGCGCCACTTGGGACCTTATGGGACACAACGTCTCACAGATCGGCCTTATACTTCGCTACAAATTCATCTGAGATTTATAATTTAGAGGGACGATGAGGTGGTATAATCTTAGAGAATTGTGGGTCCACCTCTGCCCGTCACCAGTGTTTTACTATCTTTGCCGACTCACGGCTCTTCTTCTTCCCCCTTCTTCTCACTTTTGTGTGTCCTTATTCTACTGCTTTTAGTCAATACACTCCTGCAGGGTTCATCATTTCAACCTTCACACTGGTGTCCTCTCTATCTGCTTCCCCCCTTTTAAGGGTTTTACTCATACCTTTAAATCTCGAATCCACGTACTCCTGGCTATACTACGCCTTACTTATTCCGTCCCCTACAGTCTATGGCTATACAATTCATACGTGGAGTCGTGGAGTCTTAGCGTACTCGCCTTACAGTCTTATAACCAAGAAATGCACCCGATATAACACTCAGAGCAAAACGCACGTTACTTAGCTCATCCAGTAGTTATGTGTCTGTATCTGAATCTGCTCCGTTTAACAACTTCCTGCCCCATAGGGATGCTTACATTAATAGTGGGTCTAGCTATCCATGCCACCCATCTAATGTCACTTGCCCTCTTCTTCGGCGCTCAAAATTTGCTTGTAATGCCATCTTCGTTTCCCTAGGACGTAGGTCTCTCTTACACCGCTAATGCGCCCCATGCCTCCTTATTCTCTTACTCTTGTTTGCGCTTGGAACCGATTTCATATCCGCATTGTACCACTATCATTGTTAGTTATAACTCTACTTCATCGCTTCATCGTCGTACAGTAGACCCATAACTCATGATCATCTTTTCCTCTTCAACTCTTTACCTCATTCACTTCACTCGTTCTAACTTGGTATGGGATATTTGTAGGAGATATGTTCTCCTTTAACTACCACGCCACTATTCTTTAGGCACTCGTACTTCGTACATTTCCTCTTTGCTATCTTATCTCCTCCCACTTAATAATCGATCCTTGACTCTTCGCATGAGGAACCATATTCTTAACTTAGTACCGCCTTGTTCTTTAGGATACACCACCTGTGTCATTCCGTCCCTTGCTGCCTAAAACTAATTCTATCCGTCCTGATCATCCCCCATCTCGCTCCTATCGCGTTGACCTTCCTCCTACTAATTATCCTACTTTCATTATTTATCTTTACCGTAGTCTCGGCCTTATACGCCCAACTAAAGATATCATCCATGCCTTTAGGCGTCTTCTCGCTATACTTTACATAACAATTCTTGTTACGGCTCATTGTACCCAGATCATAATCCACCCTATAGAGTGACACTTCTTGATCTCGTTTGCAAACCTACTCATAACATAGGGTAGCCTCATGAAGCAGGCATACTCAACCTGTTATCCTTTTTAATCAGTTACATTACATTTACCATATGGCTTATTTGCACACGTATTCGCATTAATCATAAAAAGGGTGCTAGCAATATACCCGGAGTAATATCAGGGGAAGACTCAGGATCCCGTCGTTTAGCTAACGCCTGGGTATGATGCTGGGATCCGCTTGGACTAGGCGTTCTTCGGTCTCTACCACTGCTTACTAGCCCCTGTGGCCCTGACCTTGGAGGGCGTAGTCCAAACCTCACTTTTACCACGTAGCGATGGACAATTTCGCTTTAAATGGCCTGGCCTAGCACAGGCATAACAAACATCTGAGCTCCGACGACATGGTCCCCAACGTAACCTGCGACACTGGATACATCGTGGTACTGGTGACCTCTTCTGACCGAAATCACTCTGAACCCGAGAACGAGAAACTCTGAGACTCTGGGATGACTTTGAATAAGCAGGTCCATCAAATCTGGGTCTGGGAAACTGTGGAGGTGCATCTCTAATCCCACGGTCAGACCCAAAGGAATTAACTCCCTTTCTCCAACCCCTGTCATCGTGACTCGCATTCTGCCGCTGAGTCTGAGCGGCTACCAATTGAGTCAGTAAAAGAATGGCCTGTCTCATCTCTTGGCCCGCGGTATCTTGCGAAGGAACGGGGGGTACTGGAGCTAAGATCGAGGCTTCCCTCTGATCCTTAAAAGTGGGCGAGGTATGGGAAAATTGAAGTGGGGCGTTATTCTGGGGTTCGCCCTCCTCCATATCCGTAGACGGCTCTCGATCAAGCCCTTCTTCAACCACCATCTTGCCCTTCTAGGCCGTCGTAGCTTTTCCCTTCATCGGTTTTGCTGAAATGACAACGCACCGTTAGGGGAGAGATAGTCTTATAACACAGCTCTATCGCACGATCTATTAAGAAGAAAGATGGTCATGTTTCCTAAATGCCCGGTAGCCTCCTGTTTATAGATGTGGTGCACAACACACCGATAAACAAGACTCTACTAGACACGGCTCGTAGACACTTCCTAGGACGAACTGCTCTGATACCACTTCTGTCACGACCCGGCTAGGGGCCGCGACGGGTACCCGGGACTAACCACCGAGCACCGCTCGTACTATCATTTACCTAACCCATTTAACAATCATTCATCTATTTCCGGTTAACTTTAAAAAGAGGATTTGCTTTTCATTACAAAAATATAATGCGTTAATACAAAAACATATTTCAATATACCTATACACATGCGTACTACCTACGTTGTGGAAACACACAACCCACATCGAGCATCTATGAGCCTCTATTGAGTGACATACAAATATATACACAAAAGGAACAACCAATGAACACCTCCGGAAGATGGAGTGCTCTTCAGCTCGGGTAGTGACTCCTATCAGTCTGGACCGCTTTCCCGTCTACCTGTGGGCATGAACACAGCATCCAAAGAAAAGGATGTCAGTACAAGCATTGTATTGAGTATGTAAGGCATACATCAAGAAATAAAGTAACAATAAGAAAGTAAAGCAAGTACAAGGGGATAATCGATAACTGCTTGCCTCTTAAGGCGGATCCATGCATGCATACTCATAAAGCATCATATAGTAAATTGCTGCGGAACGCGCAGCCCGATCCATATGTCATCATATGTTAGTGCCGAGGAACGTACGGCCCGATCCATAAATATAATAAGTTAGTGCCGAGGAACGTACGACCCGATCCATAACCCATATATCCCGCGTCCCGGCATCCCGCGTCCAGGATGAAATCATGATATGCCAGCTGACCAGGTGGCTATGCGTCTATAGCGCCTCACCTTTCCCCATTTCCCCTGAAAACATTTTCATATCATATATATACATACATAATATACATAGCATGCTCGAGAGCCCAAGGAAAAGCTGTAAGTACGACGGAGTAACGTAAGGTCGAAAGCCTCCGATTATGTTATGGAGTAATCATCGTCGCTCTGTCTCACCTTGAAGGAAAAATTATTATAAGGCGAGACTATCAATGAAGAATAGCATTAAAAGAAAGCATAGAATAAAATCATGAACTTCATAAGGCATCCATTCATATACTTTGGAAGATTTAGAAATAAAGTCACCATCCATGAATAAATTGAGCAATCAGTAAATAGCTCAACGTTCTCATATAGTCCTTGAAATCGTAAACTTGAAACTTTTAAACATAAGACCGTTCTCATCATAATCATCATAATGATATTCTCACTTTTGACATCATCATTGTCATTGAAAAAAAAATATCCTTCGTCGTTATCATAAGAACTCACATAATCACAACCTTTGGTTTTGGAAAATAGGAGTACTTGGAAAACATTTATGGAATATCAAGAAGGAAATCATGCTTCGGAATCTTAGACTTTTTAACATTTGATAGCAAGGAAAAGATGGGAGAATTTATGAAATCATAAGCTAGGGATCATGCCTTTGAAAGAAAGGGAATAGCCTCACATACCTTTGACGTTTACTATTCTTATCGCTTGCTCGTACTTCTTTTATTGCGCGTGCATATACCGTCAAGAGAATTCATGTCGTCGTTAGCTAAGAAATTATAAGGACGGACTACTATTTCTAGGAAAAATTGGGCAGCACTACCTTTGTTTATACTGCGTTTCCCATATTCTATTTTAGCTCCCAAACATTCGCGACAATATCCACAATATAGAAATCAGCAATCATCATTTATGTACGTTTAGCAAAATCCACCAATTTCCTCACATTTAGTGGTTTTAGCTAATCGTCACTTTTACTCATGCGTCGCACTTATTCCATGGTCAAAACGTCATTTATAACGTATTTATAATCATAGCATATCAACATCCATGATTCCATTCAACCATCACTCCACAGTGACACTATTCACTAAATAATGGTGCACTTCCTATGTCTTACTACAATTCAAGTGTCTTAGTCTTCTAATACTTTAAACCACATGCTAAAGTCATAAAACTCACCTTGGATGGTGGTGGAACAAGCTTAGAGTAGAATCCTTCCTTGTGCACCAAAACCCTCCTTTACCTCTTTTGTGATTTCTTGGAGAAGATGACTTCCAACTAGGTTTCATTCACTTGTTTCCTAAGTTTAGTGTTGATGATCCTAGTTTCTTCCCTTGATTCCCTTGAATTTCTATGGATGAAGTATTGAGAGAGTTCTAGAGCTTTCTTGAGTTGTATAGAGGAATAATGAAATAAAGTGAGGCTTTGGTCCCTTTTTAATAATCACATAACTTGATTTTTAATGAACAACCGTCGGGTGAACAGTGGTCGTAAACCACAATTTACGGACCGTATTGTGGTTTACGGTCCGTCCTCCATGATCGTTTTTAATCATCCCAGAAACAGAAAGGTTTGGCTGGAAATATGGCAGTTTGCGACCGAGGTTTACGGTCCGTAAACCAGTTTACGGGCCGTCCTCCAAGTCATATTTAACCATTTCAACATTAACAGAAAGTTGAAGTTGGAAAGCTGGAGGACGATGGTGGTTTACGGTCTGTAAATCACTTTACGGGACGTATACCACTTCACAACCACTGTGCTGAATAAAATTCCACAACTTTTTCATTTCCAAAAATTCACGAATCATCACCCCTTGCTTAGTAAAACACCCCTCGCCCATATCCTTCGTTGGTCTATTCCTTGTACATGTACGGGGACTTTTCCGAGGTGTAACACCGAAATTCCTTGACCCACCTTGAATCGCATGTGTGGTGGACTTTAGGGTAGTGAAACTCACAATACGCCCTGTTCTTATCCCATCTTCTACCATCTCCCCCATTTTCATGGCCTCAACAAACGATTTTCCCAAGGCAGGAAGCATATGCTGATAGTATTCTTCATTTTGAGCTTGGAGAAAATTCTCCACAATTTCGCTTTCTTTTAGTGGCGGTCTCACCTTAGCAGCTTGCTCTCGCCACCTAATGGCAAATTCCCTTAAATTTTCTGTAGATTTTGTTACACCTCGGGAAAAAGTCCCCGTACATGTATAATGAATAGACCAACGGAGGGTATGCGTGTGCGATGTTTCACTAAGTAGGGAGTGGTGATTCATGAATTTCTGGAAATAAGAAAGTTGTAGAATTTCAATTCAGCCAGTGGTCGTAAAACAGAATACGGCCCGTAAAGTGATTTACGGACCGTATACTGCCATCGTCCTCCAACATTCCAAAAATTTCAACTTTCTGTCCAATGTTTAAATGGTAAAATACGACCTAGTTTATGGACCGTAAACTGAAATACGACCCGTAAACTGTGGTCGTAAACCATCATGACCTCCAGCAAACCTTTCTGTTTTTTATATGCTTAAATACAACCATGTTATACGGCCCGTAAACTAGTATACAGTCTGTAAACTGTGGTTTACGACCACTGTACACCCCGATGACTGTTCATTAAAAATCAGGTTTTGTGATTATTATAAGTGACCTTCTCATTCATTTTCATTCATATTTCATCTACAACCTTCAAGAACCCTATAGAACTTATCCAAACATTTCATCCACAAAATTCAAGGGAATCAAAGGGAAATCAAGATCAATAACATCAAACCCATGAAATCAAGAGTGTGAAATTCATTAAGATTCATCTACACCAAGAAATTGCAAGGGGAGTGAAATAGGGTTTTTGGCCTACAAGGAGTATTATTGCTCAAGACTTATTCCAACGCTACCTAAGGTAAGTTTTATGGCAGTTACATGTTATTTAGTGTATGGAAGAGTTGAAACACTTGGATTATAGAGGAGTGAAATAAATGGGTCATAAAATATGAATAGTGCTATAATTGAATGATAGTGGGATTAAACCATGAATGTTGATGTGTTGTGAGTATAAAGATGTTATAAATGACGTGTAGGCTATGAAATGGGTGTGTTGTATGAGAAAATATGATAATAAGCTTGAACCCATAAATGCGGAAATTTGGAGAAAAACGGTGGATTTTGCTCAATGTATATAAATGACGATTGTTGATTACAATATTGTGAGTGTTGTTGTGAGAGTTTGGGAATTGAGATTGACACGGGAAAAGTTGTAGAAATAAAGGAAATGCTGCCCAATTTTCTCTAGAGATAACGACGTGTTCTTATAGTAGATTAACTAATGTTAATACGATTCTCTCGTGAAGGTAACGACTTGACCTCGAAGGAAGACAAGTGATCGATAACGTAGCTAAACGACAAGGTATGTGAGGCTTAACTCTTCTTTCAAAAGGCATGAATCCTTCAAGTTTTCTATAATCTTTCTATAAAACGAGGCTTATGAGTCCTCCTATATATTGAACAACGTATGAATGTGATGGTGATGATAAGAAGCTAGAGTACAATGATTCAAGGAATTGCGGCACGATATTTCTATAACGCCAATAGTGATGCCTTTGTTAACACTCGCCTTATGCTCTATTCCTTCAAGGCGAGGTACGACACTCATAAACATTCATAATATAAACTGGGGGTTCACGACCTTACGTCACCCCGATATAGTGTGGTTGCCCTTAAAGTCTAACGTATGCTCTTAATGTTAATGTATGATATGTCCTTACGATGATGCTATGTAATGTGATGTGTTATGCTTGATTTGTAATGATAAGATTCCACCGCGCCATGATGGCTGGGCATGTCACCGCGAAGGCGGGCTGCGTATGATTCCACCATGCCTAGATGGCCGGGCATGTCATCGCGAAGGCGGGCTGCGTATGATTCTACCGTGCCTAGATGGCCGGGCATGTCACCGCTAAGGCGGGCTGCGATGTTACACCGAGCCTAGAGGGCCAGGCATGATCACCACTAGTGGGCGGCATATGATGGTTACCCGGACGCGGGTTGACGACGAGGACTATGATGAGATGATTTATGTGATGTGATGACATGTATACTATGATTATGTAAATGTGATATATGTAAGTAATGCGATTGCCTATAACACTTGTGCAGGTTATATCTTTGTCTCATGACTCATGATCCTTCTATTATGTTTATTTCCCTCTCGCCTTACATACTCAGTACAATGTTCGTACTGACGTCCGTTTTCTTTGGACGCTGTGTTCATGCCCACAGGTAGACAGGGAGGCGAGCTTGATCCGGATTCTTAGGAGCTGTCAGCTGATTGGGAGCACTCCATCGTTCAGAGGTGCTTATGATTATTCTTTTGGGTTCATATGCATATTTTGGGCACGACAGAGTCTTGTTCCGTCTATATGTATAAAATGTCAGTAGAGGCTCGTAGATGCGTAGTGTGGGTTAGATGGTCTCACAGTTCTACTACAGTATGTACTTTCATATATTATATTATTTTGATAGCCCAAGGAGGCATATGTATATATAAGTTATTTGTGTTTTCAACTAGGAATGATTGTCTCGAAATTATGAGCTTGTGAATGACAAAGAAGCGAAAAATGACTATGACAAGTAAGGAAGAAGGGGTGCTCGGTGGTCAGCCTCGGGTACCCGTCGCAGCCCCTAGTTGGGTCGTGACAGATTTCTTCTTCAAATTGATCAGAGACTTATTGTCAGGGACTAAGTCTATATTGTATTGGAATTGCTGCACAAACTCTTGAGCCATGTCATCCCACATATGCAACTTAGTAATGTCTTGGTCAATGAACCATTCTGAGGTTAACCCCGTCAAACTCTCACTGAAATAAGCCATAAGGAATTCTTTCTTACCCCCTGATCCTCTTAGTTGATTACAATACTTCTTCAAATGTGCTACAGGGTCACCATGACCATCGTACTTCTCAAACTTCGGAGTCTTGAATCCGAGGGGTAGATAAACATCGGGAAACATGCACAAATCTCTGAACGAGACACTTTTATAACCTCCCAATCCTTGTAAGTTCTTCATAGCTTGTTCCAGGCTTTTCATTTTTCCAGCCATGTCCTCATGTTCAGCATTTTTCGCAGGTCTCTCAATGTCAATACGAGAATTAAACTGTGAAATGGAGTGATGAGGATATGGGCCCATGAATGTGAAATCTAATGGGTAGTACTGATCTTGACAGGTAACAAATTGTGGCACATGATTTTATCTTTTCACCATAGTGGGTTGGGGAATCATGTCAACGGGCACAGTAGTTGTCACAACCATAGGATTAGGCTGCGAGAACATATAAACGGGCAGTGTTGTTGCTATACCCCGAATATCAGTCCTGATTTGCACCCTTGGAGGACGACTTGTGGAGGTTTCAGTGATGTTAGGAAAATCGGTATAGTCACCAAGACCATGAGAAAACCCAGAAGGGTACACTAGATCTTCTGACATGGAGAGTGAGGCCTGAGTATATGCATGTTCCATAGGCGTGATGTCAGAAAAAATAGGGATTAACTGGGGCGGTTGCCTACCATTTGACCATTATTGTAACATCCCCACCATACGTTGCCTCAACAACCTATTTTCCTCAACAACGGTTGATTCCTGTTGACCATGTCCTTGTCTTTCCTCAGTATTGACTATTGGGAGTTCATTATCGCTCGACATTGGCACACTTCCTTTTGATCTAGTGAAGTGGATGTGTGTTGCCAGTGTACCACAAACCAACCACCTTTTAAAATCGAACATCATGAAGAGAGAGAAAAAATGGGTTAGGGAACGATGTGCAATGCACATATCCACAACTATCAGTTCTAGAATGATTCTAAGGGTAACAATGTCATTTTGGCATCATCCCCATTTTCGCTCGATTTGTCTTTCCTTTCTTACATTTTTTTTCTTTCCACACCTCTCGGTTCACTCATTCTCCTTCCATACTTTTCCTTATGATTATCTCTCTTTTTCTCTCCACTCTTTTACCTTTCTTTAACTACTCTTTTTTTTTTAATTCGATCGAACCCGACTTGGGTTGCCTACGTATCATGTTAAGACATGAATCAGATCATGCTTAGTTCGGGAAGTTTTGGCGTAATGAAATCAACAACTTGTTTCTGAATTCTTCCTTCCTTTTTTTTTTTTGAAGTAAAGAATCTATAAAGTCTAAAAAAATCTTTTTTGATTTCTAATTATCAAAAGAATGAATCTTAAAAGATACGTAAAAGGAAAACATATTTTTTTTAATCTTTTTCTCTCTCTTTTTAATAGGGCATTAAAAGAACTTTTTTCTTTGGGGTTTATTTAAATAAGGATAAAACAATCTCCTTTTTTTTTGGATTTTTGAATACAACATAAAAACATTTTTTTTTTGAATTTTTGAATAAAGATCACCGAACCCGATATGGGTTGCCTACGTATCGTTGCCCCGTGGGACGGGAATCAGGTATGCGTAGTTCGTCCAGATTGGACTGTTGAGTTTTCTTTAAAAATAAATAAATAAATAAATAAATAAAATCGTCTCGAATCAAACTCTTCTTTTCTTATTTTTAGCAAGAGCCAAACAAATTAGAGGTTTAAGGAAAATGGATGCGTAAAAAGTCAAATAAATGCATCTCTCCTGTCCGTTTCACTAGTTAGCATAACCAAGTGTTCCAAATAATATTACAAATAGCACATAAGATGCACAAGTCAGTCAAAAAAGGGATACCTGTCCTAGACAGATCCGGCCCCTGTGGCGAGTCTCACTAAGTCAAATGCAAATGATGCAGATAAGCGGAACCTACCAGGGATACCATTTCTATGTTTAACTTCTACCAGGTTTAAGACCTATTGGAAAAGGTGTCTAGACTAGCTCACCCGAGAGGACAACTCGAGCCGGGGAGGGGCAATACTGTCGGTAGCAATGCTATTCCGACTTCATTGCTTGTCTAGCCCCGCCTAACATGTGTGACTAAAATCCTTCACCGGGCGCCAAAACGCTCCGGCTTTATCTTGACAGAAGTAGGATGCATAACTGCATTCATGTGATGTGTGTGAAGTGTTTCAGAGACTTAGAGGGGTGCACGAGAGAAAACAGTTTATATAACAGTTCAATAATATCAAAGCGGTAAATGAGAGACAATTAGCACATTAGGCCAATAAACACAATATATTCAAAAAATAATAAAAGCAAAGTACAAATGAATTATATAAAGCTCGAATTTTAGTTATTCCCCTGCAGAGTCGCCAGAGATGTCACACCCCTTTTTTGGGCACACGCGCTATAAACGTGCAACGTTTTATTATTAAAAGGTTTTTCCAATTGAAGTGACAGTTTTAAATAAGGATTATTTATTTACAGAGTCGCCACTTGAAATTGAGTTTTCGTGTTCCAAGTCACCTTATGAATCCCTAATAAAAAGGAAATGACTCTTTATTATTGGTCTGCAAAAACAGAAGACCGGGTAAGGAATTCTGTTGACCGGAGAGAAGGTGTTAGGCTTTCCTCGAGTCCCGTGGTTCTAGCACGGTCGCTTTTATCGACTTATACTTAGTTAATCTATTTTTGGATAATTTATGGTCTCGAGCCTTGATTTGCTCGTATGTTCCGAGCCATGATTTTCTTGTACTTTATTTGTTGAACTTTTATTAGTCTTAACCCGGATACGTAACCGCATTTCGGATCTTTTAAGTGTCTCAAAATAAGATGCGTAACCGCATTCTCAATCGAAACAAGATTCATTATTAAAACCAGATTGGCCAGGGTGCGTGACCGCATCCTTGAGTTGTTTAAAGCGTCTCGAAATACGATGTGTAACCGCATTCTTAATCGAAACAAACATCTTGAAACACGCCTAGAGCTCATCTAGCGTTAAAGGCAATTATTTGCCACTAAAATCCGAGATTTAAAATTATTTGGTCATTATTATTATTATTATTATTATTATTATTATTATTATTATTATTATTATTGTTTTCACTGTTTTGACAATGAGTTTTGAATAAATTCGCAACCCATCTCGCTCTCTCATGATTGTTTTTTTCGCTCTTTTTTTCAACTTGACAACGAGGTTTGAAATAATTCGCACCCCATCTCGCTCATCTCACAATTAGTATTCAATTAATCGGCCTTAGATTTGGCTTAGGCCGAACTCAAATTACAACAAAGTATTCTGATGCACCAAAAAAAGTCGTGAAATTAGTTCAATGCCAAATGATACAATCATTCCCTCTGTCTATTTAATTTCAACATACCACCCAAATTAGCAGAACTTTATTTTTCTCAATTTCTTCTCTTAGACATATTTGATAGCTTCACATATGATGAACATGATAATAAATAAATGAATCGAGCATTATAGACACTCACAGAACTCATTTTTAAGCAAACTAATCCAATTAAGAAAAACTAATTCGAACATGCAAAAATTAGCACGTACTGCTGACTAAACGCACTAATGCAAAACACATAAATATTGATAGAGAACTAAATTGAAAATAAAAAGGTTAGTTAACTGATCATCTTAAACCTTAGTCTTTCAACAACAATTTAACAAGTAACTAATGATAAAATCAAACAAAGGAAAAGAGCAGACTATGAAGCAAATCAACTTTTGACTAAATGGGAAAGATTGAACCTTTGTTGCTGAAATCTAAAAACTCCGTTGTCGGAACAAAAATTCAAAAATCCTCGACAATATTCAGCTCCGACCAGAGCCTCAAGACTTTGAGCGGGACTTCAAACAGCGACCTCGATGAAAACGGTGGTTTGGTGATGCTTTTATGAGCTGGTTTTAATTGTGTTTTTGGGTGGAGTTGATTAAAGATATTGTTTTACCGATAACTAACAGTGGTGGTACTAAGGTGGAAACAATTCGGTTTTGGAGACTGTTTGGGGTGTTGGTTTACTGAGGGGGATAGACGAACTGATGGTGAAGCTCACATGGTCTTTGGTGGTGGTTCAAGGTACTTTAATGGTTGTTTTTGAGGTGAAGGAGATGAGCAAAAACTTAAAAGAAAATTTGGTAGAAAAGGAGTAGCTATGGCATCAACTGTTATCTTGCTGCTATGGGTAGTAGAATAACCAACCCTCCATCATTTTTCTATATAAGGAAAGCTTGTAGCTTGCTATTGCGGCTGATTTTTAGGTTTTTTTTTAGGGTGTTCCCTTTTAGGTCTAGGTCATAGTTTTTATATATATTGTGCATAGGTACTTGAAAAAGGCTTTGGGTAATGAGCCTTAAAAATATTGGTGCAGATGGGTTCTCTTTTTTT